>NW_026542623.1:0-694536 GCF_028750875.1 Macrosteles quadrilineatus | reverse complement strand
AATAACATTTGATTGTTTTCTTAAGGTTTGTGACCTGTCGGATAACATAATTGTATCACTATTAACAGGTAACTTTTGAGTACAGAATTGAACCAGGGACCTTTAGATTTGACCATTGCCACTCGCTATTCAGAAAATATTAAAATAAAACTTTTTGTTACACTAAATGAACTCTCGAGCATGTTTAGACAAAAGACTAAATAAAATATGTTGTATATTTTCAGGACTTACTCCTACTAGAGGAGCAAGAAGGATCCGTCAATTTCAAATTCGGTGTTCTGTACACCAAACCCGCTCAAGTGTGTGACGACGAAATGTTCAGTAATGGTTTGTACCACTTAAAAATATTTATTTTGTAAAAGATATTTGTGCTTATAGCAGCATTCTCTGAATTTTTTTGGTTGTGAAATATATAACAACTGCAAGATGAATTTTAAAATCATGAGTTTATTGCAAAGTTAAATCGCAAAGTAAACTTTTCAATTTAATAAAACCGGAACATGCAACTGTCTTGATGTGGTTATATAAAATTACAAACTTTAATTATGTGTTACAAATAATTATGAATTGTCAATTATTAAAAATAAGCTCAATGAAAAAACCCTGTATGTTTACCCAATGAGGTATTGAAATAAAACTAAACAAAACCTCAAAGGAAAAAATATTTTCAAAACTACCTGTATGTTTTTCACAATACTAAAAAGTTAATCTCTGTGGTACATATGTAGTATGTTATTTAAATACTGTATATGTACTGTACAAATGTAGGTAATGGTCTGTTTTGTATTAAAATATGTGTAGTTTTGTAAAAAATATACCTATTGATATCAAGGATTGGACTTCTAAATATATTATGCAGTGGAACCTCGATAACAAGATCCTTAGTAGCAAGTCACGCTTGATGAAAAGCATAATTTTTAAATAACCACCCTCGACTTTGTTTTACCAATAATTGAATTTTATTGCAAATCTAAGGGATCTGCCTTGATAACAAATCTTATTTTATAATCTCCTAGTCCTTAACAGACTTGCTATGAAGGTTATGGTACTACTGCGTACAATATTTTCTCAATGCCAAGTGACTATATAGCCTACCTACAAGTCAATCAAAGTATTTTAAGTAGGCATATACATTTCTTTTATTTCAAAACATTTATTTCTCTGGTTTATAAATACTAAAACATGTTTTACTATGTTTCAGAGACTGGTAGTGAAGAGTTCGACAGATTTATTAGTTTATTGGGTGATAAAGTTAGATTAAAAGGCTGGGACAAGTATAGAGGTGGTCTTGACGTCAAAGGTAAGCTGAATGTAAACAAAATTGATTCTTAAATTCTTTTGGTGGGGAATAGTTATTTGTGCAACTAGTGAGAAAAGTGAGCAATTGACTCACTTGAGAGAAATCCTTACTCACGAGCCGTATGCGAGTGAGGAATGCTTTCTCGAGTGAGGCAATTGTACTTTGAACTCGAGTTGCACACAACGATATACAACACTCCGTTGCACATTATACTTTTCCTACAGTTACCATAAAACAAATAATTTGGTGAAGAAACATAACCTATTTTTACACAGAAGTGAACTTTTAATATAACATTTAATGTGAAGTGACAAATACAACAGTACAACAGCTGCCCAGCTGATTTACAGCCAGTGCTGCCAACGTATTTCGCGCGCATACGACGTTGCCTGCATGTTATGCGCTCACTATTTCGTGCCTTCACGTTGCAAATCTGGAGTGAGACAAAGTAATTAGAGTGAGACAATGTCAACATTGTCTCACTGATGAGCGAATTGGCCACTTTGCTTTCTCAAATCAGTGAGAGAACATGTACATTGTTAGGTAACTGTAGGAAATAGTTATTTGTGCAACTAGTGAGAAAAGTGAACAATTGACTCACTCGAGAGAAATCCTTACTCACGAGCCGTAGGCGAGTGAGGAATGGTTTCTCGAGTGAGGCAATTGTACTTTGAACTCGAGTTGCACATTATACTTTTCCTACAGTTACCATAAAACAAATAAATTGGTCTTATGTTTCTTCAAACATAACCTATTTTTACACAGAAGTGAACTTTTAATATAACATTTAATGTGAAGTGACAAATACAACAGTACAACAGTTGACCAGCTGATTTACAGCCAGTGCTGCCAACGTACTTCGCGCGCACACGACGTTGCCTGCATGTTACGCGCTCACTATTTCGTGCCTTCACGTTGCAAATCTGGAGTGAGACAAAGTAATTAGAGTGAGACAATGTTAACATTGTCTCACTGATGAGCGAATTGGCCACTTTGCTTTCTCAAATCAGTGAGAGAACATGTACATTGTTAGGTAACTGTAGGAAAAAGTTATTTATTCACTCTACAAAGCTACAATGTTGAAAATGTACCAATTGTGTAGTACGTATAAATAGAAATGTAAAAGTGTAATTAGTAAATGTAAAAAAGTAAGTAGGTCTCGTTGTGAATATTTTATTAAAAATTTACTTTAAATATTTTAACAATCAAATTTGAAAAAAATACATTGTTAAATCTTTGTAAAACAGAAAGAAAATGAATATCTTTTGGCTATCATTATGATTGATTCATTATGATCCTTTGAGGTTTTATCAAATTATAATAGTTGTTTAATAGTTGTATTATTTTTATTTTTTACAGGAGATATGACTGGAAGACATTCGGTTTATACAATATACGAAGGCCACGAAATCATGTTTCATGTCTCAACGCTCCTACCATACTCGAAAGATAACCGACAACAGGTAACTTCCCAGAAATATATCTTACTATGAAATATATTTACAAGTTATCTCAGAATAAATAAATATAATTTTAAAACACAAAATATTTTCTCTGTGTCTAGAACTGCGGTAAAATTCTCTAAAGTGTTTTGACAACATAAATAAGATGACATTGATTAAAAATTAATAAACCTTCTCGTTGAGTGAATTACAGTGTGTGAAATAAAGAATTTTACTCCAACCGTGTAAAGGTATAGTTCAAGTATAACTTTGGAACACTTTCATCATAGCCTCTTCTAATACAAGGCTGCGTCGAGACAAAAGTGGCAACACCGCTGTCCCGTTAAACTGAAACAGCTGTTGCACCAATTTATAACGGACAGTATAGGAAATGTTTATGTTTACACCTTTGTTATTTATATTATTACGGTGGTAATAGGCATAACGTTGCGCTGTTGCCACGCACCAACGCCGCGGCCTGGGTTAGAGGAGGCTATGCTTTCATTTAGATCTTTCTTGATTACTGATCTAGAGGATAGAATCTCAAACACAAAGCATTTTGTTGTTTCTAAACTACTACCAATGACTATGTATAATCAATGTCTCAATAGTACTGTATACAAATTTTGTTTAATACAACCTAAATTCCAGGTAATAAGATTCACTGTTTAGGGACAAAACAAGCTTATGTTGGACAATTTTCCTCTGGTTTGTACTCGCAAGTAGATTGCAAGAAACAAATAACAAATAGTAGGTAATGGTTCTGTCTATAGTTATCAAAGAAGACTTTTATTAGCTTGACTTTAGGTTCATAACACATTCTCAACACTCCCATGGTGAAATACTAGTTTAAAACAAAGACAATGTCCTCATAGGAGACAATTTTTCTCACATTTGGTTCTGTATTCACAGGTAGAGCGCAAGAGACACATAGGTAACGACATAGTCAACATCGTGTACGTAGACGGAGGACCTGCAGAGATGATCCACTTCAACCCTTCCTTCATCAAGTCCCAGTTTACTCGTATCCTTTACTGCAATGTCTGCAATCAAACAAGGAATATTACTTACACGATAGCTTAGTAAAATATTATTTATAACGGTTTTCTATTAAAAGTGAGAAATTATCAGCAATAACTTAGTAATCAGTTGCAATAATTTTAAACATTATCTATTTTTTCTTAACCAATGACGCAATGACTAACTTAATTTTGTTGACTCTTGAAACAATAGATGTGTGCTTCTATGTTCACTAACTTGTAAATATTCATCAAGTATTTAAGAGATGTTTGAGATTGTGTAGTTGATACTTGGAATTATGCTATTGGCTGTACAAAGTTGTGCAAGTACAAATAAAGATGGTTCGAAGTGAATATTTCCTCAACCCCACTCAGATGTGTTTGCCGTTGTCAGCTACTCCGAGGAAGATCACGGCTACAGACTCAATGTCTACTCGGAAGAGTCAGTTCCTCTTTTTGGACCATCTCTCCCGTGTCCTCCGGTGTTCAGGGAGGCCCAGGATTTCCGGGAATTCCTCATCGTCAAATGTAATTCAACACTATTCACTAATGTCTTTTAAACATTTTTCCCTTCAATTTTCCCTGTTTGGATCAACGTTTTGTCAAATTGTTTGAGTCTGTTATTAAGTTGCTTAGCTTGATTTTACAGCTTCTAATGTATAACTTATAACATTGATACTTTCAGTTACTAGGCTTATTCTCTAACGTTCTTCCGGATGGAGGAAGATAAAGGATAAGAGTGGTAGATTGGAAATGTAGTAATGTTTAACTGTTCTTGAAGAATCTCCAGGATTTATTATAAGATATCAGGGCTGTGGACTGTTTTTGAGCAATTTAAAATATGTTTCAGTAATCAACGGAGAAAAGGCAGCCTTCAACACTCCAACGTTTGCACAGAAGAGAGAACGGACTCTAGATATGCTCATTAAGGATCTGTACTCGGAGCACATGGGCGATTCGGGGAAAAGCAGCACACATATGGTAACTTGCTTCAACCGCTTATTTAAGTTACCGATTCCTTTTTTTTTTTAAATTGGGTGATTCAACTCAAATTTGATTTTTGAAGATTTTAAAACTCTTGTTGTTTTTATATTCTTGAAAGTTGTTTTTTGTCATAACCCTTTTAAGTCTCCACAGAATAAGTAGATCCAGCATTAGCATACTTTTGAATAATTAATATTTCAATGTTTCAGCCGATGCTGAATCGCCGCACGTTCAGCGATGTGCTCTCCGACCCACCGAGAGGGTCGCGCAGACGTGAGGAAGCTCGACAGGTAGAGTTTGTCAGGATCGGACAAGCGCTCAAGTTGGACACCATTGTGAAAGGCGACGCACCCACAAGTCTAGCGACGACTGGACTGTTCAAACGAGCGCCCTGGGAGCCTCAATGTTTCTACCCGGACTTCAGCCATGAGGTGACGTGCGGAGACTCGTGGGGCGACGCAAAACTGATTGTAGCTACTGATGTAGGCGTTTACCTCGTAGAAGGTAGGATTTTGAAGTTATAGTAAAATATGTAAAAGTTCTAGTAGTAAAAAGTTAGATCATTTTTATTTAGAAACAATAATTAGTTAATTAGTATCAGAGAATTTTAAATTAAAAAGTTTTGGTTACAAACGGTTAGAAAAAAAGACCATTTTGATTTTAAAATTAGACTGCACCAAAAAGCCCAAAAATTAAACAGGTAATAAAATCACAAATGTTGTTTTCATCAACTAATGACCCAGACAAATACCCAACGTGTTTTTGCTAGAAAGAATAACAAAAGAGCTGTTGAGAAGAGCAAAAGAAAGTCCGGTTGGTGACATAATAAAGAAAAGAACGTTTGGGTGGATATGCCACACACTAAGAAGACCAAATGTCAACATTGCCAGGCAAGCTCTTGAACGGAACCCTCAGAGAAAAAGAAAGAGAGGAAGACCATAAGGATGACTTGGAGAAGATCCGTACAAAAAGAAATCGAAGAAGAAGGCAAGAGCTGGGGCAAAGTAAAGAGAATGGCCCAGAATCAAGTGTGGTGGAAGGCTTTTTTTGCAGCCCCTCGGGAAGAAAGAAACTAAGTCAAGTCATACTGTATTTTGAAGGAAAGGTTTTGGCTGGGGTGTTCAGCTAGTGTACCTGATAAATTAGTCAAGGGGCTAATAATAGATACACAAATAAAAGATAAGAAAAGATTTCTCCTCAACCTACTCTATGAAAAAGTTCTAGGAATTTTTCCCTCTTCCCTCCTTCATACCATTCTATTTGACACAACCTAAACAGGGATTAAATAGCATATTGAATGCACCACAGAAGTATTTTATCTGGATGTATTTTTTTCAGATGGAGTTTCTCACAAGCAAATCTTTGACAAAAGTATCTCAGTCAAGCAGCTAAGCGTTGTCGAGGCTCATGGCATTTTACTCTTCAGAGCGGACAAAGGTAATTGCAAAATCTAATACCTAATAATAAAAAAAATACCTAATACAGGATTTCACGAACTTCTGGTAATACTTTATACTCAAACGTACTTTCTCTGGAGTAGATCAAACAAAAAAACTATGTCTGTCACACCCTGTTGCAAAGCATGACCAAAAACAAGATGTAAATAAATAACTGTACATAATAAATTAAATGTTTTCAGGAAGAGACAGCAAGATGCACGTGTTTCGTCTGTCGGATTTCGAGGGAGACATCGAGGTTGGTACGAGAGGAAGAGCGGACCTCAAAGAACATCGGCTGGACAAAACCCGAGGTTGTTGTCTGTACGCGATCAGTCGACCTGGAGGCTCTCATCTACGCATGGTATGTGTGCCACCTGATCTATACTCAGTTAAACGTTCATTGTGCAGTAATTAACTAATTAAAATAATAAATTAACTAACAAATCATGTCTTTAAACGGGAGTCGCAAAAAACAGTCGTCCTAAAAACATCAGAACCATAATGGATACTGTCATTTTGACTTTATTCCTATGCTTTTTTACTACTGTACTAATTTTTACTATAGCAAAGTCAAATTCGAATCTATAGAGTTACCGAACTAAGTAAATGTAATAAGCGTCGCAAGGATAGTTGTCACAAGGGGCAAGGAAAAAAAACCATGATTTTAGAGTAATTCTGATAGCATGACCATCCATAAAACCTGAACTGCACCGTGGGATTGACCGTACCATAGATATCTCTTAAGATGTATACATACTTACTTACTGCTGTGGCCGGGGCCTCCCCAACACACTGCCTCCATACATCTCTGCATCTTGCGTCCTCCTTCCTTCTTCCCAGTTTTCTTATGTCCTTTCTACTTGGTCCCACCATCTCAGTTTCGGTCTACCAAGGGGTCTTCTTCCTTCTGGGTTGTTCTCCAGTACTTTCTTTGGTTGTCTTATTTTAAGAGTTGTCTTATTTTCTTATAATATGTGATAGGGTTGATGTGATGGGATATTTGTTGTTGTCAGGTTGTCAGCCTGGGTCGCAAGTTACTACTGATGCAATGGCGCCACTCTGCCGCATGGACTGCCTGGTGTCCTGCTAGTGATACGGATACAGTAGAAGGCTTCCAGTATCTCAAGGTAAATAGAAAAAATTAAACTTCTTATAATCTTGATCTCTTCCTATTCCATAAGGAATTAAGACTGGGTATTGACGATGGCTACAGAATATTATTTACTGATGAAAAGGGAACTACGCAAAAAACTGTTTAGGTACAATATACAATGAGTTATAATTATTTCATTAAAATATTATTCTCGAAGCAGCATTCCAAGAACAGATTGCATGAGAAAAATGTTCTATGATACTTTTTTCTAAAGAATTATATCTGAATATTCTTTCGTAAACAAGTGTCTTCTTTTCTTCTCCCTTCTGATGAATTCCCTAACAGGGACTAAATTTTAAGTTTTACTGTTTTATGTTATGTGTTTTGTGTGTGTTACCAAAGATAATATGGACTCTTTCTACTATCTACTAGGTAAGCTAGCTGATCCTTATCCCTGTTATAGTACTACTTAAGTAAAATTGGTTTGTGTTGCAACATTGAGTGTATTTACCCCTTTGAGTTCCATGATATATTATCTTCCACGTCCAGAGACCTTAAATTGCCTTTGTTGACTAACCGAGTGGTCATTGGTCTAACCGCTTGACATTTCCGTAGGAGTTCCAAGTAAATGACACCCCAGTGCTGATGACCCTAGTGGACGCATCACTGGGAGGTGCAGGACTCACTGGAGCAACGGGAGACAACGTCATCTGTGTGGGTTATCGCAGCCAGTTCGACATCGTCAACGAGCGCACGGGCGAAGTCTCTCATCTGTTCAGCGTCCAAGACTCCACCAGAGGTCACCTTGTGGCTGCCATTGACCTCTATGAAGATGAAGAACCCGAGCTGCTTTTGTGCTACAACAGTAAGCAGAGGATTAATATTTTTTCAATTGTTTGAAATGAATGCTCCAGTAACAATGTATTTAGTTAAATTAGAGTATGTAGTTTTTATTTTTTTTTTCATTTAATCTGGATTTTCTTAGGTGCCGAAGAACCTAGTTTTCCTAAGATTCCTTCAAGGCTAGCGGCCATCTTGGATAATTTAAAATAGCTGCTGAAGAGTTATTTATCATCTAAAAATATTTGTTCAAACACCAAAGTGGCTATAATTTAAATATTTAGATTACTGTGAGTTTAGAAATGTTCATTGTAGTTTTGAATTGTTCTCCAAGTCCATGGAATCAAACTGCCATCTAGATTTGCCCGCCATAAGAGCAATGTTAATTTTGTTAATTTCAAACAGCCGCTAAAGAGTTATTTACTGTTCAAAAATATTTTTTCAAACACCAGAGTGATTGAAATTTAAATATATAGTATACTGTAGGATTAGAAATTTTCTTTGTAGGTCTTTCATTGTTTTCTGAGTTAGAACGTCTAGGCTCCAAGTACTCTTAAGGATTATGGTATTGATTGAAATTATTGAAATTATGGTACTGATTTCCTAGAAGCGAAGTGGACAGCCACTGGAGTGGAAAATATTATCCACACTCTGCATTTTGCGCTTCGCTTCCCCGCCTATAAACACCCTCCTTTAGATGTTCTTTTTTTTCAGCTGCATTACGAACAATAAATTCAACTATTTTATTTGTTGTTGTGAGTTCTTGTAGGTAAGATGTTTGTGTCACCCTATGAATTTCACCACCTTGTGTTGCATCATCAGGGGTCTCCTTGTAAATTCATCACTAAAACTAAAGTCTATATTTACAAAAATATTTACCTGTACACAGCAGGATCACACCGCAAGGTCTTTCTTCCTCCATTTCATTTCTTCAACTGGGAGGGTTGAAATTTGGTCTGTTTGACAGTTGTGTAAGGTAAATCTAATATCATTCAAGTTCATGAAACGGGGATAACAAAAAATATTTAAAGGTCAATTTTTTCCAGATACTTGCCACTTTCAAAAGCTGTCGAGTAATTCACCCAGCAGTACTGAGTTTGACTTCCATTGGAACACAATTCCTTCTCGTATTGGTGAGTAATTAGTATCAAGTAAAATTGAATATCCACTTTAAATCTCCAATAGAAATTTTAAGTCATTAACTATTTACCCTATCTCCTAGATTTTAAATTTAGAGATTGAATAATAAATTTGTCTAAAGCGTCATTGTTCTTCAAGTTTAAATACTAGGGTAGTTGTTTGCCAAACAGAAAAACCTTGATTGACTGCCATTCTGTATTTGTAACAGTTTTAATATGATTTTGTAGGTAATTTTTATGTTTAAATCTTCCTTAACCATTGAAAAATATTCTACCCTACTCGTTATTGTCAATTTCTATTATTTTTTCAATACTTTTGTCTGTTCCGGTCTGAGTTTAGGTTCATAAAGGTTCTGTATAAGGTAGTTATATTTTCAAAGAAACAATATTGAGAAGTTGTTTGATTATAAATCAAAAACTGAGTAACATTCTCTCGATTGTTGTGAATTGAATTTGACAGCTTGCTTTGTTTTAACAGTTTGTGCCTTCCCATACATCCTCGCCTTCACCTCTGACTCAATGGAGATTCGTCTCATCATCAACGGAAACCTGGTACAACACATGGCCATGCCCAAGCTCACCCTTATCTGTCCCAAGGTACTGTTACTTTGTTGGAACTATTATTTTGTACTGTTATTTTTTATGATGTGATACTGTTACTTTGTGTGATCAAGTAATCTTCTGATACTGTAAAGATAAATTATAGGTCGGCCGGTTAGAAAGCGTCCTCCTCGTAGCATTGGTGCGAGAGAGAGATAATGAGCTGTGGGAGTGAGACAGACTATGGCTCTTCCCCCACTCTGCTGCCGCCCCACCCCATATTAACAGCAATTAAATTATACAGCTGATCAAAATGTAGACAATTACGTTCTTCATAACTTAAGAAAAATAGGTCATGCAAAAAATATTGTTTAGCCTGAATCACATCAATATTCGAGCATCATGAAATGTTATTATATCATTGTGTAAGCAGTTCCATTTGGTAACACAGGATTCCAACTCCCACGACACCGGGGCGGCGCCGTGTCGGTGTCGTGCCGGTGTCATGTCGTGCAGTGTGAAAACGGCCATTGGCGGAGAGGGGGAACATACCTCCCCTACATGCGCTAAAAATTTTGCGCAGGTCGTTTTCTAAGCGGCCGACCTTTAGTAATGGCTTTCCTTTGATTATATACTACTTTTTGTGATTATACACCATCCAACTTTGTATTTAGTGGCTTCTACAAGTAAATCAAATGATAATAAGGTAAATGGAGTGATAATATGTCTTGCATATATGACAAAATACCTGGATTGTTACCGTTTAAGATTGAGCTGTTAATTAATTATGCTTTCAACAGGAAATCAAAAAGAACAGTGTTTGGGCTCCTTTTAATAAACGTACTTAACACAACTGATGTACTTACTTAATTCCTACCATGGCCACTTGTACCCTAGCTGGTACCTCGCGAACGCATTGTCGCCAATTCTCCCGGTCCCCTGAATCTTCCTCAAGTCTCATTCTTTATAATTTTTACTAACTGATGTAAAAATACAAAATCGAAAACTGAAAAAGATTAAATATGAAAAAAAAACTGTTAGTTAGCTAAAAGCTGGATTTAGTTTGATTATTTAACAAGTATATTTTACTGTTTTGTCACAGAATGACATATTCTTCGCTACGACAGCCCCAGAATTCTTCCAGAGCCGAGCGGAGAGGCTTCATGTCGACCACAAAATTGACAGAGATCCCAGTATATCTCCTCCTTCTTCACCACATTGTAAGGGAACTGGTTCTTCAATAATAGTCTATACCCTTTAAGTATTTAACAGCGCATGTTGCTTAGTTTGTTTCCAACGCAAACAAACCAAGGCATGAAGACTTACATCTATAGTATAGGAGGAGCAAGCTTCGGTCCCAAAGGTCCTGGGTTCAATTCCAATCACCAAATGGGTTTATCTAAGTGAAAATACTGCAACACTCTAGGTCTAGCCTGGAATAATGTGTATAAGCAGTTCCAGACTAAAACCTAGCAAAAAAAAGTATAGGGGTATTGTCAATACCCTCTTCTACCAAACTAAGCTAAAAGAGAAATCATGTGTTGCACTCCATACCTGACTTATATTATAATTTTGTCTTTCTAAAGTTTTGTTTTTAATATATGGGTGAATATTACCACATAAACAATATTACGTTAAGGTACATTAATCATTAGGTATAACCCTTAAAATGTGTTGATTTGTTTTGATATCGAATCACAAAATCAATTCACTAAGACAGTAACTTTTTCTGTAGACAAATTTTAAGTTGAATATTTTATCAAATTTTTGAAACAGCGACGTATTTTGAGTTGCATGTTTTAAGCTGAATATGAATTCAGTCTGGGTTATCTGCGTAGCTTTGTTGCTGACTAAGATCAGCTGTTCCTTTAGTCGTAGTCGCTTATCAAAAGCCCAAAGATCAAGGACAGCTGGGTCCAATTTCGAACCATTAAAGAGTTACTAACTTTTCTCAGGATCGAACTGGTGACCTGCTGATGGCTAGGCAAGCACTATAACCACTCAGCTAACTACCTATTTGTGTTAGTAATATGAATTTAGAATGGGCAGTAGCGTTGTTACTGACATAGATAAATAATGTTCTCATTCCCAAAAGTATTTTTATTAAAAAAAAATATTTGTCATATAATTCAAACATTTTCTTCCAGTGTCTCCCGAGGCTCGTCCGTTCAGACTCTACCGCATCTCCCTGACTGCGATGAGTGGACTGATAGCACCGTGCGACCGTCGTTGTCCCACGCCCACTCCAGGCCCGGACCCGCCGGAGTCATCCGGAACATCGGATCCGGAGCGACCTAAGTCCGGAGCATTCCTCACTGCGGAGCCGTCTCGTGGTCTCAGTCGAAGCTGTTCGTCTTCCCCGACTCCTCAACCCAACTGACTCCAACTTCCCACTCTCGACCACATGTCTTTCTCTACTTCCCTTCTTTGTACAGCGGAAATTATCAAACTGCGGTTGTGTTGTACGTACAAATATTCTACTCTATGTCTTTACAGGGTGTAGAGCAACGTGTAAATAGACGCTGAATTACTTGTATAGTCTAACATTGTGTTTAAGAGTTATTATTTGTGTTACTGTGCTATTTTGTAAAATCCATCGACCAATACACAAATGAGTGCTAAGGTTTGTGTATAAAACTGTATGCTATTTATTGTTTAGCAAAAATGTAATGAGGATTCATTTATTTTATAAAAAATGTAAATGGTGAACGATTATCAACCAGGTTAAGGAATATATTTGTTTATTGTATTTTTATGAAAGCTTACAGGGATAATTTTTAACACATCCACTTTTTAAATGTCTTCAAAGTTTATTCACGAATTTTAGAGCACTGTTTGATTTATCAAAAGATATCTGGTGTAATTCAACTGTAACTTTTGTTTGAACTGAATTGACCTTCTTACATTAAATGTAAAATTTTTGAATGTTAAATACATTGATTTATTTTGAAAAACCAAGATAGCTTTAACAAAAGCATAAGTTTGAGATGCTTTTGATGTTCTAATCAAATGTTAGTTATCATATCATAAGCTATTTCTAACTTCGTGAAGTATTATATAATGGTACTTCAGTATTAAACGGAGGCCACCATTACGAAACGCGCCGCGGCACTTATAGAGGGTTAAATTGTTATAGATGTTGTAGTAGAACTATTCTAGTATTGTTGTGAGTCGAGCGTTATCATCAGATGAGTCATGTGTCTACTCGCAGAATCCCCTCCAAGTAGGCCAAGGTCAGGGTCGTTGACCGGAGCGCGCGCCATTACCTGTCATCGCCTGTCCCTGTGTCTGAAACGGAGGCCACATTTTGTCAGCGCGCTGCGGCGGTAATGTTAGGTTGGGTTATCATAATAGAAAGTATAACTCGTCTGGTATCGTTCAATTCATATGATAACCCAACCTAACATAACCGCCGCAGCGCGCTGACAAAATGTGGCCTACCGACATTGCTGCGTTCTGGGTTGCACAACGACAGAACCAGGCGTCGGATTAATTCTAAACTTCACCTGTTAATCTATTAAAGTGTGTTCTTTCCAAGTATGTAGTTATTTTTGGTATCCGGTCCGAAATATTTCTGTAGGTTAGGTGGCCTCCGTTTAATACTGAAGTACCTATATAATAAACGCAGGATTATTTATAGTTACTAAATTTTACTCTAAAATT
The DNA here is from genome assembly GCF_028750875.1 of Macrosteles quadrilineatus. Taxonomy (NCBI): domain Eukaryota; kingdom Metazoa; phylum Arthropoda; class Insecta; order Hemiptera; family Cicadellidae; genus Macrosteles; species Macrosteles quadrilineatus. Next base: position 681,077 of record NW_026542623.1, on the reverse strand, counting down.
TAATAATTTAATTTCCCCTATTACAATTCGGTTTTGAGTTGAATTTCTTAATTCTTGGATTGTGTACAAACTCTGCTCTTAAGCTGCTATCCATGGGAATCAGTTGAAGAATTTCTTGTCCAAAAATTTGTGATTGATCACTTCATTAATTTACTTTTTTCATTAATTTATTTTCTGTTTGATTTTCATAAGAAAATCAAACAGAAAATAAACATTAGTCAGTTTTAAATTAACTATTTTTACCAAATTTACCAGGGTCCCTAAAACTTTTGACAAACAGCGCTTTAAGAGTCGGCAGGACCACCGGCCATCTTGGATTTTCAGCCCATAACTGCAATGTTAATGGTTCAAGCATATTACGGCATGGTTTATTAAGATAAAAAGTTGCAAAATATATCATGTTAAAGCTATTGAAACCACGGATGTGATTTGCTCGCCTATCTATTTTTATAATTTTAATTGTTATTATTTTGTCAAACTACATAAATATATTGACTTAACTGTGATTTTTCCCACAAGTTTTAAAAATCCGAAAAGCAATTCACACGGAACATATATTTAAGAATCACATAAAATTTTCTGCCCAGTAATCAAGCTTACGGTGCATGATTATTATGCTTCAACGTGAACGAATGTTTTGCTGATCAAGGCTACAACCATTGTTTAGCCTGGCATCTGACGGCCAACAACAAAGAAAAATTATTGACTCCTGCCGACTCTTAAGTTTTCCTTCTCAAGCATAAGATGTTAATTTTATACAATGTAAAACTGTGTAATATAGATTAATGGTTCAAGACATAAGGCTCTAGCTGTATATTTGTTCTTGAGATGTAGTTGTTATAGTTTAATTAGGTAAATTTTTAACTAGCCTACTTAAGACTGTAGTATGTTATCAAAATATCTCGAATATTTTTCTAAACTTGACCGTCCAAGGTGCACTCAGCTTTGTGTTTTCCTTTCTCAAAACTCTAGCGTTGGAAATTTTTTGGTTGAAACATTTTTTATAGATTTGAAATCTGAATAAGACAAAAAAATGTTGTTTACGGATGTGCCAAATGATACTAATTGGTAATGTTTGTACAAAATACTTTTTGCTATGTTGCACAAGTTTATATATTTTTTCACTAAATCAGTAATCACATTTTATTCCTTATTTGACTTTGTTTTATGTTTTATAAATATTTTATTTGCTTTTACTTAGAATTTCCACAAAAAATAACTACTTCCACACATTTTACAACTTAAAGATTTCATAAATGGTTCAGAAAGAGTATAAACAAATTACAAATTGCATCAGATTTTTTCCTTTTTTTATTAATTCTGAGTAAGGACTCTTCTGGACTCTTCTTCCACACTGCACAGAGCGTTCAATAAGAGCAAGTCAATGGCCTATCTATGTACATACGGTGTTGTATTGCTTATGTATTTTTATCTATCTGTAAGTGTACATTTTCGTGTCGAATGATTTTCCAATTTCTAATTGAATGTTCAAATATATATTTATTGTTATGTCTTGTTGCTGGTTGGAGCTTTAAGGTTGTCTATTATAAATTTCTAACTCTGTTTCTCAACTGTTAATGTGACTGTATTGTTGTGAATTGAGTGTTAAATTGTGTTTATTTTTAATCTGCACTATTAGTTATGCAAGGTCCGCTAGTTGGTGATAAGATGTGGTATTTGAAATATATATTTTCCTATTTAGTTTGCAGCTATGCGTATAAGTTACCAGATAATGTGATACGTATGTTTATTCATTACTGTTTAGAGAGCTAGAGGTTAATATTGTTTTGAAATTTCAATGAATTTAGAAAGAGATAACCATAATTAACAATTTCCTTTTGATTTAGTACTTTGATTATATTTTTATCAGTAATTTAAAACTGTTTGAACGCAGAGAAGTAAGGAATAGAGGAATCTAGCTTATCGGGACAACCGTGAGCTTTCAGCTCTGGTATGTTGTGGCGGAAATGTACTTGTGACAAGTAAGGAAGAGCCGAAAGGAGAGCACTGGGCGGAAATTCCTTTCGCACAGGGCTCAGGGTCTTCCACCACCGATAACGTGGGAAGTACATGATGCCGAGGGGGGGGGGGCGGTGCGGGATGTTTCCCTAGACACCAGCACTAGTTCTAGACACCACTTAAGTGTACCATTGAATGGTTCCTCTGTACCTTACTCCTCTGTGGTTTGAAAGGATATAAGATAAGTTTAGTAGTTTAAGATTCTCTGAAAGTATACATTTTATTATTCATGAAGTAAATCTATTAGAGAAAATTATTTATTTGTAAGCAGTTAATTTGACGACTAACCATAGAATGGAAGAGCATTAAAAAACTGAGCTGAAAATTGTATTGGACTAATTATTTTACACCTAGGTTTTTATGTCTTTTGATGATTTTCCTCATAACAAATTTTCAACAAACAAAACTTATTTGATATTAGTAACCTTCAAAATAAAATTGTAGCTTAGGAAGTAAGTGCGATTATTTTACCAAATCAAATGAAGGTGCAGATTTAAGGGCCAATGTGGACGAACAAATGACAAAATAGACCTGCTGCGGCAAACCTGCAGACTAAGCGAATTTCCATTTCCCTGATTTGATTTTCCATTAAATCTATTTCAATAACGTTAGGTTTAACGAGTACCTAGATTTGCTGCTACAGGGAGGGTAATAAAGTGATTTTTTAGTAAAGCTGTCTTTAACAGAACAAGTCGTAACTTCTTTTTGATCCTTCTATATGTTCTTCAGGTAGATTTAAGTAAAATATATTACTAATTACAAGATTTAGTACCCCTATATGTTTTGTTCTGATAATGTGTTATTTTCTCTGTAAAACTAAGTCTACCTCTATTTCCAAGCTTTTACTACCAACTTATATGTAAGAGATAGAAAGCAAAAAGTGGCTTATTCGAAGGAGTATTAATTATTTACTCTGTTACAAAGAACCTTCAATGTCTGGTATTCTATTGGGTTTTTTAATTCAATCTATCTGAGGCTTCCATAGTACATTTTCCTTCTTTAGGAATCTCAGGATGTTTTTCGTACACTTAACAGTCCTAAATATAGGGTTTCACATGCAATCCTTTCATCAGATGGTTGCTGCTCTCTCCTTTTTGTTCTGAGTATGGTTACGGTTAAACTCGTTTTCTGTTAGCAATTCCTCCATCACTTAGTCTCTCGAATGATCTCACTGTGACGTAATTTTCCTGGCTGGCGACAAGTGAGAAATTACGCCACCGATACGAAAAACGAGATCCCAGGAATCGCCCTAGTCTGGTCGCGGGGAATTTCCCAGGATTCGATAGCGATTTGGATAGCCTAAATTTGATAGCCCTGGTTATCAGAGCTCGAGACGAACGTTGCGGGTTACCAAACACCACACTTGAAATCACCACTCTAGTCTGGGGCTTGTGGGGAAATTAATAATTTTAACTTGACTCTGTGGGCAAATATCTAAGTGACAATCTACTAGCTAACTTAACGAGTCAACAAGTAAGCTAAGTAGTCACCCCGCTTACCTACGGAGTTAAGTGGTCAACCTGCAACAAACAAGGTTAGTACAAGATAGGCCTAGCCTAGCCTAATTCCCACAGAGTCCGAATTTATTGAACAAAAACAAGTTGGCTTAAGTTGTCCAAGTGAGAAACAAACGAGAAAACTGAAACTAAAAATAAAACTGCTCCTTGAGCCAAAAACAAAAAATTAAAACTCCTACTTTCTCACGTGTTCAACTTGAACCAACTTCGACAGAACTTGTCCAGCTGAAACCTGTCTGCTGAAACAAGTTTTGGGACGTTAAGGGAACTATAAAAGGGTTTAAGAATTTAAAAGAGAAAGTCCCAAGACGGATTATGAAACGTTAATCGAAAATATTCACCAACTGCAATACTTTACCAAATTAGTAGGTTAACTATTAGTAGGTTATTAGTAGGTATGACTAGGTCTGCAAATCAGGCCTAGCCTGCAAACTTTCAGCAAAGTTTTGTCGAAACAGAACTGGTGGAGAAATAATATGCGAAAACCTAAGTTGTTTAAGTTTGCAACTTGCTTACGATGAAAAATATTACTCCAACGATCTTACGCGCACACGATGCACAAACATAAACTTTAAAACGGAACCCAAGCTTTCAGAGCTTGACGAAATGTAACTTTTAAACGACGAAGTTGAACGAAATCTCTTCAAATCCAAGACGAACCAACGAATGCCTCAAAAGCCGGGAATACGAAAAAAAAACCTTCTTCTTCTCCCTTAACCTTCGTCTCAGATTCGAGACGAAGGTTAAAACTCTCCCTGATTGGTCAGCACAAACAGGGTCAGCTGAGTCCCGTGCCGGCGAAAGCAGGCACATGACAGCTTCAACATGCTTACAGCCGCGTACCACTCAAAAGGTGGCTCCGCTGCTCTTCTTTTCTCCCGTAGCCCGCCCTCAGACGCAGTCGAACAACCAAACAACCAAACTGACACCAACGTCGTCTGCGATCTTGGAATTTGAGGTTAGGTGCGATGTCAGTTTAGCGTCGCAACTAGGGCACAACAACAGCTTACATTCAGCTGTTTAAGTTTTGTGGTTTAACCGTTATTTTACCCCCTACACATTTGATCCGTTACATCACAATTGAAGCATAAACTTGGTTTTGGAAGTCTGCACACCTCATTTTGTTCCTTTTATTTTTATTTCAAGATCATTCTATGGCATTCTTTATTTTCATTTGGTTTGTTTTCATCCTATTTTTATTGCAATGCTTGTGACTTTTCTTACTATGCTTTTTGCATTTGTCCTCTTCTAGCTTTTAGTAGATTTTAAAATTATCCAGGCTTTCTTCACCTTCAGGGGCTTTTCCACTTTTGCGTGAAAAAGAGAGGTGCGTGAGAGCTGCACTTCTCACGTCGTTGTTGTTCAGTGGCCCTCCTCCCCGGTGCAGCACCATCCTTCACCCCTTGCACAAGCCTCACCGCCCGGTTGGTGGAAGTGTAGGAGGAGGGAAACTATAGGAAGGTATTAGCGCAAGTACTCGAGGAACCAACACCCCGACACCTCCAAGAGGTGGCGGAGGCGGTCCCTTTAATACTTTACCCAATACCCAGCCTACAGCGATCCCTACACCCACACCTACCAACACCGGACAAATGTGACTCATGCTGCTATAGTTCACTACTCCGAAAGGGGACTTTTGTTAAGAGAAAATTGTTTTTGTGTTGATCATTTGAGAGCTTTCAAGATAGTGAATTGTCTCTATGGATACTGGTAGTAAAAAACTTTAAATTTATTATGTTCATTATAAGGCATCACTCACTCATCACTAATTCTCCCACTTCCCACTTACCTAGAAGGCTGAAATTTGGCACACTGATTCTTTAGGCATCAAATAGGAAAACTGAGTGGTTTTTATTCTGATCGGACTCTCGGGCTCCGCCCCAGTGGCTCTGGAGTTTCCCATGTTAACCTAATGAGTACTCATATTTAAATGGAATTAATGAATCATAACAGCTGTTTCAATTAAACAAGTTGGTTCTGTTCTGTGATGTTCAATAACATTAAAGTTACTAGGATTACCAACAGAGTGCAGCACTATTATTTTTTTTTATTTATGACAACAGCTAATTTGCAACCAAAAGGTGAGTGAGCGCAGCGAACGAACTTCAACCCGGAGGCGAGTTAGCGTAGCGAACGAGCTAACCTGAACCTGAAGGCAAGTGAGCGCAGCGAACGAGCTCCAACCGTAAAGGTGAGTGAGCGTAGCGAATGAACTTCAACCAGGACGTGTGAGCGCAGCGAACGAGCTCCAACCTAAAGGTGAGTGAGCGTAGCGAACGAACTTCAACCAGGACGTGATTGAGCCATGCGAACGAGCTCACATATGAAGTTAAACGGGGCAAAGCCCGCGGGTACAGCTAGTGTTCATTATAAGGCATGTATTAATTTTAAAAGCTGTGGACCTTTCTTACGCAAAAGAATATTAAAGAGAAAGTCTCTTTGTAAAAAAATCAGGTCCTATACTTTGACATTGGGAGAGTTTTGTCAAAAATACACATTAAAATTCATAAAAGTGTAAAAAAACTTTATTAGGCAAAAATCGGTATATACCTAATATAGAAAACTTAACAACTACATAAAGGTACAGGTTTAAATTGAGTATAACTGGTTCAGTGAGTAAATTGGCCGTGGTTCAAACACTATCGAAAAATGAATTAAATAGCAACAAATTATAAATAGGTCATTCAATTTTCTACGATTTTGAACTCAATTATACATAGTAATCATTCCAAAATACTGTAATGTTTGAACTAATTATTTAAATAAAAAAGTTTGTTATTTTGTATAGGACTTTTAAATTTATGAACACTCTTTTTACAAACTTTTAAGATTTTACATAACAATGCAGTGCAAAAATAAACATTGTAAAACTAAACTTAATAATAACAGATAACTACTTGGGTAATTAAATTTAACTAGAACAGTAACACTAACAAACTAGCGGTAGTAACAATTATTTTTGTACTTAATACCATCTTTAGTCAACATTTATAAGGTAAATATCATTAAAGATTTAAAGTAGAAGGAGACAAAATGTGATGTTACTTAGTGAAGTATTAATCTTGGGCATACTTAATTGATACACATTGTTTCCCATCTTTTCAGACAAATAATGGCTATGAAATATGTAGTCAAATAATCCTTGACAATCAAAACTTGCTACAAATGTTTTAACGGTTATTTTAAAAACTCATCGTCATCATGATAATCAACACAATTTCTAGCAACCGCCAAAATATAGAGAAAGTTTACTACAAGCTTAAATGTCAAGGACTGTCTGAAGAAGTATGTTTTAGCCGTTATTTTTCATGGCACCAAATCCTGGGTTTATAAAAACATACAATCGTTTTACTTTTTGAAATACTGCACGAAATACACCTACATAACGAGTTTCTTGTCTAGTATACCTTCAATAAATTTCATCACAGAATAAAATGTTTGAAATTTTTAGGAAAATGTTTACAGTGGTTCCGTAATGGGGAAAGTCTTATGACTGAAAACTCCTATCCTAGAGCTTAACATAAAATAATAATCAACAAAGAAGGTGGACCAAATAGGAACTCAACAAACCTAAATCAATGTCCATTTGTCAAAAACTTACTCGACAAGCTTTCTCAAACTTACAAAACTGCGGTGACCTGTTGCTTGAACTCGGCTGCGTTGAAATCCTTGCGGAAAACTGACTGGAAAGTTTTCCGCAGGTGACACTCAGCCTCGAGGGCTTTAGCGTGAGCGTAGCCGAGCTTTATGATGTGTTTAGGCACGCCGGCGAGGCGAGCGGCGTTGAATCCGTACGACTTTGGACACGCTCCCGGGGCGAACTTGTACAGGAACGTTACGTTCTCCTGCATACCTTCAGAGTCTTCGTCCATCTCTGATTCCGCCATACATGCCTGTGGACATAAGGTTGGTAATCGGAAGTAGTTTAAGGAAGAAACAGTTTTAACGTGTGGATTATTGGATATTCGGTTGTCTGACCTTCTTTGTTATCTGGCTCTACCTGCAGAAGATTTACTGAAGAAATGTGTGCTATTTTAGAGTGGTTTAACCAGAAATCACAGCAAATATGTGAAGACAACCGGTCAGTATGTTCAGTTTTCAAAAGACTTGAATGGGTTTGAAAACCCATTTGTTTATAAAACCCAGCTTCATTTGTTTATTTGACCTAGTTGTGGTCAATTAAGATCAGATAATTAAGACTATTAGTCTTACTGTCATTAATAAGACCAAGAATGATTATATAACTACCACTTTGACTTTGACAATAGAAATGGTAATGTTTGAAATGATTCCTTTCAACAAATCTTTTCAGATTATATCAGTAAATTTAAAGCAAAATATGTAAAACCAATTGTTTACGTACTTGTTCGTTTAAAACACAATTCAAAATTCTTCATTCACAAATTCCAACATTAAAAGCAATTAGCCATACGTTCTTATTCTACTCACCATATGTCCCAGCGCTACGTTCTTGTAGTCTTTGAAGTCTTCCACGAGTGAGTGGTAGTGAGTTGAGAATAGTGTTCTACACTGCATGTCAGTAAGCTCCCGTAACACAGCGTTGGCAATGGCTGTCCCGTCGTATGTAGAGGTGCCTCGGCCTGTCCAACATACAAGGAAACTACTACAGAAAAGAATCAATACATTTTGACAATACAGAAAATACAGAGCTATTTAAAAAAATAAACAAAAGAACACTGACACATTTAAGAATCCTCTTTTTCATAGCTTGTTCTTGACTGTTTAATTTTTGTCAAAAAATTTTTTTAATCCTTCCAGATAATGAAAACAAAACAATAATAACTACAATACACATAACAAAAATAGCTTTGTAATTATAAATCATCAGTTAGAGCTCTTAAAAAAGACAATGCAGGATACGACTTATTGAAATACACTCCTTTAAAAATTTAAATGTAAGAGAACCGAAAATAAAAATAATAGAGAAATGTTATAGTACACACAAAAAGTTCCATCTATAGAAGAGATTTCTTTTCAAGAGATTAAATTATTTGTAGGCTACTGAAGAATATTTGTATTTGTATTACCTACATGAAGAATTTCCCTGGTGAGAATTAAGTCTATTAACCGTAGTGAGATGTGGCAAGACTACATAGTTGGCAACAACCATGACAGCAGCCACTTTGTAAACGCTACCACTTTCTCTGCACTTGACAAAGTCTTGAGGACGAAATATTGTGTGCACAGTCTCTTCTGTATGTTCTATTTGGCCTACCTACATTTCTTCAAGGTAGCTGCTATCCTTTTTTTTCTACAATTCAATTTCTTCTTAAACAATTGGACTTAAATTTCAGGGAGTGTAAAATGAAGAACCAATTATGTCACTTACCCAACTCATCAATAAGCACGAGTGAGTGTTTAGTAGCATGTGCCAGGATAGCCGATGTCTCGCACAGCTCCAAGTAGAAGGTACTCTCCCCTGCCATGATGTCATCATTGGCACCAAGTCTTGTGAAGATACGGTCCACTGGACTCAGCTTCAAACTCTCAGCTGGTACTCTGCAACCCTGAGAGGAAAGATTCCTGTTATCTTCGCTATGTTTATTTTGGAGCTTTATTAGTCGCTTGTCTTTTGTGTAGAGTTTAAAATGTCCTTTAATTTTTAAAGTTGTGTTTGAGGCATAATATAATAGTAAACCGAAAAAAAATGAGCAACAGCTTATGTAAATTTAGGGAGGCTACTTCAATCAAATTCCATCCCAAAAACCCTGAAATAAAAAATCCACGAGAATTGTGGTTGTGATTAATTCCACTTTCCTACTTCCAAACAAAACAATGAGAATTAACATTCTCACACCAGTTACAAAAGAACATAATTCCTTCACAGAAAGGGTTCAAGAGATAAACCAAAAAACCCACAAAAGTCAAAGAAGTCCTAAAAGACATGATGTCAGTGTTACGTTTTTATCTTTTATTTTTCCAAACATTAGGCACTTGACAAATTTTCTGAGGAAATCTAGGTGAACGTAAATGGTGTTCAAAATAATTCCTATCCTTTATAACTATTTGAATTCATTTCTCCAACACATACCATAAAATACACCATAGAATTTACCATAGAATAGAATAGAGTACATAGAGCCTGGTCGATAAATATCTCATAAAAAAATTACAAAAGTAGAAAGAAAATTTCCAATCTAGCAGTGCACTAGATATTTAAATTACAATCACTTTGGTATTTGAAAAAATATTTTGAGATAGTAAATAACTCAGTGTCTGTTTTAAAAATTAACATTGCTCTTAAAGCAGGCAAATCCAGGATGGCTGTTAGGCTAGGATTATACTAGGACGCTAGCGTCCGAGTGGCTGGCGTCCGGGACGCTAGCGGGGCATTAAATCAAATGGGGACGATTATACTAGGGACGCCAGCGTCGGATGCTAAAAAAAGCCACCGGACGCTCGATTTTGTGCGTCCGAGCTGGGACGCTCTCTTTTGACATGTGCGCGCGTACGCAGTTTGATCACGTGGTGGTCTGAGTCAGCTGACTGATCATCGTGTTTGTTTTAATGTTTTGTTTATGGCACGTGGTTAATTCTATATTATTACATTGTTGTGACTTTGTTTACATTTTTTCAGTTTGCATTCAGTTCACAATTTGTTTCTTCACTAATTTCTGATTATCGCGGATAATCATATATCACGATTTATCATTGTAATCAGGGTATATTAACTGCTGCAGCTAATTTCACAATAATCACTCTTGACTCGAGAGAAGTATCTAGTTTAGTGTTTTGTGATGGAAAGTGAAATGTTTCATGAAGTGAGTGAAAGTGTTTTGGATGACATTGGAAATGCTTCTTCGGAAGGCTTGGTTCTGGAAGAACCGGGACCTAGGCCTAAAACCAAACAAAAAGATCAAGAATTGAAGAAGAAATAGAAAGAGGAAGAGTTAAAACGGATTGAAAAATATGTTGATAATAAATTGGACGTAGAAAATTTAATATGTGAAGTGGAAAAACATCCTTGTATTTGGGATAGTAGTTCAGAAAGCTACGCCAACAAAAATGATAAACTGAATGCATGGAGAGCTGTCGTCACTTCAGTCATTGTGGATTTTGAAGAGTTGACACAGTTTGAAAGGGATGAAATTGGTAAGTAGTTTTATTTATTGATATCTCTGCTCAGTTTACCTACTTTCTACTTATAGTACCGGTATTTAGTTTATTTACATATTCATTGTTTATAGTCATGCATTTACATGTTAAAAAATAAGAGTGTTTTCTGTAGACCTATACCATATTCTATAATATTAAAACGTGACAGGGTTTTTTTATTTCACGATTCTGAATCAACCACTTGACGGATTTTCATGATTTTTGTGTTGAAAGAAAGATAATTTTGAGAACTAGGGAATGTCGAAGCCAACATTTTAGTTAAGGGTCCCAGTTTATTTTAGAAATTAAGCTTTAATTTTTAAAAAGTCTAGCAGCCGACGCTTACATTCTAAACTAGCTTAAAATGGTATAATATAATAATTTGCTTGACACAACAGCTGTAGGCTAATCATTCCTCGTTTGTGACACAAATTCAGCATTTGGATAAAAATTAAAAGACATACGTAGGGTTGACTTATTTAAACTATGTGTAATGCTAATCATTGATACGTTCAATTCTTCGGTAAGATGATTAACTTACAGATTAATTAAATATACATAGTAAAATACTAGGATGCTCAAATAATTTTTTAAGCAATCTTTGTAATCTTCGGTTTGTTTTAGTGCAATCTAATATGTTTTAACTAACAGTTGGTTAAATATAAAAATATTCTATTGAGCTATGAGGTTGTTTTATTTACTCTTTGATTTTGTCATTGATTAGAGGAAATAAGTAAGATTATTAGAAATAAGTAGACCACAGATGATAATTAAGACCATTTTTGTATAGCCTACAAATCAATTCTCTGTACACGAGTCTTAAAAGAAAAGGATATACAAATTGTTTTACTGCCCGACTTTCTGAGGAAAGAGTAGGAAAATAACTATTTAATTGATACCCAATTACTCTCTCTTCTGTAGGCTACTTATAATCGGGAGACGGACAGTGTGCGAATCGGTTGCAAATCTCACTTCAACCCTTTTCACATCGGCACACTTGCTGTTTCATTGTAAAATTGTCGGATTTAAAATGCATGTCATATAGGCCTATGATGGGATTTAAAACGTATTTGGTCAGGCAACATTTGTTTACACGATGATTTCTCACATTTAAACTGCAAGAAAATTTGTCTTTATACGTGTAAACTAGTCGTTCTGAATTGTACACAGTTTCAACTGACTACTCAATTCCCGTACATAGGACGGGCTAACACCTCGTTACTTTTAAAACAAAAACCAGTACACATCATGAAAACAAATAGAAGGGTTAGTTTGTTTTACTTTAATAAAATTTGACAAACATGATGGAGTTATTTCTTTAAATAACTAATCAGATGCGGTCCAACTGCCATGGAACGGCTCCCTCTTTGGAAACAAAGTAGTCCGCGAATGTGTCCCTCAGCTCTGTTGCTTTTCCAGGCTGCTCACAATGTTCTAAATCAATATCGTACAAACCTTCAATACTTAGACAGTCTTCAACCCTACACCCATCTCTGTCCCGAATGAAGTTGTGCAGCACACAACACACTTTCACTATGTCTTCGCACAAAGAAATGTCAACATCCATCGGGCGGTGAAAAATACGCCACTTATTAGCTAATATGCCAAAAGAGCATTCAATGTTTCTTCTTGCACGACACAGACGGTAATTGAAAATTCTTTTCTTTTCCGATAGTGATTTTCCTGCATACGGCCTTAGGATATTGTTAGACAACCCAAACCCTTCATCCGCTACTAACACAAATGGCATTGCATCACTCAACCCCGTAAATGAGGTTTTTGGTGATGGTATGTTCAGCGACCCTTCCTGAAGCAGTTTATAGAACGTACTTTCTTTCCACACTGTTGAATCTGCAGACTTTCCGTATGAACCCACGTCAATATAGGTAAATTTGTATGAAGCATCACACATTGCAATTAAAACCAAGGAGAAATAGTTCTTATAATTATAATACAATGAACCACTGTCTTTTGGTTTTTTAATTCTCACGTGTTTCCCATCAATCGCTCCAATGCAATGAGGAAAATTAGTTTTCTCATAAAATTCTGTTGCCGTTTTTAACCAAAACTGTTCACAAAAATCTGGAAAGCATATTGGTTTAAGGTGTTTCCAAATTGCGTTGGTAACTTCCCGCACAATTCCAGATATACAAGGCTGACTCACTCGATACTGGTATCCTAAGTCAGCCATAGAGTTTCCAGTAGCGAAGTATCTGTAAAGAAATTGACCATTTAATCATACTTGATGTTAATTTAAAATATAAATAAAAGTACAATGGAAAGTAATTATAGGCCTACAGATTTTTTAACTAGACCTCCTTTTTTGAAATGTTAATATCCTTTTAATAAAATTAAAGACATTTTGGCCGAATTTAAACTATTACAAACATGAGCTGTTTTTAATTTGGTACTGTTTAATGCGTTTTTTTTTTTATTTCAGGCAAAATTGTCATAAAAAAATGGAAACATGTCCGTGGTTGCTATTCTAGAGAGATTCTCAAAAGAAAATCAGAAAAAAAATCTGGCTCTGGCAGTAAACCTCGAAAGCAATACATGTACTTCGAACAACTTCGCTTCTTGGATCCAGTAACAAAAAAAACATCGGACTCAATTATTAATTCCAATAACAATACCTCTGAAACAGAATTAGAAACTACAGAAGTGTTGGATGATGAAACAAGAACTACCGAAACTGACAAACAGAAGAAAACAAAGCGTAAAAACAGGAATGAAGACGAAGAGTTAATTGAAGTATTAAAAAAGAGAGTCGTCAGTGGTGAGGTGCAAGAAAGAAGTGAAGAGACTGATGGGGACAAATTATTCTTACTGTCTTTGTTACCAGAGATTAAGCTTATACCACAGGAAAGGAAGTTAAAAGTTCGATCGGATATTCTCTCAGTGATAGCTAATGCACAGGCTCCAACAGCACCATATCTTCCCACTCCTTGGCCCCCTCAACAGTCAAATCACAACCAGCCTCCGTTTGGTTTCCCAACCTTCCATTTCCAATCAGGCAATCCAGCTCATTCAATGACAACCCACCCTGCTTCACACCCACAACCAACGATTAATGCCTCGTTTAACCAACATCAGTTTCCTTGTTTCGGTCCTCAAAATATGAATGGTACAACTTATCCTACACAATCAAATTCCCACCCCACCAGCACCTTTTCTAGTTCCACAGACTCGTTTCATGACTATGATTCATCAAGTTCTAGCAATTTCACTTTTTTGGGGTAGACATAACTGCATTCAAATCAAAATATTGACCAAATGGTGACACAGTTATTTTACATTTATCAGAAGTGCAGTACCATAACAAAGTATTATAACCAATGATTTGAACTTTAAGTTGTGTAATTGTTATTTAGGCTAAGTTAATAAATTCATGTTAAACTGGATCTTGATAAAACGCCTCCGAATTAAAGCAATTTATAAAATGTTCCATCACATTCCTTTATTTTGGTTTAAAAACGCTGTACATGTAGTCTACCTAACTGTAAATACCCCCGCCGCAGCAAACTTGCCGACTAAGCGAATTTCCATTTGGCAGAATTGATTTTCAATTTATCTATTTAAATAACATTAGGTTTAACGAGAACCTAGGTTTGCTGCTACGAGGAAACTACTGTGGGGGTTTTCAAAATATATCCATAAACAAGCAAACTACAACATTTTATAATATTCTCCTAAGAATAACATGTAAAAGTTAAATTTAAATCTTTTTTAGTTTTCTCCGTAACCAATCACCGTACAAAAACATTTTGATATACTAAATTTTTTTTTTAAGCTCTTTAAGAAGGTTTAGAAACATTGGGAAATTTTATGTTTTAAGGGTAAAAAATTAAAAAAAAATGTTACCCTCTAAAACCCCGTTCCCATGGTCTGATCGTGCTGGTTCATGAACTCATTCAAGTTTATCCCGCCTTGTCTTTCAACCAAATTTCATCAAAATCGTACATAAATTACGCAAGTTATCGTGTTCACGGACACACACACACACATATATGTATATATACCTATATAAAAATTTGAACGAATGTTTTTTTGGCCTCTGGGGACATAAGAATGAAAAAAGTAAATCGGTCCTGGGCCTAGGTCTTAAATCGTGCCACTTATGGTAATAGCTACTTCCCAATAGGAAATTAGTCATTGTGTTATATCTTACCTCAGAGTTATGACTAGTTTCTCTTCGGGTGAAATTGGTCTGAGGAATCTTGTATCTTCTTTAAATATGTCACTTTGGATGTAGCCTAGAAGCTCTTTGAAAGAAGGAAGTGACATTCTAAAGTAATTAAAAAATCTTGTTTCACTATTGCAAAGATCATCAAACAATGTAAAATACAGGCTTTTAACACGTCGGGCAGCAAAAAACGGGTCTACACTAAACCTTCTTTTTGCACGACGCCTTCTTTTCTTAATTAATAACATCATCAGCAACATCTCTTCATTCGTTGGTGCCATATTGACGACTGACAAAAAGTGACAAAACATTGATGAAATAGTAGTCCGAGAGGCTAGCGTCCCAACACAAATCACGTAATTTATCGGCTCGAAGTGGGTCGCTAGCGTCCCGGACGCCAGCCACTCGGACGCTAGCGTCCTAGTATAATCCTAGCCTAAGTCTCCATAGACGCCCTTGAAAACGATAACAAATCTACAAAGACAATTTCTGTTCTCAGTGCACTCAATATTTCAATTTCAATCACTGGTATTTGAAAACATATTTTTGGAGGATAAACTCTTCTACAGCGATTTGAAATAATCCAAGATGGCCACTAGTCTCCAAGGACTCTCAACAATATCACTATCAGTCCGACTCTCACCAGCTGTGCCATGATGACAATCAGCCCCAGCTGCCTCATCAGTGTGGACTTGCCTCCCATGTTGGGTCCAGTCACCAGCAACAGACTGGGACTGAGGGTGTCCTTATCTCCTATCACAGTGTCGTTGGGGATGAAAACTTCCTCGGCCGTTGTGCAAGGGTAGCTGCCATTCCTTAGTGTCACAAACGGCTGTAAGTACAAGTACAAGTAATTATCAATGAAGTTGAACGAGTTTTTAAAAGAGAAATATCCATGTGAGAATCTTGAACATCCAGTATGATTGGAGGGATTGATGACTATTATTTTAACACAGACAAATATTTTATTTGAACACTTTTTTCCAATTTGTTTTAGATCATGTGGTTTTATACGTAATTTTAGTGGTTTATTTCGACAACAGCTGATCAGCCTAAGATAGTCAAGAGTAGGTAAGTATGGTCTGTATGTTACCAGCAAAGTAGCCTATAAAATGAAGGCACTCTATACATTGCCTGAAGTTGTTTAGTTAAGTATGAAATAGAATAGAGTAGTACTAGTAACAAGGATTTCATATAATTTCAAATCTCAGGCATTGTGTTTACTTAGGCATTTTAAAGAATGCACAAAGTTGTATCAAGCAAAGTTATTAAATAAAGATATTTAAAAAAAAAATACTTTTCAATATATTTTTTGTATGTTAGGTTAGTTTTGCGCGATCTTTATGGGTATCAATATCAGTATTGGATTTGACGATCGATTCTCGATACCCATACCAACGTCCAAGTATCGGAGGTATCGAGCACCGACATATTCCTAAGTAGAATGAATTGAATTAGACTTTTTTCTCAAAGTAAGGTGGTAATTTATTAAACACTCATCAAGGACGGATGGATCTAATTACGAACCATCAAAAAGCTTCTGACTTTTCACATGATCAAACTTGCCTCCAACTATGCTTTCTGATCATTGAGTGTGCACCATATCCACTCAGCAATCCAGCTAAGACTACAAGATCGCGCCACTCATCCTACACTCATCTCCATTCATACTTGGCTTAAAACACCTACATTCATATGGTCGCCATTTCAGATTAAAGTATTAAGTCTCTATTCATTTAGGTAATAGAGTCATAAACGGTTATAAAATGCATTATTTACCATCACATATCTATTCTAATTGTCACAGATATGTAGCGATTTCGCACCAACCTGCACACAGGAGCCAGCTGGTACGAACTCAGGGATACAAACGTCAGTGGTTTGACCTCTGCTGTATTCAGCAAACGCCATCAGAACATCCAACACTGAGAGACACTGAATGGCCGATATCCAGTCCTCATACCTGCGGAAAAAAATATCTCAATCACTTCAAGATAGCAACACACTTTGGGTACATTCAATACAGTCCCGCTGTTGAAAAACCATGATAAAATTTCAAAAATCCACCTATTCGAAACTATAGAATGGAAATGTTTCAATACATTATTTAATTTTTAACAAAGCTAATTTGATTAACCCGAACGTTGTCAAAGCTAGTGATGTGTCGCAAATGTCGGAAAAACTAGCAATGACACCGCGAATGTAAGCCGACGATGGAAGTATCGCCAAAGTTAGCAATATCAATGTGCTGAAGGTGATATTAACAATAACGTCGAGAACGTTGAATATTCTAGAGATGAACATCAGAAGGCTGCAAACTTCGGTGATGTTGACTGAAATATTTTAGAATCAACTACGCGATCTGCGAGAGTTTACACTTAGACTGAAGGTTATGTCTAGAAATATTTTTAACAAAGCTCTATGCTTCTTTGTACTGATTTCACCAAAACGATTTTGAGATCAACGAAAGGTGATTGACTTGAAGTCACCAAAATTGTCCATATGTTCACTGTCCATTCTTATAATCATTCTTCTCTTACAATCCTTATTTCCATCCTGCGCCATTCTTTTCAAAAACGTATACCTGTATTACCAAAACCTATGTTATTATTATATTATTATTATTGCCAGAATAAATTTCAAACCCAAAAATCTGTTCATTGGTTATAGTTGTAGTATGATTAATAGTTTTATAAATAAATACAACACTGTAAAATATCACTCACCTTTCACTAAACCGAGAGAAAATTCTTTTCCTAAGCCCGTGTAGAACGTTTGTTCGCCTTTCTTCAGCAGCTATTTGCTCTTCAAGAAGTTCCTAAGAAAACAAAGCAAATAGCAGCATTTTTAGTATTTTGATCAGGGCAATACGAATTCCAGTATTTATAAAAGTTTGTAAGTTGCTTGACAAATTATGGGAACAGATTTTGACCATGCAGATGTAACAAAACCTTGCACTTTTATTAGAAGTTGGCCAGATTATAATCATACACTACCTTAGCTTCAGGTGTATAGTACTTCTTGAACCCTTTCCTCTGCCCCTGCAGCTGGTATTCAGAGGAAGTAATTTTGCGAACAGCTGGTTCAGGGATTTCCAGTTGGAACCTCTTCTTGTCAGCACCAACAAACGACACCTTGGCGAACAAAAAATTATATTAAAACAAATATTCTAGTTGCATACCAAAGCTTTGTTCATATCGCAAACCTTTGTTGAAGATTGTGTCAGTGGATTATAATAACTTGTTTGTGGTTTTGGCTAAGACTGATTTTTTTCCACTCAAGTCTGGTATATTAACAGTAATTCTTAAAACCGAATTAGAAAATGTACGCTAAATTAATTCATAATTCATCTATTTAGCCTAACAATTAATTGTAGATGGCATGTACATGAACATCCGTGACATGTAAGGATCATATTAAAACAGAGACAGATGAATTCTTACATTGAAAATGGGCTTATTTTTTTTCTTTTGCAAAGACGACGTTACAAGTAGTCATTTCAAGACATTGTAACATCATAAAAGTTGTAAGTATCAAGATTGATTTTTTATTTGAATTTCACGCTATGC
This sequence comes from Macrosteles quadrilineatus, assembly GCF_028750875.1. Taxonomy (NCBI): domain Eukaryota; kingdom Metazoa; phylum Arthropoda; class Insecta; order Hemiptera; family Cicadellidae; genus Macrosteles; species Macrosteles quadrilineatus. The sequence continues at coordinate 662,673 of NW_026542623.1, read as the reverse complement.
AGAGGATATCACCATGAAACCGCTTAAATAAACGGTACCAGCAAACTGACACAAACTTCTAATTAGCTTGACATTGAAATTGAACATAATTATTGTAATTATACTGGGTAACTGGATAGTGAAGATAAAGAGGAGAATCAAACATAACCCTAATGAAATTAGCTTAAGGTAAATATATTATAGAGTTTAGGAGTGAATGAATGCAATAAGAAATATGCAACTGCCTAGTCTGTAGATGTACTTCTTTATGAAAATTTAAAAGTTTTCATGGGCAAAATCACAAAGATTGTAACCACTTTTTAACTTTACATTAAAAATCAATTTTTCACAAAACAAACACACCTGGAGATACCAAAACCCACATATCAAATTTTATCAAAATCAGACCACAGGTATAGTTTTTAGCTCTGTACACATCCAGGTTTGTATTTAGGTGGACCCAAAAATAAAATTTCCACCCAAAACTCAAACTCAAAAATGTTGAGTATGTGACTGAAAAAATATTTTTTCTATTTACCATGGATTAGGGGAGAAAGTAAAAATGGGTTAGTTTAGGTAGTTTATTTCAACTCCGAGAAAAGTATAGCTTTGTACCAATTAATTATTTAGGTATTTACTGTAGGGGTGTGCGAATAGTGATTTTCAACCTCGAGCCGAGCCGAGCCGAGCTTTTTAAAAAATGTTCGAGCTCGAGCTTTTTCGAGCCGAGCTTTTCCTAGCGTAGGCCTAACCTTATCTTAATTATTAAACTTTTTTTTTCTTAAAAAAGTGCATAATAATAATAATGTTCAGTCAATTTTTAAATAAACACAATGTTATTTTAATATGTTTAAAAACATTGAGAATTGTCAAGACATCAAATAGTAGGTAATCACGATAAGAACTGAACTGAACTAAATGAAGATGCAAGAAATAAAAGGATATCGATTGAAGGCCTGAAGAGATATGCAGTGCAGACTGAGACAATCAGATTGTCTTTCATGACAGAACAGCAACGCGACCTTGAATGACGACAAAACAACTAGCAAGTCGATTACATATGTATATTGTAACTACTATGAATATTTAATTCTATTTTGTATAAATAAATACAAAATAAATTTAAAAACACGTGATTATTCTTGTTGTTTTCCATGCACAAAATATTTTTGTTTAATGTAAAAATGGATTGTATGTTTAACAATAATTGCAGTCCATTATTGTTAAGCAGTATGGTCCCAAATTATTGTTTTTGATTTTAAAACATCACAGTTCATTTGACAAAATTATAGTTGAAGCAGCCCAATGGCTTGTGCAATAGTTTGTTTACAAGCTTTCTCCAGACCACGGGGGAGGGGTGGGTCTGATAAGCCGTCTATTGTTCAACCGCAAGAAGGTCCGACCCTCATTAGTGCCGCTCGGCTGCACTCAGTGGGGAACCCAATACAACAAATCAATCTTTTAAATGAATACAAATATTTGGTAATAATTATTTTATTAATATTCACCTTGAAATTTCAATAAATTTGGTGTAAAATTTGACAAAAATCGGCCATTTTGACCGATTATTAATACAGTACCAAATACCAATAAAGTAGTACTTAATTGGTAGGTAAAAATTAACCGATTTTCGTCAAGTTTTACCCCATGCTGTGCGCTATGTCACAAAAGCTGATAACGACATGGGTGATTAGTAACCATGACAACATGTTGAATGCGTGATGAAGGGAAACCCAAGAAATAGAAGAACAAAGAGAAAGAATGACGTTGTTATCTTTACAGTACTGTAAATAAACTATTACAGCGCCCCTAGTATCAGGAGCGAGACAAGCACGAGTTGACTTTCATTTGACCATGGTAGTTCTTTTTTGCTTTATGCCTGTTCATTCCAGACGAATCTAATCGTAAAGCAAAACAGCCGATAACGACTAAACTAGTTATCAGTATTGCATCATACGGCTTCTTTGCCGTTTGGTGTTAGGTCGTTGGAAACGTATTGCTGTAATTTTGTCCTGGGAAACTAATGGTAGCTATGGAGATTTAGTTTTCTGTCCAAAACGTCAAAATATATTGTATATCCGAAAAAGTCGGATAAATAACGGATAGTGTCGGATATCGAATTTGGGCCCGGTTTGGATACGGATATCCGAACCGAATCCGACCCGATTTTTCGGATATCCGCACACCTCTAAATGAATCCTATTAATCAAAAAAGAACATGGTTGGTTTGGATCCAAAAAGGTGGAGAGACAAGTTTTACTTATATATTAAAAAATATATAATTGACATATAGAGGAAATAGACCAAAGCACTAGAATTAATAGAATAACACACAAAGTAAACAAGAAATGAAATGCAGAACACGATGATTTAACACTGTCACTCAATTTTGTCATCTAGAAGGGTCGGCGAACTAATCAATAAATAGCCAAAACCAGTTTCCTCCCCTTCACACAGTCTCACCGCCCCCTCCCCCCCCCATCCGGGTGGCCCAACACTTTGTCCTTGAAACACCCTTGCGTCAGAAACAATAAACCCTTACACCCTCGTTGCTGTTTTGACAACAGGTTTATGAATGCGATCACTATTTTTCATTTCCAGAATTAACTATCAATTATTATTATTTGCAAGATACAAATAGGAAACTACATCACATTTTGGTATTTAATGACCCGTACTATCAAAAATTAATAACTCATTACTTATTTTGAAAATAAAAAGCACTCATTACAGCACGCGCCACTTATTGATATATATATAATCCTCAAAGTAACTGTTACTTTTATACAAAATAAAATAGGTACAAAATTGTGTGGCCAGTCAAACTTTATAAACAAACATTTTATTCTTTAAAATACAGATGGTAAATAGGGGTTGGTTTAAAGGAAATAAAATACAAAACATATTAATTAATTATTTTGATAAACATTAGAAAGGTTATGGGATTGATTGAACTAAAATAACCGCAGGGAAACTTATAAGTAGAAAAGTCGTCAACCACAATCTTGTTTAATCAGTACATTGTTAGAGAGAGAGAGAGAAAGAGAGATAGCAGATAGGGGCGTTTGATAAGGAATCTTAAAAAGTAAACAAACAAGGAACAACGACACGACGATACTCGTTTACAGCCTTATTGTGTCGCCCACTACATTTGCACACGTGACCACCTTTGTTTCTTCCTTATCTTTCATCCGTCCCAAAATAGAATTCCTTAAATAGTTTGTTGGTATAATCTCCCCTCCCACACAAGGCGCAGTGCTCAGTGCGCAATGTAGGTTGCCGTGGCAACCGTGTGTCGTCATAGCGACTTAGCCAATCACGCACTCGCACTGCGTTGTATATTACGATACGAATAGTTGTGTTGGAAAGACAACGCGATAGGTGGTAGTTTCCTCAAAATTACGATCGATAATCATTGCGTCTTGACTGAGCTGAGGTTCTTGCTTATCAAGACAGAATTATGAAACGGAGAGTAAATTTAAATGAAAGTTAGTTCCTTATTTATTAATTTAATTTTTATTTGCTAGTTCAATAAGTATTCGGCTCGAACATTTCGAACTTTTTGAAAATCACGAGCCGAGCCGAATAGGACGCTATTCGGCTCGAAAAAGCTCGATGTTCGAATACTCGCACACCCCTAGTATTTAGCAATAATTAGGTATTTGGACTTTTATCTTAGACACAGTATTTCCAAGCATAAACCCTTACCTAAAGACTCTTCCTAAAAATTGGAGGACTTAAATTGTTGATCAATAACTACAGGGCCCACCATGCAAACTATCTCTTAGACATCTTTCTGCTAACCTTGCATCCGAAATATTCACACTGACTCTTGAGGTACGCCTTCTGCTTCTTCTCTAACACACTGAGAGCTTCGACAGCTTGGTCGTAGTCTGGGTCAACTCCGGGACTCGGCACTATGTTACCTTCCTTGCTGGCCTCCTCGTGATCGAACGCATTCTGTAAACACAAGAAGAACAAACGTGTATAGTTATCTTAGAGGTGAGAGTCTCGTAAATTATTGCAAGATGGACATAAGTTTTTGGATTTGAGTTACTGTCACGTATATTAATTTTGATAAAAAAAAGGGCAATTAAAACTAGAGGTGTGCAAACAGCTTGATTTTTTAGCCGAGCCTAAACTACAAGCTCAAGAGATTGAACACCAAGACAAAAAATCGAGCTCGAGCTAAATTTTTTATGGCACGATCTTCAGAACATGTCTATGAAGATAGAAAATTTCACGCCACGATCAAGGGTAACAGCAAATAAGTTATTGCAGGAGACAATGATATTGTTTCTATGATTGGTAGGTTCAATATTTTGCCGCGATCATGGGAGATGATAATGTCTACACAACTGCGGTAGACGCCCACGATTGGGCCGTGGTCGCAGATGATGAGGATGATGTCTACACAACCCCAGGATATGATCAATATTTTGCAGCGACCGCGGAGACAATGATGATGTCTATTTGACTGCAGTGGTTGACTATGACTTAACGTGATCACAGAAGATGGTGAAATCATGTACATATGACCACGGTTAATGATCACAATGAATTAGGATTACAGAATTACAGGGTTAATAAAGAAAGATGGCGTACCTTGAAGAAATCTAGATGACTGGTAAGATCTGGGAATTTTCCAGGACGGTTTGAAGTCTCAAAATGAGAACATTGGGCAAGCATTTCCGAGTCCTCGCCGACACCAGATTCTAAAATGACACAAACACAGTACATTTAAAATCACACAAAATATTTCGTAACTTAAGTTTATTAAAAAAAAAAATTAGTGTTTTTGATGAAGACTTTTTAAAGGTTAAAAAAAGTTTAGATAGATAAAAACCAAGATTTGGATTGTTAGCTAACAAAATTGTAAAGAAAGTCCAATAAAAAATTTAAAATTCAAAAAAACTCCAAATAAAAATTCAAACAAACCTTGAAATTTGAGAGCAATATCCTGCACAGCATTGAATCCATTTAGTACTGAAATGAACTCTTCTATTTTCTTCTTAGAGTATGTTCGTTCTTCGAAGAATATCGCTCGGCTGTCTGGGTGTGACGGGCTCAGGCCTCGGCTGCTCTGCGCGTAAATTCTGTAAATATATTAATGGTTGCATATAAATACCATTAGCATAACAATGGCATAACTTAAAACAGCATCCATATTTAATTGTTAATAGTTATTCTTGGTAAAATGCTTTAGGCCAGATAAGGAAATTTGAGTTTACCAAATTACCTACTTCACATTAATATAAACTGTTTTGACTTCATGTCGTATATTAGCCATCTGAGTTTTATTGCTAAATAAGCTAAGAGATCACCTTGCTAGTAGCCTCTCCAGGTCAGGTAGCTTGGTCATCAAAGGTCGGACATCTTGGATCAGCTCAGGTCGACCAATCAGCTCCGTAACAGCTGTTTGTCTGGCGCAAATACTGCTGATGCTGGTCACCGGATTGCATAGCCACTGCCTCAGCAATCTGTACAAACATTGCAGTCGACTTACGATTGACTTATAAACTTTACTTTTAGGTTTAAAATTTTCAGAAAAGATTCAGAATAGAATGTAGTTTAACTAAGAAAAAGTCTAGATAGGCCACACATTGAAGACGCAAAACACACAATATTTTCGTTCCTTGCAGGACTTTATCAAAAGTAGACTAAAAGAGTAATATACAAAAATAGATTACAATTCAATACATAATTTAAAGTTTTAGGATGGATTCCTATACCTACTCATGCCGTGGGTTAATTCAGTATTATCATGAAAGCGCTATCTAAATGTTTTTGTACGCATACCTTTTTTTTAATTGTGTTTTTTAACGAGTTGCAGACTTTGAAAATGTTGTCTTTGCAACAAAACATGTAAGCTACTTAACAATCTTAGTGGACTATTTGACAGAGTTTGGACTATTCAGGATTATTTATATTTTTAACTAGGTAATAAGTACTACTTAAAACTTAATGTATGTGGGTAGCGATGGTTGGTACTAAGAACCGAAGAATTTCAGTCAGGAACCGGTAGTGGTACGTAAATTGAAAGGTACCAACACATCACTACTTTTGAACAAATTAAACTCTTAACTGGTTTTACAGATCATAATAGAGTCGGGTTAATATTCTGTTGTACCTCTTGCCCATAGGGGTGGAGCAATGATCTAATTTGTACAGTAGTGTCCCTGTTGTACCTCCGCAAGAGTTCTCTAACACATGAAGATTTTTCAATGTCACAGAGTCTAGAATCTGTAAAGAATCAATATATTATTAACCTACAGAAATTATATTTTTGGTAAGGTTCTAGACCAGAATAGGTTTAATTTAGAGTTTAATAGGAAAAGCAGGCTTGCCTGTTCATTGGTTGAGTCTTCTCAACAGGAAACAAATTATATACACAGAGTTAAAATATTTCAAGGAGGCCATGGTCACTGACCACCTTGTCAAACACAAAGAAATGAAGACTTTTCTTCATAAATCTTTGTCTCAATGGTGTCCTGGCTTATTGTTACCAGTCACACAATTTTAAATACTCATCGTTATATATAATGAAACAATGAATTTACCATATGTCTAGCAGTTATTGTATCCTCTGGTTTTTTCTCTTCCAAAATCACAGAACTATCACAGTCGACAGGTACGTAAACCTTGAACTGTCCCATGGACAATAACTGTTGATCTAGCAGACATCTTGATAGATACCTAAAAATAACACATTTCTTTGGGAATGCTTTCCGAGATGTTGGTCTACATTATTACGTTTAACAAATTTATTAGAATAATTATGTTGGTCACGGATTATTGGCTAAAGCAAACAGTGTTTTTTATTCAATGGGCATTACTTTTTACTTACTCCTGTTATACATATAGTATATAGAGAAATAATTGTTTTTTCCCAAAATTTTCAACTTTTATTTCTGGATTGAAATATCCGTTTTGGATCCCCTGAACCCAAAAAAGTGATTTACGAAATGATGTCTGTGTGTGTACAGACTACACTCGTGGTTTGATTTCGTGGAAATTTTGTATGTGCCTACTAATCCATGGTATCTCCAAATTTTCCAAACTTAAAATTAGGGATGGTCAAGTCTCGAAATTTCGGGAAATTTTCGGGAAATTTTAAATCTCGTTACACGAGACGAGATTTCTTTTTGGCCGAGATTTTTATCGAGACGAGAATAAAAAAAAAAAAAAAAATTAAAACGCCTGCAGAAAGTCAATGCAATACCCGCAATACAGGAGCGTGTTGTAGTTGCGTTTCCTTTGCGAAGGCGTTCTTATTTAATTAATTCTTTAAATGTAAATATTACTTTAATTATTTTAATAATTTTTGTTAAATGTAAGCAGTGTGAGGAATGTTTATTACTATAAAAAGTCAAAACAAGTACCTAACTATTTTATAAAAATTAATATTGCTTTTATTTTATGATTTATTTTATTTTAGGATAAGTTGAACTCTATCCTAACTGATATCACTATGTTTCCTAATCGTAGGCATTTTTAATAAGTTAGGCGTGATTAATAAAAAAATGTTATGCTGATGTTTTTCAATAAAAGATTGTAAATATTCTTGCCTATTATCATTATTTTTGTATTTAAACAGTCATCTAACAATGTTACAAAATCTGGTAAAAATTTTGAACGCGAATTTCCCGTTGTGTATGAGAAGGGAAATCCCGTCTCGATCTCGTCTCGAAAGTTTATGAGAAATAAAAAATCTCGTCTCGTCTCGTCTCGAACTAAAAATCCAATCTCGTCCATCCCTACTTAAAATTTAGATTTTAACAGTAATTTTTGCATAAAACCCCGATAAAAAACAGAAAAATCAGATTTTCACAAAAATGACACACGATTGTGATTTGATATTTAGTATGTTATGGTACTTTCAACTCTGAACAAAAATGTACAACCCCCAGTATTGTAAAAACCGTTGTTAAAAAAATATTGCAATTTTTGTGATTTTACCCAATATCAAAGTTACTCTCACCGCTTACCCATAATAAAGGTTGTTGACAAGCTAATAATAATAAGAGAAAATATCTGTCAGTTTTCTTATACTGTTTATTAGTAATACAATGCTTATACTGACTATTATGAACACATAATACTCGAGGAGTACATATCGAGGCTTAATCTGTCTTTTCTCAGCTTGTTCATTATATTTATTTTTATCTAACACTCTTGAGGTACCAAATTATGAAATTATCGTGATTCAACTCAACTATTTCTACAAAAAGTTTAAAGTATAAATTTTTTTCTCACCAGGTGACAGCACCAAGGGCCCGAACTGCGAGGTCCGCATCTTCATGAGCAGTCAGCCCTAGTGTGTCAACTGTCAACAATCCGAAAAAAAATTTCTGTCATTAAAATATTATGAATCGTAAAGTTATAAGCATGATCAATAGTAGACAATAAGCTGTGAAGATTTAAAATCTAGTCAGGGTCTGATCAACAGATTTACTTAGGCTTACATGTTGTGAGTTGTTGATTCGATTTGATCCTAACCACAAAACCACTATTTTGGATCAAAACCAATATTTGATGGTTTGAAGCTACATGAAGGGAAAAACTGAGACGAAACTGTCCCTGGTTATTATTGCTGGTTAAATATTTATGCCTAAAGAATCTGCTGGTTATCATCAGTGAAAAACTATACAAACCAATTTAGAACATTCAAATTCATGATTCTTTTAAATTTTGCTTGGGATATGTCAAAATTGTGTCACCATTTTACAAATAATATAAATCCTGAAAATATTTTATTCTGCATTATATTCTATTGTTGTTGTAACAGTCAATAATCATTCTTATCAACGAGTCTTCCTCGTCACCCGTTAAAAGACACTATTGATGATACCCGCTCGTCATGACGCAACCCGCTAGGTGGTGGCATCTGACGACGAATCAGTGAACTATTTTTAGCTAGGACTATAATTGAAGAAGAACATGATCGGAACCTTATTAATCTGGAGGTGTTTATCATTACAATTTAATCAACTAACTCAACAACGAACTGAAGACAATGGATAAACTTCTGAAGCCCGGGAAACTTAATATTGACCCTAATACAAACAATGCACAAGAAGAATGGATACACTGGTACAGAACATTTGGCAATTTCATTGATTCCTTGACGCCTGCACCAAATGACAAGATGAAACTCAATTTTCTCGTAAACTTTGTTGGACCAAACGTTTACGGCTTCATATCAGAATGCAAAAATATCAAGAAGCAATTGAAATTTTGAAAAATTTATATGTAAAGCCTAAGAATGAAATTTATGCCCAGCATCGACTTGCCACGCGAATGCAGGAGGCTGAGGAATCATTAGATGAATTTTTCCAAGCACTGAAAATCACTAGTAAAGAATGTAACTTTCAATCAGTTACGGCGGAACAGAATCGCAGTGAATTCGATCAAATTACATACGACAAAGATTGTTAGAGAAATCAACACTGTCGCTTGAAGAGGCTTTTGACCAAGCAAGGAGTATCGAAGTAGCTCAAGTTCAAGCAGAGTCGTACTTAAACAGTAGATTAAATGCCACCACTCAAATCACGCAGTCAAATCGTGCAGAGAGTAATAGTGCGAACTCAAGCCAATCACCTAAAGAAGCAAATTTGGGGGACAATACTTTGTTTTCAGCTGCAGTACCGTCTCAGAAGTGTTATTTCTGTGGAGAAAACAGACATAAGCGTGATGTTTGTCCTGCAAAAAACTTCAAATGCTATAATTGCAATAAAATTGGCCATTTCAGCCGTGTCTGTAGATCAAAGAAAGAGAATGTAGATAGACATAAACCCTTGGGGGGAAATTCTGCTAGTATTTGTGCACCGTCAAATGATAATTCAAAAAGTGTTTGTGCTTCATCCCCTCCGGTCTTATCTAAAGCTACAGTATCAGTAAAGGTAAATTCTACTCTGGCTGATGCTTTGATTGATACAGGAAGTTCTGAGAGTTTTGTCAGCAAACAGTTTGTTCAACATCACAGCTTGCCATGTCGTCCTGGAAAACTTAGTGTAGCTATGGCATCAACATCACTTAATTCTGAAATAAATGAAGTCTGTCTGGCAAAGTTAGAACTTTCAGGGCACGTTTATGAGGATGTAAAATTGTATGTCATGAAAAATCTGTGTGCTGACGTTATAATTGGCCACGATATCTTACGAAATCACTCAAGTCTTGAAATGACATTTGGTGGAAACAGTGCTCCTCTCAAGATATGTGGCCTTGCTCAAGCTGGAATTGAACCGATTCAGTTGTTCACGAATTTAACTCCCAACTGTAAACCTATCGCAATTAAGTCGAGACAGTATACCTGAAGATAGTGAGTTCATAAAATCTGAAGTTTATAGAATGCAACAAGAGGGTATCATAGAAGAGAGTCAATCACCTTGGAGAGCACAAGTTCTGGTTGTTAAGGGAGAATCCAAGAAGAAAAGGATGGTTATTGATTACTCCCAAACTATTAATAGATTCACTGAGCTAGACGCATATCCTTTGCCGAAAATTGAAACAATTGTCAACGAGGTGGCCAAGTACAAATTTTATAGCACCATAGATCTGAGCTCAGCGTATCATCAAATACCAATTGTGGAAGGTGAGAAACCATACACTGCCTTTGAGGCAGATGGTCGATTATTCCAATTAAAACGAATCCCGTTCGGAGTAACTAACGGAGTGCCTGCTTTCCAAAGAGTCATTAACGGAATCATATCACAGGAAAAACTAGTAAAAACCAAGGCTTATTTAGATGACATTACTATTGGGGGAGACAGTGAAGAAGAACATGATCGGAACCTTATTAATCTGGAGGTGTTAATCATTACAATAATACAGCACATTGTCCATTGGTTGCTCGATATTATAGCTATTCCCTATCATAGTGAGTTTGACAGAACAGATGAAGCCTATTGTTTTTAACATGAAAACTATGAAGTGTTGACACTAGGTTATGAGCCTTTTAGACCTAAAACTCTAGTTGCTAGCTACTTAGGTATTTTTTAATTTTATTTTGATGATGAAATTGTGTATTTAATCATGACTAGCAGCAACACTTATGCCAAACAGCAAGGGAAAAACAAAAGATGGTTAGGCACAATTAGGGAAAAAACTATCGCAGCAAGGTCCAGCGAGCGTTAAATAATCCAGCCCTGAAGTGTGAAAAAGCTGATAACATTTTATAGTGAAAACACCCAACGTAAGCTTTTACATTTTGAAATAAGCGGAAAAATCCAATGTGTTCAAATTTTAACAAGAAATTTACTCATTTCAAACTTAAATTTAACATCTTAACAACCAGTTTGAAACCGAGAAACTATAGTAAATCAACATGTTTTCATGGTTTTGAATGATTTGCCTTTATACAAAATTAGTATTCACCAACAAATTCTAGCGTACAAAAGCCTTTTAGATGGCAGGGAACCTAGTTACATACATTAAGTGAGCAAACGTCAAAACAACATAAAATGTAGGTCATTGACAGATGCACCACGGTGGATTGTGATTATGAAAAAATATTGTCAGCAGGAGACGTATAAGGTGACTGTAACAGTGAAGGCAAATAATCATGAATAACAGTCTTTTTATATTCACACTAATACATCAGGTATTTCATAGTTTATAAGTAGATTTTTATTGCTCTCAGTTAAACAGTTAGTTATTGATAAGTTTTTGTATATTTTTTTTATATTGACAATTTGATATTGGTTGAACTAATGTTATGTATGTCCTTACTAAACTGACACTTACATTTGTTATTTTGTTCTAAGGAAACAAACATATGCAATAGCTAGACTAATTGAATAGCTCTGCAAGTGCTGCCAACCTATGTATTTTTTTCAACAACAAAATATCCCAAACAGTAGAGAATGTCATCATTCTTCATTCTTTTTCGTTGAATTGTTCTTAAAAAATATCAATATCACAAAATATGTTGTTTGCAACGTTGTTCGGCAGAGATATTAAATTATACTTTTAAAATGTATTGTTAGTATTAAATACCCTGTGTTATATGATTTTATGTGTTATAATGTATTTAAATTTTACGGTTATAAATAACTAGACTAGAACAATAGATTCATCAGTACTGAAGTTAAATTCAATTCACAAAGTTAAGAGATTAATGAAGACTTAAGACCTGAATTTTATAAACCTACCGTTTGTATTCAAACTGGTTCATAAAAGAAATTCTACATTTACAGTATATCCCATAGCCACTACAAACAGCATGGCCCAAGATAAAAAAGTGTACAATGCGAGAATTTAACTAAAATTAATCTATTCTCCAAAATTACAACTGGATATATAACCACCCCTTTCCCCATGAAAAAAGGGCTGGTTCTAAATTATTTTAAAAAAATGCTAGTTACACGTTTGACAAGTTTTCAAAAATCAAACAATTTATTTTACCCAGTGTTTTAGATACCTACAGACACATACACCTAATACAACAATTTGAGGGAACAATACTTTTGGCTTGTGGGGCCCTAAAGCCATCAAGTGCAGTGGCCCAAACCTTTATCTTACTTAAAACATGTTCTACCATACAAGAAAACTTGATTAAATTATAAAATCCGTCCTTAAAACCTTTCTAATTCCAGATATTGCAGTCAACAGCAGTGCCTCCGGGATATATCTTCAACAAACTCTTCCCACAAGCTGGACAATCTACCGGATATCTTCCAGGACCGACATCCGGAGTTACACCTCCAGCCTCAGCCTTTCCCATTCCCGGAATAACAACTTTATTTCCTGGCTTATCGGCGATGCTTCCTGAATTGTCAAATGCCTTTGGATCAAATCCATATTCAGTTACTGGAACATTCGTAAATCCTGGCACATATACTCCTGGAAATGTTCCAGCAATTACAAATTTTCAAAACGTAATGCTTCCCGGACTGTCAAGCACTCCAGGATTGACTACTGGATATGGTCCTGGAACTTCAGATTCAGCCTCTGGAACTTCCGGAGCTGGAATTCCAGGAATCATTCCAGCTATTACTGCACCCTTTTTATCAGGAATCGGTGCAATTCTTTCAGGATCACAATACCTTTCGACACCTGCTACATCTAGTTCTGATGGGACTACTGGATATCGTCCTGGAACTTCAGATTCAGCCCCTGGAACTTCCGGAGCTGGAATTCCAGGTATCATTCCAGCAATTACTGCACCCTTTTTATCAGGAATCGGTGCAATTCTTTCAGGATCACAATACCTTTCGACACCTGCTACATCTAGTTCTAATGGGTTTGTAGCACCTAACATTCCTTTTGATCAAATCAAAAACCAGATTGACGCAGCCAAAGCAAACCTTTTTCAAAACGGACTGACGAACGGCATTTCACAAGCACTCTCAGGATTTTTTCATGGTTTGGTCAATCCTGTGAATACATCAGCAACGAATATTCAAAGTAGTTAAATTGTATCTATTATTTAGGGGTGTGCGATGCAGCATATTTTTTTCGATTCGATGCATCGATGCGATTCAAAGAATTTCGATTCGAATCGATGCGATTCGATTCGATGCAGGACGGCATGATTTTCTTCAAAAATTAAATACAACATGTGTTTCTGTAATGGATCCTTTACCTTAAAAAAAGTTAAAGTAAAAAATGTACTAAATAAAATTATGAACAAGAGGATAGTTGCTGACCTAACCTCATTAATGGACACTGCTTATTTTATGGTTGGCCTAAGGAAATTCACCCTTCATTAACAATTAGAATAAGCCTATATATCAATAAAGCAATCGTTAAGTTTATTATTATTGACCTGTATTAAATAAAATAGAGTTTATTTTATGGTAGTATTGTTACTTAGTTTTCACATTTATATTTGTTGGCTTTCAATACTTCTGGTTCATTCTTAAATCAGCACGAACCAAAAAGTTGATAATCAGTGTTTACTGTCTATTTTAGTGATGGTCGGATCCGATAATCGGACTACCGGATCCACCGGATCTGAGCTAGAACCGACGCCCAATCGTATCCACAAAAAATCGGATATTGGGCTGGATCCGGTTTTAATGGATCCAATTTTATTTATACTATTAACACAAAATGGGCGAGTATTTGAGATTTTGAGTTCGAGTAAAGTACGGCCTTAAAACTCGAGCTTATCTTTGAACTCACTAGTTTGGTATAAAATTGCAAAAGATCAATATTTGTAGAAATGTAACTTGTGTTTACATAAAATGATGGATAATTTGTATTACTGTAGATTCTACAGTCATACAAATATAGAAATAAGCAAGAGGTAGTTGTCCTAACCTATTTTTATAGATGTCACGACAGAATAGGTCAACTCAAAACAGTCGCCGGCGACCGACTGGCAATGGCAATGGTATACTGACTTGACACAGAATAGAATGACATGATCGGTAGTGATTTCGTTTTAAAGTAGGCCTACTGTTTGACAATAGAAAATTTCTCTACTGAACTGTTACGTAAGCAATAAATTTATGTTTATACAAGTCAGAATAGAAACACTATAAAGGCAAAACAATAGAAGGGAGGCAGGCGTTGTGCAATGACCTCGAAATGAGCGGAATAGTAACATTGAGTAGGGGGTTGGAAGGGGGGGGAAGGGAAGGGTGAGACCTTTGAGCTATATTTAGACTAGACTTTCACCACTTCCCAAATGGCTCGGTACGGGGATTACAATAGCAGGTTTTTTCCTTGCCTGGTTTGACTTTTGTCTTTTTGTGTAGGAGATTTGAATAATCAAAAATATAATTTGAATTGACCACAATTATTTAGCATTGATAATACAATTTGCAAGGGACCAGGAGGAAATAGAACAAAACACTAAAATTAATAGAATAACACACAAAGTAAACAACAAATTAAATACAGAACACGGTGATTTAACACTGTCACTGTCACTCAATTTTGTTGTCTAGAAGGGTCAGTGAACTAATCAATAAATAGCCAAAACCAGTTTCCTCCCCCTCTAACCACCACCCCTCCCCCCCTAAGCCGGGAGACCCAACACTTTGTCCTTGAAACACCCTAGCCTCTGAAACAATAAACCCTTACACCTGCGTTGCTGTTTTGACAACAGGTTTATGAATGCGTTCACTATTTTGCATTTTCCAGAATTAACTATCAATTATTATTATTTGCAAGTTACAAATACGAACTACATGACATTAGGGTATTCAATGACCCATGTATTATCAAAAATTTATAATTGATTACTTATTTTGATAATAAAAAGCATTCGTAATGAATGCAGCACTTATTGATATATATTTATAATCATCAAAGTATCTGTTACTTTATACAAAACAAAATAGGTACAAAATTGTGTGGCCAGTCAAACTTTATAAACAAACATTTTATTCTATAAAATACAGATGGTAAATAGGGGTTGGTTTAAAGGAAATAAAATACAAAACAGATTAATTCATGATTTTGATAAACGATAGAAAGGTTATGGGATTGATTGAACTAAAATAACCACAGGGAAACTTGTAAGTCGTCAGCCACAATCGGTTTAATCAGTACATCGTTAAGAGAGAGAGGGGGGAAAGAGAGAGATAGCAGATAGGGGCGTTTGATAGGGAATCTGAAAAAGTAAACAAACAAGGAACAACGACGCGACAATACTCGTTTATAACCTTATCGTGAAATCTAGGTCTTTGTAAGACAAAAGAAAATCACACCGTTTTAAATTTTAACCTAATTTTATACTCTTTACAAACAAACACGTCCTACATAACGGTTCTTGATATTTATCAATGTATCTTAGCAATCGTCACTTGCTCCATTGAAACACGAACGTCGATTGGCTGACATGACAGTGCAGCGTGGCCTCTCGACCAATGAGAACTCTTGTTACATACTTTGATTTATCTTAGATGGTCAACATTTACCATTCATTATAATATTACAAAATCGACATGGACTATGCGTATGGTGTTTTTCAATCAAAACTTATGTTATAGTAGCACTTAAAACTTCACTTAAACTCTTAAACTAGGTAGATAGTACAGATATAATATGGATCTACTTTTTGGTGCAATAGGCAAGTGCAAGCCTAACCCTCTTGACTTCGATGTTGTAATTGAATCGAATTTTTCTAATGATGCGTAATGCAGGGATGAAACTGAACATTTAGACAAGTTTAGGTTATTATTATTTTGTTCTAAAAATAAAAATAATACATTTAAAGGTCTGACTTATTGATACAGACATTTTTAGTATAATTTCGTGTTGAGGACACTCGCGCGCCGGTTGTCTGAGACTGAATTCTGACTGTCTGACATCTTGAATGTAGATGTAGATTGTATTGTGTTGTGCAATATCATCTGCCTGCAGAGAGAACAGCTGAAAATAAACTTTAGCTGTTTTGAACTAAATAGTGTGCTAAGTTGGTTACTAAAGTTGTTAGCGTGATTACAAAACTAATAGATATCAAATAAATAAATGTTAAAATAAAATATTTATCCATCCCTGTCGGCTGTCGGTATCGGCGGAATCGGGCGAAATCGATGTTTGGCAATCGATTCTTGATACCGATATTCCTAGTATCGGCAATGTCCGAGTATCGGTGGTAGCGATAATTGACACTTCCCTATCTAAAACTCATTTTGGAGTCCTAAATTAGTTTTTAATATGCATCGGGACGTAATCGTTGCAACGGGAGTTAACCGATGCATCGGTCTTTTTCGATGCATCGGTCTTTATCGATGCATCGAGGCCAAATCGATGCATCGTGATTTCGATGCATGCTGAATCGAATCGCGATTCGATGCATCGAATCGAATCGAAATTTCGATGCATTTTCGATGCATCGCACACCCCTACTATTATTTACTGAATTTATGAATAGACTGTGATGACATTTTTCAATAAAAACTGTTGGTGTACATGACTTTCTATTAATCTTGTGACTTGGTGTACAATTAAGTAAATAAGAGTAAATTATTGTAAAAATCTGTTTTCAACAAGAGTCGGGATGGAAATTGTCTGTATATTCAGTGTATGTATAAGAGATCATTATCTATGAACATGAAATGTGTTCTTGCATATTTTACCCTAAATATGAATGCAGGATTAAGTTGATATCTTGAACCGCTTTCTGAACACCTAATTGATAAAGTATTAGAAATCCTGTCTTTGATCATTACATTTTTAGTCAGCATCTACGTCTGGATCATTAATGATCAAAGTATTTGTAATTATAATTGCCAATTGAGATAAATACAACAGGGCCTCTTTGCCAAAAATTAAAGAAATATCAGTGTAGAAAGAAGAGAGATGAATTGTATAGCTTTGTGACTGGCTGAACTGCTATGTTAGCCCTGGCCATTTATTTAAAGCAATGATCAAAAACAGCTGGATACAGTTTCAATGCATCAAAAAGCTAAGTGATATTTCTTTTAATTAAGCTGCGACTGTCTTACCCATTAAGCTATCCAGTTATTTACAGTGTCTTAATTATTATAGGTACAAAACTAAACTAATGACACAACAATATATACTACATACATTCTCCAAGGAATTGCTTGAGGCCCTCAGGAGTTCCTTCCTCGAAGTACTTGCGCTCAGACAGTGTGGTCAGTGTCTTGGTGGAGCTCCAGAACTCTGACTCTGGAGCCAGCTGTTCCTTCATCACTGTGACTAGAGAAGTGTTGAGTACCTGGAGTGTACGAGGTGACAACTGTCCTCTCTCATACAGAATCTGTTAACAGGTAACTCCAATGTAACAACAATAACCAGGTGTAAATGAAACATTGCTATAGACATGTCTAAAAAACACATCGGACACAGACTTGTCAGTTAATTACCTGAGCTGGAGGATGATGAGCAAACAGAGTGTGTAATCTGGAGCAATGCTTGTCATCAGTGAACTGTCCCAAGTGAAACACTGCTATAGACGTGTCTACACACTCTGTACACAGACTTGCCAGTTAATTACCTGAGCTGGAGGATGATGAGCAAACAGAGTGTGTAATCTGGAGCAATGCTTGTCATCAGTGAACTGTCCCAAGTGAAACACTGCTATAGACGTGTCTACAAATCACTCTGTACACAGACTTGCCAGTTAATTACCTGAGCTGGAGGATGATGAGCAAACAGAGTGTGTAATCTGGAGCAATGCTTGTCATCAGTGAACTGTCCCAAGTGAAACACTGCTATAGACGTGTCTACAAAACACTCTGTACACAGACTTGCCAGTTAATTACCTGAGCTGGATGATGGTGAGCAAACAGAGTGCGTAGTCTGGAGCAATGCTTGTCATCAGTGAACTGTCCCAAGTGAAACACTGCTATAGACGTGTCTACAAAACACTCTGTACACAGACTTGCCAGTTAATTACCTGAGCTGGAGGATGATGAGCAAACAGAGTGTGTAATCTGGAGCAATGCTTGTCATCAGTGAACTGTCCCAAGTGAAACACTGCTATAGACGTGTCTACAAAACACTCTGTACACAGACTTGCCAGTTAATTACCTGAGCTGGAGGATGATGAGCAAACAGAGTACGTAATCTGGAGCAATGCTTGTCATCAGTGAACTGTCCCAAGTGAAACACTGCTATAGACGTGTCTACACACTCTGTACACAGACTTGCCAGTTAATTACCTGAGCTGGAGGATGATGAGCAAACAGAGTACGTAATCTGGAGCAATGCTTGTCATCAGTGAACTGTCCCAGGTAAAACACTGCTATAGACGTGTCTACACACTCTGTACACAGACTTGTCAGTTAATTACCTGAGCTGGAGGATGATGAGCAAACAGAGTGTGTAATCTGGAGCAATGCTTGTCATCAGTGAACTGTCCCAAGTGAAACACTGCTATAGACGTGTCTACAAAACACTCTGTACACAGACTTGCCAGTTAATTACCTGAGCTGGAGGATGATGAGCAAACAGAGTGCGTAATCTGGAGCAATGCTTGTCATCAGTGAACTGTCCCAGGTAAAACACTGCTATAGACGTGTCTACACACTCTGTACACAGACTTGTCAGTTAATTACCTGAGCTGGAGGATGATGAGCAAACAGAGTGTGTAATCTGGAGCAATGCTTGTCATCAGTGAACTGTCCCAAGTGAAACACTGCTATAGACGTGTCTACAAAACACTCTGTACACAGACTTGCCAGTTAATTACCTGAGCTGGAGGATGATGAGCAAACAGAGTGCGTAATCTGGAGCAATGCTTGTCATCAGTGAACTGTCCCAGGTGAAACACTGCTATAGACGTGTCTACAAAACACACTGTACACAGACTTGCCAGTTAATTACCTGAGCTGAAGGATGATGAGCAAACAGAGTGCAATATCTGGAGCAATGCTTGTCATCAGTGAACTGTCCCAAGTCAAACACTGCTATAGACGTGTCTACAAAACACTCTGTACACAGACTTGCCAGTTAATTACCTGAGCTGAAGGATGATGAGCAAACAGAGTGCATAATCTGGAGCAATGCTTGTCATCAGTGAACTGTCCCAAGTGAAACACTGCTATAGACGTGTCTACAAAACACTCTGTACACAGACTTGCCAGTTAATTACCTGAGCTGAAGGATGATGAGCAAACAGAGTGCATAATCTGGAGCAATGCTTGTCATCAGTGAACTGTCCCAAGTGAAACACAGCTATAGACGTGTCTACAAAACACTCTGTACACAGACTTGCCAGTTAATTACCTGAGCTGGAGGATGATGAGCAAACAGAGTGCGTAGTCTGGAGCAATGCTTGTCATCAGTGAACTGTCCCAAGTGAAACACTGCTATAGACGTGTCTACACACTCTGTACACAGACTTGCCAGTTTATTACCTGAGCTGGAGGATGATGAGCAAAAACAGAGTGCGTAATCTAGAGCAATACTTGTCATCAGTGAACTGTCCCAAGTGAAACACTGCTATAGACGTGTCTACACACTCTGTACACAGACTTGCCAGTTAATTACCTGAGCTGGAGGATGGTGAGCAAACAGAGTGCGTAATCTAAAGCAATGCTTGTCATCAGTGAACTGTCCCAAGTGAAACACTGCTATAGACGTGTCTACACACTCTGTACACAGACTTGCCAGTTTATTACCTGAGCTGGAGGATGATGAGCAAACAGAGTGCGTAATCTAGAGCAATACTTGTCATCAGTGAACTGCCCCAAGTGAAACACTGCTATAGACGTGTCTACACACTCTGTACACAGACTTGCCAGTTAATTACCTGAGCTGGAGGATGATGAGCAAACAGAGTGCGTAATCTGGAGCAATGCTTGTCATCAGTGAACTGTCCCAGGTGAAACACTGCTATAGACGTGTCTACACACTCCGTACACAGACTTGCCAGTTAATTACCTGAGCTGGAGGATGGTGAGCAAACAGAGTGCGTAATCTGGAGCAATGCTTGTCATCAGTGAACTGTCCCAAGTGAAACACTGCTATAGATGTGTCTACAAACTCTGTACACAGACTTGCCAGTTAATTACCTGAGCTGGAGGATGATGAGCAAACAGAGTGCGTAATCTGGAGCAATGTTTGTCATCAGTGAACTGTCCCAGGTGAAACACAGCTATAGACGTGTCTACAAAACACTCTGTACACAGACTTGCCAGTTAATTACCTGAGCTGGAGGATGATGAGCAAACAGAGTGTGTAATCTGGAGCAATGCATGTCATCAGTGAACTGTCCCAAGTGAAACACTGCTAAGGACGTGTCTACAAAACACTCTGTACACAGACTTGCCAGTTAATTACCTGAGCTGGAGGATGGTGAGCAAACAGAGTGCGTAATCTGGAGCAATGCTTGTCATCAGTGAACTGTCCCAAGTGAAACACTGCTAAGGACGTGTCTACAAAACACTCTGTACACAGACTTGCCAGTTAATTACCTGAGCTGGAGGATGGTGAGCAAACAGAGTGCGTAATCTGGAGCAATGCATGTCATCAGTGAACTGTCCCAAGTGAAACACTGCTAAGGACGTGTCTACTAAACACTCTGTACACAAACTTGCCAGTTAATTACCTGAGCTGGAGGATGATGAGCAAACAGAGTGCGTAATCTGGAGCAATGCATGTCATCAGTGAACTGTCCCAAGTGAAACACTGCTAAGGACGTGTCTACAAAACACTCTGTACACAGACTTGCCAGTTAATTACCTGAGCTGGAGGATGGTGAGCAAACAGAGTGCGTAATCTGGAGCAATGCTTGTCATCAGTGAACTGTCCCAAGTGAAACACTGCTAAGGACGTGTCTACAAAACACTCTGTACACAGACTTGCCAGTTAATTACCTGAGCTGGAGGATGATGAGCAAACAGAGTGCGTAATCTGGAGCAATGCATGTCATCAGTGAACTGTCCCAAGTGAAACACTGCTAAGGACGTGTCTACAAAACACTCTGTACACAGACTTGCCAGTTAATTACCTGAGCTGGAGGATGATGAGCAAACAGAGTGCGTAATCTGGAGCAATGCATGTCATCAGTGAACTGTCCCAAGTGAAACACTGCTAAGGACGTGTCTACAAAACACTCTGTACACAGACTTGCCAGTTAATTACCTGAGCTGGAGGATGGTGAGCAAACAGAGTGCGTAATCTGGAGCAATGCTTGTCATCAGTGAACTGTCCCAAGTGAAACACTGCTATAGACGTGTCTACAAAACACTCTGTACACAGACTTGCCAGTTAATTATCTGAGCTGGAGGATGATGAGCAAACAGAGTGTGTAATCTGGAGCAATGCTTGTCATCAGTGAACTGTCCCAAGTGAAACACTGCTATAGACATGTCTACAAAACACACTCTGTACACAGACTTGCCAGTTAATTACCTGAGCTGGAGGATGATGAGCAAACAGAGTGTGTAATCTGGAGCAATGCTTGTCATCAGTGAACTGTCCCAAGTGAAACACTGCTATAGACGTGTCTACAAAACACTCTGTACACAGACTTGCCAGTTAATTATCTGAGCTGGAGGATGATGAGCAAACAGAGTGTGTAATCTGGAGCAATGCTTGTCATCAGTGAACTGTCCCAAGTGAAACACTGCTATAGACGTGTCTACAAAACACTCTGTACACAGACTTGCCAGTTAATTACCTGAGCTGGAGGATGATGAGCAAACAGAGTGTGTAATCTGGAGCAATGCTTGTCATCAGTGAACTGTCCCAAGTGAAACACTGCTATAGACATGTCTACAAAACACACTCTGTACACAGACTTGCCAGTTAATTACCTGAGCTGGAGGATGATGAGCAAACAGAGTGCGTAATCTGGAGCAATGCTTGTCATCAGTGAACTGTCCCAAGTGAAACACTGCTATAGACGTGTCTACAAAACACACTCCATATACTGACTTGCCTTCCACGTCCTATAAAATACAAAGACTATCAATCATCAACAATAATAAAATATAATATACATAACAATTATGGTATTATAGCCTACTAGTTACAGATAAATATTGAAAAATGTGTTAACACCTGATAGTTATCAGATAGTTCATAGCAAGTAGAGTAATTAGCAAGTAATTGTCAACAACATTTTCCAAGAAATGAAATTTATTGACAATAAGTTCACCAACCTACTTTTATTGTATTGAAATGTGTCGTAAGTAAACCAAAGAAACACATTTACGGATTTACGTGCTAACAGTGTTGAAGCAAGATGACAAACCTTTTCAGTGAGAGCCACCAGGAAGTTACTATCTGCGTTTACAGACTCTCCATCTTGAACACTGAACACTTTTGTTCCCTTCGTCGTCAGCTGGCAAATTTCTCGTTTCACAACTTTATCGAATTTTGTCGATTTTCCTCCTGTGAAAATTAACTTTAGTTACGAATTCCACATAGGTAATTAAATTGATACATATTTTATTCTGATTACTGGAATTGTTGTAGAAAACTATTCTGTACAAGATCCATGTCCATTGTTAAAAATGTTGGGGAAACTAATTTTATGTTAGAAGAACCATGTTAATTAGGCCTATTTTTGAACAAGCACAACCAAACTAACTGGCCTAGTTAGAAGCTTTAGAAGCTTTTAGAAACTGAATCTAAAATCTTAAAGTTGTCCGGGAAAATTCAGGAAAATTAAAAATCTGTTAAATTGAACAGTTAAGTTTAGATTTCATTGTACAGAATGCATAAATTTTTTGCAACAAACATGCATAGGTAGATCAGGCCGTGATTGATGGAAATTATCAAAATACTGTTAAGTTCAAAATGAAAAACCGAGTGAATCCCACTACAACTGGTGGTGTTCATCGGCACAATGGATTCAGTAATTGCAAGGAAAATAATCTATCACATTATTACGGGAAAATTTGAGTCTTTGTTGTTGATTTATCGTTTGATGTCTTTTGTGTTGAAATTTTATATGTATTATTACTTAATAACATTAATAGTTTATACAGGACAAGTTGTAAATTATTCAGTAGTCATATCTCAAACTAAACTCAGTAAAACAAATATTCCTTTTTGATTATTAAATGGTTATGGCTTTGGAAGCAGATGTTACTGTATTAGTCATTTACATCTAAATCATGAGTACTTAAAAACAGTTACTTGGAGATTAAGCATTTTAAAAGACATAAAAAATACACATAATTACATTATTTTACATTACATTATTTTAATTTTACCTCAGAATTATACCTAAACACTGTTCACAATTCGTGTACAGTACGAGTTTATCTACAACCGTTTTCATTCACCAGTCAGTCTCAACAACAGTCATTGGTTCTTACGACTAGTTTCAATCACCGACGTTTGACTGTTTCCAGTTATTCCAACGATTAGTTGACTGGTTCCAGTCACCGTAGGACCAGGAGTATGAAGTGACTAGTTTCAATCATATCTGGGAGAACAACAGACTAGTCGGTTGTTTTCAATCAGTTGTTCTCATCACTAGGTTTAACCGGATAAAACATTATCCGGGCCGGCCTTAGTCCCAAGGAGTCTGGATAGGATGGAGTCAACTGAAATATGTTTATTTAGAAGCATTGATAATGTTAGAAGAGGTAGAAAAAATACAAACTTTTAACCCTCTCGGCCATCATATCTGGCGTCTCGGTTTGTTCAACTCTGGCCACTTTATGCCCCCTCTCGACCATGGAGGCTGCGTACTTGCCGTAGGCTACCTCCGGGAAACCAGTGTGAGCAAATTCTCCCTGAAGTTAACAAAAATCAAAAAGATTAGATTAGATTTACACGCAACCAAAAATTCAGGATCAGTGTTTTATCAAACATTTTCTATCATCTCGGTATGAACTTGGATCGCTTATTAATACACAGAATTTTTGGGAAAAGCAGATATCTTTGCAAGATTCGGCCTACCTTATACATTGGTAAGAGAAATGGTGAAAAATGGCAAAATTGTTTGGAGAAAAGGCGAAATAAAGAAAAGAATTGGAAGAGTGATGTACTCCGTTGCTGTTGATGACATGCTATGGAGACGGCACATAAATCAACTTCGGAAGATATCGCATCTACATTATCCTTTGAATTATTTCATGGGGGAAGAGTTTGTACTGTCTTAAAACTAGGGGTGTGCGAGTATTCGAACATCGAGCTTTTTCGAGCCGAATAGGACGCTATTCGGCTCAGCTCGTGATTTTCAAAAAGTTCAAAATGTTCGAGCCGAATACTTATTGAACTAGCAAATAAAAATTAAATTAATAAATAAGGAACTAACTTTCATTTAAATTTACTCTCCTCCGTTTCATAATTGTGTCTTGATAAGCACGAACCTCAGCTCAGTCAAGACGCAATGATTATCGATCGTAATTTTGAGGAAACTACCACCTATTGCGTTGTCTTTCTAACACAACTATTCGTATCGTAATATACAACGCAGTGCGAGTGCGTGATTGGCTAAGTCGCTATGACGACACACGGTTGCCGTGGCAACCTACAGTGCGCACTGAGCACTGCGCCTTGTGTGGGAGGGGAGATTATACCAACAAACTATTTCAGGAATTCTATTTTGGGACGGATGAAAGATAAGGAAGAAACAAAAAGTGGTCACGTGTGCAAATGTGTGTGCAAATGTAGTGGGCGAGACAATAAGGCTGTAAACGAGTCCTGTCGTTGTTCTTTGTTTGTTTACTTTTTCAGATTCCTTATCATCAAACTTCCTTATCAAAATTCCTTATCTGCTATCTCTCTTTCTCTCTCTCTCTAACAATGTACTGATTAAACAGATTGTGTTTGACGACTTTTCTACTTATAAGTTTCCCTGCGGTTATTTTAGTTCAATCAATCCCATAACCTTTCTAATGTTTATCAAAATAATTAATTAATATGTTTTGTATTTTATTTCCTTTAAACCAACCCCTATTAACCATCTGTATTTTATAGAATAAAATGATTGTTTAGGCCTATAAAGTTTGACTGGCAAAACAATTTTGTACCTATTTTATTTTGTACAAAGTAACAGTTACTTTGAGGATTATATATATATATATTTTTTAATTTAGGTGTTCACTTAATAGGGCTGCTGATATATTAAATATTTAAGTAAATAAGTACAACTGAGCACCCTGAATATTATATTTTATAAAAAGAAGTGACATGTTTCGGACATTAGTCCATTTTCAAACTTCAAAATACATTAAACACTTAACCATTGTTTATATTTAAAATATAAAAATATAAACAATGGTTAAGTGTTTAATGTATTTTGAAGTTTGAAAATGGACTAATGTCCGAAACATGTCACTTCTTTTTATAAAATATAATATTCAGGGTGCTCAGTTGTACTTATTTACTTAAATATTTAATATATATCTAATATATAAAATTCTCGTGTCACAGTGTTTGTCTGCAAACTCCTCCGGAACGACTTCACCGATCGTTATGAAATTTGGTGTGTAAATTCTGTAGGTATGCGAATCGGACGTAAACTATTTCCCGTTTTGAAATTCTTAAAAGGGCTCCGCCCCAGTGGCTCTGGAGTTTCCCATGTTAACCTTATGAGAAATGGAATTAATGAATCTTAACAGCTGTTTCAATTAAACAAGTTGGTTCTGTTCTATGATGTTCAATAGCATTAAAGTTACAAGGATTACCAACAGGGTGCAGCACTATTATTTCTTTTACATTTATGACAACAGCTAATTTGCAACCAAAAGGTGAGTGAGCGTAGCGAACGAACTTCAACCTGGAGGCGAGTGAGCGTAGCGAACGAGCTAACCTGAAGGCAAGTGAGCGCAGCGAACAAGCTCCAACCTAAAGGTGAGTGAGCGTAGCGAACGAGCTCCAACCCAAAGGTGAGTGAGCGTAGCGAACGAACTTCAACCAGGACGTGATTGAGCGATGCGAACGAGATCATCTTGAAAATTAAACGTAACGGTACTTTCTTTCCATTGGTCTGTCTTAGGGGAAACCTATAACTTAGGCGATACGAAGTTCGCCGGGTCAGCTAGTATATATATATATATATATATAATTGTATATCAATAAGTGGCGCGTGCTGTAATGAGTGCATTTTATTATCAAAATGAGTAATGAGTTATTAATTTCTGATAGTACATGGGTCATTGAATACCATAATGTGATGTAGTTTCCTATTTGTATCTTGCAAATAAATAATAATTGATAGTTAATTCTGGAAATTAAAAATAGTGATCGCATTCATAAACCTGTTGTCAAAACAGCAACGAGGCGGTGTAAGGGTTTATTGTTTCAGACGCAAGGGTGTTTCAAGGACAAAGTGTTGGGCCACCCGGATTGGGGGGGGAGGGGGGCGGTGAGACTGTGTGAAGGGGAGGAAACTGGTTTTGGCTATTTATCGATTAGTTCGCCGACCCTTCTAGATAACAAAATTGAGTGACAGTGTTAAATCATCGTGTTCTGCATTTCATTTCTTGTTTACTTTGTGTGTTATTCTATTAATTCTAGTGCTTTGGTCTATTTCCTCTATATGTCAATTATATATTTTTTAATATATAAGTAAAACTTGTCCCTCCACCTTTTTGGATCCAAACCAACCATGTTCTTTTTTGAGTAATAGGATTCATAAAACAAAAATATTTTGTGCATGGAAAACAACAAGAATAATCACATGTTTTTAATTTTATTTTGTATTTATTTATACAAAATAGAATTAAATATTCATAGTAGTTACAATATACATATGTAATCGACTTGCTAGTTGTTTTGTCGTCATTCAAGGTCGCGTTGCTGTTCTGTTATGAAAGACAATCTGATTGTCTCAGTCTGCACTGCATATCTCTTCAGGCCTTCAATCGATATCCTTTTATTTCTTGCATCTTCATTTAGTTCAGTTCAGTTCTTATTGTGATTATCTACTATTTGATGTCTTGACAATTCTCAATGTTTTTAAACATATTAAAATAACATTGTGTTTATTTAAAAATTGACTGAACATTATTATTATTATGCACTTTTTTAAGAAAAAAAGTTTAATAATTAAGATAAGGTTACGCTAGGAAAAGCTCGGCTCGAAAAAGCTCGAGCTCGAACATTTTTTAAAAAGCTCGGCTCGGCTCGGCTCGAGGTTGAAAATCACTATTCGCACACCCCTACTTAAAACAGATATATTAATTTAAATAGTTTTCAGCTGACTTAATTGTTTGTTGGTTTTTGTTGTTCATGATTTTGAAATGGAAGTAAAAACTATGTACATAATGTTAGTTTCATTTTATATATTAAAAACTGTTCAACCTACCACCAGACATGGTCATATATTTTATTACTACGGTATTTATATATTACATCAGTAAGCCCATGGACTCCCAATTTAGCTAAATCCCAGGTAAGCTAGCTAAACTCTATTCCTTTCCAAACAAATGCCTTAAATGATTTAGATTTCCCTTAAAAAAAAAACATAATCCTGAACTCTCTGATAATTTTACCCCTTCATGCACAACAACAGATATTACCAATATACCTTCACATACCTCTACATACCTTACTTCTTAATATACCTCTACATACCTTCATGTAGAGAAGATTTAACTCATTGGCTCCAATCACAGCATCCATGTGATAAAGTTCATAGAACTTTCCCACTTTGAAAAATATTACGCAATCAAAGTGTTTCGACTTCAATTCCCACCATTGCCTCATTCCCTGAAATTAAACAAAAAATCAATAAAACTTGGTAGGTTACGTAAACAACAGTCAAGTTTAAGTATATAACATTCTTGAAATCCAGCAGATTCAATGACAAGAAACGTAAACAAATATTGTAAATCAATTATTTAACTGGAATATCCTATAGGCTAGTTGAGGTTATAAATTAATATTATTTAACACCTTTGAACATGAACTTCTCATCACTTATAACATCTGATGTTACAGTAGAACCTCGCTAATCCGACCTCGGATGTTACGTCTCGTCGCTTGGTCGGACCGTCCCACCGACACAATAGGCTTCCACTAACATAACCTCATTGTACAAGAAAAATACCTAGAAAATGTTATAAATTGTGTTTCTTTAGTCCAATGTGTTGAAATTCGTTGTATATTTAAATATTTCTGCCCATTGTGCAGTAGGCTCTCACATTATTGTTTTTAAAAAATCACAGTTCATTTGACAAAAATTAAATGGAAACAAAAAAACAAAGAAATGTCGAACAAAGCTTCAAGGTCAAGCAATCCGTTTGCACTGACAATGTTAGGCTTAAGTCATACCAGCAAATTCTTAACATTGCAAATTTCCATTGGTGACTGGAAGGTTTTAAACTTACACCTCCAAGACTTACGTCCAGCCTGTTGACTACTAGAATAACCTCGCCCCCAAATGTTTCTATAATAACTTAAGTAGCAACTGTAAATAACTCAATTTAAAAATAAATAGCCACATAAAAACTATTTAAGTTTTGTCGAAGATTGAACTAAACTAAAGCAAGACTCGACGTACTGGGCTTAATTTCATCTTGAAGTCCTCAGGAACATGAACCGTCTTAGGATCGTACTCCGGGTGATTCGCTGGCCTCATCTTAATATCCTTGATCCTATTGGGTTGGAGGAAATCGTACTTCAAATGCGGCCAGTTGTCTCCGTCAGAAGACACCTTCTGCAAACAAAAAATTGCGGTTATCTTGCAAATCAAGAAAATTAACAATGGATTAGTTAAAATTTAATTATAGAACAAACTGATAAGCATTTGTAATAATCTAATATATATTTGTATATCTCTAAGAAATTCTTATTAAGAAAAGCGATCCTTTATATTTCAAGATAATGGGCCTAGCCAATTGATTTAGTAAGGGACCAATGCGCAAATCGCAAATTTTAATAGGGTTAAAACTCGTCACCGACGCATAACGAATAATGCAATACTCCTTTACCTTTCAAAGATGACTTAATAGCTATTTAACATAACAATCTGACTGTTGCTAGCTAAACAACCATTGAAGGTAACCAGCTGTTAAACTACGATCAATTCACATTTAAAACTTTAAAAATGAAAGTTAATCAGCAACACTGGGCCTTTGAAAACACTCTATATAAAAAAACAAAGGCTGGTGGCTGGTAATTACAATTTATCATTCGGCTGTCATTTTTAAGCTTTAAAATTACACCTCAATTTACAAGGACTATTCAGCATGACAGTTGAAAAAGGGATGTTGCCCCTACTGGTATAGCATTTTAATAGACTTCTGACAATTGAGCGACAATTTTACATAAAGGCTTGACAACAACACCTTAAACGTGTTGAAACCTGTCGCGAAGCAGACGACTATGGATTACTTGATTTAAGTAGGCCTAATGTGAAACTCGTGAAGTCATGTTTATCATGTAAGTAGACACGGTTGGTGAAATTGATGAGAATTTTTATTAACAATTTGGAATTTAAAGGTTCATTAGATATCATAACAATAGACAAGATCCTAGGGACTTAAAAGTTAAATCCTATGTATCTTTAGTGTTATTGAGGTAGGTTAAGTTTAATAACCTGTAATCAAATACTACTAACCTCTTTACTTGTAGGAGTTGCAGGCGTGGAAGGCTGTAACGAAATTTTCTGCTTGCCAGGTGTAACACTAGGCGCTGGTTTTTTACCATTCTTCTTACCACTAGGTGCTTTGCGCTTTTTACCCTGAAAATGAGTAAAAAGATGGTGACTGTACTTTTTACTAATATAATCGACTGTTACTTTTTTTCAGTGAAAAATTACCATGAGCCCTACACGGTAATAGCTTATTCTCTATGTGAAATTTGGCAAAAACAAGTTTTTGAAATAGTATTTAGGATCTAAAATGTGTGTCTGAACCTCTGCTTATTTTATCTAAGTGTTTTTGTTTGCTTGAATCTTATCAGACTGCCTGCCTTTTGTATTGCACTTCTTGTACGTATACTAGAATAATAAATTGTTGACGTACCCCATTGCATTGGTTTTTGCTTAATGGAATAAAGATTTTTTATTTTTTTATTCTTTTTTTTATTTTTAGGCTTAGGCCTAAATAAAAAGTAGCCTACCAGACTGACAGGATTGGTTGGAAAACATTTAGGCTAACACAATTATTTTGATGGCCAAAACTAAATTACACAGACAAAAAATTTTTTTTAAATCATTCTATCTCATTAACCTCAACTTTTTAGAAAGCTCCAACATTTATAAAGTGTTGAGACTTAACACAATCTTTTCCCCTGAATGAAATCATTATTTATCCCAGAGCTTTTGTTGCACCCCAACACTGTAATATAAAATAGTCCTTCTCTTGCATAGCTAGTGAGGATAGATTTTAACATGAACAATAGAACCAACCTTGACTGGACTGTCCTCGCCTTCCGAAACAGACTCTGGTTCAGATTCCGAATGCTCAGATAACGATTCATTGTCAGAACTTTCTTCACAGTCATCTGAAATCATAAGGAAAAGAAACAGGTTAATCGTAACTATGATGCAGTTTTAATGCAACGATATAGGCACACAAGATAAAGGCGCAATGTTTATTATAAGAGTTGTCCCATTTAACAGCTTCTTGTATGAGGTGAACCAGAGGCGAATATAAACGAACTAGAATTAGAATAACGCATCCTGTCTCGACAACGCCTGACTCCCGACTACAACTGAAAACTGAACTGATCAACCGACAACGATAACTGAACACCGCAACACCGACCGGCGGACAACGGTTTTTAGCGGCAACGAGTTGGCAATCGTTATTAAAATAATAGGTTGCCGCAACACGTTATTGGGCAGCTGCGTTATCGTTACAACCGTTGCCGGAAAACAACGATAATTCCCATCTCTAGTAGCTTAGGGTGATTGTAGAATTCCAGCAGTCTTCAGAAGTCTTACACTGATGTTTAATAATCTTAATTCAGCTAATGGAGTTAACTTAATTATTATGATATTTTTTATGTACCTTACACATTGTGAGTTAGCAATAAATTAGGCTACCTACCTGGTTTAAATTCATCCTCCGTGGCATCTCCCTCACTGTCAATTTCAATCAGTCTTCTCCGTTTCTCTGGAGGTGTTACTGCTTCTTCTTCACTTTCAGATTTAAAAACTATCTCTTTTTTAGGTTTTGGCTCTGAAAATTATTAAAAATTAATAGTTTAGACACAGCATTGACTTTAAATTGTATACAGTAGTCTTTTTGTATTTGGTAGTTCTAAGCTGAAATCATCAAACTTAAGTAACTTATAGGTTTTAAGGTTAAAGTCCACAGGTTGAAAGTTTTCAATTTCAATATCAACAAAAACAATCTAAAAGTATTAACTTTGGTTAACAAACTCATTCAGAGGGGGTCATGGTTCCTAAGTTGGTTTAATTGAACATAAAATAATAACTTCATCTCACATTGTTTCTCATCTGTAAGGAAACATTTCTAAGGTTCCATCATTGACTATTGGATACAGAAGAAGACATCCCAGCTATATGGATCAGCTGTCGCCAATTTTTTACTAAAAATGAACGTAGTTGTGTGAGCCAGTCACAGAATGCGCTAGAGTCTAAAATTATATTTTACCCTATAAGGCCTACCGGTACCTTATTTTTTGTTGCTGACCAGGTTGTAGGTTGATGGGTCATAAGAGTTGCTATAGCCCACCATAAGTCATTCCCTAAGTTTGACTCGGTAAAAAGGTTTGTGTACTCGTCAGAATTTAGTAATTTATATCAGCGCAATCTGTAGGTGGCTCACATCAACTACGTCAATTTTGATGAAAATCCTGGCTACAAATTTAACATGGGGATGGAATGTCTAAATAGGCCTAGTCAACGGTTTCATCTTAAGCTATCTAGAGATGGATAGTTATCTGCATAGACAGACCTAAGCTTGATTGACAGGTAACTTAACTTAAGCCTATGTTTTGCGTTTCATGATGCTGACAAGATAAGTGATTGTAACACTGAATGTGTTTGATAACCAATGAGAAATCTGAATCCGATGTCTTCAAATAAATAGGTATATAGTGAATAAAAAGCCACAAAGTTTTAAAGTCTCAAACTGATGTACACTTTTCAGTTTCAGCTGAGCTTGGCTTAAGGAAAAAAAGTCAAAAACATAATTTAAAAGTAGGCCTATGCCTACTATTGAAGGATTATACCTAAAATGTTCACTTTTAAATTACGAGATATTCAAATAAATTAAAAGGGTAGCCTACGCCTTTTATGAGATCAATAATTAACTTAGGCCTAGTTAAACATATCGGTAAGTTACTTGGCTTAAGTTACCTGATTTCTGCTTTTTAGCCGATCTATTAACAGGTGTTTTAGAGGAGCTTCCATTCTTTTTTCCATTTATAGATGATTTTGGTGTAGTCTTATTTTCTTTTTCATTGTCTTCAAATTTTCGTTTACTTGCAGGATTTTTCGGAGTTTCAGCGGGTTTTGTGCTAGGGCTGCTTTTTGATGCTGACCCAGGTGGTTTCGAAAAATAGTTGAACAGGGTATTTTTGGACATTGTAAGTTACGGTTTTGAAAACTGGCTTTATAACATGTAATGTTAGACTTAGATCTTGTAAAGAATTAGTTAAGTTAATCAAATATCAAGTGGTCTGGTAATACATAACCTTAATTTCTGCAGTTGAAAGGCACTAGGTCTAATAAAAGGATGTTGAACTAAGTTGCTAAAGTATGAATATAAAAATTACAATATTACCGGTATCGTATGACAAACTGCAATTTAAAATAAACGAAAATCAAATATCAATTTTATATCACTTTACTTTATTTCCTATTTTGAGATCGACTCTACCAGACAGGTATTAGGTTATTAAACATTACATTCTGCATTCTGCATTCTGCTCTGCTCTGTTTGGGTTTGGTTTGGCTCCATTAAAAAAAAATCACACAATCTGGCGGGAGATTGAAGATACTTAATTCCATAGAGTAAGAAAATCTTTAATCATTGGGTAGCTCGGTGGACATTGTGCTTGCCTTTTATCCCCAGCCCCAGTAGCATAGATTAAATCAATATTCTCTCAATGATTATAAATATTGTTACGCTTAACCACATGTATTAATCTATGATTGCGTATTCTATCTTATGAATGACCACACCGATTTCGTTGTTCAAAGGCTGTCCTTGACCATTAGCATTTAGCTCTCATTAAATGGTCCTAAACAAAGGTGTGATATTATCCTTCTCTTGTCTTTGCCTTTAAAATCACACCATAGTGTGTCAAGGTCATATAGTCTAAAAAGTTATTTAATTAATTTTTGTGATTACAAATTTTAATAAATAAAGATAAATTTATGAAAGGTAAATTGGTAAATAGGTATCAGTACCAGATACCGCATTAGCCTACATCTATAGAAGAATAAGAAGACTCTTGAGGAGGCTATGATGACGTCCTGGATCAAAAACACGACAGAGATCAGCCAAAGTTAGAGTATAAATAGAAGTAAAATTAATTTGAGTTTTGCATCATCGATTATCGATTGACTAGGTGTCTTAGTAATATGATATATGACCATGGGCTCCTTATCTTTAGACATGCTCTTGCTTAGTGAGGAACTCTATCCCGCCATTACATTAATTATTTGAATCCCTACTTTTTTGGGAGGATCAAGGTCAAGCTCTATGACCCAGGATTGTATAGTGTTTCAGTTTGCAATTCCTGTGCGTGCATACAGCGCCGAGCCAACTATTTTAATGGGGTAAACCACTGGTGAACAGTGGCGGAATCCGTCAACTGCACTAGGCCTAATAGGACTGTTAAATTACGGGTCCACTCAACTTCGTTATTTTTTAAATGTTAGAGTCAGCTCATTAATCTTCTAACAATTTCAAAATTAAATTTAAAATGCTCCCTCAGCAGCAAACCTAAAGACTAAGCGAATTTTCATTTTCCAGTGATTGGATTTTCAACTAAATATTTCCTTAAACCTGCGTCAGATTTATTCCCTATTCGAATAACGTTAGGTTAATCCCGAACCAGGCAAACCACCTAACGACTGCATCTACTTACAGTCCATAAGCTTGCTTCCTTACAATCCAAATTGTTTGATAAAGCTATTACTCAAAAGGTTAACCTCCACTGTGAATTAATTAAATGTTATACCTGATCCAGTCAGATGATAGGCACAGTTTGGGGTAGCGACACATCTTGCGGCCAGTATTACGCAGTCGCAAACATCAATTCGGCTTCCACAAACAATTCATTCCACCATTCAACAAACTCTAATGTATTATTAAGCGGATATTATAAAAAAACACACACACATAGGGCCTACGCATGTTTGATGAAAACTCCAACCACCAAGTTGTGGCATCTCAAACTGTGGCCAGGAATGGACAAAGAAAGATGGAAAAACCTTGTGTACACCGATCTCTCCCATAAACACTCCGTTATACCATCAAACACTCGTAAGTTTTTAATAATGGCACCTTGCCACAGTTCGGTATATATCAATAACAGTGCGTGGACAGAATTTTAATAATGGGTTGTAGCACTCGAGCCGTGTGTTTGTCTCCCTACTTCTCCCAGGCGCTGTTTGTAAGCTCTCCGGTTTGGTTCTGTCTTTCTGTGCCTGTGCCATATAGCTAGTACCTGCGCTCATCACTTCGTCTTACTTTCTTTTAATTATTAGTATAACATTTTTCACATATTTTACTAAACCAGCAAAAAATACAAATATTTAGGACCTAAGGATTAAAAGACAATCAATAACCAAATAAAATGTCGGGAGTATTAAATAAAACTAATAATTATTGTAGGCTATGTCGTTAATATGGTCAACTTATGTTTAGCTTTACCTCTGCGAAAAAACTGGTTCCAGAGCAATAAAGTTAAATGAAGATTCTAAGAATCTTATTGTCTCTTAAAAGAGAAATTCTGGAGAACAATGAACCAGTCAAACTTCTAGGGTTCTGGCTGGATAACAGGCTTGATTGGAATTTTCATGTTACTGAAGTCAGAAGTTAGTGCAAAATTGTCAAGAGTAATTTATTTTCTGAGGAAATTGACAAAGACCCCGACTGTGGGCCATCTTTTGGGAATTTATCATGCCTTGTTCCAGTCATTTGAACTATGGGCTTCTGTTGTGGGTACACTCAGCGGCCTGCAGTGATGCTCTTATTCAGGAGAAGAAGGTGCTAACAGTTATGGTTTCAACAAGAAATTCAGAATCTTCACAGTTTATAGCCAGTATATTTTCAACTCTCTAAACTACATCAAACACAATATCAATCTATTTCATGACAGAACGATCATACACCAACAACATCGATCATAAAGCACAAAACCTGGAAGTCCAAAGATGTAGGCTGAGCAAAACACAAAAATCTTTTCCAATTGCAGCCATAAAACTGTTCAACAACCTCTCAGCTGAAGTGAAAAGCCTCCCAACATAAAATTTTAAGAATCACATTCAAGCATTAGCTCTTAGAATGGCCAGTGTACTCCATGAAAGACGAGGAAGAGATCCCACTGTTCACAGGAAAGAAATAGCTGAAAGTATATCTGAAGCAGTCAATCCCACTAGCTGAGTCGAAAATGAAGACAACAAGCATCAAGTAAGTATATTGGAAACCATGTATTACTTGAAATGAAAGAATAACAATTTAACCAAGCAAAATTGAATATATACACATCTATTTATTAATTTTTTACATACAGTACTTAAAAACTTCTTGTACACAATTTTACCTGGTACAACTTTTGAGATAACTTTACTGTTTTAAAATTAATTTCTTTAGAGTATACCACGAAAATCAGAGCATAAAATAATGGTATGGATCATAAATTATTATAAATCAACTAGTGCACCTGTTGCTCGAATTCGAGCAAATGCAAAGTATTACCATTGTTATTACAAAACGAATAACAGTCATTAATTCCGATGACTTAAAAAGAGTCAACTCAAAGATAATGTAATCAATCACTCCACTCCAGTTATCGAAACTGAAAATGAACTCACTCTGAAAACAAACGCTCTTGTGTGTATCATGTGTTTACTATGAACAGCTGTAATTAATACAAATAATTAGTTTGTTTAAGTAAACAAAATCTTTCATTCATAAGAACTACATTGGGATTTTAATGGCCTGTGCCTGTGGGGCAAAAACCCGAGGACTTTTATTACAGGAATTGGTGAAAGGAGGCATCTACACAAACAATATTTCATTTTGACAAATCGTTTGTAAAAATCGGTCCATTATTAACAGAGGAGTAGTGTTTTGTAGAAATTGCCTTCACTTATTACATATAACGATTTAGTCACTGGCTAAATGTGGCTCAAAGGTCTATACTAATAGCTGATGTGGATATTCATTTAAATAAAATAAAAACATGTTTACTTTCAGTCCAGTGACAATATTTGTTCATTTACTATGAACAATATCAAGGAGGTGTAAGCAAACACTTCACTATGTGTAGGTGTGTTTATATTTTAACAGAAATAAGAAATGCTGACATTTTATATACATAATCACTGCTTTCACTACAACAAGGGAACAACTATTTAGACAGCAGCCTGGATGAGCTCGGTGTATTTCTTGATCTTGCTGGCAATGCTCATGTCAACATACTTGTCTCCCACGCTAACAACCATACCTCCAATAATGCTAGGATCAACCTGTGAACATAGGAATCAGAAATCAAATCAGAAACTCAAAAACACTGTAGAATTCCCTTCTTTAAAAACATTTAGAGTTAAAAAATACCAAGCTCACCATTGCCGTAAACTTCCCACCAAGTCGGATACCTTTTTTTTAAGGAGTGCCCTCCACCCCAGCTAAGACATTAGCAAGCACAATATGGATTTCACATGTAAGGGATTCGAAACCGCCCATGTAGAAAGACCTCAACGCTACACACGTAAGTGCAACGCCTTAGCAAACTGAGCTAACATATCATTTTAAAAACTTTATATGTCAATCATACTGAGCCCTGCCTTACCATGGAACAATATTTATCAATACTAAAAAGATTGTTAAACATTTTTAAGTATGAATTTATGCTTCTGGATATTAAAATAAGGTTGTTAGAAATACTTTAAAAATAACATCATGTACCTTGGTTGTGAGCAGAATGTTTTCTCCTTTCTTGGCAAACGCCTTGAGAGCAGCAGTCAGTTCCTGCTTAGTGGCATCGTCCAGAGGCTAAAACAACAGAGTTTACATATCAAATTTCGGAAAATAATTCCAAACTCAAATAATTTTGTAAATGATGAACACTTCATGAAATTTGACTGTACATTGATGAGGAATTAGTTCATGCACCTAAAGCCAAAATATGTTCAACTTTTGAACTCAGGCTTTGATCACAAGTCCGAGAGTGTCTTCTTAAACAAGAAGTGAGCGTTATATAACGTCATATGATAAATAACGCTATTACCTAACGATATTACGTATCACCTACTACCTTAGTAATAGGTTGCTGGGAAGACCCAATTATTTTGGTAACACCTGAACGGTTAGAACAACTGGCCGAAACATAATGGACGATTAAGTAATAGGTACCGGTACGGTAAAAATAATAACTGTATTAAATTACGTATTACCAAAAAGTTAAGGAACGTTCCTTGACTCTGAAGGAACTCTGATTCCAAAATAACATTATTTTTAATCCCTAATTGAAGCGTGTGAATCCTGATTTTATCTACTCGCTACTCCATTGGTCGAAGACCTGGGGATCATTTGTAACATTTCTATAGATTAGGTCAACATAACACCTAAGCCCTTAGGGCTTACACAATTTGTGGCATTCAGTTCTTTTGTGACATAGACTGCAGCCCTTCATGGTCAAGCTTTTAAGTGTTGAGAACTAAAGAAGCTTCAGTAGATAGCCTAGTTTATTTTTCGAAAAGCACAATTTTAACCTTTCTTCCGCCACACATCAAAAAATCCAAAGAAAAAAATTAACGTGTGAAGTAGTAACTTTATTTGTTTTTATTTTTTACAAGACTAAATAAGCATAAAGTAACAACTAATAATTCGAGAAATTTGTAACCTTTTTAAAAACACTTTGTCCAAAGAAGTTACAGAAAAACAATGAAATAAAAAGTTTAGCTAGGTATACAGTATTTCAAATTAATTAGGCTTTTTGTAATTCCAAAATGAGTTCAATCCTTACCTTGGCAGTGGTTACCTCACAAGCGATCTCGCCTCGATGGGCAGACATGATCGTCTTAAAGGCGTTAATGATGGAGTGCAGATTGCGCAGCCTACCGTTCTCAGCTAACAGAGCTAGAATGAAGCAGACGATAAGTAAAATCTAAAACCAAGTGTAATTTTAGTACACCACTTAGGTTTCAATTCAAACGGTCATGGCTAACTGAAAATGTGCCTTGCTATTCATAAGTTGCCTATATTTATTCAAGATGCAAATGTCAACTTTATGTTAAATCATCTTAATTGAATTGAAACTTGGTGTACTAAGGCCTAAACAATTTTTTATACTATCGTACTATCTATCGGTCTATATGATGTACGAGTATTATATTACGTATTGTTGACAACCCCATGCATACAATGGTGTAAAAAAGGCAACAAAGATTTTGATTTTGAGCATAAATAGTTTTCTATCGGAGAACACTAAAAACCAAAGTAAATTATTTATCTCAGCCCCATTAAATGCATGATGATCGTTCGTAAATTAAGATTTCTATCGAGGTCCTGTCTTAGCCTAACGAGCTATTTCAAATGTGATATCTACGTTTTGTTCCCTACTTAATCTATGATTCTAGTCGGTTTTACCAAAATAGGAAGATTAGTTTTGTCGTACCGGTAGTATTGGAAATTCAAATGAAAAAAAAATTGTGAAAGTAAATTGACCTTCCCCCCATGTATAAACCGCTTTCTATGATTCCAATTTTGAGGTCTAAGTTATCAACCACAACGCCAGTTGACGGACATTAATTAAGTAAAATATTTGGACGTAGAAAATGTGTGCAAGGGGTGGAGGGAGTTCATTACGGTCTTAAAATTGTACGCAATGTTTTCCACGTGGTAGGCCGACTGATGTTGTTCATCAGTCTTGTTTAAAGCAGTTAACTAAAGTTAGGAGAACTTTATATATGCGGATCACGATGTGATTGAACGATACAGATTATCGAATTATACTAGGGGGCTATATTTTAGTAGTCTAAACTCTGGGGCTGAGCGTAGTTTTTGAAATGAAAGGAGAATTTTATAAAAGATAACATGACTCTTCAATCCATAACTTGCAAAGGAGAATTGGAAAGAGTTCTACAATGCAATTATTGATGAAAAGCACAATAATTTTTATAAATTTAAATAATAATTTCATTTTTTTCCACAAGTTCTATTGAAAATTTAAATAAAAAATCATGGAGTTAAGAGACCTTTTTATTACCAAGCGGCATAGGCCTATTGGATACGATAACCACTAAGCTACCACATTAGCTGGTTACTTACCAACCAAGTTAGCAGTTGGCGGAGAGAACTTAAGGGATGTTGAAATCTGCTTGACACCCTCAATCTTAACCTCCTTTTTGATGGTAGGATTTGCAATGAATTCGTTAAGTTTCTTGTCTGTCTTCAAAGATCCCTAAAATGCATACAAAACCTTTGTTCACAAATCTCCAAAACGCCTTATAACAACCTGTTTCTAATTTTTTTATAATAATAAATTTATGACTGTTACATCAGTGTCCAGATCCCAAATGTTATTTTGAGATAAGGCATATAAAGTATTTTTATTTTAGCCCCGAAAACAACCACTCCGGTACCCACTACCAACATTTTGAAATTTAATATTCCAAAATGCACTTTTAATATTTATACAGATTAGTCTACATAAAACTAGTCAAGTGAAGAAATCCCTAGATGGAATTTAAAACATTTTAGTAGGCCTACCTTCGGCCAGAATAGTCAAACCTAGAAGTTTTAGCCCCAAAGACAAGTTGAGAATATTTTGTGACCTTATTTATGTTTTACATAATAAACTAGACAAAGTATCTAATAATTAAATTAATACATCTTAACTTACCTGGAATTTGACCAGTTCAGATTCTACTGCCTCGAGCTGCTTCATTTTGGAGGCAGCGGAGTATAGGGCCGTTGCATACCTTCCCTCCAAGCCAAAAATCTGGATGGGTGGCTGAAATAAAGCAAAATTGTTACTTATTTTACGTTGATTATTTAGCTAATTCAGAGAGTTAGTTCCATATACAGGGTGAATAAAAAGTCAAGACCCCCCCATCTAATATTTTTCCAAGTAAATATACAAAGATATCCTTTTGGGGGTCGTGCAACCTTAGCAGGAAGTTTCATTTTATGATTTTGAAATTTTTGAGTGTCCCCCCAAAAGGGGGGATTTTGGGGGTAACTTAAATATTTTAAATGTAAACCCCCTTCAAGTGACACCTCATTTTGAAGTGTTTACAAAAACTTAAAGAATGACGAAAACTAGAAGTCGCTATCTCTTCTCTATCCAAAATGGTAGCCTGTCAAATATTGTGGAAAATCAATGGTAAAATTGGTTCGTAATGATAATATTGGCTACCATTTTGGATAGAGAAGAGATAGCGACCTCTAGTTTTCATCATTCTTTAAGTTTTTGTAAACACATCAAAATGAGGTGTCACTTGAAGGGGGTTTACATTTAAAATATTTAAGTTACCCCCAAAATCCCCCCTTTTGGGGGGGGGACACTCAAAAATTTCAAAATCATAAAATGAAACTTCCTGCTAAGATTGCACGACCCCCAAAAGGATATCTATGTATATTTACTTGGAAAAATATTAGATGGGGGGTCTTGACTTTTTATTCACCCTGTACCTATGTGTTAAATATTGAAAAATGCATTTACAAAAATGTAATACCTACTGTATTTTTGGAGGGCATTTTAAAATTCTGATTCAACATAATTTCAGCATAGCCTACTTGCTATACTTAAATACCACAATTTTCATTCTCAAAAACACTTAAACACGTGTAGTCAGCCTTAGACGCTATCCGTCTGTCACTGAATGCCAAGTACTCGGATTGAAGCATCATTTTCCAGGTAAGCCTTATAAAATTTGAGAATTACTCGGATAAGTTATTTGGACTTTGCTTTGTGTGAATATGGAGAATAAACAAAAGGACTCCAGCCTACTTGATTCAGTAATTGATTTTCCTGCAGTATGAGGATAAAAAGTGAGTTTTAAGGAAACAACACAAGAAGTAAACATTCTAAATAGGCCTATTATTTTACTGACTTTTTCGGTGTTTGAAAATTTCAGTAGTATACTGTGGTGTTGATAGTATTGTCCTACAAATTGTAGAGTCACGCTACAGCAGTAAACTGGAAAGACTGACCAAAAGAATAACTTAGGCCTACAGAAACTATTATGAACACAATTTCCATTTTTAATCAGGTTAACTTTTTAGCGATTCAAAAAGTGAATCGGCAAATCATTGTCTATAACAAAACTACATAGGGCATAGCGGATTCTGAAACCCTTCCGCATGTCCTTGGCTCTTGTCCCTTTTGGTGCCTTAACCGCGTAATGCAAGACACCATACTGTACGATCAATGATCGCAGAAGAACTACGGAAAAAAGGCTGGCAAGTAGTAGGTTGAAGAAGTACATTGCATTGAAGATGGTTGATCAAACAGAAGATTTGACATTTTAATATATGACACAAAATCTAAAAGTGGAATTATAATTGATCCAACCTTAAGGTTTGAAATATCAAAAAACCAACCCTTAGAAGTGGATGAAGAAACGAGAAAAATGTATAGTAGGCCCTAAATGTAAAAATTATTTAAGAAACAAATATAATCTAAATTCTATATCAGTAATTGGCATAACGATTGGTGCAAGAGGCACTATTACACAATTTTTTGCCGTATGTATAACAAAATATAATCTTCCATCAAAATTAAAAAATGAAATAGTCATAAAAGTGTTAAAAGGATTAAGTAAAATCATTCAAAATCATTTATAT
This sequence comes from Macrosteles quadrilineatus, assembly GCF_028750875.1. Classification (NCBI taxonomy): domain Eukaryota; kingdom Metazoa; phylum Arthropoda; class Insecta; order Hemiptera; family Cicadellidae; genus Macrosteles; species Macrosteles quadrilineatus. Next base: position 620,413 of record NW_026542623.1, on the reverse strand, counting down.
GGAGAACATTAAGTTACCGCACTTATTATTTAGGCCTATATCATAAATTTGAGTTTATTGTTTCTGTGTCTAATAGGCAAAGTTTATTATAATAAACTCAGTTTTCAAAATAAAAACAATAATACTCTGAATCAGCTACAAACTTTGTATATTTTAATCTTAGTAGGCCTAGATCATTATGGCATAGGCCTACTTTAAATTAATCACTTTTTACTTTTTCTAGTTTAACCCTCCGAGTGTCACGCGTCATAAAAACGACGCACAACACACTTTGTGTAGGGTCACGCGTCGCTTTTAAGACGCACAAACATCGTTTACGGCGAAGGCTCTATGACTGACTGAATCGGATTGAACTGGATCGAGTTAGGTATCGTTCTTTCCGTAATATTCTAAGCTTTCTCCAGAGGTCTGTCTCTAAGCGCTATTCATTTTAGTTCCGAAAATATTGTAGCAGACAGCTGACGTGCGTGTATTTGTAAACAGCTAGGTTCCCCCGGACCGATGACTGATGTGTTTTATTACGTTTATCATTGTTTTAGTGTTAAAAATCAAAAGTAGTGATATACGTGGTGCATTATAAGAAGATTTAAGTGGTTTTGAAGTGCTGGTTGATGATCCTGAAGAAGTAGGTAGTGATATTGATGTAAATTATCAGCCAGATTCCTAGCTATGGTTAGGCTATGCATTCTTAGCTAAACGCTATGTACTGAAATCCGTTTTTCGCTCATAACTTATTTATTTGATAACTTACCTCGCTATATGATTATATATTTGTAATCCTCATTAAATTTAGAACAAAGTGGCTATTTTCAAATATTTATAGGCCTATAATTTATACAATTTCATTGAGCGCGAACTTATTTTTTTTTTTTGAAAATTTTCGAAATTATATTTTTTTTTTTACCTAAAAATTTTTTTTTTGAAAAAATGTTCCTTATGTTTTATATATAATATTGAAGCCCATGATTTTCCAAACAAAATGGTATATAGAACATTAGAATTAACATTGTTTTAAGCTTCTCAGATCCGTTTTAATAAAACCTTGCAAAGGGGCCAAAAATAGGTGGACATTAAGGCCTAAACTATGGACACTCGGAGGGTTAAAGACGACTTACAGAGAAGCTAGTCATATCCAAGATCTTCTAATTAAGTTGGAAAAAAACTTACCCTGACCATCTGATTCTGCACTGCAGAAGTTGACAGTGACCTGACCTGAAAATACAAATCAACGCATTACTTCCTCAAACCTTTTGGTTGATCTTTTTTACCCTCTATGTGACTTAAGGGAAGAAGTCATTGCCATATGATTTTAAAATGTTTAAGAAAATCTGCTTGCATTGGTTGTGATGGATAGTCTTTGATTTGACAAGAACTAATTACACATTCGCTGTAACCAACCTCTACCAGTATAATTCAATTCAAATTATCTTTATTCATCAAGTACATTAAGAATAATAATAACAATAACAACCAAATCAAAACAAATACACATACTAATTTGACAGTTACAGTCAGGTGATCTTTTGTTTGCAATCCGAGTGACGTCAGAATATGACGGGAATAGCACACCTATGTTTTTTTCCTTCTACCATGACACTAAGGTATGTAGTCATTATTCTTTTGGATCCATTAACATTAAAAGTAGGGGTTTGAAAGTAAGTAGGTTTATACTTTTAAATCAGTTCATATTTTCAAACTCAAATGATAGAGTTGCTGTACCTATTTTTATAAAACACACAGTAGCACCACTTTAATAGCTCTCTAACTTAAGTCACATTTTCTTCCCGTTGCAAAGCACGGGTATGGCAGCTTGTAAAGAATTAAAACAGTAACATTTAAAATGTCGCCATTTTTGTAGGTATCCGATTGGATATAGCCAGTGTTCTGCACAACGGTCAATAGCATCAGTTAACGATTAGCTACAAAAACATTGCGTAGGACAACATCACCTACCAAACATTCCTGAAACGGCAAGACTAAAAGTTAATATAAACAAAGTTCTAATTTAGTAACCTATAGGTGCCTATGTGTTAATTTTAAAAAAAAATCACTTAATATTGGCTAGTAATATCAGGTCCCTACAAACACAAAAAGTGGTGAGTAACCTCAACCGATCTAACAAATCATAGACTCGTTTAACAATCCCTATGTCCCTCACTACATGGAACCACTCAAATGAGGTGTCTGTGCTTTACGTAGGCAAGAACCAAACATTCCTGAAAAGTGTAGGAAAACGTAGGTGATTGAAAACGACCATGCCCAAGCAACGCTAGGCCCGTATCTAACTTAATTGGATACAAAGAGCCTGGTGGTAAGAAACTTAACTTTCAACATTTAGGTTAACTTGTAATTGCATTTAGCATACTATCAACGAATGAACCAAGTATAAGTCTAAACCATTGTCTAAATCTTGATCTGATGAACTAGAAAATAAGTTAAGCACCGAGCAGATCTTTACCAAGCCCATCTAAGTTAAAACACTATGTTATATATGTTGTATTTTGACATGAGTTGATTTTGAATTGAAAAGTCTGACGCCATCAATCCCTTTTGGGTAAAAAAATATGAAGATACGGTAATAAGGTACCGGCAATCTAGTGTGTGCATTATTTTAAGAACTTATGTGCCATACAAAAAATAAAAACCTTTAACTAGCCTAGGCTAGACAGGGAGTCCTAGGCCTATTATTATCATGAAATATTACGATACCCTCGGTCACTTAACTTGTGCAGGTATGTTAGAATCCAGCCTACAAGATAGTTGAATAAATAAAATAAGTGTATGCGTACTTACGATAACACTAAGGTTTTTAGAAGCCATTGTAAAAAATTTATTATGTGTAAAAAAGTCTCCTTCTGAGGTCAAGCAAGTGCAGAACAGAGAACAGAACAGCAGAAAGCAGTGAGAAGAAGCAGAAGAAATGGAAAGAAGGAGAACATAATGGTTGAATGGTTCAAGTTAAAGGCATTATACAGTATGAAAGCAAAAGCTATAATATGCCTTCTGTTATTACATACTGTATGGTGTTTTGAGTTTCGCCATGAGTTTTAATTGTGCAAATAATGGGTGTTGACAATACAGGATGTCATTAGTAGGAGATATATAACCAATGGCACAGTGCAGCAAAACATAACTCATTAAAAATGTCAATGGTTTCCAAAGACACGATGTATGGTTTTAACTAGGAAAACCCCCTCTAACCTAGAAGAAATAACCCTTTTCCCAATATTTATCCTAAGAACAGATTAAATGTACTACCGCAACGACTGTGGGAGGTTTTATAATCAATGTACACAGCCTGTAAGCCAGTACTAATAACAAAATCTGTGTACGAAGCTACATGACATCTAAATGGAGCCTGCTAAAAAGCAACGAGGTGGGCAGCATGTAGTAAGTAGTAGATTCTGATACCAATAGAATGCGCCTCTGTTCAATTACCTAAGATCTTGTTACGACTTCTCGGTACCTGGAAGATGTTATCTCACACCTCTAAGTAGTCTAGGTGAGTCTAGGCACAGATTTCAAATATTCAATTGTTATATTCATAAATCACATTATTCAGTAAAAATAAATAATAATTATAAACTTTGTTTGGATGTATGTACGGTATTGGATTTCTATGTATTAAACTATTGAACAAAATCATTTTCTTGAGTTAGTGTCACACAAAAAATGCATATAAACTTGTTTAATTTAATTCAAACAAAAGGCGCGAACAATTGTATGGTTGAAATAGCAAAAACTCATTTTGGACATCCATATCTAAAATCAATTGTAATTTACTTTAAGACAGAATGTAGGGTTAAGGGCCTTTTCCGTCACCATCTATATAATTTGTATGCAACAATACACAATTGTTGATTTTTTTAGCTGTTTTGGTTCCGTCTAAACTCCCAGCCTAAAAAAAAAAACTAATCCTTCAGGGCTTGTTGATAACGCCACAGCATTTCATCCTGAAAAAAAGAAGAAGCAACTATAACATTGTCAGTGAATTAACAGAAAAAGTCCCGGGTTAAATTATTGGACGTCCATAATTTTAGACGTTTTTACTGTTTTGCATAGTATTTATTTAAATGTGTGTTCCCTGCCCATATTAATTTTCCACCGACAGGTGGCGGTCTCGCCAGATGACCCTCCCACGGCGCCAGCGCGTTATCCGAATCCGTATCCGAATGTGTTCGGATGTTCGGATAGTGAAAGCGTGCTAATGCGAAATGTGACCCCCCCACTAGTCTACCACCCCCCTCTGAGTCATAACGGGATCAAGGTCCTATCGTCACGTCCCTGGTTACCTCAACAATGCTACTGTTCCATTGTTGCTCCGCATGTGAATAGTTTGGATTAGTTTGGTATAGCCTACATACAATTTTCATTTATCATGAGTTCAAATTATAAATAATAAGTTATAGTTATAACAGTTATAAGTTATAACTGATAAATAATAATAAAAGTTTGTATATTTGTACTGCATCATGAGAAAACTCCCGTTACCAACAAAACCATTCATATAGTTGTACATATTTATTGATATATTTATGTCATTTTTCCTTGATGAAAAATTGCAATAATTCCTTTAGTTACTACAGTTATTGTGTGCCCATCTGGCCCAGGTGTATACCATTTTGGACGGCACCGAGGTTAGACGTTTAAACACTTAACCAGAATTGAATTCTGAGACAACTATTGATTTCCTCAGTGATAAATGGAAATGTGTCATAAACTAAACATATTGTACTGTATCACCAACAAATTATGAATCACGTCGGGCTAACATTTCCGTTACTGATTCAAAAGTAATTGCAATAGGGGAGTAAAAAGACAGTCTTTTTCATAAAAGAGTTTGAAACAATGATATTTTTAATCTAGTGAAACAGCAGAAATTATAGCTCAGACTGTAATAATTTGTTCAGTCTTTACGTGTTAACTTCACGATACTGTACGGGAAAACTCCGCTCAACACGAAAAAAAGTAACAGGCCATTATTAATATGTTCTCACATGTATCCAATATTCTACATACTCTATGTACCCATTAGTCCTTTTGTGTGTCTATTTAAGCGTTATTTCTGAAATTATCGCAATTACGGCAACTTTAATTTCTTCAATACGGCAACTGCAAAAACAGTTTATATTTCCACCTAATAGCGCAAATAATCTGTTAACCTATGAAATGGCATTTTAGACCTATGAACATCATATCTATTCATAAATTCAATCTAAAATGGCTGTTTTATACAAACATTTACACTTTGATATCCATCTTAAGCTAATCTGTTTTAATCAAGCCGAGTCTACCTACAGATTTCCCACTCAAGTTAAGTCATTACCTTCACCATTTGCGTAACAATCCGATCAGCTGATCTTTGAAAGGTTTCTGGCTACCCACAGTGCTTTGCACTTGTCAGAATTGAGACAACTTGTCTTAGATGTGGGAGAATAAAAGATTAATCACTAATCAGAATGTTGCAATTGCAAAGCAAACATTAGAATTGTGAAATACTTGACAAGATTATTACAATAGGTATGTAGCGGTGAATTTTAAAACCCCTGTCCTGTCGGAGCAAACCTGATGCTCATGTTGCAAAACGAATTTTCAGTTTTTTAAATGTCTAGGGCTTTGATTATTACATTTAATTGTTAACAAAATGTTCATATTCGGATTTTGTAGCAATTTTTAAATATTTTACAACCACAATTTTAGATGTTTGGAAATGTAAATTACCTTTTATATTTGTAAAGTAACAAAATAACATACTTCAAGGGACTTGTATAATTTTGATTCTGAATTATATTGTACAGTAGAGCCTTGATAAGAAGAACCTCATGGGGATGATAAAATATGACTTGTTATCAAGGTTGGCTCCTTATAGAGGTTTGCTATAACATATATGCATTTAAAGGCAATATAAAAGCAAGGGTACTTGAAAATGACTTGTTATCAAGGGCCACTTGCTATTGAGGGTCTTCTTATCAAGGTTCCACTGTAGTTTGCTTCTAATTGATTCCTTTGCGATTCTTATGTAACCATCAACCACTATTAATCTGGAAAAACGCTTTTAAACCCCTTTAGGCGAGCTATTGCCCTTATTGCAAACGTCTTCTCAAGAACACAGGCAACAACAAAGGTAATATAATACATTTGTATTATTGAGTTTGTGTAGTGTTGAATTGAATTAATAAACGGCACTTTCATTCACTTTCTAAGTTCTCACATAAAAAACATATTCAATCGAATGTGAAAGCTAGAGGTTGAGCAAGAAATCAAGAAGGTCTCCGTATTTGGCGCTGGGCATTTGGCAAGCCTGAGCCGCCTGAGACGCCGAGACAGCTGTGGTCATTTCGCATTTATCCAAGCTCTTGCACTTCCGGTATCACCGGAAGCGGAAGAGGTTCTCGTGATAATGTTTCCCTTTGTAGATACCCTTTGTTTCACAGCTTACGTTATGGATATGTTAAAACAAGAGTAGCAAATCCGAAAATTACGTTATTTCATAAATCGATGTAGTATGGTTACATCAGTGGATTTTCTGGGTAATTTTGCTGAATCAGTAATAATAAAATAAATAAGCAAATGGAAATCACATGTGACAATTAAAATGCTTCAAATTAAAAACAAAGAAATGAACAGCTGATTTCAATATTAGTATTCCATAACGTTAACATGACCACTTTGAAGGCCACTGGGTAAAACGCCCTTTATCTAATTAGCGTGAGTCGCTTTTGTTCTGCGGTTAAAGGCTAGCATCACTTTTGTTCTGGGATTCAGCAGGTAGATTTCGGGGCCGGCCAAAAGAGTTATTATACATCGATGACAAAACATCGCTTTTGTTACGAGAGAGAGGGGGCTGCACTCTCCTTCCCCAAATCCTCTCTTTCGCTTTCCTCCAAATTCTTTCTTTCATATGTTAGGTTAGGTTAGGATTTTTTATAGAGATTTTATCTAAGGATAAAATCATAATCGAGTTTTTAAGACCTCATGAAAAAATAATTAGGAGGAGCGCAAAAGAGAGGAATTGGGGGAGGAAGTGTACAGCCCCCTATCTCGCGGAAAAAGAGTGCGTGGAACAAAAGCGATGTTCAGAGTGAGCTCTTTAAAATGACACCAAAATCGTCAAAATAAGTAAAAAACCATGGGAGGAGTTCTATCCACAAAAAAAACCCTTCCAATTTAATACGCTAGTATAAAACTAAAACTTAACATTTAAAATCAACGGGTGTCCACCCGGTCATGTAAGCTAATTGATGTTAAATAAATAATTAAATAAAACATATATTTTGAGAAAGATATTTATATATATCCTCAAAATCGTCAGTTGGCATAATATGCGCCAGAATACAGTGACAAAATGAATAATCACTAGATTGAAATGCAAACTATCTGATCGCAGTTTGCTTCCAATCAATCTGTTGTTAATCGTTGAGCGGACGGAATACCAGCTGATTGTCACATGAGTCAGCGCGGAGTCAGCGACTCAGCACGTTGAGTCAGCGACTCGCTGCTGAGGCAATGCGATGACAAACCCGCTTCAACTTTCTGTGTCAAATTACTTATTCGGTTCCATGTTCATATCCCACGGCCTGAACCCAGAAAGTTGGGTCGTGAGAATTGGTCGAGTTTTGCACGAAAAGTGATATTTGTCGGTTACAACAACAATACACAGAGTTATGACGTGTGCAGTATTGCCGATTAAAACCCATTATAAAACCATTACATCTGGGATTTCCAAATAAATCATTGTTGCTGAATGTTTAGGCGTTTTTATTGTTGATTGTTGCATTGTTAAACGTGAGTAAATAGGGTTGCCTTATGAAAAACAAAGCTGCCGGATTTAGAAGGAGATTGATTGAGTTGTTCACTAAGGTGTAACTATAAATTAAAATGATAAAAAAAGAATATGATTTTACCTTGCTACGTACAAAACTATTGTGATACGAGCAATATATTATTTTATTACTTGCCAGTTATTTAATGTTGTCCTGGTCCACAACATAACATTAATTTAACACTTTAAGAGTTATTTTTTGAAGTTATTCCAGCATCTTCTGAATCTAGGACAATACCAAAAGCCGGAACACCGTGCCATCTTTGGTCAAAATCGTGATAAGGTAGCCAAATGGATGTCTGATAATTTACAATGTACCATAATGTGGTATAGTCAATGAATGGTATAATGAACGAAACTCATATGTTTATCTAAAATAAATGTTTACTGTGATAAAATTGTTTGAGTTCAACTGCATATTTATTTAGGAAGAGCATCAAGTTTAAAGATAAAACTATTCAAATATGTGAAGTTAAAGATACGAAGTATGAACGCATTACGCAAGAGAAGGCAAGTTTATCCTAGATTTGGGATATTTTACCCGCGTGTGGGACAAAAAAGTAGCATCGTGGGATATTTACGGAAAACTCAAAATTTTGCTTTCTTAAACAAACTGACCTTTTCTAAACTCGAGTTACAATTCAAACATTCGGTGGGACAAAGGTATTTTTTCAACCGTGAACTGAGGGATAAAAGGGATTTCTGCCACAAAGAGTGGGATATTTGGCAAAAACAGCTGAGATATATTGAGCTACTTATGTATGCTTGTTGCTACCACCGCCTACTTGATACTACAAACACAATGTTCTCTTCTGATTCTGTATCATTAACTATTCAACCCAACAGCTTCTCCCGACGCATTCTATGTGTCGTGTCTTCGTCTTGGTCTGAATGTTTTACTCGAGTCACTGTTACGGTAAAATCGTATCACCTCAACCACAGAGAAGTTACTGTACAGAGGTAACATTTAATTTACACTCAAGTGGTGTCTAGCACTGGATGCTGGTGTCTAGCACTAGTCGCTGGTGTCTAGCACTAGTCACTAGTGTCTAGCACTAGTCGCTGGTGTCTAGCACTAGTCGCTGGTGTCTAGCACTAGTCGCTGGTGTCTAGCACTAGTTGCTGGAGTCTAGAGCAAAGTCCAAAGAGCAAAGTTTCTACACCAGCCCCTCACCATCATATTATACAAATAACGTTCACGGTACGTTACTTCTATGTGTATGAAATAAGACAACTTAATTGAGGAAAATTGCATTTCGTGCTTGGCTAGAAGACTTGCAGACCAAAAAGTCTCAAAATGTCCGTCACTATACACTCACTATAGTCTGTATGCTAAAACCTGTCTCCTGACCCTTCCACTGGACTGTGCCAGGCATTCAATTATTGGTCTCCAGGTAAACGAAGGTTCAGGAGACAGGTTCCATAAAACAGACTATAGTCTAGTTTGAACACATTCAAGGTGGCTTTCATAATAGCTGGATGCTGAGGTAGACATTAGGGACAAGCTGTAGCAGTTTTTGTTAATGAATTGGAAATTGGAATAATTATACTTGCACTTCTGCATTCTGTGGTACTAGGAAAATTATATTTTCAACGTTATGATTCTACATAAAAGATTATAGAGTTTGCACTAAGTTGATCTTATAGTTTGGCAAAAATCCATCGGGGTTAGCATTTTAATAACAGAAATCATTTAATAGGATGTAAACACTGTCAAAGGCTTGATTTAAATGCGTGTATTTTCGTCACAAAACTGGCTACAAGTTTAATATAGTAATGGAATGACTATTACTAGCACAATGTACGTGACTCAATAGCCCAAGACATAAGTCCTGACGTCCACCACTAGGAGTGCCGTCTAGTTACGTAGCGCGTGCGCCTTAAACGGCACTCCTTGCAGTGGACGCCAGAACTTATGCTAACCGCAGCACTGCTGTTGGTCTATATTTAATTCTATTTGTCTATGGTTATAGTGTGAAGTTTTAACTAGGTAGGTGCCAAATATGTGTACAGTGTGTTATCACTGCACGGGAGAATTATCAAGACCAACACATTTAACTGTTATGGACTTGACAAGTTACAGGATTAACTTATAAACTTATGCATGTTACTTTAACATGATTTGAAGCTTCATCGAATGGACCTCTATATACAATAAACTCATAAAATCTCCTGCTGTTCTGCTTGAGAACATCTTTGCACGTGTTTACAGCAGAGATGCTGGTGAAATCGTAAAATCTATCGACTAATGTAAAACCATAATGACGAGAAGTCCCCTCTCCCCTCTAGTTCATTGTAAACAGACTCGGCAACAACTGAAATCGTAGCTTTGATCGATCTGATTAGAAATGGGCCGCCCCACAACAAGGGGTTCCTCAAGGGTCGATACTGGGACCGCTGCTTTTTTTTCCTAAATGGCCATGAAAATGTTGTACAGAAGTAGAGTTTAATTATGTGAAAGTCACTTATAGTCCAGACAAGAAAGGTGGGGAATATTATCATGAATCGAACTGTGTGCATACTTGCACTTGTGGGGAAGACGAATTCGACAAATTGCTTCGAGCACGTTTTGTGCAACATTATTGAAGCAGAAAAATGTCTTAGCATGAAATGGACAATGATTGAATAATTTGAGTTTAATGTACTGTATTTGCATTGCAATAGGTCAGTTAGAAAAGATAAATAATCATCGGTAATTTTAAATCTAAAATATGAATTTTTATAGACAAAATTATACATAGTCCTATGGTCTAAAATACTATAGGCCTGCAATTAATTTAATATTTTTTTCGTGAAGATTCTAATTTAGTTGCCTCATAAACTTAAAACAGTGGAGTAGACAACCCATCCATAGGGACCAGATGTAGGCAAGTAGCCGAATTGTTGCTAAAAACTCAAAAAGAACATTGTTGAGTTTACCATAGAGTGTAATTAATTCATCTTAAGTTTTTCATACATGATAGTTTAGTTTAAACCTATCAACCAACATCAACGCACATGTTCAACATGCTGGTTTTCCTAATTTATACCAAAACGAGATTTAAAAATAGCAAAATCCACTCAGGTAACTTTCCAAGTTTCATCCAGGGTCTCAAGGCCCCAATTAACCCAGGGCATCAGACGGCACGTGCAATAGAATTACACTTCCAGATGATTGTAGGAAGGTTGAAAATATTCTTAATCCTGTTATGTGAGGGCGCCGTGCTCCACAGACCAGTTCTAATTGTCAGCGTTCAGCGTATACTTGGTCGTTAGTATTGCTAATTAGTCAGTCTTCAGTCACGGTGGTAGCTTCCATTTTGTCCGTTCACCCCAACCTTCCATTGAAGGATGACTTTAAAGTGGAAATTCCGGTGATGGATTTAGTTTTTGAATTTTCATTTTGTTCATTCACCCCAAGCGCGTCTGATGACTCCAAGTTGATAGAAGTTCCGGGTAATGATTTCGTTTTGGAATTTTGACAGACCAGACTGAAACAATTTAAGAAATCAGGTTATAGCTGGATTAAAAATTATAACATGCAATAAGGTGATTAGTATGATGTGTGCAAGTGAAGTAAAGGGGGTTGCATATTAACACCTGTGAAACTGGAAACGAATTTAAAAACATTCATAATCTCAAAGAAGAGTTAGAAAATGGTATTGTAGTAACTACTTGCTAGTTACTTTGAATAAAATTAGTTAACAAAATATAAACACAACTGAATCAAAAGCAACATAAAAACGCATATAACTCTACAACATAGCGGCCTAGCAACAACGCAACAATATGTTAATTCCATTTTACATTCCTCTGCTCATTTCCTCCCTCTCTGTTTTACCGCCAAAATATCAGTCCCAACATTCCCTCCAACCCCCAACCTGGATACAGCTGGAACACAGATGGAACAGCTGTGGCCTGTGACGTCACAAACCTTGTAACAGTTACTGTGCTTCTCGGGACTTCATGGTGAAAGTTGTGCATTGCATTTGCCCGCCACGGCCTCCAAAATATACGATCATAAAGGCTGTGGCGAAGAAAACATTGTTGACAATATGGGGCAATGCTTCGTGTGAAATGTTAGTTTTTTTACAGAATGTAGAACATTTGACTATCAATGAACAGTTACAGTAGATACCACATTCCCATTTTATATCGTCGACTTTTGGATACTGAAACTGAAGTAGAAATCACATTTATAATTATGGATGCCGAAGCCATTGTTGGTTTCATAAGTAGTAAATTTCGATTTGTTAAGCAATCATAACAACGTAATAGAGAAAAGATAAGTCTTTTACTAAACTAAAATTCGTTTCGAAACGTTTTGGGGCGCTTCAAATTTAGTGATTGCCTTGGGTTATAATCTTAGAGCTTATTAATCTTAACCCCAAAAGTTATTTAATCTTTTATCTATCTTACTCAAGTAACACTTACGATAAAGCCATGGATAAAGCATTCTCCATTTTTTTGGTTAGTTTATGATAAAGCTAAGATTTACATAAATGTTTTGACTATTAATCTAGTTAATGCTACTTGGGTAAAGGTCTGGTGAGTGTCAAGCATGTTTCTAAAAATGCAAACTAACCTGTTTTTTTATATAGTATACTAATACTACAGTAGGAGTAGCGTCTTCCATGGTGGAAGGAAAAAACATAGGTGTGCTATTCCCACATAATCTGACGTCACTCGGATTGCAAACAAAAGATCACCTGATTGTAACTGTCAAATTAGTATGTATTTGTTTTGTTTTTCCTTCCACCATGAGTGTCTTTGTGCAAATTAAAAATACTAAACTGGACCCGGCTGTTATTGATGATTGTTGCAATTTTAATGAATGGTCCTGGCTAAAACAGCTGATTGGTCCTTAACAACAATCCACTTCATTATACACTCATATTTTATTCATATTTTAAATTACTCACCTTATTAGTGTAATTCTTAGAGAATTTAATTTAGACGCGTTCGTTTCTATAAATAACATGCATTCACATAATCTTATCCCCTTCCTTGACAACAAATGTGACAACTACTTCATGAAACTGTTGACTTTCTTAGATTGCTGAATGAGTCATAAGTTTGTCTGAGTCGCAAGCAGTTTGATAAGTCTGAGTAATCAAGTACTGTTTTGATAGTTTCTAATGATAAGAGGGCGGGTATTAATTGCGACAACTGAGTCAGGTAGTCGGGTATTCCTGAATTGCGCCAACTACTCGAGGGAACCACCCGATACGTTCCCCCAACCAAGTGGTGGCCCTCTTTAACTGTATAATTTAGTGGGTTAGGTTAGGTTATGTTAGGTTAGGTTAGGATGAAACATAAACAAGGACATTCCTTCTGCCGGCAACTCACCCGCTTGGGCTTGGCGCAACTAAGGAACTCTTTTGGGACCCGTTGAGGGCTTGGCGCAGTTAAGGAACTCTTTGGCGCAATTAATGCCCGACCGACTAAGGACTAAGACAAACGTTTAAATATTATTTTAAAAATCCGCTAACGATTTATGTATAAGTGCAGACGAACAGGAAATGTAATTCACTAGTTTAATATGGAAATTTATAGTACATCTTAGTTTGTTATAGAAGTACTGTACAAGAAGCGGCTTTAGATGACTGCAAGTATACTTCTCATCCTATAGAGAACCATCCATGAAGATACAGTATTTGTATTCGATATCCAGTAAAGCTTGGGTGCGTCGACTTCTTGTCTTTATATGTAGACGAATTTATGAGTGAAAAACGACCACATAGCCGCACAGACTATAGATAATAAATACGTTTATTTTTAAGTTTGTGGAGTGATTATAAAACGATTATATTATCAGATTTAGTCGACTTTAACGAACTCAAATGTTAACGGATACATATTAAAAAAACTTTAGATTGGATAACAAGATTATGAGATGTTTACTTGCAATATCCAAAGTAAATTGTTAAAATCGCGATTAATTTGCCTTGAACTTATAAATGAGTGTAAATTGTTTTAATATTTTAAGCCATCCTCAGATGCATTTCAGATTTAGAGTAATCAGTGGCGGTTCCAAGGGGGGGGGGCTATAGGGGCTAAAGCCTCCCCCTTGGACCCTGAAAAAATAAATTTAAACGTACATTTCGTCCTTAAAACACGCAATGTCATAAAACAGACATCAATGTAAATTTTATTAAACTTAATAAGCGATGGCAGGAGTAGTATTAAGTTCCACATAGATCAACTTTGTGGACAATAGCACCTCGATCGAATAAACGCTAGTTATGGAAAGTTGTACGCATCATCCAAAATTGTTACAGCAGTCAGCTGTTGACATGCTAGGGCAATGGCTAGCCATGGTGGAAGGAAAAAACATAGGTGTGCTATTCCCACATATTCTGACGTCACTCGGATTGCAAACAAAAGATCACCTGATTGTAACTGTCAAATTAGTATATGTATTTGTTTTGATTTGGTTGTTATTGTTTTCATAATAATAAAAACAAAAACAATAAAATCAAAACAAATACATACTAATTTGACAGTTACAATCAGGTGATCTTTTGTTTGCAATCCGAGTGACGTCAGAATATGTGGGAATAGCACACCTATGTTTTTTCCTTCCACCATGATGGCTAGCGAGCGCCGAGCGCGCAAGCGAGGACAGGGCTGATTTCCTGATGTTTCATCATAGCAGTTGTCAAATTGTCTGCTAGCCACTAACTTTACACAGGCATCAATCAGCAATCGGCTGTAGCACCAGTAGCCTATTAATTACCATTGACTATATGTAAACACTAGTGTTAAAGTTGAAATAGTCAATACTATTACTGAATTCGATAATATTGTGACAGATCTATGAAATGGAGAAAAACGTAAGGTTAAAAAAACGTGTCTACTTGCTTGCATGACATATAACAGGTGAAGTAGAAGGTTTTAGGACAATTGGGAACAGTTTTAGCCGTTAGAAATGGCTTAATAAAGTCACCAAACTGTTTTAGGAGATTTGGCTTCGTTGTCTACAGTAGGCCTATGTTTTGAAATTCATGAATGCAAGCTCGTCATAGGCCTAGTTAGATTTTTGTCTAGACACTTACTTATGACAAAGACAAATGACAGATTAAATGGGAGATTTATGGACAGTTGGACACACTACACAGATATTATAGACATAAATAATGCCTTTGGAAAATCAGTACACAGCTTTTAGGAGGATATGGCCGTAGCCCAAAATATGTTTTGAGATATATGAATGCAATTGTCAGTTTGTTTTAAAAATGTCTAAATATTTATGACAAATAAATGGGGAAATGGGAGGTTTTGCACACAGTTCTAGACGTTAAAACTGGCTGTAGAAAGTCACCCAACGGCTTTTAGGAGTATATATGGCCACAGACAATATAATACTTTAATTTATTCCATTAAAGTATGGAGGTTTATTCCATTGTCTGTGATATGGCAGTGCGTTTTGAAGTTCATGAATGCAATCGTCATAGTTTAATTTTTTAATGTCTATTTGTTCATGAGAAACAACAGGTGAAATGGGAGTTTTTGGACAGTTGGGCACGGTTTAAGGTGTTAAAAATGGCTTTAGAAAGTCACCAAACGGCTTTGAAAATTCCAAATTTTCCCGGGGGAAGACCCCCGGACCCCCCTGCCTAATTGGTGGGTGCTCCACACCCCCTAAACCCCAAGGTAGCCCACCCCTTAACAAGGTCCTAGAACCGCCACTGAGAGTAATTCTTCATTTTTAAATTGTCTATGTTTTAAAATGATCAAGTTGGTGAAGTTTAAGCCGGAAATCTGTGATTACGTAATGATAGATCCAAAAGTGTAGGGTCGGAACTTTTTTGACAGATCAAACATATCTATCAGGGATTTCTTCTTTCTGGAACACTTCCAAACATTTAACTCGTTCACAAACACAGTGGAAGGTGAACTTCAGTGGCAGTTAAGTGTGTCGGGTAGCGACTGATAACACTGAGTGACAGTGACAGTTGATAAGAACGAGTGAACCACTCCCACATTGAGATAAGGACCTTGGGGAGTGGAGGGTACTTGGAAGGGTCAGGGCATGAATACGGGACAAACTGGAGAAAATAATACGTAACCTTGAGTACTGGTACATCTACACCGCTTAGGGCACAGTTTCTATGGCAGATTGTTCCCAAAGAAAATACAAATTCATAAACTTGCAAATTTCGGAAAAAGATCTCCTCCTATCGGGAGATTTACAATTGTAAAACTGCAACATTTTAGCAATAATAATCTCTTCTACTTCAAAGACATGGTGTAAAACCCTTCCAGAACTATAAAACCCGTCCTTTATTGAGGTTCTACGGTTTTGCCTCATCTTCATGCATTTCTACTAGTGAGTGTCTTCTCCTCATTTTATTTCCTTTTTTTTTAGTAAGCCCTTGATATTTTCAGGGGGGTTTTGACCTGTACAACTAGTCAGTAACTCCTTCCTACACCATTTCTAAAGTGCCTGGCACGTCCTAAACACATTTCCTCTTCCAACAGCCAAGTTTGCCGCTCACGTGCCGTGATAAGTCACACTTCCGAGTACTTTTCATAATATTCCGAAACGTACTTCTTTAACTTATAACGTAAAAATTCCGTATTCAAACTACCTGCTTTAAAGAAGTTTACGCTTAGAAACGTAGCATTTGTTCAAACTACTGACTCAAAATACTGTAAATGTAAATAAAACACCTATGTTCAGAATAATTTTATAAAAAAAATTATATTATGGTTGTGAACTTAATACGAAAGCTCCCTAATGTTACTGATATCCAGAACAATTATACACTAAATACATGAAAAACTGAGTCTATTAAGTCGAGTTACCAACTAATCGATTAAATAAAATTGTACAACGAAACAACTTTTCATAGTGCCCAAACTTAAATTATGATCCATCAATTTATGTTTGAGAGGTCAATTTTGGAGGCTACATACATGTTTTAAGAATTTACGACTTTTCTGCTTAACACGAATATTTTAAGATGCAGTTTCAGTTCGTAAGTTGCTCTCAAGTATTTTAGCGATTTCAATAGCTAATATAGCTCTTTGCCGGGCAACATACTCGGATTTCTCATGATTGATCGAGACAACATAGCGGCTAGCGGCATAGGGTGAATCACTACTCGCCACTATTGATCGAATAGGGACAGTAAAAGTAGGTCCAGTAGACTAGGGCTGCTGACATACTTATAGACTTGCTCTCTCAGTGATTTACATCTGCAGTTAGACAGGGGTCTTATTGCTCCGAATCTCATTAACTCGATCGCAGCATTAAATGTGATTAAATACCATGATTGAACAATATTCGTCATTGAATCCTCTTACCGCACTTTATCTGTATTTCCTATTATCTGTGACTGTGATTGAGTCCCATGATCGCAGCGTTGTCTGTAATAAAATCCCGCGGTTGCAATATTACCTCCGTGTTTATACTTCCCAATGATCGCATCATTCAGTGATTACCCGCTATCGCAGATTTCTTAGATTAACTTTTATAACCACAGCAAAATTTGTGATAAGCCACCGTGATCGCAGCAATGTCAGGAAAGGAACATATCCCCTGGGCCTGATCGCAGCCTTACCTGTAAATATTTCTCATGATCGCATTAACAGTATTACAAAAATGTGATATGTGATTAAATCCTGTGATCGCATTTTTATCTGTGATAAGCTTACGTGACCACTGAATTATTTGTGTTAAATCGCTGTTTTTTTGTAGCATTATCCGAATTAATTACATAATTTCAGCTGTTTTTCAGCTGTTTTTACCACAATGCCATTTGTTGAGGTAGTTACATGCAATTTCACGATTCCTGCATAGTGATTTGCAAGTATCGCTCTTCTGTTGTGAGTTGCGTCACAATTTAATTTGTGGTCGATGAGCACAGATTGATTAAAACCCAGCAACATCAGCCACAAGTTTCCCAACTACCGTATCTACTCACGGCTATTAGCACCCTTACATTTTTCTATAGTTTGTACCTGTACGGTTACTGTCCCAAAATAATTCCAGGGATCATTGACCCTTGGTGCGACAGCTGACACATATGTGGGCTCAAGGAGAACAAGGAAAACCCATCAATTTCCTAAAACGTTAGAACTCGAAAATAAACTTCGAATTACCCGCATAAATTCAACACAAACTGAAAATATTGATCAATTATTCGCAGACAAGTCCTTAACTGCAGAGACAATTTATTAAATCCTTGAGAATAATAACGAAGCACTTGTCTATGAAAGGGAAAAGCTTGTAAGCAGACATCCACATAGGGCAGTCCTGATAGTCACAGCTGTTGTGGTTGGTATAGCGACCATGACTCATTCTGCGCATGCGCACTAGCGGTATTCGTCGCCAGCTTTTCAGCCGGAGCCGCTCCGATTCAGTCTGGTGTAGGTGTGGCCGGAGTGTTAACTTCTTTGTAGGATAAACTTAAAATTGTTACCGGTAAGTTACGCCAAGTCTTTTATTATTACTCATTAAATAGTAACCTTCAATGATATTTAATTTAGCGAAGAACAGTGTTAGTTTTAGTTATGTTTAATGGTTTTAATCCAACAAGTTTCATTCATGATTCCTTGTTTACCCTGTTCCTGTTGCAACGTACATTGACAGATCGGCGTTGTGTCACTTTAGCTTGTCAAATTATAAACCGGCGTGTAAATAAAACCAAAGAATGTTTAGATTTTTAACTTAAGCTATAGTTTCTTTTTGAGTTTTTTAAAAAAAAAATAATAATTCCAGAGTTGAATATGGTTACCCAACTGCATTAAAAATTAAAATAATAAATTAACAATTAACCTAGCATTAGAACTAGGACTTTCTTGTCTATGATAGGCCCAAGTGAGTCCTAGGCTACCCAATTTTTAGGAAGTAGATGGAAATTGTACTATGCCTACACCCTATGAAATGGTCAAGTAAGTTAAACTTTGACTTTACTGTGTTGAAAGGATAACACGTAACAATTTGATTAGTTTAAACTTAAGTGACAAATGTTTCCCAACATAATACCTTCATTGACCATTCCACATGCATTTGTAATGTCTATTGGAAAATAAAGCTTTGATTTGATTTGATTTGATTTGATTTAGGAGCTTAGCAAATATTCCTCAGTTAGGGGCGAACTTAAACTTCAATTAAGTTAAAAACAATAATTTGTTTGCGCTTAGTTTTGTAAAATATATCTAAGCTATAGGCGTAGACCTAAGTAAAACTTAATGTAACCAGTATCCAACTTACCCATGAAATCATAACTTATTTATCATCTAACTTAAATTACATAGACATTGTAACTTAAATTTAAATTTGTTACTGTAGCTTAAACCTTAGACGCCAAGATAGCCCACATGATGGACGTTGCTAGCATACATTAGGTACCTCAGTTCATTCAATAAAAATATGTTTAGGTAAACATAAAAGATATAACCTATTAACTTACCTAGGCCTACTTATACACAGCCAGATTAATTTTTTCAGTCGATGATGTCATGGATAGGTTTGAATACAGATTTAGTCCTAAACTAACTTTAACTGCAGAGAGACTTATTGTTAGGTACCTACTGTAAATAAACCCTCCAGGAACTTACTTATTATATTTTGTGTTTTTATGCCAACGACATCTTTTATGTTTTACAAGGAACGGTCCGAACCCTGTTCGTATTACTGTAAGTTGCTTTACCCTGATAATTACATATTGTACTTTCTAAATAATTAATGATGATAAGTTACCTGTGTTCCTCTTTTACAAACTGCTTCTTGGGACAAAGTTAACGCACAATTAAAATATTCTTGTAAACAATTGTACAGCTCTATTGATTTAAGTTATAGATTAGATCTGCTATGATGATTACTGAGCAGGTTTTGTTAGATACTTTTAACCAGGATCTGACCAGAAATACCACATGCTACCATGGCTGTTTCCTGGATGAGCATGGGGAGATATAGATGCATTTAGTCGTGTGGTTTGCCTATGAAATGTCTTCTGTATTCTTTCTGTAGTCCAGATTAGTAATTGAAGTTAATCGGTCAGTTGTACGAAGTATAAAATACTCCAGGATTGTTTTCCAGTCTTCATATCTGAATGAACTACTTGTTGAAGAGTGTAGTTGTAGACTTAGTTCTTAGTCATCCTGGAATTTTTAACAAATATCAACACTTCAAATATAACAATAACTGATCAACAATATCACATAACACTTGGACTGCAGAAAGCTACGATCTTATCTATACTGTTGTGGAGCATGGAGACTGTTGAGCCGATTCATTTGTTGACGTCAACTGTACAAAATGTCTACATTTTGTGATTTGTTGTAATAAATTCTTGATTAAGATATAGGAAGCCAAACGTGTTGTTTTACATAAACATATTCATTTGGATTTTCGTTATCTTTGGACATCTAGAGTTTCTCAAAACTGCGACTAAGAGGGCTTTAGCGTGTTCTTATTTAAGTTATTTAATACTTCTGAACCGTGCATCTGTAGTATCCAGGACAAGATGGTGGTGGACATACATTTCAAGAAAAAAATTAGACGATAGGACTACCCAAAAAAAAGCCATTCTGGATTGTCTTCACACATTCAATCCTTTAGGAAGTTAATTGTAAATGTGAAAATCAAATAACAGATCATTCAATTTGTTTTTACATGGGTAATACTGTACCACATGGTACCGAGATTGATTAATGAATTTAATCACTAGGCTGTCAGTTTCCAATAAGTTAGAAGATCGTTTACTTCTACGTTTGATCACAAATAGTTTTAATCAATTCCAATGAATAAAAACTCAAAAGAAAACTGAGCCCCAGAAACGTAGGAACAAATTTGAAGTCTTTCCTAATATTTATGGAATAGCATTCATCAGAAATGGAAGTAAACTTGGATTGAAATAAACTGTCGGGTGGTAATCTAAAACAAGGCATTTAAAAAAATTTGTCACTGTGG
The DNA here is from genome assembly GCF_028750875.1 of Macrosteles quadrilineatus. Classification (NCBI taxonomy): domain Eukaryota; kingdom Metazoa; phylum Arthropoda; class Insecta; order Hemiptera; family Cicadellidae; genus Macrosteles; species Macrosteles quadrilineatus. The sequence continues at coordinate 599,687 of NW_026542623.1, read as the reverse complement.
TATGAATAAGCTTATGTTACAATGTTTAGGGGGATTAATTTGTGACATTTTCTCTGAAGAGAGATGTTGGCATTTTACCAGATATTTATGAGGTTTTATTTGCACACTGGGGTTTTTGTTATACTACAGCTGTATTCAGTTTGGAATAAAAACACTAAACCCAGTTCAATCGAGCCGCAAATTTCGCTGCTTGAAAATTTGGTTTTCTCATAGAGAAACTTTTAACCATACCAAATTAAATTTGGATTTTTTTATAAATTAAATTATCTTTTGATGAACTAATTTAAAATTTAAAACTTAAGAAGGAGATAGAATTTAAATAATTGTCAATAAAAGGATGAAAATCTACTTAAGTAGCCAGACTTGTCAAGGACGGTTTATTTAATGTAGGAGCTGTGTATAAAATATGACGGCTCATCTTCAGCAGCCAATCACTATTGCAACAGACCCCATCTAATTATGTTTGTGACATATTTACACACACATACACATACAAAAAAAACATTTGTGGTTTTTATTTAGAAATCACTGGTGTAAAAAAAACACCAGTCTGGTAGTTTTATAGCTCCAAATTGCAATTTTTGTAAATGTTATGTTCAATCTTGTAGGTCGGTTTATTCATGTTTCGGCTTATTTATTAGTTTCTTAGCTGAATCAGCTTATCACTTATCAGCCATTATTAATTTAAAATTGATCTGCCTTACCACACTTTATATTCAATAATGAGAAACGTCTACTAACGTAGTTTCCACACACCTGTCTAAGACTGTGAATACAATAATTGCGATTAATAAATTGCAACACTGCCAGTAATTGTGATTGCTAAATTTTGGCGTTGGATTTCCTTAGTAGACTATCCATAGTCAATGTTGAAATACCCTAGTAATTTCCTGAAACAAAAATTGTCAGAGCTATTTACTATTACACTAGGGATTCCAAGCAATTCAGTTATCAATCATTGAGATGGGGACACAACCTAGGTGCATGTTTTAACCCAAATATAAGTGAAGGCTGAGTGTAGAAAGGTGTGATATGATCGGTGTAGCTTTGACTAAAATCAGTTGTTTCTCTAGCCAGGATAATTTATTTAAAACCCAGTGACCAGGAACAGCTGGGTCCAGTTTCAAACCATCAAAAGCTACAGACTTTTCTCAGCCGAACCGGTGATCTCTTGATTGTTAGGTGAGCTCTAACCATTCGGCTATCCAGCCAATTCAAAATACTCATAATATGCAGATTGCACATAAGACGTGAAAAAAGAATAGGGAACCAGTAATAACTATGACTGAATTCACCCCGGGTAGAATTAGAAAGACAGCTCCCCTAAGGATGCCAGCTGTGGCTAGAATGTTTGTAAGAAGTCTCCCTAATGGTGAAAGACGTTAGCCATATGGTACAGTGTGGCTCTGTAGTGTATGACCTTGACATAATCGTGTTCTGCCTTGGGCTGAAGATGTCCTCTTGCATTGATTAGATTCAACACCTGTACACCTTGATAAAACATTTTGCTGCAAGTTAGGTGGTGAACTTACGATTTGTTATTGGGTTTTTTATTCAATTTGTAAATCCTCCTTTATCTGAATGAATATTACAAAGGAAGATTTTATGTGAAAGTATGTCTGGTTCAAATTGATTTAGTTGCTACAGTACTGTAATATACTTGATCATTTGTTTGGTAAAAGTTATGTTAGTAGTTGGTACTGAATAGGTTTTAAGCTTATGTGAGAAATGTTAAGCTAATTAATAAAATCCAAATACAGTTAGTTAGCGATTTTTCCATCCTTTTTTTAAGCGGAATTCCAAATTGTTCAGTGTGTTATCCAAACGAATGACGCTTTGTTAACATTTTTAAGTTGACCATTTGTTAGATACCATCATTAGTTGATAGTCAATTTGCATCTAGTTCCGGACAGTAGTAGCAATCTCACTTGCAATCAAATTATTCCTGCTTGTGTACAAATAACAAATTGTGAAAGTAGCATTGCTACTATCATAAACAATCGTTTCTTGGCTGGTAAGTTTAAATTTTGACTAGGTACCAAAATTTAAGCGTTTAAAGTGAGCAGACCTATTATTGGCAAAGTAAAATGTTGAGAACAGCTGTCTTGCAAACTTAGAGAAATCAGCTGTTTTGCAAACTAAATAAAAGTGAAAAATAATGCCACTTTGTTAGATCTGGGGCCCATTTCATAATAAACTACAAGTTACAAGCTACAACATGTAACTTGTAATTTCCATTAGATTTGCATTGGGCGATCAGCTGATTTACTAATAATATTAGTTTGTAGTTTATTATGAAATGGGCCTCTGTTCTTGTTCTTTGTTATAACGTTTTAGTTTTTATAACTTAGGCTACTTAGTTACAAATTTTCAAAAGATTAATATAAAATTGCTTTTTTTATCAAGTGGTTTTAGAAATGTATTTTATAAGTAGCCTAACGCAAATTAGCAACGATTCACATAAAATCGTTTCACATAAATCTGCTGCACAATCTGCAGTCGTACATCTTAGTATGAATTCTCTTCCCTAAATGTTTTCAGTGACCCGGTTTTTACGCATTCCTTGCACATATGACTTTGCACAACTCCTGACAGTGGACAGTTTACTAATGGCTTGTGTAAGTCTGTCTGCTTCTAATTTTTCCAGCCATTTGTCAGAAAAACATTTCAACAGAAAACTTGTATAAGCCTAATACTTTGTAGCTGTAGTATTTTTTAGTTAAAATTAGATATGGTATGAAATTAGTATGTTCATTTACACACATTAGACTGGCTGAATACGGTACATTAACAAATATAAGTAAATTTACGTTTTAGGCAGTAATTTGTGTTTTTGAGACTTATGTTAATCCTTTTTTGGGCAGCAATTGACAATATCATAATAGTGTGCTACTAGTAATCAAAAATCCATGGCATCATGGACAGTAAATTCAATGGTTGAGTGTTTGAAAGCTTTTAACATTTTAATGCCAATACAAAGCCTGGTGACTTACTGGTGTGATTCATAAGCCAAGTCATGCCTTATCATTCCAGTGATAATTCCCTTGTGTTCCTAAGAGCTGATAAGGGGTTATTAGGCAGGCGGAATAAAGTTTCCATGACCACTGATCAGAAAACATTGTTCATAATACCATTAATCTTTGGAGACTAAGGTGTATCGAGTCAGTAGTGAAAAATTGATTTAATTTTCTTTTTTCAGTAAAAATGACGAGCCCATCTAGCCCTAAGAACCTCCCCAACGAGCTCAAGAACCAATTGGAGGGGTTTAACACCGACAAAATGAAGAAGGCTGACACACATGAAAAAATTGTTCTTCCAACGGCGGAAGGTAAATTATTATTTGTGTAAACGTTGTTGACTGTAGTGCTTTGTGTATTTGCATGAGTTTTGATTTTGAAATACTTGATCCCCCATGAAATGAATGTGAAATCACGATTATCATGGATTTGTTTTCATAGTTGACCATAAGTTCTTTATAAAATAACTATGTTTGTAGTCTTTGTTTGCCACTATTATAAAATTAAGTTCAAAACGTTACCTTACTACAAATGTAACAGTGCCCACCGGATATCTTTTATAATATGTTAGGGTGTGGTATGGTTTGGAATATCTTCATTTTTAGAATTATGAAATTTGAGTTTAAATAGTTGGTCACTTGGGCTAAGACTGAAAAATATTTTAAACATAGGTGTGTTAAAAATTAATTTGCCCATTGTTAAATATCTGTTATAACATCTTTTGTAAAAAAATACACCATTTTGGATACTTTCAATCCATATGTATATTGTGTTTGTATACGTTTATTGAAAATATATATATAAACTAATTGAATTTAATTAATATTTTTTGACCCTAATACTGGTATTTTAAAACTGAATCAAATCATAGACCCTACCTAAAATGGCGTATGTAAACTAGTGTTTGTACCTAAACTAGTTGTACCTGAACCAACTGCGCAGGTTATATTGTTTTTGTACAATCGTCAAAGTTTTGTGCTTACCCTTGTTAGTTAGCTTGCATGACATACCTATGAGTCATATAATTGCTGTGTTTGCGACTGTAAACGTAGCCTAGTTGATAGTGTTGTGTTTACGTAGTTCGCTGCATGGTTTGCATGTTGTGTTTCATTTGTGATTTGTTTTACATTTAGACGTAAAACAGGAAAAGCAGCATAACCAGTTGATTCACAGCGTAGAGAATTTTAAAGCTGACAAATTAAAGAGAACAAATACACACGAGAAAATCATTCTGCCGAACGCCGAAGGTAAAGTTCTAAAGGATTCATTCTCGGCAATTCTCACAGAAATGTTTGCTAATGCGAGACTGCCAAGTTAATTTATTTACCAAAAAAGCTTTTAAGCTTTCAGAGTTTATTTTAAATAATTAACTTAATGCTTTAATTAATGTTTGAAACCCCCTCAAAAACGGGGAAAATTCTTATACCCTTAACATCCAGTAACACTTAACCCTAAACCACGATTTCAGCTTTTATTTCATTTTTTTATCTCGTCACGCACATATACAGACACTAATTATCAAAATTGCATTGTGATTTTTACGCGTAGTTGTAAAAGCTCACATTAAAAGTGGGTTTTCATGAATGTGATTTCTTTAACAAGTTTAAATTGGGTTTTAGTTGGCCACAGCCTCAATGTTGTATAAATATTTTCAGCTAGGTGTTAATTAAACAAGTTGCTTGGTTTAATTTGCTTTGTTTCCTTATCACTTGTGGATTTTAATGTGTCAACAAATTTGTATGCAGCAGTTGAAATCCCTTTAAATAATTATAAAGTAAAATATACAATGTAATCATAGTTTTTAATTCTTGAAGACAAAATAAAGGATTAACAGAAAATACTAATTTTTTGTTTTTACACCAATTAATTTCCAAAGGTGTTTAAAACGGAAAGATCTCGTTTCATATTCAATTCTTAATTTATTTTACTACATTTTATTATTTTTCCAATACCATTGATTATAAAGACATATAGGTAAAATTCTAAAAATTTCAAAATAGCTAACTAAAATTGTTCTTAGCCAAGCCTGATAGCCACCATCAAGTTAAGACGTTAAAAACTCTTTCTCACTAAAATGAACATTTAAAAAAATACCTAGTGCTTGATAACAAATATTTTTGGCTCAATCCTGAAATCTAAATATACTTCATGAATTATCTGTTTGCATTGTCTTTCTATGGCTGTATATAGCTCGATTGCTTCGTTTTGCATGTTTTGTTTGCATGGGTATTTGTTTGTAAACAAATATTATGTTTTATTTGTGGAATGTTATATAGTAAATAATTGTTAACATTACGCAATAAAATCAGAGCTTGTGGGTTTGAATAATTTAATCATATTAAAAAAATCTTGTTTTGGTGGTGGGTTCAACTGTTTGTTTTGTAGTCTTAAACCAAATGTCTTGGAATGCAGCGAGATAAAAATAACGATGAGCTGGAGAGTGTGGCTGTAGCCTCGGAATTGACAGACAAACTGGTTAGTGATAGAGAGAGTGAACGCTGATGACTCACGCCCACAAGCTTGACTGGGACTGGTCTTGACTCAGGAGGCTTTCAAATGAAACTTCCTTTTGTTTTTGCGTTCTGTCAACAATTTTAATGACGTTTACAACTTTGGAGACTTGGAACAAATTTTTTGTATTTCAAATTGATTTTACTTTTTTAGATTTTGATAATTTATTTTGAAATAGGTTCACATTTAGCCTAACTGGTTTTGTATAGGTTCTTATAAGTTACAAATCAAGTTTAATTGTTAAGTACCATTGTAAGGTACATCAAGACTTGTTGCGATTTTTCCCTTTGTACATTGTAATTTTATAACAAAGCATAAAGTTTTGGAGCATTTGGAACTACAGTAGAACCTCAATCAACAATTTGTGGCCTTGTTGGATTTGTTGTCGAGTTTCGTGGGCATAGATTTATCCAGAATATTGAAATTTTAAATCTATTTTACTTTAATAAACAAATTCATAATCGACTAATTCTTATTAGATGTAAATTTATTACCTGAGTATTTTTACATATTGAGTATACAAAGAAATTTTGACTATTAAACAATTGAAACTAAATCTTCTGAAAAAGTTTGTTATATTGCGTGTGCCTGGTAGCTGTTGACTGTCGAGTTAGACTTAACTTTTAGCCTCAAGTTATTTTACCATAACATTTTGAGAAATTATTTTTTTACTTTTTTAGATTTAAATACCCCCGCCGCAGCAAACCTGCCGACTAAGCGAATTTCCATTTGTCTGAATTGATTTTCAGTTAAATATATTTTAATAACATTAGGTTTAACGAGTACCTAGGTTTGCTGCTACAAGGAAACTAATAAAGTGTGTTTTTGAGGAAAATATTGATAGCTTAGTACAAATTAAATAAATTTGCCAAGTTTGATCAAAATATATCCATAAACAAGCAAACTACAACATTTGACAATATTCTCCATAAGAATAACATGGGGATTTTAAATTTACAATTTTTTTAATTTTCTCCGTTATTAATAATCGAACAAAATACTTTTGTATACTAAATTATTTGTTTTTTAAGCTCTTTAAAAAGGTCTAAAGAGAAATCGGGAAATTTTTTATTTTGAGGGTCAAAAGTGAGAAAACCCAATTTTTACCCCATAAAACCCCCCGTAAAGCCCCGTTCCCATGGTCCGATCGTGCTGGTTCGCGAACTCATTCAAGTTTATCCTGCTTTACACCTTTAAACCAAATTTCATCAAAATCGGACAAAAATTACTCAAGTTATCGCGTTCACGGACGTATATATATATATATATATATATATATATATATAAGTCTATATATATATATATATATACATATATATATATATATATATATACATATATAAAAATTTGAACGAATGGTGTTTTTGGCCTCTGGGGACATCAAAATGAAAAAGTAAATCGGTCCCGGGTCTACGTCTTACCGTGCCACCTACGGTAATAGCTACTTCCCTATAAGGAAATTCGCTAAAAATGAGAATTACACTCTTAATTGGTTTTGTATGAAGTTTTATAAGTTAAAGTTAAAAAAAGTGTAGTTATAACTAAGGTATATCTAGAATTTTTGCCCTTTTTTTTATAAATTTGAGCATAAAAAAATTGATTACCAAATGCTGAGTAGAACAATAACTCATAATACAATTTAGAATTCAACAACAACTTGAGAATACTCCACTTAAGTTTTACCTAATATGAAACAGTCTGTCCGAGGTACTTCTAGCTAATCAAGAAACATTAGTGTAGTCCTATCTTGTTTGTGTAGCTTGCATACCAGAAATAGCTGACATTAGCCGGATGGTGAATGTCACTTTATTTCCTGTTATGTCCCTTATGATTAATAGAATAGAAGTGGTCATTTTTAGCGAATTTCCCATATAGGGAATAAGCTATTACCGTAGTACTCATGGTAAGACCTGGACCCGGGACCGATTTTTTTTTTCGTTTTGAGGTCCCTAGAGGCCAAAAACACCATCCGTTCAAATTCATATATATATATATATTTATATATATATATATTTATATATATATATATGTGTCCGTTAGCGCGATAACTCGAGCAAAAATGATCCGATTTTGATGAAATTTGGTTCAAACGTGTAAACCTACGTTTATTTGAACGAGTTCGCGAACCAGCATGATCGGACCATGGGAACAGGGGTTTATGGGGGCTTTTATGGGGTAAAAATGGGTTTTTCCTATTTTTGACCCAAAAAACATAAAATTTTAAAATTTCTTTCCAAACTATTTTGTAGAGCTTAAAAAAACAAATAATTTAGTATATTGAAGCGTTATAATGCGCCTAATGGTTACGGAGTAAATTCCAAAAAATTGTTAATTTAAAATTCCCATGTTATTCTTATGGAGAATAAGTAAACCGTTGTAGTGTGCTTGTTTATTAACATATTTTGCCCAAATTTGGAAAATGTTTTTATTTCTTACTAACTATTAACATTTTACATAAAAAAACACTTTTACCCTCCCTGTTGCAGCAAACCTAAGTATGTGTTAAACTGATTCTATTTAAATAGGGAATAAATGTGATATTTTTAAGGAGACATTTTAGTCTAAATCCAATCAGGCAAATGGAAATTCGCTTAGTCTGCAGGTTTGCTGCGGCGGGGGTATTTGAGTTTATAATTTTTGTATAAACAAGCAGTCCAAAGACTAGCTTTGTTTAAATATGTAACCCATATAGCACTGTGACAAATGGCATCTGGCTTGGGACCAAATCAAATTACTATGCTTAAACTAAATAAATATTTTCTGAAGTTGGCTCTGATATATTCAACAAGTTTTACATGACTGGCCTGTTTTGAAAAATAAATCAATTGTATTTACTTAGTTTTACCATTGTTCTACCAAACAATCTAATTTATTTGTATACATTATACAGTTGTCCAGTTCTTAGTATGCTGTAAGGTTGTTTTACCTAATTCGTGTTCAATCAATTATCAATTATTTGAGATGGGGACACCACCAAGGTGTGTATTTAAACCCAAATATGAGTGAAGGATGACTGTAGAATGTTGCGAGATGATCTATGTAGCTTTGTTATTGACTAAGATCAGCTGGTTCATCATCCAGGATCATTTATTAATTTAAAGCCAAATGATGAGGAACAGCTGTTATCCTACAAATAATGTGTTTTTGTTTTGTTTAGTTTTACAAGTTGCAGTTTTAAAATACTGCTCATTATGCAAAATAAAATCAATCCCTTTCATACTCATTTCAATTTTCATCAGCTCAGAGTGTTTTGTTGTGTTTGATCTAATTTGTAATTCGTCTTGAGCAACTACTGTGGGCTTTCATGCATTATGCATGAGCTGAACACTTGCAGCACATCAAGGCTAGAGCTCTAATAGTCTTTGTTTATTGTTTATACTCTTTGTATCAGTTTGATCATGTTCCGTTTAGATGTGGCTGCAGAAAAAACGCAGAAGGCTTTGATTCAGGGTGTCGAAGGATTTGACACGGCCAAACTGAAACATGCGGAGACGCAAGAAAAAACAGTTCTACCCGACAAATTCGGTAAGTTTAACGTTAAGTAGAGTTGTGGTATTGTTTGGGATTTTTAAACTGTGCCAATTGAAGCATGAACTTTTGTGTTTACGCACTGTAGAGTTAAACATTTTTTGACTATTTTGTTTTTGTTTGAACACTTTTTGAATACTCTTAGTTGTTTCTTAGGTGTTAGTAAAGTGTAACGTAATTGTTAAATTTAAATTAAGCAATGGATTTCATGGGAAAATTGTTGATTGGATTCTTTTAATTTATAGTAAATCCCTCCAATTGGAAGCAGTTAATTTAGTAAAAATATAGAATAACTGCATAGGTACATTGAAGTATATTTTTTGGTTAATTTATAATATATCTATATTGAAACTAAATTAACAAGGCTCTTAATATGGCAAAGATGAAAATATTAATTGGTAAATGTAATTTAAAATGTATACATTAAATATAATATAATACTCTGGTTGGTTTTGAAGAATTAAACCCAAGTCTTTAATTTTACACTCTCTTGTTAAATTTAGTGGTGATTGGAACCCTTATTATGTTTTAATCAAAGCCTTGTAATGTAATCATAATAGTATTTATAGCTATAAAATGTGAGTGGTAAAATCAAACAAATATAATTAATCAAATAAAGCTGTAGGCTATTTAATTTTTTAACCCTCAAAGTTTTGAGATGTCTAATTATATTATAACCTACCACAAAACCCGACATATGCATCTCAAATTCCAACCTAGCTTTTGCCCTCATTTTCTGAAACGCTTAAAAATTAACTAAAATTAACAAAGGGGAAACATTAACAAGAGAAGTATATATGTATATTGCTTGTTCTGCATGATTGTTTGCTTCATTAATGCCTGCATGTAGATGTGCTGCAAGAGAAGCAACATCAAAACCTGATCGATGGTGTGGAGCACTTTGACAAAGCTACGATGAAACACACCGAAACTCAGGAGAAAAACCCTCTGCCCGACCCTGAAGGTTTGTTACAGCATGTCACACTGTTAGGTTGTGTTTTGTGTTGTGTTCACCAAAGTACCAGTGTTGTTTTCGTCTTTTTGCAATGTTTTATCGTTTTTTATTAGAATTTAATGTGTCCCACTAGTCTTCCCTGACCTGAATTGGCTGCGGTAAGGTCAGATAAAACGGAAAATAGTTCAAAACCTAATTGAATATGTTTAAAATTATTTAATTAATATAGTTGCTCAGTTGTCAAATCTATTTGACACTTTTGATTTGTAGAATAAAGGGATAGAAGCTATCTTACCTTAGAAGAAGTACAGGAAGGCTATAGATCACACAGAAGTGTTCTATAGCCTTCCTGTACTTCTAAGGCAAGCTGGCTGCTATCCTTTCATTCCACAAAACGTGGCCTAGAGCCTTTCCTTGAAAAAAAAATGAAAAAAAAACTTGATGCCCTAGTTTGTCTTTCATTGAAAGCAGTAACTTTCAAAGCCATAATCTCTTGAAAAACTACAGACAAAGTAAAAACACATCTAAATATTGTAACTGTAGAATAGAAGATAAATCACCCATCCACTTGCTTTTCTTAACTAAACCGGTTTTGGCAAAGTCAGATAAGTGAAAATGTCGGACAACACAGAAAATAATATGAAAACCATTCTAAATGAGTTCATGTGTTTAAAAACAAAAAAATTAATAATGTTTCTACATTGTCAAATCATATAGAGCTTTGAGATTGTCTTCCATTTAAAGGACTAACTTTTGAAATATTATTGCAAATAAAATTGTCCAAGTAAAAACACTACCACAACTCTAAAATGGAAGTGTTTTTTTTTTTCCACTCAGTAACTCTGTTTGGACTTCTACTAAGTTGAGAGTGTTTGCAAAGAAATTTCTAGGTATGAGAAGTTAACAACAAACTGGTGTGTTATGCTCTAATCAGAGCGCTAAAACTATCAGAAAATACATTAACGTAAAGTGTTACATTTATTTTTCAAGCAAATGGGGTTGTCTCAACAATAACCAGTCATACCTATTTGATGGTAAAATTTATTGATTGTGACACAGCTTAGCTAATTGGTTTGTAAGGTTAACAAGCTTAGGATTAATGCATCAATTTAATTTAAATCTCCTGAATAGACTAACTAACCTCTTGACCCTTGAGAAAAGATTTAAATTTAAAAAAAATGTATGCCTCTCATATACTCTCAGCCTTTGGAATCCGTAGGTTTTTAATTTGATCAATGAATCCTGATGCACTCAAAAGTAGTACAGTTAACTCCAATATTACAAACGAAGACTATTCAAATTTTATCAATGGAATCTGTTTAAGGGGCAAAATTTGAACTGAAATTGACGTGTTTGCAGGGAAATGATTAAATAGCGGAGTGGTTATAGTGCTTGCCTGACAACTAAAATGTCGCCGGTTCAATCCTGAGAAAAGTCAGTAGCTTTTTGATGGTTTGAAACTGGACCCAGCTGCTCCTGATCCTTAAATAAATGATCCTGGTTAATGAATCCGCTGTTCTTAGTCAGTAACAAAGCTAAACAAATCATCTCACACCATCCTATACTCATATTTTGGTTACACAACTAGGTTATAATTGATTGACCATTGCATTTAAAAGTCTACAACATGTTATGTTGCCATCAATAAATAAAAGTTTTTGTAATTTTCATTTTTGAGCTTATGGTTCTTTTATTATTGGAGAACATTCAGATGAAATTCCTTCCGCAGCTAGGCAAATATGTATCTCCTAGTCTTAGGGCCTACTAATACCTCATAATATACCCAGATTTAGCCATATTACATTCAGGTCAAATAGTAAAATTGACATTTTTCATTTTGAGATTATAATTTCTTTTTACTAATTACTTTTGTACTAATTTCAAACAACTGGTAAAAACTTAAGCCATTATCAATAAATGTCTGTCTGTTTATAAAGCTTTTCATATTCCTGTATTGTACAAGTTGTAATTTTTTGATTGTTTAGCTATTGAAGCGGAGAAAGGCCAGCAACAATTCATCGCTGGAATCGAGAACTTTGACTCCAAGAAACTGAAGCACACAGAAACAATTGTGAAGAACCCCCTCCCCACTAAAGAAGGTAAGAACACAAAACAATCATGACAATTTATATTGGGTGTAGTTTTTGTACTGCAAAATTATTATTCTAAAACTGAAACAGACAAGTTATAAGGTTGACTTTGCTCTCCTCCAGAACTTAATATTACAGTAAAACTCTAATTTTGCGAACCAATTGGGGCCGGAACAAATTCGGATGGTCAAAAATTCTTATAGTTAGACTTTTCCCAATGTTTGAGGAATTTATAGAGCTATTACTATTCTGATCGCAGTACGTGTCTGCAAAAATTTCACAATTTAAAATTAACGCTTTTGCCGTGATTGGGGGAGAAAATTATGATTTTTGTGACTGGGAGACAAAGATGATAGCTACAAGACCGAGGAAGATTTTAAAGTATTTCCACTATCACGGAAAAAGATTACGTTGTTTCCGTAACTGCGGGAGATGATGATAATGTCTACAAGACCGCGGAGAATGTTCATGATTTTGTTGTGATAACGGAAAACGGTGGAAATGTTTCCATGACCGTGGAAAATGATCATGATTTGGCCACAATCGCGAAAAACTATGATGAGTTTCTATGACTGCGAGAGACAATGATAATGGCTTCACGACCGTGGAATACATTTCACATTTTGCCATGATTACGGAAGACAATGATGTTTCCAAGACTGCAGGGACGATGATTATTTCTGCATGACCGCGGAAGATGTGCAAGATTTTGCCACGATCGCGAAACACAATGTCAATTTTTGTGACCGTAGAAAATGATGAAAAAGCAAAAAAGTTTTGCATTTCACTTCGATCACATCTTTTGCTTTCTGATTATTATTTCTGTGGTTTTAGGGTTTTTATAATTCTTTCTGTAAGAGATACTGATAATCGGCTATTTGCATTATTGGAGTTTGAATGATTGAACTTCCCAAAATATCAGTGGCAAATAATGTAGCTAATAAAATCTGTGATTTTTTGCATATATGAAATCAGAAATAATACATCACACATTTATTTATTTTAGACGACACAAGTAGAAACTTTAAGGTATGAGCCTTCTCGAGTGCCTTAAAAACTTCAACACACAGACATCATCTACTGAAGACAGTCATATGTAAAACCCAAAATACAGTAGTAATTTTATGTATCATTTTTACACGCACACACTGAAATAAGTAACGCTGTCCAAATCAGCTGATTTGTCAAGACTCAAGCCCAGCAGATGTTGAGTCTTAAGAATTCAAACAAAAAATCAAAAGTTAAATAGATCGCTGTTGCCAGACTTTTCTTTTTAACCATATTAATTTTTTGAATATTCACCTTTGGATTATAAAAGTATAATAATGTTGTCGTTTTTCAGCTATTGATATGGAGAAGAAGGCATAAACTCAACCAACTGAAAGAGACCATTTGGACCTTCCTACAGGAAAATCTCAACAAATTATATTGTTATTTTCAATATTTATATATAAGACATTTTGTAAAAACCATTGAAATTCCTACTGAAGACATGGTGTAACTGAGCATTCCGCCCTTTTGTAAGAAGTTTATATGGAAGTAAAGAATTTTTACAACTTTTGGATCGAAGAGGTGCTTCCATGTCAGATTTTGAAAAAGGCATTTTTGTATCTAGACTGCAAGCCTCTTTTTGATATTCGGTAATAAGTTGGAGAACCAAATCAGTTTTATTTTTGTATTTAATTTTTATAACGATAGGATAAGTAAATATTAACTCTAGGTAGGTTGCAAACTCATTCAGCTTCTTAATTTCCAGGGTTTATTCTTAGTCTAATATTGTAAGATAATTATATTTTACTTTTATTTATTCTTTATTGAGCTAGTCGAGAATACTGAAATTTTGAAGCGTACTTTAAATTTGTAACCAATTAAATCTTATAAAAACCCAAAACTGTGTGGTGTATTAAAGCCCTTTTTACCTTTTTATCAGCCTACATGGTGTGTATTACCTTGAAAAGGTTTCCATTTTCATTATAACATATTACAGTGCAATATCTGAGTTGCAAGAAAGTCAAAGGAGGAAATGCATTATTGTAAACTAAACTATAGTTCGGCCGCTTAGAAAACGACCTGCGCGCTAATGCTAAACCAATGCTGGAGGAGGTCGCTTTCTAAGCGGCCGAACTATAACTGTTATCATAACTCTTGAGACATTTTACACGGATAATTCTTGAGTGTTACAAAATAGTGTATTCATCACTAGGGCCTAAAGTGACTCTTTTTGACCCGAGGTCAAGTTTTACAATCGAGGCGAAGCCGAGGCCAGAAAATGAGCGAGGGTTAAAAAGACACTTTTTGCCTGTGTGGTGAACTATATTTTTCGTCATATTGCATCATTATTATAACAAACTAAGCTAGAAAATGAAATAATCTTTATGTAAAGATAACCTCTCAAAACAACGTCCAATTTGTTTTCAATTCTGCTTATGCAAATAAGCAGCTGTTTAGAAAGTGTATTATGACTGAACATAATACGATCGATATGTCGAGCGATCGACAATAGGCTAAAACCTTCCCTAATGAATCAATTGATAAATAATTTTGATTTCCGATCAATATGATTGTTACAATCGAAATTTACAACTGTTTACAACAGCTGATTTTTACTCCCTATAGACTAAAAATGATTTTACTCCCTAGAGAGTAAAAAATGCTACTTTAGCCACGCAACACATACATTAAAAACGACGCTGCAGTATGATGAAAATATGATTCCAACAAAAGCAGGAATTTAGGTTTCATTTGCTAAGAGTGAGTTAAAAATGGTGATCCCAATGGGGTATATTATAAAATAGAATGCACAAACTATGTGGAATATTAATTTCTAACAGCTTTTAATTTTTTGTCAACAATGTATCAAACATTTACACCATTTACATGTTCAGTTAGAGTGACAATGTGTTTATTAATTACCATGATACAACAATAGACAGCTGACGGACAAGTATTGGTTTTAGTCTTAGAACAGGTGGAGCACACAAATTCAATTCAAAAATACCCACATACTTAATTGTATACCCACTAGTGGCTCAGTAGTCAGTCGAGTATTTGTTTTGTTACAGTTTTTAGTGAATTTCCCATATAGGGAATAAGCTATTACCGTAGTACTCATAGTAAGACCTGGACGTGGGACTGATTTTTTTTTCGTTTTGAGGTCCCTAGAGACCAAAAACACCATCCGTTCAAATTCATGTCCATTAGAACGATAACTCGAGCAAAAATGATCCAATTTTGATGAAATTGGTATACACGTGTATACCTACATTTATTCGAGTTCGCGAACCAGCATGATCAGATTATTGGAACGGGGAGTTTTATGGGGTGAAAATAGGTTTTTCACATTTTTGACCCAAAAAACATAAACTTTAGCAATTTCTTTCCAAACCATTTTGTAGAGCTTAAAAAAACAAAATAATTTAGTATATTGAAGGGTTATTATACACTTAATGGTTACGGAAAAAATTAAAAATTACCATGTTATTCTTATGGAGAACAAGTAAACTGTTGTAGTTTGCTTGTTTATGAACATATTTTGATCAAATTTGGAAAATGTTTTTATTTCTTACTAACTATTAACATTTAAAAAAACGTTTTACCCTCCCTGATACAGCAAACCTAAGTACTTGTTAAACTAATTCTAAATAGGAAATAAATGTTATATTTTTAAGTAGACATTGTAGTGTAGATACAATCAGGCAAATGGAAATCCGCTTAGTCTGCAGGTTTGCTGCGGAATGTTTATTAGTAACACAGTTTTACAAGATTGAACCTATGTGCATCCCTCCACTTAAGCACAAGCACATGACAAAATTATAATGGTAAGTAATGGAAGCATTTAAGGCTTAAGTTTTGCTTAGCTGTTTTCTAAGTTAGGCAAGTCTAGACTCAAGATTGAGTTACCGCCATCAAAGTACTACGAGTGCGATAAAGATTTCAAATTTATGTGTTTTTTTAAAGACAGTGCTTAATACTGTGTAGTTAGTTTGAAGCTTAACATATTTTTTTGTAGTTTATTTAGACAAATTAAGATTGATGGTTGTTTTTTAACATGATTATTTTCTGAAACAATCATTGTTGAAGGAATACAATGCTCGTCGACATTATGTAACAAAACATTTAAAAAAAAAAGATGAAATAGGTGAAATTACAGGGCCAGTAAGAACAGAAAAAGTTTTATCAATGAAAAAATATTCAAAAGTATTTTATCGAAAGTGTATCAATGTTATATAGTTCATCGATGACATTGTCCACAATAATAGTAGATTGTTAATTAATTTAAATTGATAATTGTAGTGCATGGCTTGCATAGACACAAGAAAACAAAATAAAAAATAAAATCTTTTAAACATTCAAAATAAATTTACACATCAAATTACTCGCTATTTATCTCAACCTACAACAAATCTCAACTTGAGAAATAAAACACAGGAAAACAAAACAAAGAATATTTTACAAAGGTTTAATAAGTAAAACAAATGATGCCACCGAAATATCCGCCTACTGGAAGAAGGTACGTGGCTTCCTCACGGAGAACTTGGGCATGGACTTGGTTCCCTGGATCCTCTTGGGGAGAGGGAAACGAATCTTGGAATCGTGGAATTGCTTAACAAGAGGACGACGGCAATTAGCAGCTTTTACCACTTCCACCTTGATGATCTGAAACAAAACAAAACTTTTAAATATTAGCAAGTTAAAAACTTTAGCACACAAATAAACAAGTACAAGAACACAGAGTTGGACACAGTTTGGATTACAGCAACTTATTTTCAGATCAGTCAAAAATGCAGTAAAACTGTTTCAAAAATTAAAAAAAAATCATTTTTATTGCTGAACATGGGTATTTTTCCTTGTGACTACAGTACAGCAAAATCTTGACCACATTCTGCAATAAATGTGATTTTCTTACTTTCCTTGACAAAATCTAGAAGAAACTGTACTGTCCTTTATTTAAATTAACATTTTCAGTTCCATCCAAAATTTAGACACTTTTTCTCTGTCATAAGAATTTACGTATAATTCCTGGATTTCCCGAATGGCTTGATACCCTGCATGTGGGATGCTGGAACAGTATTAATGCCTACCCCCTCAAACTATGAACTTGCCAGTTGTCATTTTAATAATATTAAGCCACTTTAATACCAATATTTGAACACTGGGAAGATGTTCAAAACTAAAGAGTACATTCATCAAACTTGCGCTTAGAGATCTTACACTAAGAAAGTTTAGAAATACATGTGTAAAATTGCTATTGTCTTAAAAGTTCTCAGAATTGCCCCCCCCCCCCCCCCCCCCACTACAGTGTGTTCATTACCTGGATGGAGTGAGCACGAGCACGGTGGCGAGCGCCCATGTCTCTGTAGCACTGAGTCACAGCCCCGCTGACACTGAGGTCTCGGTACTCGCGGTACATGTTGTGTGTGCCAGACCGTGAGTCGTACCTCAGCCAGATACCAAAGTTCTTGATCTTGATGGGTGACTTTTCAGGGATCTGAAAATAATATGCAGTGATCAATATTAAGACATAAACTAGGCCTATCCTACTTTATTGTGAAAAAAGTAGGGCAGTGGCTACAGGGCAAAGCCCTATTCACTCACTACACAGTCAATTATGGCTGGTAAAAAAAAAGATTTTTTAAAATTTGATGTTTCCACTTTTATTTGGTGTTATGTATATATATATATATATATATATACACGTCCGTGAACGCGATAACTTAAATTATTTTTGTCCGATTTTGATGAAATTTGGTTCTAAGGTGTAAGGTAGGATAAACTTGGATGAGTTCGCGAACCAGCATGATCGGACCATGGGAACAGGGTTTTACGGGGGGTTTTATGGGGTAAAAAATGGTTTTTCTAATTTTTGACCCTCAAAACACAAAATTTCCCAATTTCTCTCTAGACCTTTTTAAAGAACTTAATTTAGTATATCAATGTGTTTTTGCACGGTTATTAGTAACGGAGAAAATTCAAAAAATTATAAATTTAAAATTCCAATGTTATTCTTTCGGAGAATATTGTAAAATGTTGTAGTTTGCTTGTTTATGGATATATTTTGATAAAACTTGGCAAATTATTTATTTTACACCAAGCTATTAATATTTTACTAAAAAGCCCCACAGTAGTTTCCTTGTAGCAGCAAACCTAGGTACTCGTTACACCTAATGTTATTTAAATAGATTTAATTAAAAATCAATTCAGACAAATGGAAATTCGCTTAGTCGGCATGTTTGCTGCGGCGGGAGTATTTTAAGTTTAGGCCTATTATGGTCACCTTTCTTTAAAAAATTAATTTTAATTGTAGCAAAATATACGTTCAACGCTCACTAAGGAATGCATTGATCGATAAACGTCTAATGCTTGTAAATTTTGTTTAGGAAAAACATGAAATTTTTTAAAATTGTGATAAGCAAAATATGACGTCTTTATTATTACCAAAAGAGGAAACAAACTTATTTAGCCTAATCATAATACAATAAAATATTGATTCGGATCATTCAATCTAAACGTCATTTTCAATAAACAACACGTAACACTGAATATTCCACTGATCTTTTCTTACTAGATTTACTTCAGACTCAGCGGCAGGTTATGTAAACAACAATTGTTACGAGATCAGTGATGCCTACCCATCAATCACAAATTAAACCACAAAAGATAACAACAGTTATGGAATAATGGGTCTGTTAAAAGATTTGCTAATCAAATAGCCTATATAAGAGTGACAAACCTGTTTCAACGATACAATTTCTCCTGTGCTCTTCTTGAACTTTTTCAGCTGACGCAGGAAATACCAAAATCTTGACTTGGCGACAATGTAATCCGGAGCAAATATCCTCATTTTGTAAAGAGGAGTGTTCTTCTCCTTCTCATTGGGAAGCTTCCTTCCGATCACTTCAAATTCTTTCAGCTGAAAAACGTGATCAGTCTCAATGAAAACTTTACGAACTATACGAACACATGCATAGCTCTTTTAACACCACATAGGTAGCCTACATTAAGAACAATGCTTGGTGTAATTTATTTCCAGCATTCATAAAAAAATCAAATCAGCCTTTTTATTGCCTAAGTTAAATATTCCTTTTATGTCTTAGTTGTGATGGAATTATAATATTATTATTCTTTGTTTGATGGTTATTCATGACTAAATAATTTAGTAGGTAATTGTGTATTATTTAGTGATGAGTAACCGTCAAATAAAGCATAATATTCCTAATAAATACATAGATACAGTAAGTAGAGCCAATATGCAAAATGTGTGGTCGAGTAGACTATTACATTTCACTTGGTGAATGTCATACATAACCTACAAATGAAAAACACACAGTAGGCCATTGGGTTGCCCGCAAACCGATGCCAAGCAGGACGAGCTGTCTGCACAATGTTAATAATTGCAGAGGCATTTCTGCTCTGGCATTAAATACCGGCTTGCATCACATTTTGTCAGTCTTTATTACGAGGTTTTGGTGTTGACATGATTGTGTCAAGTAGCTTACAGGTAGGGTATGAGTGAGATTTTTTCGTTCGGACAGTCCAAATTTGAAACGTGTAGCATATCCGATTATATGTTCGAATATGACAAAAAAAACAACAGATAGGTGGTATAATCGGGGAATTTCACCCTTGACAGAACTATCATAAGTTCTAGACTACTGCCATATTGTATATCACTAATATACAGTATAGGCCTATTCAATGTTGAAATACAACGCTATACATGATATATAAAACAAAATAGTGTTATAGCCTATATTCAATGCTTGTTCGTAATGATGGTCATTCGAAAGTCTTTGGGAAATTACAAGAAATCATATGATTTGGTAAAACAAATCACGTTTTGCTCGCACTGACGTCACTATGCACACACCTTCTTTCAATACGCCTTGCCTGGGGAGTAAGTTAGGGGGGGGGTAAAATCAACAATAAGTAATGCGCGCGCCATAAAAAATCTATTGCTGGCTGTTTTGAGGAAAAATACGTCCGCAATAAATATTACCGATGAGGCCAACAGATAGAGGACACTTTGACGGAGACGATAGTATCAACATCATGTACCTGGGCCCTGGGGAGTAAACTAGAGGGTTAAAATCAGCAATAAGTAGTGCCACACCCGATAAAAACTATTGCTGACAGTTTTGCGGAAAAATATATCCGCGATACATATTACCGATGATGCCAACAAATAGAGGACACTTTAACAGACACGACAGTATCAACGTCATGTACCTGGGGAGTAAGCTAGGGGGGTAAAATCAGCAATAAGTAGTGTGTGCACCTGATAAAATCTATTACCGGCCGTTGTGCGGAAAATACGTCCGCGATACATGTTACTGATGATGCCAACAAATAGAGGACACTTTAACGGACACGACAGTATCAACGTCATGTACCTGGGGAGTAAGCTAGGGGGTAAAATCAGCAATAAGTAGTGCGCACAATCAAGCAGAGACCCAAAATATCTAAGGCCTAAGTTAGCTCTGCAAAGACCTGCGGCCAAACATATGACCCAAAATGTGTAAGTAATGTACAGTTTTAAATATTTGTTTTTACAGTCCTAAATATGAGTTTTAAAAGTATTATTGACGCCATCTATCCAGTATCACTGGCCAAAGATGAAGGGAATAAGTATGAAGAAAGTAAACTTCAAAATACGACTCTAGCTAGCGCCAACCAATAAAGATCGGGATCACAATGCCTGCCTACCTCAGAAATACAGTACAGAATAAAATAGCATGTTTATGAATAGATTTAAAGTATTTTACGTATATTACTTTTAAAAAATCAAATATAAGTGAATATTAGTTACCTCTCCTTTGGCCTTCATTTTAGTCTTCTAAAATCTCTCACGTTTTAGAAACGTCCCTTTCCCGAGAAGACCGGAAACTTAAAGGTTATGTTACGCTTCAGATTAATCAGTAGTACCACTACCATTCATGCAAGCAGGAAACAGTATGCTATTTTCAGAAAAGATAGATCTGTATAGAACTATTTACATGTATGTGTTCATACATGCTATTCTGTTCATACCATTTTTGTAAATTATTTTTAAGTTAAGGATTGTGTAATTTATTACGTAAAATACCACGAATTTTATTTTCCAGTTGGGAAATAAATATTATTTCATTTCATTTCAGTTGGGAAATAAATATTATTTCATTTCATTTCATACAGGTATGTTTTATGGGAGTATATTTTATCTATGGTTTTATGTATGGTTTTTACTATTTGGTAGTACTATTTGGAATTCCATAATTACCATTCTCTTGACCGTTGACCATTTCTGGATAGGTCACGTCAGTAATAATACAAATATCATAAAACTTACAAAATAAAATAAAATACTTAAACATATAATTATTAGTTAATTAACTGTGCATAAAAATAATCGTCCCAGGAATAAACGCTCTAAAGCTGGGTTTTCCTAGGAGCGGAATCGGCGAGAGGAGAGAGGAACGCGGAGAGCGGAAAAGAGATTAACATGGTGTTCCTCTCCGCTTCTAGGAAAACAGTAACATTATTGCCTAAGACAAGTGGAGTCCGCTCTCCGCGTTCCTCTCTCCGCTCGCCGATTCCGCGCCTAGGAAAACCCGGCTTAACGCTCTGTTGGCAACATCACGACTTATAGCTTCTTTTTGAACAGTTTCGGCTCCAGGCAGTCTGATCTCAGGCAGTACCGTATGTTAAATGAAATGAAATTATATTTATTCGTCTATAGACATTATATAAATGCATGAGACACAGTCAAATTATATAAATACATGCTGGAAGAGGCACAAGTCAAGTTCAGTCAACTAATATAATAAGTAAACAATTAGTTTACAATGTTTTAGGATACCTAAACTTACACATCATGCAAATAAATAATGGTACAAAAGCAGAAACATCTTACAAACCAGTAGTAGGAAACTGCCCTTCACTTTAGAAACACGGCATCTGGGAATAGAGCTGGTTGTTGTTTCTTAAATTGTGACCGTGAAGCTGCCCTCTTATTTTAAAATCAGCTAAATTCTCTTTTACGTAGAGGAGGGAGCTCAATATGTAGTTTCCATAGACTGTCAGGACGCCAAGCTCTTGAAATAAAGGTTAGGTTTGCAGTGTTGCCTTTACTCAGCTCCTGTCATAATCCTCAATACCATCTTCTGGAGCAGGAGGACTCTCTCACATGAGATGGTTTTGAGGATTATTTCCTCAATTCTAGGGATATAGCCCTCCAATTCGAAGGATATAAAGCTACGTACGATTTCTTATGACTCTATTTGAGAAATTATCTTTAAATGGAATTCTCCTTAAGTTAATAACAGGGGAGTATGTTTTATCTATAATAAAAGACAACACAAGGAAGTATGGGGTTTCTTGCAAACTAAGGAAATGATAAGTCAAATCAATCACAGCAAACAGCAATTCTTTACAACTAACTAAGAGGAAAAAAAGAAAAAGCCATTATCTATACTCAATGACCAAACAATGGTTAATCACTGCCACTGCTGCAAATGATTGGCATCGTGCGTGGCTTTTCTCTTGGTCTATCTGCAGTACCCAGCCCAATCGTAATTTTCAATGTACAGTTTTTCTGTCTAAGGTCGAATGTCGTCTGCTCTGTTTGTTTTTAGTCGTTTCTGGTGTTGACAGTTGTGTTCAGGTTAGTTAGGTAGGTGAAGGTTGATTGGTATTGTGAATTTGGTTATTCAAGGCTAAAAGGAAATATAATAAAAATTGTTTGTTTATGAATTGAAAAAGTCCAACAAGACAATGGCTCAAAACAGGAGAAGGCAACCTGGACTCGAATTAGGAGTAATCCTACTAATGTCAGAAATGTTTAATATTGGATTTGGAACTATACCTAGGGTTACATTATTTAGTATTCTTGGACAAGTAAGTATATATAATTTTAAAATTGTCTTAGCACACATTATTAGTTAAAAAGTTATAACTACGTTTGCGGATGATTTCAGATTGTAAAATCAGTAGCCTCTTGGACTTAGAAGTTAAAGAGAAATAATCTGAATGGTAGGCATAACTACAAACTGCATAAATTACCTAGCACGATCTGAATACATTCAGCTAACTCGCAGCTTTTAACCATGTAACATAATTTTCCCTTAAATAATATTGTGATGTAATATTCAGAGGGGCTGATGTAATATGCTCATAACTTGCTCGTTAATGAGAGTGTAGCCTAAATAATTTAAACTGTTTAGTTTCTAGGCACCAGGCAGTAAATGTAATTTTTTTAACTATTGAAGGAAATAGGCCTAGTCAACCCATTTCCATGCTTAAGCTACCTAATCAAAGTAGGCCTTAACTCTCCTCACTCAATTATCAAACAAAAACAGTTCGTGTACTGGTGAAATTACCTGCTGTCAAGTGATCCTTGTGACCTTGAAAGGCGACCGGTATCGATCCTCACGTGATCATCTTCAGGCGGACATCGTCATCGCCTTTTTGTTCTTGCAAACACATAGTTTTTTAAAAAAACATTGAGATTTACAGTCTTATTAAAATTTATGTTCTTAATAGTTTTTAAAAGTTTTATTTTGACGTCCTTGTAAGTAATCTAATCCATCATATTGCAGGTCCTTCTCTATCTTGGAGTCATAAACGTACCTTGGAGCAAGTATGATGTCTGTATTAGTGCTGATGCAATTCTCAATCACAAAGACTACAAAAGGTTCATATTCTCCACATTTGAACACGCAGATGATATGCATTTGTATTACAACATGGTGTCTTTCTTAATAAAAGGCCGTACATTGGAAAACCGCTATGGGAGCTCAAACTTTGCTCTCCTACTGGCATTTTTGACATTGCTCACTAATTCTTTTTATATTGCTCTTGCTAAATTTGGGAGTGAATTCTTGGAGGACTATTCAATGATGAAATCCTGTGCAATTGGCTTCTCAGGTTAGTAGGCTACTGTAGGCACCGGTATCTATTTTTTTAGGAACCGTACAGTATTCAAGGATATCAAATATATCTGTATCCAAGGATAGGACGGTCAAATGGAGAAAGATTTAAGTTAAGTTAGTTGTTATTTTAGTTAACTAATGTTTTACAATGCCAATCAAGGGCAGCGATAAAGTGGCTGTCCCCCTCTAGGCTATGGTTTTGAGTTATTTATCGAAAAATTGATGTAGGCCTGATATTACTCATGTAATAGGTATTCAATCCCATGTCTTGTGGGTAGTTTTTAACCGGCCCTAATATTGGCTGATCTCTATCATTTAATTAAAAACACCCACTATATTACCTTCAACATAGCAGCAAACATAAGCAATAGTTAAAACTAATGTTATTTAAATAGGGAATACATTTGAAATTATTAAGTTAAATAGTACAATTCATTACATTACTAATACCTCAATTTCACTGGAGCCAAGTGCTGGAAAATCACTTTTGGTACGAGTAATGAACAAAACTTCTGATAAAAACGCAAAAATGCACAACTACAGAAAACCAGACCTCAGTAATATTAAAACCATTATTTTTCACAATGAAACTTTTTAAATACAGAAATCAAAGAAAATGAAGAATCTTACTCCCAGGGCCATGCATATCTAAGAAGATATTTGGCCGCACCAAAGTTAAACCTACATAACAGCTTAAAAATTAGAAATACAAGGTTTTGTTGTACGGTACTGTGCAGTTTTCATTACTTAGTCATGCAGTTCATTACTACATACTTAAGTCACTTAATTTATTTACCTAGTTACCGGTACACATTTTGTACCGGTCTGTAAACTTTCTGTATTCCTCTTCCCCGTGATTTCTCTGGTAGAAGATGTTGAAGTTAAATATCTTTGAAGCTTTTTTAGTTAAACCATCAGGAATGTTAAGACACATCAAAAAATAAGTTTAGGTATGCCTGTTTCAACTATCATTGATATAACCTGTTATCAAAAATGGCTTTCGGTACGGAGTGATAAAAGAATCTATTATATTTTTAAAAAAATGAGGTTTATTTTCCCAGTCTGTTTGGCTCTCCTACCTGACCGATTTTGATAATTTTGTTTTAAATTAAAGCTATGCACTCACAAATTTGCCATCAAGCATCGTCATTCATTTATCTGACATATATTTTGAGCTATGCACAAAAGCAACTTCGTCCCTGTACATTTCTTAGGCGAGTTCAATTTAGTTTTTCTTTTCCAAGTTCATTTGGCTTTTCTACTCAACAGATTCTCATCTTAGGTCCGCACACAGATTTTTTATCAAGAATAATCATTAATTTATCCACTGAATCAGTTAAGTGCAAGATACTGTATTACTCAATTAAAAAACATTTTATTACCATTATTGTGAATTTTATGTTGACCTGGTCAACGCTAGGTTTTGCTGCTAGTATTTTAGTAAAAATCCAATGATGTAAATGGAAATTCACTTAAGTCTGCAGGTTTGCTGCAGTAGGGGTATATTCCTATGTTTTAAGTTTGAAAAATGTATTTTCCCCAAACATTATTTAGGAATAGGTAGTTTTTTTTGTTTGTTTTTTTAGCAGAGCACTGCTAACTAGCAAATCTATTTTGTCTCAAATTTGTCTACTCTTTGCAGGCGTTCTGTTTGCCCTGAAGGTAATCACTACAGCTGAGACGGGCCCGGGTACAGCCTACATAATGGGTATCCCAGTTCCGAGCAAATACGCGGCTTGGGCCGAACTTGTAGCCATCCATCTACTCGTACCCAATGCATCGTTCCTGGGCCATCTAGCTGGCATATTGGCTGGGTGTGCTTACATGAGCACTCCAATAGGCCGAGTGGTGGACTCGATCATTGCTAACATCACAGGTAAAATTAATGAATTCCATGTTGATGGTCTCTAGATTGCTGTTATGACTAAGATATTGGTACAGTCCACTCTTGGTAATTCAAACACTCAATAAATAAAAAAACTTTCGATAATTAAAAATAAAAGCCCAGTCCACAAAGAATCTCTCAATAATTTGAATTTTTACCATGCATTTTGATACACACAGTATTTTGAAGTCAAAATAGAGGGCAGGCCAATTTGGATTCAAAGTCAGGAATCCCTTCCTCTTATAACAGGAATCTACACATCCTGTTCCCACAGTAGCTTTGGACATTTTGATGTTTAGTTAGAGCAGTAGTTATTGTCTGGTAGACGGTGTTTGCGGTCAAGCACAATTTTGAGGTTAGGTTCCTTTCACAATGCTTACGGTACCTACATTTATTATCGTTATTCTATTGCATGTCATTAGATCCAAGTCTAAACACCACACTACAATAAATTTGTAACAATCCCTACCACCGCTAAAATAATAATCTGAAAACAAATTATACCAGATTGAAGTATAACACTGGCACAATAAGTGGAAAGCAAAACAACGTCTCATGGCAGTGGCTAATCTCGTACTTTAACGATAGTTTGTAAATGGTGTTTTGATGAGTGAGTATACTCGTCGCGCGTCACTGGAAAGCGGTGACGAGAAAGTCATGCGCAGTGATCGTGTTTTAAAACCTAGTTTTGTAGTTTGCTAAGTTCCGTATTGTTGAAGCCTTTTGCTGTGTGGTACTGTGGCCGAATCTAAATTTGTTGTATCATGGTACCTAAGTATAAATACAAATCCTTTTCGATTGCGGAAAACAATTCAAATTTATTTGCTTAGCTCACCAATTTCGAATTAACAAGAGTCTACTGTACTAATGTACCTCATTTAGACTTTTTAGATATAAAGAAAGCTTTTGACACGGTAGACCATAAAATCATGTTGGAAAAACTTTACTATAGTGGAATAAGAGGGAATGTATTAAAATGGTTTGAAAGCTATTTGGAAAACAGAAAACAATTAGTCAAAATTAATGATACTCTAAGTGAATTGGGTTGCATTACTAGTGGGGTGCCCCAGGGTTCGGTCTTGGGTGCAACTTTATTCTTAATTTACATTAATGACTTGTGTAATGCAACATTGCATGGGAAGATTACCTCCTTCGCTGATGACACTGCCCTTTGCTATGTCAGAGATAGCTTAACTGACATAAAACACAAAATGACCTCAGATCTTAAAGCTCTTCAATGGTGGTTCACCAAAAATAACATGTTGCTAAGTCCAGAAAAAACCAAATTTATTAATTTTTCACTAAGAAATGAAATGCGATTTGATGGTGATATTATTTACACTTGCACTAAATGTTTGTGCTCAGGTACTCAGTGTGCTGATAAGTGTGCTGTAGTTCAGCAAACCAATAGTATAAAGTATCTAGGCTTAGTCCTGGATCAAGAGGTTAGCTGGGTTAATCACATAAATATTTTAAAAAGGAAACTAAACAGTACATTGAGATATTTTTATTTTTTACAGGACATTTGTCCAGAAAATGTTTTGAGACTTTTATACTTTGCACTTGTAAATAGTAGATTAGACTATGGACTTTTTTGC
Source organism: Macrosteles quadrilineatus (assembly GCF_028750875.1). NCBI lineage: Eukaryota > Metazoa > Arthropoda > Insecta > Hemiptera > Cicadellidae > Macrosteles > Macrosteles quadrilineatus. Next base: position 572,197 of record NW_026542623.1, on the reverse strand, counting down.
TGGGGTGGTACCTTTGAATCTAAACTGAAACCTATTTACATAATACAAAAAAAGTTTATCAGGGTAATTAAGAAAAAGAGCAAAATGGAACCATCACAACCTCTTTTCTTAGACTTAAAAATTCTCCCTTTAAAATGTATGTATTTACACAAAGTCTTAAAAATGTTTTATGAGTTAAGTGGAGATTTCAGGAAGCTTAATAATACTTATAAAGAAAGATTAAGGAACCCTGAGCGTGCACTTGTGCCTAGGCCTAATTTAACTTTTTTCCTTAATAGTTACTGTTTTGTAGGTCCTAAGCTTTTTTGTAAATTACCTGAAAATATTTTAAATTGTAAAACTTTAGGTGGATTTTCAAAGAAACTAAAGACTTGGCTATTGACAGTTGATAATTTGGAATGTATAGTTAAAGTTTATGTATGATTTAATTCTATAATTTTATGATAATTTTCTTTATGTTTGAATTCGAATTAATGTACACGAATCCTAGCAGTTGTGAACAGAGATAAGATGATGTTATGGTTTTACTATAACAACAAGTGGGTCAGGAATAAAGCTTAAGAAACTATCCTGCGTATTCCTTTATCAAAATAATTAGATAAGGAACCTCCACACAGGCAATGCCTTTGGAGGCCCTAAATTTTCTTGAGAGACGATAACTGTTGTATAATATCTAGATGATGATTTTATGTTTTGTTTAGTTTCTATAATATGTAATAGCTAGAAATGAATTTTAGGTTAATTAATTAGTATGAAGTTAATCAATTTGATTTATTTTACAAATGAAAACACAACAGTATCTATGTTTATAATTTACGCTTTTGTAATATTTATGTAACATTGGTAACATGTACAATAACTTTGTAACATTGCTTTCAAGAAAATAAATTCATTCTTATTCTTATTCTTATTCATTATGTAATTGAACTTGACATGTCCAAACAAGTTGGATTACATGACTAGATTAATTAGAATCATTATTAGTAACACTATTGCTTTTGTTTAAAAAGTTTATTTGTGGAAATTTTTGAACACAATTAAATATTTTTTTACAATGTTTTGGGATCTGTAAGATAATCTGATCCTGTTCTCAATTGAGGAAGCACTTAAAACATAACAAGATTAGTGCACTAACCAGATAATAATTTCCAATACATTTAAATATTTCTTGATCAACATAAAACATAACACTAGTAAATTCCATAATAACGATGTACCATAACAATAAGGGTCTAACTTACAATTGTTGTGAGGATAAAAAGTTTACCTGTATAGGAAAGATTTCACTCTGTCAGAAGAAACAGAAAACTTCACAATATTCAACTTTTCTTATTCAGGTATCAATTATCAATTATTTGAGATGGGGACGCCACTATGTGCGTATTTTAACCCAAATATGAGTGAAGGATGAGTGTAGGATGAGTGGCGCGATCTTGTAGTCTTGTTAGTGACGAAGGCCGACATGTTCCTTAGACACAGCTGTTAATTAATAGCCCATACAGCTAATGGCAACTAAGTAATGGTAAGCGCTATCCTCACATTCTATGAGTACTCTTTGCTTTCAAAAGGAAGGTTTATAATAAACGCTATCTAGTGACTCTAGAGAACACAGAAGACACACCTATCTTCCTGCTTATTTAGAATTAGAATGTTTTTATATGTATGTTGATATTACCTACATTAGTGAAATTAACTTATTGTTACACCATATATCTTGTTGTTAGGTTGGCCAATGTTCCATGAAACGGGAAGCAGTTATCAACATCATCAATCTTACCAATCCAGCAGTTCTCACGAACGCTCAAGTAGTGGATTTGACTCTGCTGGATTCCAACCAGGGTCAAACGGAAGAGGCTTCGGCACCAACAACTTTGGATTTGGGAATGGGATATTTGGAACCGGCTTTGGGAATGGTGGATTCGGATCAGGATTTGGAAATGGTGGATTCGGATCAGGCTTTGGTAATGGTGGATTTGGATCAGGCTTTGGAAATGGTGGATTCGGATCAGGATTTGGAAATGGCGGTTTCGGACCCAACCTGTTTCAAAGGCACACTCCAAGAGAGCAAGAATATGGTTGGAGATATTAATAGATGACTGTTAATTTTTCATGATTGGTTACCTAATCTGTAAATATTTTAATTTATTTGTACATATGTTATTTCCTAAGACAAAATTATTTTATAAATAAATGTTTAATTTTTTAACAAGTATTTTGATAATCATTACCGTTATAGAATCCAAACCTAAGAAAGAAAGGTTAGTTAAATCATATTTATGAAGTAATAATATGTAATTGGTCTAAAACAACTTGTAGTGTAGAATGAATATCCACAGCATGACTTATTGCTTTGCTAATGAATATCCACAGCATGACTTATTGCTTTGCTAATCCAAGTCGTTGCGGGGAGTGCAACGCCCTCCTGGCCAATGATAACACTAAGTGATTACTATAAGGTTTTTACTACTCCCTTACTTTTATCTTCTTGCATACTCATTAATCATTTTGTACATTATATTTTGTTGGCATACACTAAAAGCTTGAATTGAGCCGAACAACACTTTAATGTTTAAATTATAACTATTACATTAAAGGTAATTAATTTTTGCAATTGATGTTCTGATTTGATTGTATTACTTATTTTAATTAAAGGTCAAAATAAATATTTATATAAGAATCAGGTATATTAACTGCATACATGGTTATTATATCATGTAACACTGTTTGAGAAAGAAAGAATAACTTTAAGGGATTCACATAAATTATTCTACACAAAGCGTACTTTGAGGAACCAATGATATTTTCTTCATCCTCACCAATAACGTAGGCTACTTATACTTATAATGATCAAAAGAAAAATATAAAACTCATTAAATAATGCTAAACTGGTTTAAAGAACAGACAAAATTTTACAAAACATTTTATTTGTATTAAACTCATAGACATTAATACATAGAATATGTTTTTACACAGTCTGCCTATCTAATGACTGACGAGTATTTTACTGTACATTACAATATGGGCACCACACATATAACAAATATTTCAGTATTAGACAGTTTATCAAATATTGCATTACACTGAGTCTACTCCGATCTAAAGTCTACGACTACACGATATTTAAAAATATAACCTATACCATAAACTCCGTAAATTAATTTGGTAATACTGACTAGCTTAAGAGACATTTGATTGTGAAGCATCAGGTTTCCGTTGACTAGAATTTTGCTCGTAACTAATTGAATAAAGCATATCGTGTTTGGTTATAAAACTCTTTAAATACATAACAAAATAAATCTACTTTAACATTTGCTTCTACGTTTGGCAAGATTATCTTTATATCACATCTATAAAAATTCCCTGAAGTATTGCAGTCGCTACATACAGGTGACTTTATAAATTGTCGATTTCTTCTGTTAATTTTTTTTTAAGCTACAGAGTTATTTGTTTCACAAACGACTGGTGGATGAAACACAATTTTAAACATAACAAATGCCCATTTTCACTCTTGCTTCAAAGTTACAAGTAAATAACTATATTTATATGAAAATAAATAGGAAAATAGATATTCATTGACATACCTTAACCATAAACAAGTACATCCCTTAGCAGCTATTAAATGTTATTGTAAGATTGTACTTAAGGGACGTTTGTTTTCTTGCAAATACCATATTTAAATAAAACTAAACATTCACAATAACAATAGGTAACGTGAAAATAGTAGCTTTCAAATTATTGATCATGTTTTTAAACTGGTAAAATGAATCTCTTCTCACATCCTTTATGAGAATTACATTTACGAATCTAAGGAGTAAAAATTTAACCACCCAACTGTGTTAAGATAATTTTCTTACCTGTAGAACATAAGGATCAAATGGCTTCAAATGAAAACAAACTCTCACAATTAATTCATTAAAGTTTCAAGTTTGAACAACATGCTGCACAGTACTAATATATTACATCGATGAATTATTATTCCCATTTCTTCCATAGAAAAAAAGACAGGTGTATTTGCTCTTGCCTGCTATTTCAAAGAAGCATTGGGTAAGACCATACAGAACAAGAATGAACGGAACTGAATAATTACCAGTGATGGCAGAATGCAAACCCATCATAGGCAGTTTTTTTTTGCAGTCAGTTGCAGTACAATAGTATATTTCGTACCTAGGGCCGAAAATGAGGTTTTGCCGGCTCGAGATAATTTTTAAGTTTGAGAAGAAGTCGAGAACTTAAACCGATCAAGAGCTGCAAAACCATTTCGGTCCGCGGTACGAACGCTATTTTTCACCACACTATACTTTATTACCACTATTTACCACAATAATAATGCACACTGACAGTCACCACAACTAAAACTTTAAGGTCATTTGAAGGAATAATTTGAGGTATCGGCAAGAAAATAATAAATAGTTGCTAGGCAGCGGTGACAATAGAACAATTCTATTGCAATGCTATGGATGCTACTTTAAGAAAGTAAACGGTCAGCTTATTTTGCGGCCCTAGGGATGTAAAAACCTGCTCGGTCCCCAAACGACGATGATAGCCAGCAAAATGTAACTTTCAGCCACCAATTAACCTATGTAAAACAGTTAAAAACATCATAGTGTGGTGAAAACATCTTTAACTGTTAAGCTAATATTTGATTTTTTTAAACCAAAGGTTTTTGATCGTACAGTTCATTTCACAAATTAACCTTGCATCTTTTTTTGCAATTGAAAACAAATACAACCTTATGAGCTAAACGTTGTTCATAACTAAACCCTAGCAAAATATCTCTCCCGGTTTACTATGCCTACACGCTTGGCTTACAATGTTACTCTTTGGATTGTTTGGTTCTGGAAGAGTCTACTTGGTTTCATCCCCGGACGATTCTTCTTCTTCTTCTTGCTCGGGAGTCGGTAGTTCGCCAGACTCGTGTTTAGCAACATGATTCATTAGTAGTTTCTTGCGGTTGGTGCCATAGCTACAGTGTTCGCAGTTGAACTGTTTGGCCTGTGGAATAGGAAATCTTTTTAGTGCTTACACAAGTGGAATTTTATAAGGATCACAAATGTTCATGGTAAAGAATATAAAACACTCAAACTTTTTTGTATATGCTAATGATTGAACCCATGTACCTCTTGCACTGAAGTCTGACTATAACTACTAAGCTAGAAACATGACCATCAAAGATAAAAAAGGATTAGTTATAGAATGCACACAGTGTAGATAAAACTGTAAATTTTCAATTTGACATAAATCTGATAATTAGTGTATATTCAAGAGGTTGAAGGCCAATCTTTTTCCATAATTATTTTATTCAATTGAGGAAAAGAATCGATGGGTACTTTTGTTAAGCTTTCAACTACCCCTAAGTTATTTCTATAAAAACTGCCGACAACTTAAATGCAGGGATAAAATTCCCATCTAGTTTTATCAACAAGGGTTATTTATTATATTACTCTTCCCACCAGGTATGTAAAGCCTAATAAAAACGGGATCCATCCTGCTATTTGAGGTGGATTCATCCCTCCAATGCAGCAGGCGTGCCTGGAAACTGCTAAAAAATCTCAGTAACGACCCATCTGCACCGAAGAACCCGCTCACAAATGTTACGCCGGATCAGATTGCACATCAGCTGCTCATTAATGGGAAACACCATTCAAAAAGTAAGAACATGAAGATCGAAAGGGAAGTCGAAGATGAGCAGCATTCTTTGGAGACCCCTTTTACAGCTGATGAACTCTACACTGCAATTCAGCAATTGAAAAACAATAAGGCTGCTGGACCTGATGAGATAAGAACAGAGCAAATTAAGAACTTTGGTGCTGCGACAGTCACCTGGGTTTTGGACCTCATGAACGACTGCATTACATCCATGCAGATCCCAAAAACATGGAGGAAGGCACGAGTAGTAGCCGTCCTGAAGCCGGGCAAGGAGCCAACTGATGCAAGAAACTTCCGTCCTGTTTCCTTGTTGTGTCACCTATACAGGGTGATTGATATAAGTGTGCCAGCCGTTTTATTCGAAAACTATAAGAGATATCAAAAAAAGTTAAATGGTAAGTGCCTTGGATTTTTTATTTAAAAAATTTTAGTCAAAGTCAAAAAAATATTTTAGCCACCATTTTTCCAATATGGCCGCCAACTTTGATTTTTCTTATGGAACATCCTGTATTTTATGATGTATTCTGGTAGAAAATGTGATTTTAAGACGATTTTATTCTTGTGATTTTTTTCATAAACCTAACCATTTCAAAGATAATAATGGTTAAAGTTTTGAAATTTTTGCATGAGAAAGAGTTTTGATACAGGCCTAAGCAAGCATGCCAGCTGTTTTATTCGAAAACCATTCAAAATTTCACAACTTAAACCATTATTATCTTTGAAACGGTTAGGTTTATGAAAAAAATGACAAGAATAAAATCGTCTTAAAATTACATTTTCTACCAGAATACATCATAAAATACAGGGTGTTATGTAAGAAAAATCAAAGTTGGCGGCCATATTGGAAAAATGGCGGCTAAAATAATTTTTTCGACTTTACTACAATTTTTTAAATAAAAAGTCCAAGGCACTTACCATTTAACTTTTTTTGATATCTCTTATGGTTTTCGAATAAAACGGCTGGCACACTTATATCAATCACCCTGTATAAAGCTTTGGAACGTATGGTGTTAAATCGAATTTCCACAACAGTAGATGCATCTTTAATACGAGAACAAGCCGGCTTCAGACCCGGAAGATCCTGCACGAGCCAAGTCCTCAATCTAACACAACACATTGAGGATGGCTTTGAGCGGAAACAGATTACGGGAGTTGCCTTCATTGACCTTAGCGCTGCTTACGATACCATTAACCATAACAGGCTTGTATGTAAGACCTACAAACTAACTAAAGACTATAAATTGACAAGGCTTATTCAATGTATTCTGCAAAACAGACGCTTCTATGTTACTCTCCAAAATAAAAACAGCCGCTGGAGAAACCAAAAGAACGGCCTTCCAAAAGGTAGCGTACTGGCCCCTTTGCTGTATAATATTTACACTAATGATCAGCCTATACAGCGTAATACTAAGCAGTTCATCTATGCTGACGATACAGCGGTAGCAGCTCAAGAGCATACATTTGAGGAGGTGGAGAATACGTTGACAAAAACTCTGGAAAAACTTGGAAGCTACTATGATGAGAACCATCTTAAGCCTAACCCAACCAAAACCCAGGTATGCGCTTTCCACCTACGGAACAGAGAGGCAAAAAGAAAGTTAAGGGTACTGTGGAGAGGACAAGAACTCGAACATAATGACTATCCTCAATATCTAGGTGTGAAGCTGGACAGAGCATTGACTTTTAAACAACACTGCCTTGCTACTAGGCAAAAAGTGTGCTCCCGAAATAATATCATTCGGAAACTTACCAACACATCCTGGGGAGCACAACCACAGGTGCTACGCACTTCTGCTCTTGCTCTTAGCTTCTCAGCAGCAGAGTACGCAGCACCAGTGTGGAGAAACTCTGCCCATGCAAAGCAGGTAAACATAGCCATCAACGAAACTGCAAGGATCGTGTCAGGATGCTTAAAACCAACCCCAGTGGACAGTATATACCCTCTCATTGGGGTAGCTCCACCATATATAAGGAGAAACGTGGCAGCCGCAGTAGAACTACAGAAGCAAGTGACCGACCACCGTCATCCACTATATGGGCATCAACAGCAGCCCTCTAGACTCAGGTCAAGAAAGAGTTTCCTCAAAACCACTGAGATACATTCAGTAACACCGGAAGTATTAAGGCTTCAGCTATGGAGGCAGGAGGCTCAACAGCCACCAGTAGAACTCAGAGAGGAACTCCCTGCAGGCTGTCACCTGCCTTACCCCACATGGAGGACCCTAAATAGATTGCGAAGTGGGGTTTCGAGGTGCAAAGTAAACCTCATGAGGTGGGGGTACTATGAAGGAGAACCAAACTGCACATGTGGGGCCCCTCAGGACCATGAACATCTACTAGTTTGTCCAGATATGGACAGAACATGCACCTGGCTCGATCTTAAGGAGGCAAATGACGAAGCCATATATGTGGCAGATTATTGGAAAAATTATCTAATTGAGCTGGTGTTTTTATCCGGACACGGAAAGTAAGTAAGTATCCCTCCAATCCTCCCCCAGGGACCACCTCTGCCCGGAACTGTTATATGTTTCCCATTTGTAGGTCTCGGAAATAGATCTTGGTTGTCTTTGCAACAATGTGTACTTAAATGTATTTTATTATCTACTTAAGTGATTTAGGCCTACCTTGGTATGACTAAACAGATGACTCTTGAGATTGCCTGATTGAGAGAACGTGTCTCCACAGATGATGCACTTGTAAGGCTTCTCCTTAGTGTGCGTTCGCATGTGGTTGACTAACGCACTGCTCACGGTGAATCTCTGTTTGCACACGGTGCACGGGTACGGCTTGTGACCAGAGTGTTTGCGCATGTGAATGCCGAGATCACCTTTTTGAGAACACCTGAGAAACAATTTCATAATCGTTATTTTTTATATTTGGACCTTACTTGTTTATTTATTTAGACCATATAATTTGCACATTAATCCGAAAGGTTTATGTTATGACTTGGTCCTAACCTAACCCAACCAAAAATATCCTAATTCTGAACAGAATTTGTAAATAATAATTATCATTTAAACCTAAAAAATTATAGTAATAGTGATAAATTGTTTTAAAAGTACATACAATTGTGTATATAAGCGGTGATAATTTGTTTCAAGATTTTGGTAAACTTTGTACAAAAGTATGGGTTTTCCCCGGGGTGTTTCCTCATATGAGCCCTCAGTGTGCTGGTGTAGGGACTCTTGTAATCACAGTAGGTACACTTGTAAGGTCGTTCACCCGTGTGTCTCCTTACCTGTAGTCACACTTGGTACAGAAGTATGGTTTTTCCCCAGTGTGTTTCCTCATATGAGCCCTCAGAGTGCTAGTGTAGGGACTCTTGTAATCACAGTAGGTACACTTGTAAGGTCGTTCACCCGTGTTTCTCCTTACCTGTAGTCACACTTGGTACAGAAGTATGGTTTTTCCCCGGTGTGTTTCCTCATATGAGCCCTCAGTGTGCTTGTGTAGGGACTCTTGTAATCACAGTAGGTACACTTGTAAGGTCGTTCACCCGTGTGTCTCCTTACCTGTAGTCACACTTGGTACAGAAGTATGGTTTTTCCCCGGTGTGTTTCCTCATATGAGCCCTCAGTGTGCTTGTGTAGGGACTCTTATAATCACAGTAGGTACACTTGTAAGGTCGTTCACCCGTGTCTCCTTACCTGTAGTCACACTTGGTACAGAAGTATGGTTTTCCCCCAGTGTGTTTCCTCATATGAGCCCTCAGTGTGCTAGTGTAGGGGCTCTTGTAATCACAGTAGGTACACTTGTAAGGTCGTTCACCTGTGTGTCTCCTTACCTATAGTCACACTTGGTACAGAAGTATGGTTTTTCCCCAGTGTGTTTCCTCATATGAGCCCTCAGTGTGCTAGTGTAGGGGCTCTTGTAATCACAGCAGGTACACTTGTAAGGTCGTTCACCCGTGTGTCTCCTTACCTATAGTCACACTTGGTACAGAAGTATGGTTTTTCCCCAGTGTGTTTCCTCATATGAGCCCTCAGTGTGCTAGTGTAGGGGCTCTTGTAATCACAGTAGGTACACTTGTAAGGTCGTTCACCTGTGTGTCTCCTTACCTATAGTCACACTTGGTACAGAAGTATGGTTTTTCCCCAGTGTGTTTCCTCATATGAGCCCTCAGTGTGCTAGTGTAGGGGCTCTTGTAATCACAGTAGGTACACTTGTAAGGTCGTTCACCCGTGTCTCCTTACCTGTAGTCAGACTTGGTACAGAAGTATGGTTTTCCCCGGTGTGTTTCCTCATATGAGCCCTCAGTGTGCTGGTGTAGGGACTCTTGTAATCACAGTAGGTACACTTGTAAGGTCGTTCACCCGTGTCTCCTTACCTGTAGTCACACTTGGTACAGAAGTATGGTTTTTCCCCAGTGTGTTTCCTCATATGAGCCCTCAGTGTGCTAGTGTAGGGGCTCTTGTAATCACAGCAGGTACACTTTCATATGAGTCCTCAGTGTGCTGGTGTAGGGACTCTTGTAATCACAGTAGGTACACTTGTAAGGTCGTTCACCCGTGTCTCCTTACCTGTAGTCACACTTGGTACAGAAGTATGGTTTTTTCCCAGTGTGTTTCCTCATATGAGCCCTCAGTGTGCTGGTGTAGGGACTCTTGTAATCACAGTAGGTACACTTGTAAGGTCGTTCACCTGTGTGTCTCCTTACCTGTAGTCACACTTGGTACAGAAGTATGGTTTTTCCCCGGTGTGTTTCCTCATATGAGCCCTCAGTGTGCTAGTGTAGGGGCTCTTGTAATCACAGTAGGTACACTTGTAAGGTCGTTCACCTGTGTGTCTCCTTACCTGTAGTCACACTTGGTACAGAAGTATGGTTTTTCCCCGGTGTGTTTCCTCATATGAGCCCTCAGTGTGCTGGTGTAGGGACTCTTGTAATCACAGTAGGTACACTTGTAAGGTCGTTCACCCGTGTGTCTTCTTACATGACTCTTTATACTGCCTCTGTCTGCAGCCTACAACATAACGACACATTATTGTACAGCAGAGCTTGAATAAATAAATCAAATAAGGTCAAAAATTCAAACTATCTATACATTTGAGGTTAAGAATTTAACAAAGAGCACAGTCATAGGTTTTTTTTTCTGAGGATAAAAGGGTTACCGAATGGGGAAGAGGTTTAGGTAAGCCTACTTTCTATCTTAGAAAAATATGTCATATAAATCTAGAACAAGTTTATATTACAAACCAATAAACTTAATGAGAGGCTACCAATAGAAACCAGATTGTTACCTTATAATCGCAGTACGGACAGACATAAGGTTTTTCTCCAGTGTGGCGGCGAACATGCTTGGCGAGATTCCCTGGACTTCTGCACTTGTACTCGCAGTATTCACAAAGGTAGAACTTCACTCCGTTTTCATCTTTTATGTATCTAACGGCTCTCGGTCCTCTTGTCCTTCTCACGATGGTTTTGCCATCAAAGTATGGCATCTGGTTTGGTAGGTACATATCTGGAAATAATTTTAGACATAATAAACTATAACAAAAATAGTCATGTTTATCTCATCATACAGAATTCAGTAAAAAGACAGTGTAAAGTATTAAAGTCTTTGGAAAATAAATGCTTCTTGTTAGGGAAATAAAACAAATAACTGGGATGACTTGCAAATTAATCAATGTTTGGATCTTCCATTTGGAAGTAGTGTTACCTTAGGTCATCTCATCTTAAGAAACATGGACTCGTGGACATTTAAAAAATAAGATTTTGGGCAAATCCTAAACCTGTCCAAAAAATATTGTGAATAGAGAATTAAAAATAACAGTGAACTTAGGACCTGTATGAAGCATCTGGCATGAATCCTGAGGCAAATTCAGACACCTGAATCAGACTGGGAATGAAGCTACAATAAAACAAATAGAAAAGGAAAATCTGGATAGAACAAGTAACAAAAGACTTGTTGTAAATTGTTGATTGAAGAAGATTGGAAGTGTACGCATTTTGTTAGGCCAAATATCTTCTTGGGTGTAACCACAGGAGAGTAAGAGTATCAAGTAGAAATATACATTTACCAAATGCCCCCGTGGGAGCCAGAAGGCTTGGAAGATCAGGAAACCCTATCAGCTCTCGGCTAGCTAACATGTAGTCAGCCAAGACATCGGTGAAATTCCAATCCTGCAACAGAAATATAAAATGTATAACAATTAAAAGAGTAATTAGCCTCATGTAATTTGTTACACATGTTTCCTTGTCGAATATATCAAGTGCTTTTATTTCTTTTTGCACTTTATAGGTTTAAAATTGTACCCAGCTGTCCTTGATGGCCTTAAATGATTCTGACTTAGAAACCAGCTGATCTTGGTCAATAACAAAGCTGTCATCTCAGTTATAAATCCACCCAACACTCATTCTAACCTTAAAATACATATTCAGGTGTGTCAGCGTTGCAAAATATCTCCAAACAAATTATCAATCTTGTTCTAGCCTGAAGTAATGTGATGAACAATCCAGAGCTGGTGCCTAGCGTCCTAGGATAAAATAAAATCACTTAACTAGCCAACAGCTGATCAAAAATTTTTCTTTTCCATCACCTGTACCCAGCGCCTCCACCCCTTTGTGATATGCAGGACACCCTCTCACCCTTCGTTATCTTGCATATACACATGGGAGTGCAACTTTAGTGGAACCCGGATCTTCAACCTTATATAAACTTTAGTTAGGAGTTTGAAGGCTGTTAAATGAGAGGACCATATTAAATTCAAAGTACTGAACCTTTTTAGTATCTCAAAGCAATTAATTATTCAATACAACTATAAAACAATTATTAACAACAAACCCACTAATGAATGGCTGGTCGGAAACGTCCTGGAGGCAACTAGAACTCTGAGTAAAAAATCCCCAAAAACTAATATACTTCTCGTAATTTATATCAAACAAAATATTCAACCCAAAAGAAATTCCCTTATCAAAATCACGAATCATATTTAACTTTTAATCCCCTTAAAATATAATTTCCCCTTACAAAAACTCTCGACTAAAGGGCCTAACCCTAAGATAGAGCAACCAGTACTCACCCAACTCTTCTGGGCATCCTACCCTAGCCAACTAACCCCTTCTCTACTTCAGGTGGCCTATTTATTGAAACTGATAGTTACTGAGTGGAAAGTTAAAATGTTTGACCTCACAAGTGCATAAAGTGGTTACCTCTTTGACTATAATTTCCACTTCAGGTTCAAACAAATTCTGCGATATCATGCTGGACTCATCGCAATACTGCTTTTTGAAAACAGCATCCAACCTGCAAAATTGAAGACGTGAATGAGTGCAACATTTTCAAGCTTTTAGAAAACATAGCCTACATACTCTAAGAAATTTAATGAAAATAATTTTATAGATTTCTATAGGGTCAATCACTTACTCAGTTGGTGATATTAAGAACCTTAGCTGGCAAGCAGAATAAGCTATAGGTGTCCGTAGCCTTAAAAAAAAAAAATCCATAGGCCTACAGTATCTGTTTGAATGGATACCAGCTGGATATAGAGTAAACTATTTACAGATATTAAACTTAGTTAATCTGGCTTACCCGTGGAATTCTGATGAAGGGTCGGATGGACTGATTTTGTGGACTGTAATTTCACTACCAAATGCATTGTGCATGTTCAATCTGAAACAATAAATCTTTGGAACAATTTATTTTTTAAATAAGTATACCTACAACTAGGCCTACCTTGTACAGTTTCACTTAGATCCTCATTTTACCGAGTTGGTTACTAGGAGGTTGTTATCTTGCGACAGAAATGATTGTCTTAAATAGTTTGTTCAATCTTCTCACAATCCATGTGTTAGGGATTTAACTTACTGAACAAGTTTCTTTCAAGATTAGCCTTGAAGGCTGAAAAGTTTTTAGATTCAATTCTAGTTTTAGAAGAGGAACAACTTTCTTTAAATTATGCTAAGAATATTTAAATTGTAGAATGTTGGGCACACGTACCCTCATTGCTGGTAGGCTACGAGTCAAATGGTTTAACTTAATTAACACGTAGATTTCTCTATTATTTACTATTTCTATTTACTGTTTTTTCTGACTATTTTTGTAAATACTATTAGGTGAGGTTAATAAAGATTCATTACATACACTTGATGGGCACTAAGGCTATCTGATTCATAAACGATTCATCCAGTTGTTGCTCGCTAACCGATTCATCCAATGGTTACTTTAATTTTCATCCGGACGAACCATCCATTCTATCATTATGTGAATCGGACGAATTACCTCTATCTAACTGTAAAAGCACCTGTTCCAAAACTGCATTCAATTGAAAAACTATCCGTCCCGCATTTTCATTCCTTTAAACTACGAATTGGTTATTCGATTACTGATACTGTTCTTGATTAAATTGTGAAATAAATGTATCCTTGTAGGCCTATTTGCATCAATGAGTTAGTATTTAACTAGGCTATTACTTTTTCAGTTAAGTACCTTTAATTTATTTTTTTCAATAGTTTAACAATACACAGAGGATACGCGTCCGGTAACCAGACGTGGATTAGGCGTCCGGTAACCAGACGTGGATTAGGCGTCCGGTAGGGGGTCTCGGAACGCCATTACCACAATGATACGATGTTCAGCCATCAGTGTTCGTGGAGTAGTGGATAGAGTGCTCGGCTGAAATGCGAGAGGTCCCCGGTTCGAAACCAATCGGTATCTTTAACTTTTTGTCACAGATTTTGCTTTGAATGTAATTTCTTCTTAACTGTACATCTTTTGTTAGAATTTTCGGCATTTATAATTTTATGTTATGAAGAGAATTGAACCTTCATTTGATTTTTTTCACTATCAGCAAATTTGGTTGGTTAGGTTAGGTTATGACAGTAACTGCCGGACGCCTAATCTACGTCCGGTTACCGGTCGCGTATCCTCTGCGTTAACAATAACTTGTACATAACTTAAACTGATGGAGGTATTAATTACAGTACAGTACAAATAGATTAAATTAATAACTTGCTATCATTTATAATAACAGCTTTGTTAACTTACCTATCCTAAGGTGTATATTACGTACCGTACAGCCATATTACGTAAAATAAATCTAATACGTGGTCATAAATTATTAGCCACAAGATTAAATAATATATTAATATTAATAACCAAACAAACAGAGAATATTAATAAATTATTCTCTGGTCGGATAGTTTAATCTACATGGTATCTGGCAACAGTGCGGGCTCACACACTCCCCAGCCCACTACACCTACCCTAGGAAACCATCGGATTAATTTGTACTTTTTGTCAGTACTTCCCTTTTAAATTCCCAACAAAAATTAGTAAGTAGGCTTAAGTTTAGATTCACAACATAAACCTGCCACAATACATCACATTGGCCAGCCTGTTGACTAAAAAATACCATAAGCTTAAGGACACTCACGTGCACAGTGATTGTGGACTCGAAACTAGGCCTTCATGATAACATTACGTCATCAGTTTTTAACAAACCATCTTAAGTTAAGAGCTTAAAGTAGGATGGTGAAAATAAAGGTTCAACATACCTTGAGAGTTTTTAACTTTAAGCTAGGCTTAGGCCAAAAATACACTCTTTTTCCACTGGTTTAGCAACGGTTTTGGAAATAACAAGTTCCATGTGATAGGATAAGTAACAAGCGGGATAGACTAAATAAAAAAAACATAATTTTAAAATAAACAATAACAATTTACCTAGCTAGGCCCTAGGTAACGCTAAAATGTAACTTAACTTATGTCTATTTACTTTGCATTGTAAATATTGTGAGTAAATTAAGTTGTGTATTTTAGACCCTGATTTTAAAGATGATGATAATGATAAGTTTTGTTTCTCTAACCCTAAGCTAGGATTTAAAAATCGAATCACATAACCTATAGAAAATCAATACTAACAAGCATACATTTCACTTTTCATAGGAGAAAGCAGAAAGGATAAAGCTTGATACAGATAACCTTTTAAAAGGAAGAATTAACTTACATTTAAAACTTAGTCTAATTTAAAATGTTATGACACTACACCCAATCATGCAAATTCACTTAATAAAAAAGTATTTAAACAGCAAAACTTTTAAATTAGCAGTAATGAATTGAAAATTCTCTAGTGAGAGGTATGGATGACACCAAACTAATCTATAAAATTAATTTTAGGGACTATTTTGTGCGAAAAAAGAGAAAAGGAAAGGGGTGAGGGGAAAGCAATTAAATGAAAACAAAATGAAAAGAAAATAATATTGACAAATGTCAGCTGTCAGTATTCAGTGACATTTCGATTGCTTTGCCAGATTGTGGACTAGCATACTATATAAATGTTTACTAGTACAACAATAATATATCTTTTTAACATAAATATACGTAATTAAAAAGTTTGTTTTCTCTTGTATGCTGTCTCTTAATTTTTTTAGGCCCTAATTAAAATTTATATTGAAACTAGTCGTGTAAGACTTATGGACTTAAATAAAAGAGTATTTAATATTGAATCCATGCTTTAATTGAAGAGAGAAGAAGGAAAGTTTATCATTAACACCACCTTGAAGGATTTATCAAGGAGTATCCGTCAAAGAGTTATCCATTGGAAACAAAAGGTAAAACGATGTTGTTTTGCTCTTTGAATTAATTTCGAGAAGCATTGGCTCGCGCATGATTATATAGTAATCGGTTCGGATGTCCACTGTCAGCCCATGCATAAAAAAACTAACTTTTTACATTAAATGGCACGCCCGGCTTAGAACCATAAGAAATAACAGTTGTAACTTTAACGCCAGTCAGTAATCAGGATCGAAGATCGATCCGGTGGGAACGCGCCAAGGCGCCACCACGTCAACCCGCCACCAAGTCAACCCGCCATCAAAAAGAAGAAGAAGTTTGAGGTGGCGGGTTGACGTGGTGGCTCGTTGTCGGGTTGGCACGTTGACTCTAGGGTGCACGACAACCCGCCACCTCGGAAAAATGTGTGGTGGCGGGTTGTCGTGGTGGCACGTTGTCATGGTGGTGCGTAGACATGTTCATACACGTCAACCAGCCACCTCTTTAGTGTGGTGGCGGGTTGACGTGGTGGCTGGTTGACGTCTACGTGCGAGGTGGTGGGTTGACGACACCGAACATTAAGCGTACACGACAACCCGCCACCTGATAAAATAGTGATGGCGGGTTGACGTGGTGGCACGTTGTCGCTTACATGCGAGGTGGTGGGTTGACGAGAGTTAACATGTGGCGTACACGACAACCCGCCATCTTTGTTGGCAAAAGCCGCTGTTGTCTGTGTATTATAAAATGCATCACTTTTTGCAGTTTACCTGGACTTGTGTTATCTAGTTTACTGTTAAGTTAACTAGACATTAGTTATTGTGAATTCATTGTGGTGAAAATAATAATACATTTAACCAAAAACATAAAACAAAATATACATCGTTGATACAGAGAACAACAGACTAAAATGTAATTTGTGTGGACTAGCGCGCACCTGTTTTTTCTATTTAGAAGAATTTGAGAAAGGATAAAGAACTAGACTCGACCCAACCGGTAACGTACTTTGACCTCTTGAGTCAAGGGTATTGCCCAGAGAAGTTTATACCAGACAGATATATTCCAAAAATATCATTAGGAGATATCTTAAACCAAGATTTCTATTGAATTTATCATGCTCTGCTTGAAATTCCATTTCATGCTTCAGGAAATACCGTACCGTTACTTTGGTATTATTCGGAGGCCACTTGTTTTCTAGAGGGATTTTTTTTACCTAAGACAAAAAAAAACACATAACTAGAAAGAACATACTTTAATTAGCTTACTGTCCAAATATGATTGCAATATTGCAATTAGCGGTTTTTGAGTTCTGCCTCCCAGAAGGCAAGATTGAGTTGAATACGTCACCGCCCCTAGCTTCCACACGAACTCCGCCGAATAGATACTGAGTAAATACTGCACGCTGTAGCGGTTATGTTAGGTTGGGTTTCCTCGTTTCATTATGAATCTAACAATACAACATATGAGTGACGATACCTGAGATACAGGCGGTGACAGGTGATGCGCGCGCTCCGGCCATTGGTCAACGACCTGACCTTGGCCTACTTGGAGGGGATTTGTCGATGGTATGACTCATCTGGTATCATCTGGACTGGGACGGGTGGCGTCGTCCTGTAATCCAGCTACTAGGAGGTCACGAATTGTGGATAATTATAGGAATGCACTGTGGATGGGAAACTCCCTGGTGTGGATTAACGTCCGCACTAGTGAGTATTACGACTATCCGCAGTACTATCCTGATAATTAGACCAATTCGTATATACCAAGGAAAAAATGTGGTTCGGATTCCACTATAAACTGTAGGTCCCTTAGTTGCCATTAGCTGTTTGGGCTATTAATTAACAGCTGTGTCTAAGGAATGTCGGCCTTAGTCACTAACAAGACTACAAGATCGCGCCACTCATCCTACACTCATCTCCATTCATACTTGGCTTAAAATACCTACATTGTATGGTCGCCATTTCATAAGAAAGTATTAAAAGTATTAAAGTATTCCATCCATAACGAAACTAAGAAAGTTCTACAAACATGTTTATGACTAGCAGAGTACCCGTCCTTCGTACGGGGTTGGAATATAAGTATAAAATGCTTATTGCAGTTATACTCAAGCTTTGCGTTTGCAATAAGGGAGGAAACAGTTTGATAAAATTTGCTTTTTTAAATTTACAGTATTCTATAGTATTACACATCTACCATAGCCATAATGTTCTACCACTTCATCTAAACAATAGAGAAAAATAAATTATCAACAATTTGCAAAATATCACAAAATATTCATGAAATGAAAAACATAAACATAACTGTAAACAATCCTACTTTACAGTTCTCATTGCGAATCACAGTTTTTTTGTTGCTGCTTAGTTCATATTAGCAGTTTTCATAAATGCAAAAAAAATATAGTGCTGCACCCTGTTGGTAAATCTTATAACTTTTTAATGCTTTTCTATATCATAGAACCAACTTTTTTAGTTGAAACAGCTGACTAAATTCTTTAACTCCCTTTAAATATGAATACTCATAAGGTTAACATGGGGAATTACAGAGCCACTGGGGCGGAGCCCGAAAGGATTTTTGAGATAAGAATATGCCTATATGTTAATCGGGAATGTAAGTTATCATCATGCAAAATTTCAGCCCAATCCGTCCAGTGGTTTATGCGTGATTGAACTTCAAACAAACAAACAAACAAACAAACACACAAACTTTCACATTTATAATATTAGTAAGATAAGATAAGATAAGATAACCCAACCTAACATAACCACCGCAGCACGCTGTATAAGGGTGGCCTCCGGATAATATCAAAGTAGCATTAATACCGTACTTTTACTCTTGGCACAATGGGTTCGGCGCATTCCACTAATGTACTGTTGAAAATTGTATGAAATAATTGATTCATATTTAAAAGTATCTTTTACTAACTAAACTAAATCTGTGTACAACTTGTAAACAAATCAAATATAAACAATAACAATAATCACATAATAATGACATCGATCTGTCCACCTATCATCTACTATATCTATCTATACTATTATAAAGAAGAGGTGGTGTTTGTGTGTTTGTATGAGATAAACTAAGCTACTGAACTGATTGGACTCAAATTGGACAAAAATCAAGCTACCGCTCCGAGGATTAGAACTACCCCCCACCTTCGATATTGAACTAGTATCTGCTCCACGGGCTTTCAAAATTCTGAGGTGAGGGATTTTTAACTTATTTAATACGCAAGCAGGTTTTTCTGTGACATTTACTCCTCCGAAACTACTAAACCAATTGGCATGTTTTTGGTGTCATTTTTGGAAAGAGCGTAACGTGAAGTTGTGCAGGAAACTTTCTTTTTAGGGAAATAATTAGGGTGAGGCCCTGGGGCCCTTTACGGGTTCATATTTCTCCATAAGATTCATGGGAAACAGACATTGTTATGTAACTCCAGCTGTTGTCAGAAATTAAAAACGAGAAGAATAACTTATGTTAATTGTAAACATTATGTAATTTACACAACTATGTGTAGTAGGTTTATTTATGCAATTGATTATTGAAGTGAAGAAAAATTCTATAACCATAAGTTATAAAAATTATGTTATTGATATATTTTAATGTAAACAGTAGGGTAATTACAATGTAGGGCATACATTTTTGTAAAAATTTGATTGCTATTTGTTTAAAAAATTCAATCTACTTAACAAGTGTTTGGATTAAGCAGTATGGACTTTTGGTACATCTTCCCGTTGCGAATCACGGGCACAGCAGCTAGTTCCGTTTATTCACTAATTGTAAATAAATTATAACGTAAAGATATAATTGACAGTTGGTAGGAAGATGATTACACTAAACATGTCGCCAATTGTTTTCAGATAACGTATTATCTCGTCACATTATGGTATTTGGTAAGTGACTGATTAGTACAATTTTAAAGAAACGTGTCCAATATCATTCAAAACAGTGATTTGGATTGTTTTGTCTAAAAATCTTTCAAAAAGTATAATCCGACGACTAAATAAAATAAATTAATACAAGATATAGAATAGTTTTACCAACAGCAGAATATTAGTTTGGTTCTCTTTTGTGATTACTACGTGAAATGAAAACAGTATTTAGGTTGGAAATTAAAGGACAATCGCGATCTCGCAACTACGGGAAAGTGAACTGACCTGAGTGAGCCAACACCTCAATAACTGGAATGGTTGATGTGAAAGAAAAATCTAAGAAATTTCAGATTAAGTCCATTCGTAGAAACGTGCGAGGGGATAAACGGGACATCCCTGTATTCTGTTCCCTAATATTTCCTTTAAAGTTCCCAGTACTGACTGTTATGGGGTTGTTTATATTAAACAATTGGCCGAATACTTTGCACCAGGTGTCCACGTCTACATTTTACAACATGCATTTCGTTCAACCTTCCCAGAAATAATTCGCGGTTCGTTCCTGATTGTTTAATAATGAGGCATATTATGCTATTGTTCTAAATACATACGAGAGATATTCAAAAAGGCAAAAACAAAGAAAAAAGGTTTTGAGGTAATAACAAGCCTATATTTTAATCAGGAAAGTGTTATCATCATGCCAAATTTCAGCCTAATCCCGATGTGCCCAATGAATTGTTATTGAGTGATTGAACCCCAAACAAACACACAAACATTCATTTGTAATATTAGTAAAGTAGCACTGTACTTCAACGTATGAATCAGGCCGTAACTTGAAATAAACGCTTAGGCCAGTTACATTTTTAACATCCAAATGTAATATTATTTCGCCAAACACCGTTGATCAGTTATTAAACGGAGGCAACTGGTACCAAAAGTCATTATCTTGCGAAAAAAAAAAAAAACAATTTGTTTTCAAACAAAAATCAGTTTAACAAAAATAAAGGACTTTGGCTTTGACTTTTTTCAGGTTATAATCCTAAGTCAAATTTGTATCTAATCGTATAATGAAACTGCTTGATGCATAATTAAGGTTCAAATGAATCAGTAATATTATTTTAACCTATGTAGATACGATATCCTGCACATTGTGAAAATTGTTTAGTCGAGGATTCATTTACACATAAACATCATCATTATTTAAATATTTAATTGGCCAACACAAATGTTGTGATTATTGTTTTGAAACTGCTACACATCCGATATCATCAAGTTTAACGTGTCGTTGGATAGGTCGTGACATGTAAATTTGCCATAAAACAAAACACATTTGAAATTCCATCAGGGCTCTGCCCCAGTGGCCTTCAGCCAATTGAAAGCGTCAATATACGTGATTCAATTTATTTCATATCACGGACGATTAATTAATATCAAACATTAGAAATGACAAAATAAATGTAAAAATAAACGGTATCAGCATTCTGAAACATACTTTCTCCCATAAGCTTGTTAACATCCTATATCATGGGAAAGCGGTGATAGTATATAGTTCAAAATCACAAAAGCTGAAATAACTTTTGGACCATAATTGTTACAGCAATGGGGTGTTGTCAACAACCCATTGCTGTAACAATTATGGTCCAAAAGTTAGGTGTTGTACTATTTTTTTAAAACATCATTTGTTTATGTTTATAATCCATACCGGGTCTCTTCTAGTACTCGTGGTCTAATCACAGAATACCGATAATTTCACCCGAATTACCTTTTGAATTCAAGTGAATACAATTTTCTTTGCGTCTTGCTTTCGCAATCACCATTATAAAATGGCACAAGACTATCCCTGACTAACGCCGGTTTAAATGTATAAAATGCATGCTTTTCACACGTATGTTGCGTGCGCACGTGGTGGTAGGTGCGCATAAAAACTTATATATATATATATATATATTTATACGCCTAATGAAAAAAAATTGTTTATTCACTGGCAATTAAGTAAAATAACTATTCTATTTTTTTTTTTGGTATACGTTTTTATCATCTCATATTAATACGCGAGGACTGTGTTTTGTGAACACTACTCCTCCTTTATTTGTGGACAAATTTCAACGTTTAAGGGGTTGGTGTTAAAGGATTCGGACCAATTCGTAGTTTTGCATTAAGGTTTTAGAATTTAAAAGTTCCTACCCTTAAGGGCGTGAGACCCTTTTAAATGTCGGGTTTTCACCATGTTAATAATTGTATTACCCACGTATTACCTATCAATCTTTCTTCCGAAAATAAACTAAAATGTCCAGATATGCTATTTAAGAGTTAGGTACATTAACTTTCTCTAAATTAACTGAATCAAAGTACCAATATATTTAATGCTACAGAATATAAATCCAACCGATTTATTTATTGATAAATCCAACCGCGAGATGGTGGGTTGTCGAGGTGGCACGTTGTCGCCTATGAGCGAGGTGGCGCGTTGACGGCACCGAACACTGAGCGTACACGTCAACCCGCCACCTCGTAAAAGAGTGGTGGCGGGTTGACAGGGTGGCACGTTGTCGCCTACGTACGAGGTGGCGGGTTGCCGACATCGAACATGGAGCTTCACGACAACCCGCCACCTCTGATAAAAACTGGTGTTGGCGTGTTGTCGTGGTGGCATGTTGTCGTGGTGGCTCATTGACTTGAGTGTGTACGACAACCCGCCACCTCGGAAAATTGTGTGGTGGTGGGTTGTCGTGGTGGCCTGTTGTCGAGGTGGCGGGTTGACATGTACGTACACGTCAACCCACCACCTCGGTTTTTTTGTGGTGGCGGGTTGACGCCTCTGACCAAAACACCGAGGTGGCGGTTTGACGTGGTGGCGCATTGACAGCGACCCGATCCGGTGACCTTCTGATTCGTATTCGAGCACTATAAGCATTCAGCCTCCCAGGTGTAGTGACATAGATTAAGAAATAATTACAGAAACAACCTGATGATTAATTGATCTTAATAGAGGGTTGATCATGGTGACATGTGCTGTGAAAAAAACACTAAAGTTTAATCATTATAATGAAGAAAAAATTACTAAATAGAGACAACTCTAGTACTCTAGAGAATTCGGATGAATATATTATAACTGGAGTCACTATATGGAGCGAGGGTTGAACACTAGAGAAAAGTGTGCCATCAAGAAATAACCCCAATTGATTGGTTCGAATATGACAGCTATCCAATCAACCGTTCAGACAGGCCAACATAACAACACGAAAAACTTTAAAAAAAACCGGCAAAAACAGTGGTACGCCTTTTAAACACAGAGTGGGGACTCCAGTTACAATAAATTATTGCTCAGTCAAGTGCTCTAGAGACAATGACCTTATTTGAATCGAGGGCTTACAAACAATTATCATATCATAGTCATAGTCAAAGATAAAACATACCTGTACAGTAGACTCCCTCTTGTGCTCTTATCCGGACTCCTCGGGACCGAGGCCAGTCCGGATAACGGGTTTGCCGGTTAAACCGACGTCCCTAAAAATTTGTTAAAACGGACTGTTTACTGTGATATTCGACCTAAATTTATGAGAGCATTATATTTAGACACGTGATCACTGGTCTCAAATCTTTCCCACGAGAACAGTTGTTTCAGTACTGCCCACTTCCTGCCAATCTAGTCCGGTTAAACCAATGTGCTGATAAAAATTGTCCGGTTAAAGAGATATCATTTCCGCCGAGTGTAGTCCGGTTAAACCGATGTCCGGTTAAGAGGTGTCCGGATAAGAGGGAGTCCACTGTACATTTATTTGTTAGTTTATGATGAATCATACATACTCTTGAAGGGAGTATGTTTTATGGTTTTATTCTATGATGATATTAAACCAAAATTTAAACTCTATGCAGTTTCGCTGTTACGTTTTCTATTTTAAAATTCTACATGTAGACTAACTTAAGTTTTATCGTCAGAAAGAACAATTTCAATACAAATTGAGTTAAAAATGATAATTTTATTCCAAAAAAGTTATTGATACATATTATTTTCTAATAGTATTAAGTAATTCAATGAAATTACGTTTCACTGATCACCGAGGGAGTATGCTCGTATCTTGGAACAGCCCTACTAGTTGTTCTGTTTCTGTGCTTCTGTCTGCTCTCTGCAGGAACAAATTTCCAAAAATCTCTAAAATGGGTGTGTGTTGTGTTTGTTGAAGTGTTTATTTATTAACTGTCGTGATTAGGCGTTTGTTGACAAGGATGTGTTGGAGCTTTTGATATAGTCTACAATATTTAACAAGGTAAGGGCCACATTATATTAACATTTAAATTCATGTAATTTTGTATTTTTATTACGGTATAGAATGAATGATTGCTTCTCTTCCTTCGACCCTTTTTATAGCTCTTAGCGCTATCTTATGGCTTATTTGTTTATACCATTATCATAAAATTGCTTTCGGTCTATCGTTCTCTTACTTAGTCTCATGTCAAAATAGTGGGAAAAATAAACAACAATAACAACAACACAGGGGTTGTCAATTAAATGAATCTCAGATTATAGCAAGTCCTAGCCTAAATCTTTGCGCATATTTTTTAGATTTCTTAGGCTTAGTAGGTAAAGACCTAACATTCATTGTTGACTCAATCAATTATCAATTTAGATGGGGTGCCTCCAAGGTGCGTAGGCCCTAGGCTATTTTAAGCCAAATATGAGTGAAGGATGACGGATGAGTGTAGGCCTAGAACGAATTGGGATGAACTTTGTAGATTTTTTACTGGCTAATATCAGCTGTACGATTAGTCAGGATTAATTCCTTATTTAAAGCCCAATGATCAGAGACAGTTGGGTCCAGTTTCGGGTACACTTCCATATCTGTTGGCACAAACAACCGATGAGTAATATCGATCGATATATCGATTATTTATTATTCTAGGCCTATATATCGTTTGGTTAGTTAGGTGTAACCTAACAAACCAAAGATAATCGAATTAAACAATCGAATAGGCCTACCTTATCAATATTACTCATTCGGTTTGTGCCAACAGATATGGAAGTGTACCCCCAGTTTCAAACCATCAAAAGGCTAACTCAAGTTTTCAGGCCTAGCGTACCTAAACTTACTTAGGCTACTTTTCTCAGGAACAAACCGGTGACCTTTTTAATTACATAGGCGAGCACTAAAGTTATACGGTCATTGTTATATACATTTGTCTTTCATTATAGCCTTAGCTAAATGCTGCTTTTAATGTGACCTAACATAGCCTAACTTAGCCTACTTGCTACCTTACAGTAAGTTAGCCTACTTCAAAACTTATTTAATATGTCCAGCTGTTCTGAATCTTGAATCTGGATCAAATCTCTGACAACTGGACCTATGCTATGAACGACGGATGGAGGACCGATTCCGGTTAGCCTAATTTGATTACATTACAGTAACTTAGGCCTACCCATAATGTGTTTTGGTTAAAAAAATATTTTGGCCGTTTTGGTAATTTTTTGTTTCTATTGTTGTGTTTTATTGGGAAAAGGATCTTAATTTTTGGAATCAGCGTTGAATTTAGAGTAGGATGTAAAAAAGAAATTCAAGAATCGGGTGCAAACCCCAAAATGCATATCCTACTACCGTGTACTTAACTTGTAAACATTGTTTCAAATTGGGATTTGCATAGATTTTGTCAGCAGACAAGATAAGTTGAGATGTTAGGTAGGCAATAGGCCTACATAAAATCTTGCAATTAAGAATTAAGGATTACATCAATGCAATTAAGGATTTGAATCAAAAGTAGACTGGAGGTTTCTTCCAAAAACTTAGCCTAACTTAGATGGTACACATTGATGGTTCATATTTCATCCACTACCTAGGCCTAAGTGTACCAAAATTATCACAATCGGCAAGCTGTAAGTTAAGTTATGTTAAAGAAAATCTGTACATAACTTAAATGTAAGCTAACAAAATTTATAGCAAAGCCTACAGTATTTAACTTTTATTACTGTAACCGAAATAGCCTTTATGGTTGGTGTTTAAAGGTTGGTTTTGGGGAAAAGTTGGGGAATTTTTTATTTCCCTTTACTTATCTAAAGCCAAGGGTTGATTGAGGAGTGTACTTAGGTCAGTTTTATGAAAACAACTCCAAAATGCATTACCGCAGCAAATTAGTCATACCAAGTGCTCGATTTGCGGCGTTACGGCGGACTTCTCTTTTGGGGAAAAAAATCTGCATTAGGTACTAATCTCATTAAATAGGCACACTGAGTGCCTTATACGCACAATAAGTTCCGGCACCTCCTTACATCCGTCGCTGTTGCTGGTATTATTGATGTTTCGTTTCTTGCTGAGCGTTCTGGTTAGGGGAAATCTGATTTAAAGTTGTGTTCTACAGTAATGTACCCCCATCCAAATTGTTGTAGTGTTCCTTCTTATTTTATTTTAGACGTGCTAAAGCTAACAAACTACCTAATCTGGTTACTACCAGATTACTGTGTCAATGCCATTCTTCATGAATATCGTAACCTATTATACTTAATAGGTTACGATATTCATGAAGAATGGCATTGACACAGTATTCAATAAACAAACACGCCATTTTATTATTACAAGATGAAAAATGGACCTTTCATTTGTACACAGTTTTTGACCAACCAAGATGATTGTGTGTCTACTTGGTTAGTTGATGTAGGTAGACTAACAATTACATAACCTTAACTGTAATATTTTTTAACAAACTATAGGTACCTAGGTATATGAATGTAAACAATAATGGCAGTTTTGAAATCTTATTATCTCAAAACAAAACATTACATATCATTTGGAAATTTTAGTAATATTTTTGAAAGTAGGCCTAGTATTAAGTTAAATGTAAATAGGTAGACTACTTCAAATTAGTGGCTACACAAATTAGTGGTGTTGAAATTAAAATAATGTGATAAAATCATATTTGCATAAACTAGAGTGGCCGCGTAACGCAGAGCTTCTATTTTGGTTGCAGTTGATGGGCCAGAGCCGGACGACCACTGCCTCAGATAGGCCCAATCCACCACACGGACTACCTGCAAGTTAGACGACCTGCTCGGCAAATAATAAGTACCGTATTGTATATTAGTTAAAAATGGCAAATAAGAAAGAAACTGACTTTGAAACGAGATCTGATGATGAGGAGGAGGAGAAAATCCGGCTGCAAAGACCGTCAGGCGAGGCCTCGTCTCGATCTTTGAGATTACGTTTGTCTAGGCCTCAGAGTGAGGAGGAGGATGATGACTACGGAAACGGAGGTGAAGAGGAGGAGCTGAAAAAAACAATCATGATAGGAAGTTCGTATCAAGCGACAATTCCCGAAGGGTTGTGTAAATACGATGATGCCTTGCCATATGAAAATGATGACAAATTGCTTTGGAACCCAGATAAGCTGACAGATGAGGATATAGAGTCGTATCTGGTAAAGGCTCAGGAGCCGATATTTAGTAATGCTCAAGGAGTTCATGCTATCCCTACCGGAGCTCATACAAGAGACGATGAGCAAGCGTTGTATCTCCTACTGCAATGTGGGTACAATGTAGATGAGGCACTACGTAGGCGAAGACTAAACGCCATCCCCACCTCCGACACAAGCAGTTTGTGGTCTGAGGAAGAATGCCGCAACTTTGAAAACGGCCTACGAGCTTTTGGTAAAGATTTTCATCAAATTCATCAAGATAAGGTAAGAACGAGATCTGTTGGAGAACTGGTACAATTTTACTACCTTTGGAAGAAAACGGAACGACACGACATCTTTGCCAATAAGGCGAGGTTAGAGAAGAAGAAGTACACTTTGCATCCTGGAATAACGGACTACATGGATAGATTTTTAGAAGAACAGGAAAGTGGAATAAGTTCCGAGCAGAGAGATAGAAGTGCTTCTCCGAATCATTCTCTGAGTGCGAGCGATTCTAAACGGAAGCAACATATCGAAGATAAGAAGGAAAGTGCTTTAGCAAAAGAAAGCACATCAGGCAGTGTTGAAATTACTGTAACTAAAACAACTTCCTCCACTGTTAGCCCCAGTAAAGTGGCAGTCCCGTCTGCTTCGGCCACGATCACTCAATGAACTGTTTATGCAAATATGGTTATAAATCAGAGTACAAATAGTCTTATTTTATATCTATAGATTGACTTGTAGCTGAAACTTGCACAATATCATAACTATTAATTCACTATAATTAAAATAAAATAGGCCTATGCCTTTTCTTCTTATAACTTTATTTCTTTTACCGAATAAATTGTAATTGGTCAATAAGTTCTCCTATTGATAAGACCTGAGTGTAAGTTATTTTATTGAATAATAAACGTTGAGAAAACAATGCTAACTGCTGTAATTGTAGCCTATAATTTTTCTGTAAAATTTTTTACAACTTTTAAAAGTTGATTTTCTCATTTAAGGAATGTATTCGCAATGCAACCTAAAAACTATATTCTGCCATAAATTGGCATTACTGTATTTGTAATGCAATAGACTCCTCGAACACAAGGCCGCGGCGTTGGTGTGTGACAACATATCAGCCGGCCTGTTAACATGGCATTAAGAGGAATAACAAATGTGTTACATAAACATAGCACAGACGCTCCATCATCTGTTTCCGTAGGTTGAAAGTGCAGCATTGCCACTGCCTTGTATTAGAGGAGGCCATGGTAATCCTGCAGTACTTTTTGCAGCAGTTTCAAACATTTTAAATTATAGAGATATACAAAAACTTGGTTTTGTAATACCATGCAGAGGAAAAATATTTAGGGTATACAAAGTTTATTTTGGTATGACTATTCCTATGTCTTAAAATCGTATCTATTATAGATTGCAACTATGGACGAGATAACTTTGATGTAGACGAATATTATTTGTAAATCATTAATCAAAACTTTGAATACAAAACAAAGTTAGAATATGTTGTAACCAAATCTACTCAAAATCTAATGTATTAACCACAGAGAAGGGAGAATTCACAGAGGAAAAATTAAATGGTACACTTAGATGGTGTCTAGGGCAAGTCCAAGACTGTTTCCCTTGCTCTCATGTAGTACAATGCTCATAAGAATTTCCGCACAGTGTTCGCTGCTCGGTCTCCTCTTTGCTTAAGTATATTTTCGGCAAAACATGCCAGATCTGAAAGTGCACGGTAGGCCCTAAGTGTTTCCTCTGTACCTTACTTCTCTATGATCTAATATAAAAACTATTACCAATGTTATGAAACATATTACTGAAAATCAAAATTAAGACACAATAATACTAAGATTATGGAAAATAAATTATTACTGAAGTGTGTGCTTTAAAATTAATATAGTCATATATAAAATGGGGTTTACATATTATTTTTTATTTTATTTGATAGGGTTAAGCAGATATTCTACCACAATACCTATTTTTGTATTCATTTTTAATCGTGTTCCAAAATTTTAGCTTATATTTTAACAGTGTAGTTTATTAAAAATATTTTAATTAGGGCCTATTGTTTTATAATTATCGTTTGTATAGGTTTAGTTATTAATAGTTTTTAAATTAACATAATACTTGTTGGGGTTTCACTAAGTATGTAAATAATCAAGTCTATTAACACACCAGTTACTAATTTGTTTTATTACGAACTTCAACCGTGACGTGATTGAGCCATGCAAATACTTATGAAGTTAAACGGGGCAAAGCCCGTGGGTACAGCTAGTTGTAAATAAAAATGAAATAATAAGTTACTAGAATATTCATGCGTCTGGGCATTCTGTGGCCATGCAGCATTGCAAAACACATTTTTAGGCCTAAATCAGTTAAAAGTACTCTTATGAAGCTATTTCAGAAAAGATTTGTAGGTAAACCTTTTCACATTTTTGATTAGGCTATTGCAATGTTTTATTTGTCCTCACTAGCTATTTTGTAAATTGTCAAGTTGTCATACTGGTGTGTTAAAAATATTTTTACTGTTACATTACATCATATCACAGTATACTGTAAATCTTTCACATCCGATCTCACTGTAAATATGTGTATCTACTCAAAGCAAGCGTTTGTCAAAAATATTTTAAATAAACATTTTTTACCAATTTGTGTGATTTGTAAATCTGTAGTCCTACAACATCACCTGTGGCTAAGAACCCATGTATAAGTTTTTTTCTTTAAGAAACCCTACGCCAGATGTAATTTATTTTAGAAAATCTATAGGCCTACCCAAAGTTGGTTGAAAAAACATACCTAACCATATATTGAGATTCACTTTGATAATTTTATCAGTTGATTCCAACCTAAAAGTCAAATCAAATATAGTAAACTAGCAAATTTTACAGTTATATAGCATTTAATCTGCAGGTATCTAGAATGAGGAATCAGTTATCTGTCAAATGAAGCCTTGGGGGGTGTTTAGTCACTGTAGCTGGGCAATGAGCAATGTTATGGGCTATTGACCTGGTAATGACTTAATGTAGCATGAGCTTGTCACACTCAACCATGTTAAACAGCTAATTGTCCAGCTGATCACTCATAAATGCTGCAATGCCTCATATCTTAATGAGTTTATCAACACTGAAGGCTGGAGTGTTGTGGTTATTCACAATTTTGAAATTTTCTCACTGTACTTTGTTTAAACTGTTGACTTCCCATCTATGAACCAGCTGTAGTCAGTAGGTACTCAATGGAGAAAAAAATTCTTAAAGTGTTACCTAGTTTGGGAATATTAGGAAATTCTAGTGCAGAGATAAATATGTTTCTCAGCTAAGATAGATGGGTAGCTCAGTTGTTATAGTGCTCGCCTGGTGGTCATCGGTTCGCTGAGAAAAGTCAGTAGCTTTTTGATTGTTTGAGTCAACATCGATGTTTTTCTATCGATGCTCATCCCTAAACTGGACCCAGCTTGGTCATTGGGCTTTCAATAAATGGTCTCGACTAATGAAACAGCTGGTTTTAGTCAGTAACAAAGCTACACAAGGCATTCTACACTCATATTTGGGTTAAAATACACACATAGGTGACATCCCAACCTCAAATGAATATGAATTTGGTTTGAAGACTTAAGATAGTTTGTTGAATGTCCTGAACAATGTGATAGAAATTATTTTATTTACGATTGACTTTTGATGTGGTTGGATAAGTACAAAAAAAAAAAAATTATCTATATAATAATCGTAAAACACAATAAAAAAATATTTTGTAACTGTCACTGAAATGACAGTTATAGTGTGTTATAGTGTTGGAATTGTTTGTTACATATAACTAAAATAATTTACAAATACTACTACTTTGTCACTTATAGGCCTACTATAATTACTCTTCAGATTCTAGTAACAAAACTTTCATAAAATCCCTACACTCACACTACTAATAAATATTACTATTCAATATATTGTTTGCATTTTTACAAAAGTGCATTTCCTTGCATAACAAAACCAATAACATCATAAGATTTTTAAGTAAGGTAAGGTTAGTAGCTTGCATCAGGGGGAAGAGGAAAATATCAGAGATTTGGCCCTTACTGTAACGGCGCACTTACCCTACAATGGTGAAGAAGCTGTTATCCCCTTCTACACTCACCCTCAGGACAGTGTTGTATGAACATTGTCTCGGACATTTTACACTGCACGTTGATTTCTTACGGAACAGATTATACTAGATGTTTTGTCAGCGAGACTGCTTGCTGTTCCAAGACACACTATGACATTGTCACATCGTCTGTACACTTAGCTACATAGTTTATATTCAATGGAAACAACATGAAATTTAAACATTTACGATTGTTAGGCTCTCCAAGTATTCGTTTCTTGAATCTTTGATCACGATGTGTTTTTCCTAATCTTATCACCCACACATGATACCAGTTGATGTGTCAAAGGAATCAAAAGGAGCTCGATAATGTAGGAAAAACTTGTTTTCATACATCCTGTGTACTGGGACTAAAGGAAGGACTATTTTTAGTTAAAATACTTCACAAAGTACATCGTGAGTGTAAGGGTCCTGACTCTTGTAATTGACATTCTGTTTTAGTGTTTCCAAAATAAGTAATTCCCGTAAAGGTTCAATTAAACAGTGTACATCGTGGAAATGGAGAAAGTGACACATAGGCACATAGGCTTCCTGTGACACTGTAATTTCTATAACAGCAAAAAAAAAAAAAAACTATTTTGTCTGTATCTAAAGATTATTTATGTCCAGTTTTCTTTTTGTAATTAGGTGCTCCCTGGAGATCCAACAAATCAAATATAGTACTATACGATATTACAAGAGGGTATATCGTGCACTTAAATATGAAAATAAAATATATGAAGTTAGTAAATGAGTAAATGAAGTAAGTGTCGTGGGTTCGGATCCTGGTCACTGCCACTAACTTTTATCAGTACAGTTCACCTTTGTACTGTACAGGCTCACCCCTTGCTTTGCTGGATACGTTCCACGCACAGAGTTGTAGTCTATGTGGACGGGCAAATGCAAGGTTAAAAGAGGCCGCCAACCTCTTTAAAAAAAAAAAAAAAACTAATAATTTGTAATGTTAAAAAAAAATTAGATTGTAGACTCGCTCATACCAAAGAGTTACTTACCTACTAGTCAGGTTACAACTATCGATAAAAGTCTATTCAAAATCCATTTTCATCAACAGTTTTGTCTCCTGTTTGCCATTTTAATTTAAAAATTGATCTGAAGTAATCAGCTGTTACCAGTGGCAGATCTAGGACCATGTCAAGGGGGTGCTAACGGGTGGGGGGGGGGGTCCCAAAACAGGGGGGTTTGGGGGTCCTCTCCTGAAAAATTGCTATTTTTGAAGCCACTTGGTGACTTTTTAAAGCCATTTTCAACTTCTTTAACTGGGTCTAAAAACCTGACGTTGCTTTATATTTTGAAATGCATGTTTTAATTTATATTTCAAATTTCAAGGGTCCAAGGGGGCTTTAGCCCCTATAGCCCCCCTTGGAACCGCCACTGGCAGTTACATTACTCCACATATAAAAATCTTTATAAAACAAGTTAGTAGGAAACCCTGTGTTTTCTTTGAAAACAACCACTGAAAATAAATAAAAGGTTTAAGGGACAAAGCCCTAAATTTACCATTGGTCCCTGCACTAGGTAATACCCTTTAAAATGACACCTCAATCGTGAAAATCGGTTTATTAGTAGTACAGGTAAAAAAGGGATGTCACAGTCACAGATAAAAATCTGTATTGTAATAAGTACATAGAAACAGATGATACGCATAATAATTATTTGAGTAATTTTCTAAATAAAAAGTAAGTCTTTTTTCACAAACTACTGGTTGACTATAAATGCTAAGTTTGACTCCCAAGTACCTAATGCAGTTGTTGTGTCGAAGTTGGAAGTTTGCTGTAAGTTTTGGGATACTCAAAAGTTGTGAAGTGCCTTATTTATAAGTCTGCAAGGGGTTTATTTCCTCTAAGACCATTAAAAGGTAAAAATGTGTTTTTTTACATTTATTCCAACGCATAAGCAAATATAAAAATAATTATAAAAGATACAATGATTTGGGGATATGCTGGAAATTGAACCCCGTCCCTCTCGCATTAAAGTCTGACACGTTAATCACTAGTCTAGGAAGACACCAATTTTAAGCAAATATGTTCATTTGACAAAATGCAGCTGTATTCCTAAAGGTGATTAAGACATTTAATATATACAGATTAGGTAACGGCTATTCTATGTTGTTAAGCTATTATTATTTTTTTTTAGAGGCTTAAATGCCTATTAGAAATAAAATACTCCTGAGACGATATCAAACAATTTTTAGAATTAAATAATTATAAAAATTAAACAGTAACACTATAATTTATTTGTTTGTAAACACAGTTTTTTAATTACTGGTATTTGTTTGCTCTACATAAACATCGGTTAAATTAAAAATTTACTATAGGGACAATTTTTTTATAATTCCATTTTTAAATCAATTAATAGGGGGTATTAAAGAAATCTTGCATATGAAAATATTATTATTCCATATAATTAAGACGTTTGATAGATTTTAACATTTTAAATAAACCCATATTATGTCAATTTTAAGAATTACATAAGTAGTAAAAAGTAACGGTAAAACTAGAATTTGTTTGTTTAGGGAAACAGTTTTATTCTTACTATCAGTTTGCTCCACATGAAAATTGATTGATCCATACATAAACTGTGGGCAAATAATCTTGAAACCTCGTTCATGTTCATGATAAGTACCTACGAATAGTTCGTATTTCAAATTAGATTCCTGTTCAATCACATTTCTATGCGAAAATATCAGTTTCTATACATAATAGTATGTCATTATCTGGGTTTAAGTCATTGTGTGTAGTGTTGTGCTGTCCTACTCCCTACTACACTTCATTCACACTACCGTATTGATCGCCAGCCCAACTCCCCGCCCCGTTTTCAAATGTTGACAAAGATTTGGTCCAAATATCCGCCCTTCTCGATGTTAAACAGATGCATATTCTATTTCCATAACGTTTTTCATTCGATATTTCTTTTGAGGTTGTTTTTTTTATTTTTTGTCAAGAAGATTTTAAACTGTGTTTATGTTGTTTTTTTCTCTATATACTGAAGTCCTAAGATTAAGTAGTTTATTTATTATTTTTTTCTTATACAGTTTTAACATTTTGGATGATTTGTAGTATAGGAAAGTAAAATTAATTGAACACATTCACATTTTTAGTTAGCCTGAATGATTGTATTTGTTTCAATATTTTCACGGTTTTGTGATTGTAAGTGTATAATTTATGACACTGTTTTGTAAGTTGTGCTTCAAAATGCATAACCCTACATTATTGTTTAGTTATCATCAGCACGGTATCCTAGCTTTAATACAACCTGATGTGGAAAATGCATTTCCACAATAATGATAATCGTATTGCTTACTTTATTACAATGTAGTATTAGTTTAGTAAGTTTGTTAAATGCTAATTTTTACAATACCAATTAGCTAACCAACTCTTGCGTTTGATTATGCCAATGCTGTATCTCTTTTTATTATGTAATTCATCATGTTGCGATCATAGTGTGATATATAATTTTCCTCACGATTACTAGAAAAATACCGGTATGGATCATAAACATAAACAAATGACGTTTTTGCCCCAAAAATAAACATTACCTATTTAACATTGCTTAAATGGAACTGCCGAAACATATGTTCAATGCTATTAGTATAGGATTCGGGCCAACAACGTCATTTGTTTATGTTTATGATCCATACCGGTATTTTTTCTAGTATTCGTGATTTCCCTACAACAAAATAGGGACGCCACTTTGGTGCGTATTTTAGCCCAAATATGAGTGAAGGATGAGTGTACATAATGAAGTGAAATGCATGTTGTAGCTTTGTTACTGACTGGATACTCAATAGCCAAAGCTATGACCAGCTGTTTCATCAGCTGTTTGATTAAAAGCCCCATGATCAAGGACAGCTGGGTCTATAACTTTTCTCAGTTTCGGAAGCGGCAACCTTTTGAATACTATGCCCTAATTCAAAATATTTTATGAAAGCTATTCAGATTTTCCTAGTGTTTTGCGTGCGGGAGAGACAAGACATGAAACGGTCACCGCTGGCCACGTAATTTGTAAGGAACAGGAAACCCTTATTGTATCAATTATGGAGATACCCCGCAACATCCGAGTGTCGTCTAGGTACAAAAACGCCGGCGGAACTGTCTAATGGCGACCAGCTACAGCGGCAGTCAACCAGTACAGTGATGGACCAGGACCACACGCGTGTAAAGAAAAATTTGAGCATTATGAAATATCCAGATCAAACTGTTAAGCGTTTCTCTGACCACGCAAAGTATAGTAGGCCTACGAAGTGTCAATCGCCAAGATACCAATCAAATTTATTCTAGGTTCCATTTTCTTTGAGATTGAATTTTATTGGGTTGTATCTCGTAAAACATCAAGTAATTGCGATTTTTTGCTCGAAAGTTATCTAAAAGTAATTAATGAAGATGATTAGTTTACTGCATTAAATTCGTTCATAAAGTCATCGGGTAATTAAATATGAAGATAAATTGGGTTGTTAAGGGTTTTTGCTCGTAAAATAATTAATTTCTTGAAAAAACTGCGTACTAAAATCACTGTTATTTTCATACTCTACCAACGCAGACTATTCCACGTTATTCGAAAAAATTGCAGAATTTTAAATTGGTTGGTTATGTAATTTAAACTCTTGGGTGAATTTTAATCCTATTTGCTAGTAAACAAATTTTAGGTCACAATGTCTTTTCCTAGAAATAAACTTGGCAACAATTATGAGTAAAAGTAAACTTCAGGATGTGTCAGATACAGTGGAACCTCGATAACAAGACGCTCGATAACTTGTCAACCTCGATAAAGAGTTCATCATAAATCCCCTAGGATTTATTTCACCCTCAATCACATAGCAGACCTTGATAAGAAGTCAACCTTGATGATTTTCAACCCAATCCCCGTGAGAGACTTGTTATCGAGGTTCGTACAACCAACACAGGTAGAACGTTGTTAAGTACGGATGTATTTAAATGACACCGATGTTTTGGGACACCCTGTGTTACATCAGCTGGTTAAATGAAATCCTTCTGCAGTACACGTGCGGCAGTTTAACACTCAGTCGTCATCCTGGATATAAATAATTCTCCAGACCCCCTAGCGACGATCACGACGCGGAAGTGTATAACGACTGTATCATGTAACAAGAGTGTCTTGAAGATGTTTGATAAAATACTTGGAATTATGCGTTTGATAATATTCTAAACTATGCAACACATCTCTTCGCCTCGTTCTTTGGAAGTGTGTTTTTGTTTTGGCAAAATTTCAACCGATTTGACTATTTGGCTGAGGGATTTTAGTGCTTGCCCTATCAAAAGGTGGTCTGAATACTGTGAAAAGTCAGGAGATTTTGGGTTCGAAACTGTACCTAGCTGTTCCTGATCGCTTACATGATCCTTGCCAAGGAAACAGCTGATCGTAGTCAGCAAAGCAACACGGATCGCCTCATTCCATTCTACACTCATCTTGCATTCGTAACAAATCCGTTAACAAAATTAAGGCAGTTTAATGGGAAGGCTTTCTGGGTGTTCCACCAATTTTTTAAAACAGCTGTCAGCTGTTGTTTCAAAGTTGGGGTGAGGCGAAAGCAAGGGATGGAATCGCTTCCTTCTCAAACCACCTAAATTTTGTGAACGGAATTTGAGTTTTTCACCTTCTAATTATAATGAACCATGTTTCTTTAATAATCTGGGGTTTAAGTAAGATAGAATTCTTACAACTTCCCACATAAACTACTCAAAAATCCTCAAAATTCTATCATTGCCCCCCCCCAAAAAAAAACCACCCCTCCCTGTTTTACAATATCAGTTTACAACTATAAGAGTGCATCGTGAAAATATTTTGTCCGTGTCGAAAGACGGTGAATCTCGAGGTAATGTAAACAACCAAGCCCCGAGTGTGTTTACAGAAACCGTATACGACGGGCTACCAATTACGCGCGACTCCCAGAGCCGAGACAAAAGACCCCTCGGTTTCACACCCCGCTGGTCACGAGGGGCGTAATTTTCTTTTGGGCCGAGATTAAAAAAGCCCGCCACAATCACGAGTCGTAACGAGTGTAGGAATCAAAGAGAGAAGGAATGAGACGTCGATCTTGAGATATTACTGTTGTGACTTTATTGAAATGATGTAGTTTGTCATGTGTTATAGTGTAAGCAAATGCAGGTGGTAGTGTGAAGCTTTTGGTGCTGGAAAGATACATTTTGACGAATTTATGATAGAATATTGTGTGAAAAGAAGAAAAGGGAATGATACGTGGAGTTTGAGAGAAGATTAGCCTAATGTTAATTTGTTTCGAATCTTAAAATTGGGCAATTGTTCACCTATTAAATGGAGTAGCCTATGTATCTAGGGTAATGTGAGCTGTTGCAGCGGTTGCAATGATGCCAAGTCGAATTTAAGAGTTGATTTACTCCTTAATTAATTATCTTACCAGCTTGTGCCGTGGGCGGACTCGCTTGCTGAGATTCCTTCCCGTCAAGTTCAGCTGGTGAACTCGTTTGTAGAGTTTAGTTTCTCTGTATACATGTTGTGTAGATTAGATTACTCAAAAATTTCAAATGTAGCAAGTAGCTTACTTAATCCCTTAGCTAATGATGAATATGTATGGAAAAGTATTGACGTAAATGGCCTTTGAATACGTCTGGAAAATTATTTGATAACACTCAAAACACGGAGTTTGTGGGGATAGATTATTTTATGGGGTATAAAAATAGCTGTCAATGTTTCAATATTTCTAGAAATGTTTTAGGGTAGTTATTTGAATAGTTTGATGAAATTGGTTTCAACTACTCGAGTTCACAGTGCAGGAGAACCTCGATAACAAGAATCTTAAGATTATTAAATACGTTTCGTTATCAAGGCTTGTTATCGACTTTTTATCGAGGTTTTACAATTTGATAGATTTTCACTGCGAGTGCGGTAGGTTTTGATCTAGCCTAGCGGTTGTTGAGTTTAGTTCCCGAGTTTGCCGTCGGCGCCACCGTCGCTACGTGTTGCGGCTGCGGGCAGGATCTGAACTGAACTGAGAAACAGAGAAATGAGAAATCGTCAGTTCGCTGTAGAATTTCGTTCCACCGTGTCACTAGGGGCGGGCCGAGGTGTAGTGAAGTGAGGGATTTGTAGAAATTTTATACTTTTATAGATCAAGTGACAAACGTTTGACGTAGGTTATTTGTGTACATTTGTGGATATAAGTTGCTGACGTTTTGGCTCAATCAGAAGGTGAGTTTAGAGATAACCTAATCATTTTCACTGTTTAGAAAACTCAGGTTACTTTTCAAAGAGTTAATCATCTGTAAATAACGGAAGGTGTTTTAAGACATCTTATATTATATACATAAATATTGTCGATGCTATATCCATAGGTTGCACACAAACGTGTATTAATTTGTGATGATAGTTTGGATTGCCCTCTACACTTGTCGATATCGTATTGAACATTGTTATATACTATTTGTTCCTAAAACGTAACGATTTCTTACGACCATTATATTGTCGAGTAATCGACTATAATTAGAAAAAAAAATACTTTATCGATATAAGAGTTAGTCTTCAATACTTAACTCACCAAGACGTCAATAAACTCAAATGTAAACATTGATTATTGATTTACAATTTTCATTAGATTACTAATGCAATGAGTATATTAGATGCATACTGTAAATTTGTTTAGCATTGTTATTGTTCAGTGTTTAAGCTAGTTTCTGGATAATTCAAAATCCATTAGATTTTAAAGCCATGTAGTTTTCTTGTGCAACGTCCTTGAACGAACACTATTATTGTTGACCTAAGCATTTAAACCCTATAAAATTGATAACACTTTTACGAAATTCGTATTCAGTTCATTACTTATTGTTACGTGAATGCTTAACCTAATTTGATAATATCTCTTCCAAACTGCTTTTCCCTAACACTTTAAAGATCCAATGAATCCTCGATAACAAAACCGTCGATAACAAGTCACCCTTGATAAAGTGATATTTTCTAATCCTCTGGAATTTATTCTACCCCCTAATCACATGTTATTGAAACCTCTCGATAAGAAGTCAACCTTGATAACAAATCTTGTTTAATAATGCCCATGGGAGTCTTGTTATCGAGGTTCAACTGTATAATTACACTTCTCTCGATCTCCTCTAATTAGAAATAATATTGCATAATACCTCTTGAATTTCCTTTTATCATTTACATTTATTATTTAAGTTGTATTTACTATAGTGATCGTCAACATTCTTAACGTTAAGAAACATAGGCTAGTCGTACAGAGGGATGCAGGTTACAATAGGGAAAAGCCAACGAAAAGCGCGGTACGGTAACCCCAGGATCAAGTAACACAAGTTATGACCTCATCCTTGGAGTAGCACTATTTCAACAAAGTTGGGGTTTGTCCCAAATTCACATCCTAGACCTAGGTCAAAAAGCTAGGGCCCGGAAATGTTACACTTTAACACATTACGGCTAATCCTTGAGCGTTGCGACATAATCACTTAGATAAAATCCATTGGTGATTGGCGGGATTTGAACCTGGGACATATGTGGCCGAACTCCTGCGTTCTTCCACTATAGGCTGTATGATGGCACTTCGTCTACTTGGGCGTTCTGCATGTCTTATAGCGTTGGTCAGTCCTCAGGTAGACGGGTCGGTGGACAGGTTTTATTATACAGACTGTAGACCCAGAGAACCTTTAAACATATAGTGACCGAATTCTTGCGCTCTTCCACTATAGGCTGTATGATGGCAATTCGTCTACTTGGGCGTTCTGCATGTCTTAAAGCATTGGTCAGTCCTCAGATAGACGCCAGACGGGTCCGTGGGCAGGTTTTATTATACAGACTGCAGACCCAGAGAACCTTTAAACATAGGTAACCGAAAACTTGCACTCTTCCACTATAGGCTGTATGATGGCACTTCGTATACTTGGGCGTTTTGCATGTCTTATAGCATTGGTCAGTCCTTAGGTAGACGGGTCGGTAGACAGGTTTTATTATACAGACTGTAGACCCAGTCTTTAAACATAGGTGGCCGAATTCATGCGCTCTTCAACTATAGGCTGTATGATGGAACTTCGTCTACTTGGGCGTTCTCCTATCTTAAAGCGTTGGTCAGTCCTCAGGTAGGCGGGTCGGTGGACAGGTTTTATTATACAGACTATAGACCAGCTCGTTCCCCAATTCACCAAAGTCAAAACGGGTTTTAGAGGTTTATTATACATTGTAAGCTATAGTAAGTTTTAGTTTCGTCTGCATTCTGTAGTTTGGCCATTACTACACGTGCTGTATGCTGTGGCAATGTACGTCACCGCGAGTGCTGCTTCAGTGACATAAACTCTTAACTGCCTCTGGTCCGCTCCAAACGGCAGTTACGGCAATATTGCTCTCTCATTTATTGTCTTGGAAAATATATGGCGGCAACATGTCTCTTGGGACTTGCTCTTCAAGTCGCCAAGTATCTTCTCTCAAGAGTTCAATATTTAGTCCAAGCAAACCATGCATGCACATGTCTTTTCTTACTATAAATTAAAAAAATTATTGCGTACAAGAAAAACACGCAAAAACAAATGAAAACAGAGGAAAGGCAAAAGAAACCACTTTATGTACAAATACCGATGAACTCATAAATATGTTCTTTTTAAAATCGCTACTTACAGTGTTTTTGGGGATGGTGAAAAAATCACCAGAGAATAGTGGATTTTGCAATCAAAGTTCGCTAAGATTGTTTTATTTTAATTTAGAAGACGTCTGGATCAAGGCTGTACGAACGATGTGGTTTAATACTTATACAAAGTGACTTTAAAACTTGACTAATTTAATTTATTGTTTGGGGTTTGTTTATTTAAAATTAACCTAATTTTAGGAAGTGGGTTAAAATATGTTAATTTTTGCAGATAATGGCCCAAACCCATTGGTTTAACCCGTCCAAGAGGTCAACGTTTGAAAAGTTGTTGAAATACCCTGGATTTAAAGTCAGGTTATTTCGCAGTCAAGGTTTGTTTGTCAAACTACGTTAAGACAATACAACTGCTGTGTTCAGCGAAAAATCTTGTAGTCAGCTGTTTGATGCTAATTGTAAGAATGCGTGGAAAAACGTATCAGCTGATTAGATGGTTGGATTGGATATATCAGCTGTGTCTGATTTGTTATCAGAAGTTTGCCGGTTTCGATAATGAGAAGTCTGTAGCTTTTTGATGGTTTGTGGACCTACTACTAGATGGATGTACTAGTCGAGAAACTGCTGATCTTAGTACACCATGTGACAAAGGTACCATTTTTTCAAAGCTGTTTGCTTTGCCCTCTCACAGATTTTTAAAATATTTAATTAATCATTGATGTTGGATACGTTTATGGTGATATAGATTTACAGTAATTTAGCATTCATTGGTGTTACAGGGCCCTTAAACGATTGAGAATCCTTTCTGTTTTAGTACTTAAGTGATATGATATACTTCAATTTGTAATAATATACTTTTTTTGCTTTCAGGTAAAATCTGACTCTCCTTTACCGACCCTCTTTGTAAGTATAGTAAGTAAGACAGGTTGGGAAAATTAAGGTATGAATTGATATTTTAATTACGGTTTGATCTTCAAGTAACATTTTTGAGTGTGATTTTTATTTAGTAAAATTTTTGCACACTGGATAGTAGGGATACCATACGACTTTTAAAAATATTTAAACTATCTCGTGGAATCGGAGAAAGGATGCAATTTCTTCTCCCGTGAATAATTCTCTGAACCCCTTTTTGATCTTTTAGGTTGCTGGTACCGTCGTACCTACGTATGTGTCTGTTTGCCCACAAGGTTATCATCATTATCATTTTTAACCCAAATATGAGTGAAGGATGAGTGTAGAATAATGTGAGATGATCTGTGTAGCCTTGTTACTGGTCTTCAGCTTTTTCATCAGTCAGGATAATTTATTTAAAGCCCAATGATCAGGAACAGCTGGGTCCAGTTTCGAACCTTAATGTTTATGACTTTTCTCATAATCGAACCTGCGACCTCTTGATTGTTAGGTGAGCACTATGAACACTCAGCTATCCAGCCAGTTATTTATTAGGTTATTATCAACCACCCTTCAGTCCAAAAGTCTAGTTTCTTCACAGATGTTACAGACGTTACACCTGAAACACAAAAATCCATTTAGAAACTTGCAACTCCTACTT
Source organism: Macrosteles quadrilineatus (assembly GCF_028750875.1). NCBI lineage: Eukaryota > Metazoa > Arthropoda > Insecta > Hemiptera > Cicadellidae > Macrosteles > Macrosteles quadrilineatus. The sequence continues at coordinate 529,564 of NW_026542623.1, read as the reverse complement.
GATAAGCTAGTTTACTGTATGCAAGCTTCAGCAACTGTGTGCAATGAATTGTGCAAGGTTTGCAAGTTTGAGCGCATGTATACAATGCATTGTGCAAGGTTTGCAAGTTTGGGCGCCTGTATGCAATGTTTGCAAGTTTGAGCGGATGTATACAATGCATTGTGCAATGTTTGCAAGTTTGAGCGCCTGTATGCAATGCATTGTGCAATGCTTGCAAGTTTGAGCGCTTGTATGCAATGCATTGTGCAATGTTTGCAAGTTTGAGCGCCTGTATACAATGCATTGTGCAAGGTTTGCAAGTTTCAGCGCCTGTATGCAATGCATTGTGCAAGGTTTGCAAGTTTGAGCACCTGTATGCAATGCATTGTGCAATGTTTGCAAGTTTCAGCGCCTGTATGCAATGCATTGTGCAAGGTTTGCAAGTTTCAGCGCCTGTATGCAATGCATTGTGCAAGGTTTGCAAGTCTGGGCGCCTGTATGCAATGCATTGTACAAGGTTTGCAAGTTTGAGCACCTGTATGCAAGGTTTGCAAGTTTGAGCGCCTGTATGCAATGCATTGTGCAAGGTTTGCAAGTTTGAGCGCCTGTATGCAAGGTTTGCAAGTTTGAGCGCCTGTATGCAATGCATTGTGCAAGGTTTAGGTTGTGGTAGTTGCGGCAATTTTCTAGTTACGGACAGTAGGAAGTGGACTATTTAGCTCAATCACACCGAGCCGTCTCCAATGTCCCTCCGTCCGGTCCGTCCCCCGAGATTTCTATATTCAAAGAAAAGACAATTTAGGATTAAATTTCCACTGTATTTAGGGCTGACGGTGATCAAGCAAAGTGATTTGACCTTGGTTGATTCTGATTGAATAATCCCTGAGGGTCCATCTCAACGATTAGAGGATTCCCTTCAAAAGTTTCTTAGAACCAGCGTGATTGTTGAAAACTGTTGAAAACGTTAAATTAAAAATCCATGTCCAGATGGTTTTACCTCTATGTTATTTGTCTTCTTGGCAAGTTTAATATTTCCTGAAGATCTTTCTACCTTTTTTGACCTGAATTTAAAAGTCAGTACGGAGCTTGATAAGAACAAAGACCTCAGTATCTCTTATCAGAGAGACAATAAAGTTAACATGTGTGTAAATAGTCTGATTGCAATTAAACTCGTCTTCTTACCACGTTTATTAGTTTATGGTTCTAATGGGCTGAGGGATTTTTGCACAGTGTAAAAACTAATCCATGTTATGTCATAATGTGTAAATGAGATGGTAAACAGTTTAGGTGTATGCATATAAAAATAGCAAAGATTATTTGTAAGAAAACTAGGATCGAGCCTCTATTTTTGTCAAACGAGACACGTATGTCCAAGCGTATTCAATCGTGGCCGTGAATCTTAAGATAATGATCTTGGTAAGATTTGTTCAGCGGTTGTTAAGGAGGTATAACGGCACTCTTTGGTGTGTTGATCAAAATGTTTGATCAAACCTCAGAAAAGAGAGAACATTAATGTTCAATATGATTGATCAATGTGATGGTTTGAATAAATGAAGGCATCTATTATATTATTAAAGTGATACAATCAAATTTTATGTAAACGGTTATAAGGCCATTTACAAAAAAAAATATAGGCATATGGCATATCAAAATGAAGCTTAGAGTGTGTAGATTTTCCGAAGTATTGATATGGACAAACTCCCTAAGGGCTCTGCCCCACAGGCTGATTTCCTAAGGGCTGCGCCTTGCATGTTTTGGAAGTTATTATTCGATTAATTTAGTGAACAACAGCTGGCCAATGCAATTGACAATATAGTTTGTTTGTTTACATTTTTTGTTTACTTATTTAATTATTTACTTTTATGTTCTTAAAATAAGTGCGGCGAATGGACAGTGAAGCTATTTCTAGCTGTTTGATACAATTGAGTGATTAAAGGTGTTCGAAACACGATGGATATGATATTAACAAACCATGTATGTTCTTCGTTCCAAGAGGTTGTCACGGATCTTTAACAGGTCGCAATTTCATTGAAAAGTATTAAAGTAAAGTATTAAAGACGTAGTGGAAGAGAGAGGCGAGTTCAGGTACAACCGTACCCACCTCGGCCACCTTAGGACGTAAGGTATGAAGGTTCCACTGCTTTTAACATCCTTTCAGATGACAATTTCTCGAACTTGGGCCCTTTAAATGAAATATAAAGTCAAAGTTGATAAAAATTAATTTAATGTTGGCTTCTGTTCACCCGTGAATTCGCGGGTAGAACCTCTTGTATTTTAAATAAATAAATAAATAAGATTAAAATGACCACAGCCGGTGACTTGTTTAATGTAAGACTGGTCGTCGTAATGTCGCGAAGATATCTGTTTCAATAAATTGATTAATTACGTTTTGATCAAACTGTAGTTGTAAAGTTTGACCTCTTTGATCTAATCGCAGATGTAAAGCAACGTTTGTACGGAATTTGAGTTTGACCGATTAATAGAAGAAAGGCGACACAACCGGGTGTCTTGTGTTGGATAATAAATTGATAAGTTTAATAAAACTGCAGTTGCAAAAATGCGTGTCTATTGTTGGATGATTAACTTGTTTGATAGAAGAAAGGCCGGCGTGTCTATTGTTGTACGAATTAACTTCTTTGATCCAATCGCAGATGCAAAGCTATTATCTAAACGGAATTTGAGTTTGATGAATCTATAGAACAAAGTCAACGGGAATTGATGTAGAGTTTGATCAATTAGTAGAAGAGTAAACGTGTCTATTGGGTGAAATAGTTTGATCCAACCACATTTGCGAAGGTACAAGATAGGAAGGAAGCAGCGCCGCAGCCCGAGCGACAGCTGTCGCCAATCGATTTAGACATTTGCTCGCATCTCCGTGTTTTGATTTCTTTACACCCTGTGGTTGAACAGAATCTAAAACAGTAAAGAAAACTCGCAATGGTCTCAATACCTATGTTAAACATCTCAAATTCAACAAGCAATAACTAATTCACTTATAATAAAGGCGTTAATTTTTTGGATAGCAATTGGAACTTCTGATGAAATATGTCTCTAAAATCAATCTGTGGCAAACGATTTGACTCCTAATTAGTTGAGATGAAAGACTATTGGTCTAGTCTAGCAGATCGACGAGACGATGGGACAGGTCAACGACCTTCTCATTGCTCTACCTCTGCCATTGTCATCTCTTCTCTTGACAAACCCGTCTGACGCACGTCTCTTCAACAGTGACCGTAGTGACAGGTTCAATAGTATGGGGTGTCCCACGATGAGTTTGATGTTTTAGCGAATATTCTTGACGCTTGAAACTCCACATGTAAAAAATACAACCTTTTGGAGCAAGAGATGAAAAATAACTTTTGGTACAAGTTGTGCACTGTACTTTTTTACCACGACTCAAAAATACATACAGAATAACACAACTCAGTGGAATTAAAGGTAGACTATTATATTCCCTAATATGGACATTATTTAATATAAAATCAGAGCAAAAAAGGCAAACAATAAGCAAACGATCAGGCAAACATATTACGTACCATAATTAGAAGTTCAAGGTTACGTTCAATGTGCAGTAAATACGCACTAGAAGTTAAAAGACAGAAAAGCTAATGTATGCATATTTCCGTTGACATTTGTATTGTTTAATAGTAAAAAAGCTAATTTCAATAATAGGAATAAATTGTAAACATATAGCTTGCGTAGCTGACAAAATGGAGAACTGATTTGAGGGCACAAAGTAAATTTAGAGCAAGAGAAATCAGCTGACTGTTTTCCCCTTGCTTTAAATTACAATCTTTGATATCAGCTGTTATCGAAAATAGCGCTAGGCTTTGCCTCGCTCGTAAACAAATATCTTGCCCCGAGATGGGCAATTACGAAACTTTTCCAAACCTTTCTTTGTTGCGAAACAAATGATTTGCCAAAGTGAAGGCTGTTGACAGTATCTAACAGCACACCATGCGTGGGGAAAGTTACTATTGTAGTGGCATTAGTCGTCACCTTGGAATTAACAGCTGATGATATTGCATAATAAACCCAACAGCTGTGATAATCATGTGGGCAGTCAAGGCTTAATGTCAATATGTCGTTAGCATAATAAAGTGGCATTAGGTGGTGGTGGTCAAATTATATTAACAAATCATTTTAACTTCTTCCATAGTTTTACATACATAAGTTACCACGGTTCCATCAAATACTATTTTTATACCGTTTATTCGTAGTAGTAGTATTTTATTACAATTAAAATAATGTAAAACAGACCAATGAGGGTCAAGGATTGGGAATGGATGTTTCGAACGACTAATCAGCTGTTAAGACCACTAGAAGTTAAAAGACAGAAAAGCTATTGTATATTTCACCTAATGAACACTGAGTCTTTGCATCACTGTCAGGGGCAATTAGAGGTTATAAACTAAAACATAACCTCTAGAAGTTGTGAGAAGTGATTGTGTGTGATAAAAAAAACGATCGTAGGTACAGTAGTGTAAGCAACTAAATAGTGTTAACGACACTCGTCTCGTAGAAGTTTTTCAGGCAATCGGCCAGACCTCAAATTTCTACTCGTGTCGTTAACACTATCTTTAAAACTACTATATCATTTTTCAAAGTTAAGGGCATTTTGACCGAGAATGCATTAGAAAGCGACAGGTGGACAGACGCTGTAACGGGTTTTAATCGTTTTAATATGCGTTACAATAGAGAATGCGGGCCTTGGCTATTACCAAACAAGATACAAGCTGGTTCTCAATTGAAAGCGACAAACCTGTTTTTTGACTGAGGACTAGTGACGACTAGAACTCAACTGCTGGTTAATTTTGTAGACATTGTAGTACCAAATTTGACGGTACTAAACCATCTTGGACGGTAGTGAAACCACTGTCATCTATAGAGAGGTTTAGAAAGTGGTAGGGTTTGTGGTAAAAATGGCGTTCGGGCCGGTGATACTAATTTAGCGAACCTAACTACTAATAATAGAATGTTAAAAAATAATGCTCATTATTGCTCATATCATGAAGGTGAACGATTTTAAAATTTGACATCATTGGCTCCAAGGCCATGACATCGTTGGTCATAATGGTAAAGTTACAGTAGTTTGAAAGTGCCATCCACCACACCATGTCCAGAGTGTAACACGTGTATTACTTCATCGCGTGCTTTTTAGCGAATTTCCCTATAGGGAAGTAGCTATTACCGTAGGTGGCACGGTAAGACCTAGACCCGGGACCGATTTACTTTTTCATTTTGATGTCCCCAGAGGCCAAAAACACCATTCGTTCAAATTTTTATATATGTATATATATATATATATATAGACTTATATATATATATATATATATACGTCCGTGAACGCGATAACTTGAGTAATTTTTGTCCGATTTTGATGAAATTTGGTTTAAAGGTGTAAAGCGGGATAAACTTGAATGAGTTCGCGAACCAGCACGATCGGACCATGGGAACGGGGCTTTACGGGGGGTTTTATGGGATAAAAATTGGTTTTTCTCACTTTTGACCCTCAAAACACAAAATTTCCCGATTTCTCTATAGACCTTTTTAAAGAGCTTAAAAAAACAAATAATTTAGTATATAAAAGTATTTTTGTTCAATTATTAGTAACGGAGAAAATTAAAAAAATTTTAAATTTAAAATTCCCATGTTATTCTTATGGAGAATATTGTCAAATGTTGTAGTTTGCTTGTTTATGGATATATTTCGATCAAACTTGGCAAATTTATTTATTTTGTACTAAGTTATCAATATTTTACTCAAAAACACACTTTATTAGTTTCCTTGTAGCAGCAAACCTAGGTACTCGTTAAACCTAATGTTATTAAAATATATTTAACTGAAAATCAATTCAGACAAATCGAAATTCGCTTAGTCGGCAGGTTTGCTGCGGCGGGGGTATTATATATTTTTTAAGGCTTATGAGTATGACCTGATGACTAATGCTCTAACGATCTACAGTACTTTTATTTCGTCGTCGTCTTCTTCTTCTTCTTCTTCTCCTTCTCCTTTTACCCCTCCTCCTTCTCCTCCTCTTCCTCTATCTCCTCTTCCTCTATCTCCTCTTCCTCCTCCTCCTCATTCTACTCATCCTCAGTTAAGCCAATCAGTTAGTTAATTAGTAGATTACTGATGACCTTTATTTCTAAGGTCAACAGCAGAGAGTGCCGTATGCAATTTAGACCCATAGATGGAGGGTGAGGAGGCAGGTTTCATCATACAGACTATAGGAACCAGGTATTCGGTAATTATGTTTTTACTTAATTGCAGTTTCATGGATTTACACGTATTAGGAGGTGTCACTATTAGATGTATCAGAAATTACAGTCCGTGTTACTGTAATCCATTGCTGGCTGGTATAACACGTCAAATCTTTCAAACGTAGAACCTCGTGCGAAGCGCTAAATGAAAGTTTACACTTTCACTAGTCACAGTTGGTAGTGTTAGTGAGAGAGACAGTTGTGCGTGTAGCGTATACACCCTTCCTGCAACACGCCCACACGCGCATACGCCCACACGTCACACACACAATCACAGCTCGCCCACCACAACACTACACACCTGACGTGACGTCATACATCATAACTTGACTATAGTCTGTATGGCGGAACCTGTCTCATGACTCCGTCTACCTGGGACTGGCCCGGGCCGTAAACAATTGGTCCCAGGTAGACCGGAGGGTCTGGAGACAGGTTCCATTAAACAGACTATAATTACTCAGTACTTATAAAAACACCTTAGATCCATTTGCACACTGGCATTCGAGTTCAGAACTACAGTATTGGACTGTTTTATCTTGAAGGTTGACCGACAGAAACCTACCCCATATAAAATTTCCAGGTCCTCTATTCAGGGGAATTGGGAAACTAGAATCTCAAAAATACTAACTCAGATAATAACTTAGAGTAAAAAATGCAAGGGAAAATATCTTACAGTTCAATTAAACTTACAAGACCCAATATCTATCAGTAACATACTAGATGTCGCATCAAGTAGCCGTAAGTAATTAGTACAAAGGTTTAAATGGCTTACTAACTCGTCAATTGGGATATTTTTAACCGATGCAATTATTGGTAAAGATATAAACTAGAGAACAATGTCCCTAAACACCGCTGCTCATATCCCATTGACGCTCCAATAGGGGCTTGAGGCTGCTCGATGGATCATTAATTCTCACGTGACGGCTTCTATTATCTTGCCCAGACGTACCACTCTATAACAAGTTTATAAACCTCCAAACTACGTGTCGGGCATTTTAAAGATTATGTATACAATACAAGTCCTGCAGTTGTTTTGTAAAAGATAGGAGATTCTGTAGTAGTGTTTTACTGAATTTTGTGATTAGAATGCTAATTTTATTATTTTTATGGAAAAGTTAGGTTGTTTAGACTGGTTATTAGGTCACTAGGTTGTCCACCATAAAATTCATTACAGTTCATATAGTCTGTTTGACAGAACCTGTCTGATCCTTCGTCTTCTATGGACTGGCCAGGGCCTTAAACCATTGGCCAGTCCCCCAAAAGTAGTATGTTTTCTGTGCCCAGGTAGACAGAGAGGAAACAGGTTCTACCATACAGAGTATAGTTGACTATGGAACCGCCGTGCCGTGTAAACGTACTTTGTTACATGGCTGTTGTTTAAGGCGTCAGATTACATGCCGTAGTAACTATACTGTTGATTATTTAGTGCTGTCTACTCAGCATTGCACTGAGAATGTGTATAAGCAAGAAAGTTTACCATTGCAACACTCGCGTATGTAGTACAGTATTCCCTCCCCCACCTGCACATAATAGGGCATAGGCTTTTCGGAACCGTTTCACAACTTCAGGATGGACCTAGAAGGTTGAGCCATAGATAAAATAAATTGGTGTTTTGCAGGATTTGAACCCGGGACTTCGGGGACCGAAGGCTTCACAAGACCAGTTCACTCCCAACATAGGGTAGTGTTATATTTCCAACCTATATAATAGTTCGATGATAAACTGATTATTATCTTGGCGCTACTTACTGTAGGTTCAGTTTAGGCCTACATAATGTCTTTGACGTATGTTTCCAAATAACATGTAAACATTTTTTCCGGTAAGTTAGTAAAAAAAAAACATTCTTTTAATAACTACGAAACTATGAAGTCAAGCTTTATCGTTGTTGATTAAAATGTAAAATAATTATCTTGTGTTTCATTAGTACACCTCATTGAAAGTCAATGTTAATTTATATTGGAAGGTCGCCAAGAGTAAGTTTCCTTGCAAATACGACCTTCGTATGCCACTTCAAAATTTTACTGATGTAATTAATATTTCCAAAATATAACTAATGGTTTGTATTGAAATCTTTGCTGTACAACACGTGATTTCTCATTTAGTTTTTGAACGTAAAGGCTTTACAAATATATATTTATGCCTAATCAAATGCCTCGATAAGAATTCAACCTTGATAACAAGTCGGGGTTCTACTGTAGTATTTTATGGTCCAGTTATGACATACTCTGTTGCGAATCGTGCAACACCAATGGTAGTAAATGCAGTGCAATCTATGATTTGGAATATAAATAATACTTTTATGAGATCGCAAAAACCTTCATGGGTAATCACAAACGTAAATGCAAAACAATGTGAGAATATGCATTTCTATCCCAACCCATCTTTAGAACACAAGTTGAGACGTTTACGGTGTCGATTTCTCAAACCGCGATAATGTCGTTTCGATCCCTTGGGGTTTTTAAGGACGGAAATTTGTTAAGGGTGCGGTACGCGGTACAGTCTGGTGGATCGATATGGGACTGTACTACTATGGGCGGCGGCAGATAAGGAACTTCGAGAATGTTGCCGCCCCCACTGCCACCCCCAGTGTAGTACTACAGGCAACAAGAGAGGAAAAATTAGACTGAGATTGAAAAGGGTTGATTCTAAGATGTAGGAATACGAGTTTGGTAGATAAGGGTTTAAACCCATCAAGGACTTTAAACACTGAAGTATAAATTTCGTCTACAGGGTTGAAAAAAGCGGGGACGTAATTTATGTAGTTCCTGGGGTCGAAATAAGCAAAAAGTTGGTTTAAACGTATGTGCTGTTTTGTTTGGTTTAGCGTTCGTTTGTTTGTGTGTTTTTAGCGAATGTCCCATATAGGGAATAAGCTATTACCGTAGTACTCATGGTAAGACCTGGACCAGGTACCGATATAATTTTTCGTTTTGAGATCCCTAGATACCAAAACCACTAATCGGACCATGGGAACGGGGGTTTATGGGGTAAAAATAAAGTTTTTCCATTTTGACCCTAAAAACAAAAAAATCTATTTCTTTTAAACCGTTTTGTAGAGCTTAAAAAAAGAAATAATTTAGTATATTGAAGCGTTGTTGTATACCTAACGGTCACGGAGAAAATTCAAAAATAGTGCAATTGAAAATTCCCATGTTATTCTTGTGGAGAAAATGAAAACTGTTGTAGTTTACTTGTTTATGGATATATATCGTTAAAATTTGGCAAATTTATTGATTTCATCCTATACTATTGACGTATGGTCAAAAAGCACTTTTTACCTTCCCCGTAGCAGCAAACCTAAGCACTAGTTAAATCTAATGTTATTTAAATTGGGAATAATTACGTCTTAGTTATGGAAATATTTTTGGAAAAATGTAATCAGACAAGTTGAAATTCGCTTATTCTGCAGGTTTGCTGCGGTGGGGGTATTTTTTTTTTTACTTATAACTACTTAAAGGTTTTAACTACAACATTGCGATTCTGCCAAAATGTTCATCTTATTGACCGCTAAATTTGTGTGAATGAGAATAAAAACTCTAAAACTGTTTCAAAATGGCGGCTATTTTGAATATTTTACGCCTAATTTCACAAATCCAGTATTAAAATAGTACCACAAAAAAGTGTTATTATACGTCTGGTACTCACAGTTATTTGGGTCGTGGTTTTAACACGTTTCAAAGCCAACATTGCTGATACAAACCGATTGCTAAACCTATTAGTCTTCTGTTCATCACTCTAAAAACCGTTAAATCATTCATTGTTCTCGCTGTTACTGCGTTCGAAATGCTGTCAAAACAATGAGTTTTGGAGGTTCAAAATCAATATTGTTGAAATTATTCCCTAGGATTGTATAATATTTAATACACCTTTTTGTAAATTTTACATGAAGTCAGCACTGCTGCTACCTCAATAAAATATTTTCTTTAAATGCTGGCGTTTCAATGCTGTTGACTCCTCACCAGGTCGCACAAAACTTAAAATAAATCAGACAATTATTAAGTTGACCCTGTCAAAGTTTACAAAAGACACATAAAACATTGAAAAATTAACGAGAAATGGTTGGTGTGCGCTACATTTACTAGCGCCACTTTAATAAGGAATCTTTAATTTCGTCAAAGTGATTCGGGAAGATCATCACAATATGAAGGAAATAAAAAATCTTAGGCCTATAAATGACAACAGACTATACTAAACGGTATCAGCAATTTGACACATAATTTTTCCCATTAGCTTGTCGACAACCTTTATCATGCTCAAGCAGTGGGAGTTTAGGCCTTCCGTTCAAGTTCCATTCAGTTGTTACCTATGCTATTTTATAGGGAAAAAATTACAAAAGATGCAATAACTTTTAAACCGCAATTTTTACAGCAATGGTGGGTTGCATTATATTGTATATAATTATACGGATCATAACATACTAATTTTATTTAATATCCGGAATTTTTTCAAAAATCCGAATTTCCGTTGTTTTTTTGGGGTTTTATGGGAAAATAACAAAAGTTGCAATAACTTTTGAGCCGTAATTTATACAGCGATGGGAGTTGTGCCATTTTGTTCAAGGGCTACAACATACTACATTTCTATCAAAATCGTTCGGGCTATTTTCGAGAAGAAAAAAATATAAAATAACGCCTAGAGATAACATGGATTAGTACCTACATACCAAATGTCATCAAGATCATCACGACTATGTTATAAAACACATTGTATTGTTACAATATTTAAATTTGTCATATACAATAGAAGGGCGAAGTTTCTCCCTTATCACAAAACTCGCAGCGTACACTTGGCTTTGGCCTTGTTCCAAGGTAATATCAGACCTGGATGATATTGTTATATAGGAGGGGATCGTCTTCAATATAGCGTCTGGGTTTTTTCATTGGATAATTCTACGGTTATTTTATGCCAAGTGCCTTGTAGAGTCAGGCATATCTATTGCCTTTGAATAATGCAGGTAGCATTCTAATTTTGTTGAAAAATTTGTATTATGTTTTTCTGTATTTTTCATGCATATTGAATGTAATGGAATATTTTTTGCTCTATGGTATCATGTCTTGTGTTTTACATAGACGAAGCATTTTGTATTGTTTTGCGTAAAATAAAACTAAAGGTTAAGCTGAACAGCTTTAGGTTTAATTGTGATGTTATGGTTATTATTGCAACTACAGCAAATCATTGAGCTAAACAAGCAGTTTTGGGCTAGGCCAGATGGATTGAAACCAAAAGGTATTTTGGACCTTTCCAATCGATTTATTACCATTATAAGGGTGTCCCGTAACTCTCTGGACACATGTATATAGCGTTATTGCTTAGGTCAAGACAAACACATTTCACCATAGGAACATGGGTTAGTGGTGCCTAGTTTACCGTTTGTCTGTATTTATGTGTTTTTTACCAAAAAAATTAATTACTCCTAAACGGTTTGAGATGCGTTGAGATTTTGCAAACATGTTTATCTTCTTCAGAAATATTTTCGTTTAAAGTTATACTAAAAACTCATAAACCATTAATGTTGCGCTATATACATGTGTCCAGAGAGTTACGGGACACCCTGTATAATCCGTATGTAATAATACACAATTAATTGAATTTGCATGGCTTGTCTGGATTCTAACATAAACCAACCCAGCCTAAAATAACCTAATGCTAAACAGTTATTGTTTACAATTATAACATTTTAACCTTAAAATACAGTGGTAATAAATTAATAAGAAAGATTCGACAATTTTCTATGGGGTTCCAGGTCATTCTTACGGTTTCTTCGAAAACAGAACTTAGTTGTATATTTGGAGCTTGTGGATCAGTAATCCATTCTTAGTCCATTCTTATGCTGTAGTGTAGGCAAATCTCGTAAAAATTATCACTTTCTTTTAGAAAATGAATATCCCCTATATTATAATATATCTCCATATTTTTCTTCTCTGCTCCTTAGAATTGGAATTGGGATGTATAACTCGTGTTTAGCCTACTGAGCATAGTTTACGCCCAGTCCCAGCCATAATAGCTCAGCTCTGTCAACGTAGTCGAGGACGTGTTTCGAATCAAATCGTCATCGTGTTGATTAACGACAGTAGTTGGGTTGGATTTGATTTATACATGAGGAGGGTACCGTCGACGCACGTTATGATGACGTTGAACTCGTGCTGCAAATTGGGCAGTTCAACGTGTAATGATATGTTTCCAACTGACTGCTAATGTTGGGAGTGTGGAAACGTTGTGATTGGGGTGATAGGTTAGGATTTTGGATTGATGGCGGTTTTGAAATTCACTAGGGGTACAGTTGATTTATTGGCTAGAACGGGACTTGAACCAAAGGTACTTAAAATCAACCAACCGCTATGAGTGTGCTATCATTAGCTATATGATGCGGATGCATTGCACGACGCCCAAGTGTCAGTGTCCAATGAAATAAACCGACGTCCAAAATATAAGCTTTGAGCTGTTTCCCGACGTCCAATGAGTATAAAGTGCGCTGTCGCCCGACGACTAAGAGTACCCATGACATCCAAAAGTACAGTAACTGCAAGAAACGTAATCTTTCTACAAGCTTTGGACATGATGAGATCTGGACGTCGTGTAGTTGAATAGTTTATATTGGACGTTGTGATACTGAATTACTGTATATAATTTGACATCGTGAAATTTGGACGTCGTGCAACACTCCCATGAAATGGGGTAATTCACAGACAACTTTAAACTATACGCCAACATAGAAAATAAAACACCCCCACCGCAGCAAACCTGCAGACTAAGCGATTTGGGCCACACTGGTAATTCGCTTGTAGGTTTGCTACTGGAGTGTTTCACCTGTGGGATAGAGTAATTCGACAGTTCGCTACCGACCTTGGCACAAGTCATGCTGCGCAAGTGGGCTAAGTGACAGCGATCTGTCAAACGTTGATGAGTCCGTCACGACACGGCACGGCACGATATGCTACCGTCACGGCAAAGTCGCGCCGAGGCCGCCTCCAGATGTGGGCCAGTGTGACGAGGTTGGTCCGCTTTCCTGGTCTCGTGGTTCGTGGCCTTGCTTTAATATCCTCACACTGCCACGGTTGTGTTTTTTGATAACTTTCCTCCATCGTCAATATCCCCTCCAAAGATTTGTGTTAGTGGTCCCTTTCCGTTACGAATGCCCCTAAATTATTTGTAGGGGTTACACAATTGAGGTTTTGAGTCCTGCCTCGGTTCATACCTAAACTAACCTAACCTAAAACTTACCTATATCCATGGCCTTTCGTATTCATCCCAGTCTGTGGTCCTACTTGGCCTCAGCAACACAGCGCCTCCACCTGTCTCTGTCCTCAGAATCTTCTTCAATTCCCTAACTCATGTCTTGCTGGACCTGATCCGACCATCTAGTTCGTGGTCTTCCCCTGGTTCTACTTTGAACCTAAAACTACCTACTAAACAGGATTTGTATATAATTATGACTATCCATATACTGTAAGTTCCTAATACGTTTTTTGTATCGCCTAGTTATTCGTTGCATCAAGAAAAACTGTCATGGATTACCTTGATTGCTTCACCTTCACCTTCACCTTTCGTACGTTGAAATTAAGCATTGTTCTTGGGAAATGGAACATGAACAGAAGAATGAAGCGATATTGTACTGTTTAAAGGCTTTGGTTGTCGTAGATATCTGTTGCGTTGCCTAACCATTTCGGGTTTATCAGTCGATAATGATAATGTATGTCATTTGACCTTCGTTGTTGTACTTTACACTGAATCGAAGAAGGGAATAATGAGATGTTTAAGTTAATGTGCTTTTTTATATACTGTTAACGTGATTTAAAAATTTAGTAAAAATATAGTTTGTGTAGCCTACTTATGGACCTTTTCCGTTAAGTACGTTATACACAATTTAAGGTTTACGTTACGCCTCGGTTCTAACCTAACCCAACCTAAGATAGCCTTACCCTAAAAAGTATTTGTAACAATAAAAAAATTTTCAAAAAACCATTGTGGTAGTGCATTAACGGAAATTGTCAGGACTTTTTACTTTTTATTCACCACTATATCTTGTTTATGTTAAAATGTTGTGCGTAAATGTATTTAAGTAAGTACATATTGCCGTACATCGTGTGGTTATTGTACCTATATAAATCTAATACGGGTTCACACCCGTATTATGCGCTGCAGAGCTCTAATGATAATAGAGTTTGCCTCAGGAACGCGACTTGCTTGCTCATGAACTTGGGTGTATTGATTTTAGTCAATGGCTGTTAAACCATGTATTGCAGTTGTAGCTTGGAAATATTAAAAGATTCTATCATCTAACCTAGACCCTAGTTTTAGTTATGTAGCCTACGTGTTGTCTGATGTCTGACTGATGTTTGTGTTGTTGTTTCAGAAGGAACCGAGGAGATGGCAGCCCGGCCCGACCTATAGCAGTGACAGTGACTGTGCGTGTAGTGGTGTGTCGCGTAGTGTAAAGTGTGATATGTGTGTGCGGACCTGACTGTGATATGATCTCGACCCGACACGTTCTCTGATACAACTGAAAAGTGGTGAGTTTATCAAATATTGTATCCTGGGGTGTTGAGATTGGGTAAATATTCTGGACTATTGAAGTCGAAGTATAGATACCGGTCTAGCATCGGAGTCAAACAATCGGTGCAGGTCAATCATTGGAGTCAAAGTATCGATACTGGCCAATCATTTGAGTAAAAGTATCGATACCGGTCTACCATTGGAGTCAAGTATCGACCCAGCCCTGTATCGGAGTTCAAGTAGGCTATCGATACCGGTCTAGCATTGGAGACAATTTATCGATACCGGTCATGAATCGGAGTCCAAGTATCGATACTGGTCTGGCATCAGGGTTAAATGATTAATATCGGTTCAGCATCGGAGATTAAGTATCGATACCGGTCCTGTATCGGAGTTCAAGTATCGATACTGGTCTGGCATCAGGGTAAAATGGTTAATATCGGTTCAGCATCGGAGATTAAGTATCGATACCGGTCCTGTATCGGAGTTCAAGTATCGATACTGGTCTGGCATCAGGGTAGAATGATTAATATCGGTTCAGCATCGGAGATTAAGTATCGATACCGGTCCTGTATCGGAGTTCAAGTATCGATACTGGTCTGGCATCAGGGTAAAATGGTTAATATCGGTTCAGCATCGGAGATTAAGTATCGATACTGGTCATGAATCGGAGTTCAAGTATCGATACTGGTCTGGCATCAGGGTTAAATGATTAATATCGGTTCAGCATCGGAGATTAAGTATCGATACTGGTCCTGTATCGGAGTTCAAGTATCGATACTGGCCTGGCATCAGGGTTAAATGATTAATATCGGTTCAGCATCGGAGATTAAGTACTGTACCGTTAACGGTCCTGCATCGGAGTCAAAGTATCGGTATCGTTTAAGCATTGTATATTAAATATCGATTATACCGGCCCAGCGTCGGAGTCAAAGTATCGATACGGGTCTACAATTAATTGCAGTCATGTGTCGTTGTCGGCCCAGGCTTGCTTTGTAGACAATGTATCGATACCGTGCGATAATCGAGGCCAAACATTACCGGATTCAAATGTGTCCATAATCGGATTCAAAGGATCGATAAACATTCAAGGATCCGAGTCAATGTAGGCCTACAATATCATTTTCATTAGTATCGAATTATTCGCACACAACTCAAATCAATGGTGTTCCCCTTTTTATCTTTTGGCAACACTCAACACTTCAATAATCGGTTAACATTATATTTTCCTTTATTATTTATCTTACAGTAACCAGAACATGATTTAAAAATAATATGCCTCCGTTGTGCTGTGTTTCTTTACAATGACTTGACGGTATTTTGCAAAACAAATCAACCGTGGTGGATTTTGTTCCACCAGCGTCTAATCTTTTCTGACGAACGAACGCAGAAATTAATTAGAGACGGTAAATATCTCGTTAACGGGTGGAAAGCCGGTTAAATGGCGTCCGTGATAATTGGACCCCTTTATATTCGGAGACAATAACAGTCAATTAAGTGATTCGCATCTTTATTCAATAACTTTCCAATACTTCATTCACTCGTCGAAATTGATTCGGTAATGCCGCTTGTTTAATCAACTTTCCGCTTGCTGAGTGTCGGAGAGGAGAAGAATAACTTATGACGTCACAATAGACATTGGGCTTATGGAATAGATTGTGTTGGCTTTACATTCTTGATTTATTTTCTCTGATGTTATGGTAAATAAACGGTATCAGCTGACAACTTATTTTCTTCTGTCAGTTTGGCCATAAAATTGTGTGTGGATGTGCACAGACAGACTTTACCTGTGATCCGACTTTGATGAAACTTGGTTTGTGGGTTCTTCCATGGGATCTGTAAGCTTTTTTATGTTTAAGGAAATTAATGGATTTTTAAGGGAGGAATTAGTCTACGAAAATTGCAATAGCTTTTGAACCGTAGAATGTGTACTGTGTTGGTAAGTGTGTCAATTTTTTCAGGGTTAAAAGGGTTGTTACGTAAATTAATTTAAATCAAAACTATTAGAATCGGTTTGTGGAAATTGTATTATTATAATTTCTTACGGGGTTTGATGGTACTGTAAATCACAATTAAAAATCCAAAAAAATATTTACTTTAGTTTTTAGCGAATTTCCCATATAGGGAATAAGCTATTACCGTAGTACTCACGGTAAGACCTGGACCCGGGACCGATTTTTTTTTCGTTTTGAGGTCCCTAGAGGTAAAAAACACCATTCGTTCAAATTCATATATATATATATATATATATATATATATATATATATATATATGTGTGTGTGTGTGTGTGTGTGTGTGTGTGTGTGTGTGTGTGTCCGTTAGCGCGATAACTCGAGCAAAAATGATCCGATTTTCATGAAATTTGGTACAAACGTGTAAACCTACGTTTATTCGAACGAGTTCGCGAACCAGCATGATCGGACCATGGGAACGGGGGTTTATGGGGGCTTTTATGGGGTAAAAATGGGTTTTCCCCATTTTTGACCCAAAAAACATAAAATTTTGCAATTTCTTTCAAAACAGTTTTGTAGAGCTTAAAAAAACAAATAATTTAGTATATTGAAGCGTTATAATGCGCCTAATGGTTACGGAGAAAATTCCAAAAAATTGTAAATTTAAAATTCCCATGTTATTCTTATGGAGAATAAGTAAACTGTTGTAGTTTGCTTGTTTATAAACATATTTTGCCCAGATTTGGAAAATGTTTTTATTTCTTACTAACTATTAACATTTTACATAAAAAACACTTTTACCCTCCCTGTTGCAGCAAACCTAAGTATGTTTTAAACTGATTCTATTTAAATAGGGAATAAATGTAATATTTTTAAGGAGACATTTTAGTGTAAATCCATTCAGGGAAATGGAAATTCGCTTAGTCTGCAGGTTTGCTGCGGCGGGGGTATTATTGCGTTGATAAAGAATGTTGCACAAACGTCTATATGGATACTTAATTGAACGCGAATAGTTAACTTTAAAGATTTTTTTTTCGAGATATGCTAGTTGAACAGTGTTGATCGTTGTACTCGGTCCTTAAGTCCCGGGTTCGAACACTTCCAAACACGTATTTTACGCTAACCCCACGTCCCCGTGAGCATTGTTGCACGCACACAAAGCATCATTTGTCACTTTGGAGTAAAAACTGCATGTTTATATATATATCTATTCAATTCCAATATAACGGTGATCAGTGATGGTGCGAGACCCGGATCAGCTGTTTTCAAGGCCGCGGTGGACTAGATTGTTGTGAAAGCTAGAGCAGAAAGCTACTATTTCCCCGGTCACAAGTGTGAAACATACTGCTTCCCTGGCCTTGGCAATGAACCTATAGACCTACTTCGTTTACAATATTTAGGCGGTTGAGAAGTTCCCCCGCCACTTTTTTGAATTTAATGTATGTTGATTTTGCTCAATCAGCTGTTGAGCTATTTTAAAGCTCAGGGGACAGATTTCTTACTCTAAACCCACCTAAATATTGTGAACGAAGTAGTGTGTTGTTAAATTAACAGTGTGTAGATTCTGATTGGTTGTAACATATTTTGACTAAAAGAATTTGTAAGGGGATGTAATAGTACTTTTGTTATTAATTTGATAAGTTTTATCTAACCAGTGAGCTAGTAGGTTGGAGTTTCCTACCTTGAAAATGTTGTAGATTACCTATGTTATTTCTAAGATTAGGCTTACTCTTGATAGTTTTTAACGCATTCTTTATAAAACAAGTCCTAAACTTTTCGTAGTATTGGGGCTTTTCCCTTTAATTTATTAACTCAAATTTTCAACTTTCAATTTTTTTATGTTAAAATAATCCACAAATCCTATTTAGGGTTAGGTTATTAGTTGGGTTAGGTTAGGTTAGAACCGAGGTATAACATTAACCTTATATTTTCAACTGATAGTAGTGAATTAATGGAAAAGTCCCCGTATTACAATAATTTTATATAATTTGAATCCATATCTAATCGGTCGATACTTAGCCTTAATTTAGACCCGGGAAAACGGCGTAGTGTCTATTTACACAGTTTAGTAACGTTTCAAACATGTTCATGTGACTAGTATCGGAAAAGCTAAACTTTGTAGAGATGAAACCAAAGTTGGCGTTTGTCTAAGCGATCAAATCTAAGGACTTGTTTTTCTTTCCAAAGACCAACTGTCAAAGCAAAGATCTCAATAGCTTGCCAATGTTGGGAAAACCACTTCTTGTTCGTATTGTACTATTGACTCTGAGGTGGATGATGGCCAAGATTCTGGCTCGTAAATATCGAGATTACATTTTAGTTGGTTCAAAATATTGGTTTACTACTACTCTTTGTAATGGAATAGGCCTGCTGGTTATCCAAGCTTGTGTTTGGTTGTTCTACGAATTACACAATTTAAACTAATTGACAACCATACGCATACCATTAGTAAGCTTTATTACTTTATACTTAAGTTACTTCAGATTAGACCTCTAGGTTCGCGGCATTAGACAAAATTCATTGGTCATTGGTGGGATTTGAACCTGGGACCTGGGTGACCGAAGGCTCGCGCTCTACCACTAGACCAGATCGCTCCCCGTTACACTGTAAATGTCTATCAGTAATTAAATTCAATATTCCTTGACAAACCCTGCCTGTAACAAAAATAATTTAAAGGAAATCCAGTGCAATAGTTTGATCATGTTTGTATGTTTTCAATGATTACACCACAGATAAAATAAGTTATATCAGCATTACAATTATACTGTTTGAGCGTAGTGAAGTGTAGTGAAGCGTTTCGTTGGCGTCAAGAGGAACAGGGAAAAGTCAGCAATTTGGATAAATTGAACAGGAAAGGATGATGAATACGATTATAGTAGTAACAATGGGGATTTGCTTAATTTTCATCACTAATTTATCTCAACTGTTGAAGAAAAGATGAATTTAATAAACTAAACACAACTAAGGCCTAAATACGGATATCGAATTGTAAACGACTCTTTACATTAGTTTGGACAGTTAAATGATGTAGTACTGAGGTCAGATGGTGAAACATTATTTTCAGTAGTTTAGATTGTGAAATGAAGATGTAGAACGGATTCATTTAGTGCATATGTCGGATAGCAAAACGATATTGAAACGATATCGTAGTTTGTATTCAATAGTTAATGGTATTATTAAACGATGTCGTTGCTGAAGAATGGATACTGAAACGATATCGTAATTACTAAACGATGCTGAGTAATATTACAAATATTGGAAAGTAATACGAAACAACACTGCATCTCTATGTTGAATATGTATTTCATACACGTATATTGTAGTAAAAATAGTTAGAGTATAAAGTAGAAACTTGTAGGGACTGTAAAACAATATTTCTGTTGCTCGACGTTTTAGTTGGGGCAGTAAAGCGATGAAAGTGAGGCATGGTCGGTCGTATTGCAATATTGTACCTCTTGTGCTGTAAAGGCAGGGGTCAGTTGTATTATTAACAAACTCATATTTCCGACTGTCTCGCTAACCCCCCCCCCTTCCACACCCCCTGACCGTCGTACTTTCATTACCTTCTCTACCCTCTTGTCTTCTGTCTCACTCGCTCATCCACTGACATCCACTTCCATTTACATTGTACCAATGTTTAACCCCTTGTATCTTGTAGAACACTTTAAATGTGTTTTTTGACAACAGTTTTGTCTGTTGATCAAGTTAGATTTCGCGATGATAATAATAATGTAGAAGTGTAACCAAGAGATTTAAATATTGCTGACGAAAAGAACAGTGTGTTAAAAATAGTTCAATATGAATCTCAAACACGTTTACTATAGGTAGATTATCTAATAAGTGGGAAAATTTGTTCCTAAACGTAGCTATGTTTTATTAGTTTATTCCAAGACTTCCCTAATAATCAAATGGGGTTTCCACGTTATACGAGTTCCACTTTCAGTATGAAATTTTATAATGCTATATATTTTATAATTTATAATTTTTTAAATTTTATAATTTATATATATTTTTTTAATTGTATAATTTGTATATTACGTATAAGGATAGGTTATTTTGAGGTTATGTTAGGGTCTTAGGGTGTAACCAAGGCACCTGAAACTTTAATTGTGTATGTTACACACAACTATGGTTAGGTGAGCAATAATTCGACTATTCTAGTACAGTATTCTGATGAGGTGCTTTATGGTTCTGGCCTGCCCCTGTGACGGAAAGGGTCCAAATTATTAAACTATTTATCAATTTAAATATTGATTGTTGTCGTTATAAATACAGTGATTCGTGAACTTAAATCATCAGCGGAAATTAGTAGGACTGTTAAATTGAAATGAAATCATACGGGCTGATAAAATGTTAGTCAATATAATCAGACATAATTGTGTGATAACCATTAGGCTAAACGAGAATTTCAGTTCAATTAAGTGTAATGCTATCTAATAAACTTAACAATAATATTTGTTCACGAAACATTCATGTAATTATTACACCGTTACAATGTCAATGTATTGCTGAAAAAGGAATACAATTGTTTTAAATAAGAATAATGTGTTACTAATTTTGTTTCAATTCAATTATGAACGGCATTTCAATTATTTTACCCTTGTTTTACCACTGGGTTTCTTCACGAGGTGCGAGTAGTTAAGGCAAAGACTGATTTCTAATTTGTTAATGTGCCTCTTGGGCCTTCATTAATATATTTTCTAGCCTATTTTGAATGTTCCATTTTTGAAGTGAATTTCAATTGATTATATATTCAAATGCATGTTTAATTGTGTATTTTATTATATTTTGGTAGTTCATTGATGGATACAATTCAAACTAAAATACGTGTTCGATACATTTTGTATCAGGGCAACATTTATCCAAAAATATAAGGTTAAACATTAAGCTTGGCATACAAATTCTGTTAACTGTAATTTAGTGCTCTTTAAACCGAAAATGCTCAACATTATAACTTCTCCTCTAGAGTAGGACGTAAAAAATACATGTTTCCTAAATTTAAATATTTTCTCAACTAAACTACAAATTGTGGGTACTTTCACTCAGTCACTTTGCAGTCCAAACATCAAAAGCACCAAAGCAGGTGTCACAGTAAATGATTGAGGTCCCTCACCTCCCACCCTGTCTACATTATGTATGTGTTGTGTATAAGTGATGAACTCTTCCACAGACCTCATCTCTCACTTCTGACACAAATTACATATCTAAATGTTTAAACTACTTTCTGTTACTCATTTTTACTTTCTCTCCCTATACATAGTAGACCTATAAAGATAAAGTATTTTTCGTCAACATTTTCGAGTTTCAGTTTAAGGTTGATTATTTGTTGTGGGCCCTACTTAAAAGGGAAAAGTGGTTTCCAAAGTGATGTAAGTGTGCGAGTGTGTTTTATTTGTTTTTTTTTATATGTACTAAGCTACAAACTACACTGTAGTCAGATTTTAAGACATTTTATTATTTGTTACTAATCTTTGCAGTTTTTGTCAACCTTTCTTGATTTATATTCTACCAGTTATATTGAATCAGGTTGTATAAAGGTTGTAGTTACTCCCACCGCTTACATGATAAAGGTTGTAGTTACTCCCACCGCTTATCTGATAAAGGTTGTAGTTACTCCCACCGCTTATCTGAAAAGGTTGTAGTTACTCCCACCGCTTATCTGATAAACACCGCTTACCTCATAAAGGTTGTAGTTACTCCCACCGCTTATCTGATAAAGGTTGTAGTTACTCCCACCGCTTATCTGATAAAGGTTGTAGTTACTCCCACCGCTTATCTGATAAAGGTTGTAGTTACTCCCACCGCTTATATGATAAAGGTTGTAGTTACTCCCACCGCTTATCTGATAAAGGTTGTAGTTACTCCCACCGTTTATCTGATAAAGGTTGTAGTTACTCCCACCGCTTATCTGATAAAGGTTGTAGTTACTCCCACCGCTTACCTGATAAAGGTTGTAGTTACTCCCACCGCTTACCTGATAAAGGTTGTAGTTACTCCCACCGCTTATATGATAAAGGTTGTAGTTACTCCCGCCGCTTATCTGATAAAGGTTGTAGTTACTCCCGCCGCTTATCTGATAAAGGTTGTAGTTACTCCCGCCGCTTACCTGATAAAGGTTGTAGTTACTCCCGCCGCTTACCTGATAAAGGTTGTAGTTACTCCCACCGCTTATCTGATAAAGGTTGTAGTTACTCCCACCGCTTATCTGATAAAGGTTGTAGTTACTCCCACCGCTTATCTGATAAAGGTTGTAGTTACTCCCACCGCTTATCTGATAAAGGTTGTAGTTACTCCCACCGCTTATCTGATAAAGGTTGTAGTTACTCCCACCGCTTATCTGATAAAGGTTGTATTTACTCCCACCGCTTATCTGATAAAGGTTGTAGTTACTCCCACCGCTTATCTGATAAAGGTTGTAGTTACTCCCACCGCTTATCTGATAAAGGTTGTAGTTACTACCACCGCTTACCTCATAAAGGTTGTAGTTACTCCCACCGCTTACCTGATAATGGTTGTAGTTACTCCCACCGCTTACCTGATAATGGTTGTAGTTACTCCCACCGCTTACCTGATAAAGGTTGTAGTTACTCCCACCGCTTATCTGATAAAGGTTGTAGTTACTCCCACCGCTTATCTGATAAAGGTTGTAGTTACTCCCACCGCTTATCTGATAAAGGTTGTAGTTACTCCCACCGCTTATCTGATAAAGGTTGTTGTTACTCCCACCGCTTATCTGATAAAGGTTGTAGTTACTCCCACCGCTTATCTGATAAAGGTTGTAGTTACTCCCACCACTTACTTCATAAAGGTTGTTGTTACTCCCACCACTTACTTCATAAAGGTTGTTGTTACTCCCACAGCTTATCTGATAAAGGTTGTAGTTACTCCCACCGCTTATCTGATAAAGGTTGTAGTTACTCCCACCACTTACTTCATAAAGGTTGTAGTTACTCCCACCGCTTAACTGATAAAGGTCGTAGTTACTCCCGCCGCTTATCTGATAAATGTTGTAGTTACTCCCACCACTTACTTCATAAAGGTTGTAGTTACTCCCACCGCTTAACTGATAAAGGTCGTAGTTACTCCCGCCGCTTATCTGATAAATGTTGTAGTTACTCCCACCACTTACTTCATAAAGGTTGTAGTTACTCCCACCGCTTATCTGATAAAGGTTGTAGTTACTCCCACCGCTTATCTGATAAAGGTTGTAGTTACTCCCACCACTTACTTCATAAAGGTTGTAGTTACTCCCACCGCTTAACTGATAAAGGTCGTAGTTACTCCCGCCGCTTAACTGATAAAGGTTGTAGTTACTACCACCGCTTACCTCATAAAGGTTGTAGTTACTCCCACCGCTTACCTGATAATGGTTGTAGTTACTCCCACCGCTTACCTGATAATGGTTGTAGTTACTCCCACCGCTTACCTGATAAAGGTTGTAGTTACTCCCACCGCTTATCTGATAAAGGTTGTAGTTACTCCCACCGCTTATCTGATAAAGGTTGTAGTTACTCCCACCGCTTATCTGATAAAGGTTGTAGTTACTCCCACCGCTTATCTGATAAAGGTTGTTGTTACTCCCACCGCTTATCTGATAAAGGTTGTAGTTACTCCCACCGCTTATCTGATAAAGGTTGTAGTTACTCCCACCACTTACTTCATAAAGGTTGTTGTTACTCCCACCACTTACTTCATAAAGGTTGTTGTTACTCCCACAGCTTATCTGATAAAGGTTGTAGTTACTCCCACCGCTTATCTGATAAAGGTTGTAGTTACTCCCACCACTTACTTCATAAAGGTTGTTGTTACTCCCACCGCTTAACTGATAAAGGTCGTAGTTACTCCCGCCGCTTATCTGATAAATGTTGTAGTTACTCCCACCGCTTATCTTATAAAGGTTGTTGACAAGCTAATGGGGGAAAGCGTATCACGTTAATTCCTATTGCCAAACGAGTTATATTGCGTTGTGAGCCGTAGCATCTTTTAAATCACCAAAGAAATTAGATTTTCTACAACCCCCATCGTTTGTGTAATGTCCCACAAGGGACCACCAACGCACTAACGTAAGGAAATTAAGACGTCCGTTTACAGTGTTTGTATGTCGGATGTTCACAAAGACAACTCTCGCGACGTCCGCATTCCTCAAGTGACAGTTGCTCAGTTGCCGCTTGTTCCGGGTAGTTTCCCTCCAGATCGACAACTGACAACTGACAGCAACTGTTGCCTAATTTTACTTTCATGTGCGCCGTCGGGCTTGCAGCGGTGCAAACCCGACACGGCGACGCCCACACTCGGCAACACCGCCATGGATATTAGAACAGAAACGGTATGGATCGTAAACATAAAAATGACGTCACTTGCCCAAAATTTCTATAGCTGGTTTGACTGTGCCATTTAAATAGTGATAAAATCGTGTTTACTTTCGGACCAATGACATAATTTGTTTATGTTAGTAGTCCACATTGTTTCTGTTATATTCCGTGACATAGGTTGGTGTGTTATCTCTCCGGCATTTTAATTACAGTTACTATGTTTTGTAATGTATTCTTGTTGTAGTACTTTTCCCCCCTATTTTTCTTTTGTAAATGTACCACTATTAAATTTGTGTTTGACAATACTCAAAGTGGTTTTATAGCTATGTTTTGATTCTAACCTAACCTAATCCAACCTCAAATAACCTAATCCTAAACAGTATTTTTAGATTATTAAAACTTTTTACAAACACATAACGTAGTCATTTAACAGGAAAGATCAGAATTTAAATGTATTGCTTGTTTTTAATCTTGTAACCTAAAGAGATTTTTCATTTCTCTTCTGGGATTTTTTATTAGCAAATTTCCCTGGACGAAACTATTATATGTATATGAACATGATAACTTGAGTAATTTTGGTCCGTTTTTTATGAAATTTGGCATGAAGCTTTAGAGCTGTATAGGCCTACAGTTGAATGTGTTTGCGAACCAGCAACATTTGTTTTCTAAATTTAGAGTCAGGGTTTTAGAGACTTTATTTTTTCAAAAATTGTTTGTGTTAAAGCATACAATTTTCTAGGGCCTAATTCTGACTAGGCCTACTGCCATTGATCGCGTTTAGTATCCAAGCATAGTTGTTTGAAAAGGTTACAACAAATCCCAAAATCTCTACATTTAAAATTATCATGTTAATTTTCTGGAAAATAAGTAAACCGTCACATTTTGCTTGTTTTACGGATATATTTTCTTCTACGCTATTTGGAGAAAATATATATTTGCGTGTACCACATTACATCGCACATAACCATAGATTGAACTTACTCCCTAAGTAGACTTGTCATTCTTTTGGATCATCTGAAGGCAATTTTATTGCTTAGAACCAATGCCGCTAAGATTAATTTTGTTTACAATTTGTTTCTTGTTATTTCAGTTATTTAATTCCTCGATTGACCAAATGAAACGATCAAATCGTAAACAATAACTCGCCTCCTAGTTAAAATAAACAGAAAAGCACAAATCATGAAATTAACCCTAAAATAATAGAAATAAAATGTTGTCAACACTAACGCCCAGTTTCATCAAAATTAAATTGAAACGAAAAACGAGCTTTAAATTTTACAATGTGATAAGAGTCTACTTGTATTGGTTAGTCATAACATAACATACAATGCACATAGGTCGAGGGACAGCAAGCCACCATAGCCACAGGTAGAGGGATCACGTATACAATATTCAGCGTCCCATCCTCACAGGAATCGTAAAATTCTACCTTTGCTGCTCAGCATGCTACCACTGTCACTATGACACTAATTGCATCACTAATACTGTACTATATTCCTACATCAATATATATTCTGAAGTAAGGTGAGGGTGATGCATATTTTAACCGAAATATTATTCAAAAATTACATATGTTTGGTCAATATCAACCACTAAACGAATAGGCCTACCGTAATGTGGGATAAGTATTTTGGATAAGGGTATAAAAGGGGATGTTTTGTGAGTTGGTAGCACATTCGGTGAGTCAATGGCACAGTTGGTGAGTCTTTCGTTCAGTTGGTAAGTCGGTCGCTCAATTGGTGGTGCCACAGTCTTTGGGCCCAAGGCAGCAATTTCATGGGTTCGGATACTGGTACCTGCCACTGATTTTTATCAGTACGCTTCATCCTTGTACTGCTCTAATTTACCGGTTGCTTTGCTGATGCTTATACAGTAGAGTCCCGCAAACTCGGCACTCAATAACACGGAAGTCTGGATAACTCGGCCAACACCTGTCTCAGAAAATTAGTGATTTTTGAGTCTGAGTTAAACATGGACTCAAGCCAGCTCAAGTAAAATCATTTGCAACTCATACCAAGGATTGTTTAACTATATCTGATGACTTAATACTGACTTTTAATATAAATATAATTATGAAAGGCGGTTAAAAAGCGTAAAAATTGTATTTTTCTTATTTTTAACCCTAGTTCCTAATAACCCAGCATTTCACAAACTTGGGACCCTTCCAGTCCACATTACACCGAGTTTGCGGGACTCTACTGTATTATCAATTATCAATTATCAATAATTTAAGATGGGGACGCCACTATGTGCGTATTTTAACCCAAATATGAGTGAAGGATGAGTGTAGGATGAGTGGCGCGATCTTGTAGTCTTGTTAGTGACTAAGGCTATTGTTTCACGCACATGTCTGTAGCCTATGTGGGCGGGCAAATGCAATAAAAGAGGCCGCCAACCTCTAAAAAAAGAAATAACTAATTACAGTATGGCCCTATTGTTATCCATAAGCCATGAGTAGGAATTCCAGTTAAAAGTAACACATTATACATACTGAAGGGTTTATGAAATTTACTGTTCACACGTCATGACAAATCTACCGCTACTATAACCCATGCACCCCATACTATTCCCTTACAAGCCAAAACACAAATATAACTCATTGTACAGTTGTCTAATGGAAGTTAAAAATGAGTAAAAGTTGAACAGTAACAGAAAGTAGTTTAATCATTTAGAAATGTAATTTGTGTCAGAAGTGAGAGATGGGGTCTGTGGAAGAGTTCATCACTTATACACAACACATACATAATGTATACAGGGTGGGTGGTGGAGGGACCTCAATCATTTACTGTGACACCTGCTTTGGTGCTTTTGATGTTTAAACTGCCAAGTGACTGTGTGAAAGTACAAGTTGCAGTTTAGTCAGATATTAAATTTAAGTGTATGAGTGTATATATATATATATTTATCCATGCTACAGTTGTTCCCAAAATAAATGAAGTTTATTCGCAAAATAAAGTTTATTTAGTTAACCAAAAATTGGACTTAACAAAAAACCCGTATTATCTCTAAAAGTCTAACATTTCATTCCATTTTACAATTGCGAAGGGTTTTAACATTAAAGACTTACCGATTTCTTTATCTAAGAACCTTAAGGGAGGTATATGAGTTGTTAAAAGTTGTCAGTTCATTTTCCCTCTATGCTATTGCCATGAGGAAAATCAAACGGCACATCTGTTGAACAGCAACTGTCAAGGTCCATAACACCAATGTACTAATTGCAATGTTTTACTGATCTAGTTTATGTTAACTTGATTGTGATTCACTTAACTAGATTGCGTTGTCGACCAATTAGAAAATTAGTCTGTAGCCGCAATCTAATGATTTCCTGTGTCACTTGTTTGTAGATAAATTTATTATTTCAACTGAATCATCCCCTGTGTTTAGTTTCTTATAAATTTGTTTAGGTTAAAAATATTAGGAATAGGTTAAAATGTTTAACTTATGAAAAATAAAATTGGGTAGAACTTTAGGTTTAAACGCATAAAAAAAGTTTGATGAATAATAAATTAAGATTTTAAATCTTATGATTACTAAAATCAGTATGTTTTGTTACAAGTATGAAAAGTTTCATTTTCCAATTGCAATTAAGTTTCATGTGTGAGACAAAGCCGAACTTAAAGATTTATATTGTTTAGCAGTAGAAACAGGAAACAGCTGATTTAAATAATAAAAATAATATTCTGATTAAGAGCAAGGGAAATCTGCTGATCAGGATTTTCTTTTGTTTCAAAACTAGGACTTGGTGGAAACAAGTATTGATTCTTAATATCAGCTGTCATGGAAAATACCTTCTTTCTGTAGGGATGGTGGAAAGTAAATTTACCAAGTAAAAGAAATATAATACTAGTCAATAGAACCATTTATAACCATAAAATAATATATATACAATTGAATAAATTCAATACATATTTCTTTTTCATGCCACTGAAACAAGAAATTTCAATAAGTAGTCTTTCAGAACATTTATAACCTCACTTTCCTACCACCTAATGATTGGGAATATTTTAAAAACTAGTTGATGTAAAAGTGTAAAAAAATGCCAAATAGAAATGTATAATCATATCTTTAACAACTGTATGGGTTTTAAATGGTTTTAAAATGAGCTTTCAAACATTCTTTGTATCTGCTTCACAATTATTTGTGTATGAAAAGTGTTTTTCATAATTTTATTTTATCCTGAGCCAAAGGTGGAACATCTGCAATATTCCCTGTGTTATTATGTGGTATTTGTTGGCTAAGTAAGGCAATGATCTGCTTAACAATTAGCAGACTGCAGTGTTCCCAGTGTACCTCATTAGCTTTGCAAGATCCCAAATGTTCTAGGGTCGTGTGTTTGGAAGATATACCTGAATAATTGCTTTTGTGCTCTAATAAATTAAATTGATTTGAACTCATAAGTATTAAGTGTTTTATTGATTATTTATGTTTGGTTTATTGGTTTATTTTTGAAGTTGTCTGTGTATTAGGGTCGACTAGGATAATTCTGGAAAAGAGGATTTGAGTACTGAAAAGTAAATTGTTGTAAGGAAAAACTTTTTAATAAATTTAAAATCTGAACAATGACGCTCAACAAAATTATAGATTTTTGCTATTTTATTTTACTTTATTAATTCTAATTTTGTTGTTGTCTTCTTTTAATGTGGTTCTTAGCCATTAACTATTATAGTCAATTCCATTACTGTAGGTCTCATGGTTTCCTAGACCCGAGACCGAATTATATTTTCTTTACTTTGATTGCTTTTTCAACTTAATACTTGGAGGTCTTCTGAGGACGTAATTTATATATTCGAACAAGTGCGTTAATATAACAGATCACAGATTTAAAAAAATTGTAGTCTTTCCGACTAGATGGTTTGTGAGGATGGCAAAAATAATAAAATATAAACATGCAATATATTCTACTCGTCTTATGGGAATGTACATAAAGAAAAAAGGTCGGGAAACACTGTAGAGCTAGCAGAGACCTCAGTCATGTTCTAGCAGTGTGCGAGTTTGTGTGTTGGTGTGTGTGTGTGGGTGCTATAGAGACCATATGGCGGTGGTGATTATTGCTCAGCATCGCACTGGTGGGAGGGTTTGAAAACTGCTGCATTAGTTGACTCACCCAGGCCCGGGTCAAAGGTCAAACTCATTTAGATCCTCAACTCGCTCCAATCTTGACCACAGTTTATTGCAAACTCCAACACTATATGAGATCATCCTTGCATTCTGCACGAGTTTGAGTGGTCAACTTGTTGGGTTTTAACGTTCGCCGTGTTTATGAGTTATGCTACATTTTTATTTAATTTCTCAAATGAAATAGGGAAAAATTTAGTTTTAAGATTATAGTAGTTTTTCTGCAGAATTATGTTTAATTTAAATTATTGAAAAATATTTACTTTATTTATTATTATATTGGCTCTTGAAAATTTGTACAAACGTATGAATCTAAGTTTATTCAAAAAAGTTTGCGAACAAGCTGATTGAACTTTGTGATCAGGTTTACTGGGGGATATTATGATATAAAAATTTGTTTACCCCATATTTGACCCTAAACACATAAGATTTGGAAATTTCCTTACAAACCATTTTGTAGTGCTTAAAAAAACAAATAATTTAGTTTGTTGAAGCGTTGTTGTGCGCCAAATAATTACAAAGAAACTTTTTAAATGGTAAATTTAAAATCCTTATGTTATTTTTATGTAGCAAACTGTTGTAGTTTGCTTGTTTAAGGATAAATTTTCATCAAATTTGTTGAATTTATTTATTTTATAACAAGCTATCAACATTTTTCCAATAACACACTTTGTTACTTATCTTTTACTAAACCTAAGTAGGGAATAAATATGACATTTTAAGTAAATATTCAAGTAAAATTCTATCAAACAAATATGAATTGGCTTAGTCTGCAGGTTTGCTGCGGCGGGGGCATCTAATTCTTTAATACTTATCACAACAATTCTTCTAAAACTAAGTTAACAAACTCAAATCCACAGCACCATTTAATATCCCATTAGGAATGTCATCAGTGACTCACTTCTTGAGACACTTATTGATGAATGAGTTTGTTCTCTTTTTGGATATCTATAAGAGGAAATAATAACCATTAGCTTAAAATGTGTCCAAATATTTTTCAGCTTTACTGTGCTATTCATTGCTATATTTTTGTTTATACCACTACTGTGCAATAGATTTTGATAGTCTTGAATGTATATTTTAAAACAATGATGATTGTTGTGTTGGATACTCTATTACTGACTAAGATAATAGCGAGTGAATGATGACAGCTTTGTTCAGTTTCAATAATTCATAATTGTAACTGTTCGAGAATAGTCTCTTTCATTACATGAATTGCGATCTCCACTTTTCAGTGATATTATATTTGTATTATGGCTACAGAAAGTCACTACCAATGTAAAGGGTGAGCTGCAAACTAACTTAGAGATAAGTGGCTTTGAGTTGGTTTGGTTGTAGATTAATCTGTTCTCCTAGAAGAATGTAAATTATAAAAAAAACAAGTAAATGATCAGCATTTAGTTTGTAAATTTGGCTATCAACTCTGTTGTTTTTTATGGTTATTGTATATGCTTTATTCGAAAATTTCTTCATTTCCTGCACTTCCTTATAAAATAAATTGCACATGCTAAATGTCTTCTAAACGTGATAATGAAGCCATCGAGGCCTTTAAACCATGGAAACTACAAGAATAGGATTACTTGGTGATACATAAGGTAATAACCTAATTATCTGTTTGTTGCAGAGGATGGCGATGATGAACGACTCTTCGCTGAGTCACTCGCGAGCGTCGTCATGCTCCAAGCTGCCGCACTCACACTCTACCCCTGTAGGGGTGGACGGAGGCGTGGTCGGCTGTAGTCGGACGCCTCCCACCACACCTAAGAAGGGAGGCAAGATGTTGGCCATCCGGGTACAGATGTTGGACGACTCCGTCACCATGTTCCAAGTGCAGGTGTGTACACAGCGTGATGGGTGTAAAGCTGAGGTTTAAGTCAGGGGGAAGAGAAAGGAGAGGAACTAGTCTTTGTGAACGACTCTTTAAAACAAATCGATCTTCTGTTTCAGTTCTCAGAGAGCTATAATAACGGTATTGGCTAAACCAATCAAAAGAGTAAACATAAAGAGAGGGTTTAATCCTAAAAATTCTTACTTCTGTCATTTGTTTCATATTTTGGATGAGTTCATTGAGCCATAGCTAAAATAAGATAATTCTGTGCAATAATCCCCTAACTTAAGGAAACCTAACCTAACGATCAAGGATATGAAGTTTATAAACTATGGGGTATATAACCCATATTTTATTCTCTTCGCACTTTTAGAGTTTATAGACTGAAAATTATCATAATAATATTAATTTATTGCCATTTTGTATTGTAATACAAAATTATTGTAGCAATCTGTGAGCCAAAACAGGAAAAAGAGTCGTTTCAACGAGTCATTTTCAGAGCTTTTCATGAGTACAACTTTCTGAGAACACATATTTTCACCTCAAGTATGATGCTTAGTATAGTCTTTGTTGAGGCTTTTTTAAAGTAATGATTGGATCTACCACAAGAGTGATTTTTCATCTAGATGTGATATGTATGGCTATGATACACGGCTTGAATATTAGATGAGAATGATATTGTTTGGGACGTAGTAGGCTATTTAAATTGTAGAATTTTCATTAGGGGTATAGTTTAAAATATGAAAAATAGTTCTAGAGATTTACAATGGAATGAAACTTAAAACCAAATAAATCAGGCAGTTTTAGTTTGATTGTATCTACAGATTAAAACCAACATGATATTGACTATCTCAGTACAATTCAGTTAAAAGTTTGTTGACGATGTAAACCAAAACAGGCGTTATTATCAACGTTCTATCCAAACCTTTAACCTCATATAAATTACCAGTATGGGTTTTGAATTGAATTTTCCCTCCTATAATTTATAGCCAGGTTATTGTAGGAGGAATGTTTCTTTACAGAATCTTTGTTCAGCTAAAGTACACATTTGGTACAAAAGGCTGGCAATTCGATCAAGCAGCTGTTAACATTAAGGGAAGACGTGGTGGAAGGTAATTGGATTTTACTAAGTCAGGTGGAATTTACCAGCCTTTCTGAATCGTTTGGTGCCCAACAGATCTCCTTGATTGTCCCTTAAATACGTTGTGTACTCCCTTTTGGGCTATATACACTTAAAAGGTGGTTTGGACATTTGGGAAGGTCTTATACTATTTTAAATCTTTTTAAGTACCAGTGTCAGATGTTGTTGACTGTTTTACAGTAGTTTTTCTGGTGTTTGTCAAAACTGCTTGCCAACAATGTCACAAAAACATATCAAAACACATCTCGCGACATTGTGTGATGTGATATATGTCTAACTGCTATATTGAAAGGTGTCACAATAGCGATAGATTTCAAATAATCACTTCAGTCCATCAGGTCTAGTTGGAAATAAAGTTTTAGGAAGATTATAGTAGATTCGTATAGTACAGTATATAGCTAACGGATTCGTATAGTATAGCTAACATGTAAAATGCTAATGTAATTATTTAATTTCACCTTAAGAAAACCGAGAAGTTAATTAGGTACTTCTACAGCGTGACAAGGGGTAAAGGTTCTTTTTGATTGCTAAGGGGTAAAATACGAGGAAGGGTTTCTAACAACAGAATCTTGTCATATTTATACTGTACTTTCAAATCATTTAACCGATAGGCCAGTATTTTAATTGGTATGGGAAGACACAATTAGCAAATTTTGCTAGGTTGTGTCACAGCTTCTTTAAAATTAACTCTACGATATTTTATACTGTGCTTTCAAATTGTTCTAATTGACAATCGAGTGGGATTGAGATAATGAATCAGTCAGATGTTATTTCATTTCCAAACAGTTTATAAGATCAGCTGTTTATAGTTTCTATAGTTCTGGGCAACTAATGACGAACCAGTGTCCTAAGCTGTGGCGGCCAGTCCTACCCTTAAACTGTGGGGAGCGAGCTGGTCTAGTGGTTAGAGCGCAGGACTCCGGTTCCTGGGGTCCCAGGTTCAAATCCCGCCTTATCACTAATGGATTTTATCTAAGTGATAATGCCACAACCCCTAGGTCTAGCCTGAAAGAATGTGAAAAACAATTCCGGACTCGTGCCTAGTGTCCTAGGACAAAAAAAAACCCTTAAACTGTGTTCTCACTCAATAGGTCTAAGGAGCCCAAGTAACAATTGATTTCTTTTATATTACAAAACATGGAATATTTCACTTTCTCTTAAATTTCTTTTATCATGCAAATCTGTAGCCATTTACACATTTCATTCAAGTTTACATATTTATTTGTTGTGAGTAAAAATATAAAATATGACTGATTTGTTGTGAAATTCGTTGCAAAAAGGGATTTTTAGTTGCATGGGATGGATCGTATGGGAGGTGTCAGTTGCACAGTGTCTGGTGGTCTGGACTGGAGTGGAAGCCGTCTCACCAGTCCATTTATGGACAATGTAGACCTGGGACATTCCTTAACTCTACACTAGCTGTTGTCAACTGTATCGTCTATATACAAACCTATATTGTATATTTCTCAATAAGAACCAACACAGATAGCTTATTGACTTTAATAGGATAGCTGAGTGGTTATAGTGCTCGCCTAACTATCTAAAGGTTGCAGGTTCCTTGGAAAAGTCAGTAGCTTTTGATGGTCTGAAACTTGACTCAGTTGTTCCTAAACATTAGATGATACTGGTTGAAGAAACAGCTGATCTTTGTCAGGAATAAACACACAATTTTTTACTCCATTCTACTCTCATTTTGCATCCATATTCATAAGAACAAAACATAAAAATATAAGTGTGTATTGCTGTCTTAAAATAATGATAATAATGATATGTTTGACCACTTAAAATATTTTCTGGGTGGAAATTCTGCTTTTAATTTTTGGATATTATTTTTGGTGTCTAGTGGCTATGAAATGGTATTTTACTGGAACAAAAAACCACGAGGAATTAGTATTTTACAGAGGAAATGTTGGTTGGGCTAAAAAATGATCGAGAGCGTTGTTTGAAGTACATAAAATCATACATCACTACGAAAAAGTTCAGCACTGTGTATCTTGACACGTCAAAGTCAAGAATTTGTAAAAGGACGAAATTAAAATCAGCCAGGTTGAAAAGTAGCAAATATTATTTATATGGTGCTAGTTATTGATTTTACAAAATAGGTAGCCTGCATTTTCAATTGTTACTTAACCTAAAATTGGTTAGGAATTATTTAGAAGTTTAATATTAATATTTTTCAACAAAACCCCTTATTTTGAGATTCTTTTGGCGTTATTTCCAGTGCTGGAAGGCATTTTGTGTAGAAAACGTTTGTCTCGTTGACCTCAACAACAAAAGTGTCTGTCTTAATGTGGCTTCATTTATAACTGACACCTGTACATTAATCTTTCCGAAGTCCTTACGTGGGCAGCGTTAAAAACACCCAATTATGAACCAAAGTCCAAGTGAAAAATTAACATAAAAATTTCCTCACTGAAAATCCCCTAGGCAAGATCATTACTTCATTTCCTCAAAACAAACAAACAAACGGAAAAGAGAAGTTGTGTTTGTTTCCAGATATCTGTTATCTACAAGGCTACAAGATGAGTTTGTTTTATAATACCTGGTTGTTTTTTAACACTTCTTTGTTACTTGGAAATTTAGATAAATCAAGTTGTCTAATAGAAACAATAGTCTGTCAGCATTGTTTTGTTACATAGGCTGTGTGTCTAATCAGGCAACATTCAGTACTATAGTCCTCGCCACCCTAAGTTGAGGCAGCCAAAGGCCGCACTAGATATACGCCGTGCGGCCTTGGGCTGCCTCAACTTAGGGTGGCGAGGACTATAGTACATTGATAGTACATATATTAACCATGGTGATGGCGGCTGCTTCTAAGTCAGGTCCAAGTGTTATGTTCAAAGGCAAAAGTCAATGGCCGCAATACCTTAGTCGATTTTGTTAAGAAGGAACATTCAATCTATGTTCAAACTAAACATTCAAGAGTGTTTTGTGTACCTTATAGGTTCTGTAATTGGGTTGACTAACCTGTCCTAATTTGTTAAGTTTGAATATTTTTAGCCTTTAGCCTGATGAGTTTAAAGAGGTTTTTAATTTTAACTGATAACTCCACTTCCTTAAATATCAATTTTTAACAACCGCTAACACATTTCAGATTGATTGTTTTATTCATAACCATTGTTGAAAACACAAAATTGATTTCTTCATCATTTAATTAATTTATCTCAATTTTTTCTGTGTTGGATTAAAGACTGAAGTACATGCCACGTACATGTCTTTTTTCCTGCTTTAGTAAGCTCTTTTCCTAACAGTTAACTAAGAGGCCTCTTAGATCTAAAAGCTTAGAACAAATTTATGAATCTAATTTATAAATGTTTTGGATTTTTTTATTCAGTTAACTGTTAGAAAAAGATCTTACTAAAGCAGGAAAAAAGACAAGAACTCAAATGTTTGAGAAAGAGGGAATTGTGAAAGGAAGTGAACCCAACAGGGCGTTAGCGGTAATAAAAATAAATCTTGTGTCTTGTTTTACCACGGTTCATTGAACTTATAATCAGCTGTATGATTGGTTATATTCCAGGCCAGATCATAAAAACAACTACATAATATTTTCAAAATATTCCAAGGGATATACAGTAGTTTGAATGTAGATTTGAAATAACTTCTTCCCAAACAAACAAATTTGAATGTTCAAGCATTTTTATGATTTTTTGTCAGGTTGAGTAAAAAGTTATTTCTCTAGAGCAATGTTACAGTAAGTCCAATTGTTAGATTGATTCAAAACAATCGAGAAGTCTTGTCGTGACTATGATTATGTAATCAAGAACCTTTGACTGTTGATAGCCATGGTGGAAGGAAAAAACATAGGTGTGCTATTCCCACATATTTTGACGTCACTCGGATTGCAAACAAAAGATCACATGATTGTAACTGTCAAATTAGTATATGTATTTGTTTTGATTTGGTTGTTATTGTTTTTATTATTATAAAAACAATAACAATCAAATCAAAACAAATACATACTAATTTGACAGTTACAATCAGGTGATCTTTTGTTTGCAATCCGAGTGACGTCAGAATATGTGGGAATAGCACACCTATGTTTTTTCCTTCCACCATGGTTGATAGCTAGACATTTCATCCCATTGTTAAGGTTGTTGCAATGTTTAAAGGGACAAGTGGAATTGAACCATTAAAAAATTGTGCTGATAAAAATGACTGATTTTTGTCAGTGACTTTTTTTTAACAAGTCAAACTGATAGGACGATTTTTTGTAGGCTATAGCATCTATTGTCATGTCAACTTTATCAATATAAAAGAATGAGTTGGAAAACCAAATTTGAGACACTAGCGCACTCTGTGACTCGCTCATTCAAGTTGTTTCTTATTGAATAAAAAACTGACAATAACAGGTCCACATGTGATGTCTATCAGTATCTAAATGTCAATAGTAGAATTTACCCCTAAATATTTTGGTAGGTTCTTTGTGTACTCTACGTAGCAAAACATCCTTCATAAAAAATAACTAGCCTAGTGTAAATTCAAACTAAATTTACATATTTTTATTTGAATTATCATTACCTATTGATATGGGGACGCCTCCTAGGTGTGTATTTTAACCGAAATATCAGTGAATGATGAGTGTAGAAGTGTGATGATTTGTGTAGCTTTGCTACTGACTAAGAACAGCTGTTTCATTAGCCAGGATCACATTTCAAGCCCAATGATCAGTAACAGCTGGGTCCAGTTTCAAACCCTATTCAACCCTCCAGCTATTAATGTCTTGTTACATGTTTTTACATGATGTGTATACATCTTGTTTTGCTGGAATAAAATACGTCACAGTAAAAAAAAGCTGATCATGTCTTTTAGCATAAAAATCAGAGCGAGAAAAGACTGAAATAGAAAGAGAAATTCCCTCAATTTCAGAGTAAATGACTCTCACTGGACGGGTCACACACTTCGTTTGCTCGTTTGAATCCTCTTGATTTCACATTGTGTGGTCGTCCTGTTTTCAAATATGTGTTATATTGCTTATTCTTAAATCTTATAGGATCAAGACTTAATGGATGAGGTGAGGAGAACAAAAAAATGTTTTTTAAACTATTGAAATGATCTATGAAGGTTGCTACTGTTTATCAGCAATCGTTATATGATAGTTATGGAATCTTGGAATCGTTATCAATACTGTTCAAAAGGAATTTTGATTGGGAGAAGTGGTATTGATTGAGTGAGTTTTACCATAAAGAGAGACATGTTTTGAATAATGAGTTCTCAGACTTTTTCTGTTATATGTATACCACTAGGTTTTTTTCAGGATAAAATTTGAGATTATCTTCAATCCTAATTAAGGTTAGGTTGTTAAATGTTAAGTTAGAGGGTTGCGGAATTATTTAAATAAAATCCAATAGTGATTGCCGGAATTTGAACCCTGGATCTCGGACCAAAGTCTCACGCTGTACCAGTAGACCACCTTGCTCCTTTAATTGTGTTTTGTTACAAAACTCTACATATTGGTTACGGTTGTTTTATAACAGAAAAGGTCTAAGGTATCTCTCTTAATGCTCGGCTTTACGTAGGAAAATATAAGCCCTAACTTTTGGAACACTAAACACACACATTTTACTATTTTTATTTTACTAGATAACATACTAGATTTAAAATAGTTTATTGAAGACAATTTTCTGAAGAAAAAATTCTTTGCAAAGAACTCATTGCAGAGTTTTTTTGTTGTTGCAAGATTACTTCGCCACATACATGGTTATTTCAACTGAAAATCAATCTGAAACAAGTTAGCACTCAGTAATAGTATTGGATGTATTCCAACCATTTTACACAGGTTATGGTTGATATTAGAGACATAAACGACAGAGGAGCGCCAGAGGAGCGCGGCACATTTGTGTTTGACAGTGAGTGGATGAGTTATAGCTCTGTTGTAGGTTGTTGGGAGGGGTAGCTGTGGGATTACTGGCTGCTGTTGATATTATTGTTAGTGGATAACAAGCTAGTTGTGGCAAGCGTTCAATCTATGTTCAAACATCTTTATTTATTTATATGGCACAATGAACAGCTTCAATACAATTCCATCACTAAAATATACTTCCGTTGTAGCAAACCTGTTGACTCGAATTTCAATTAGTCTGATTTTGGATATTTACTTAAATATTTCCTTAAACTTTTCAGATTTATTCCCTATTTAAAATAACATTAGATTTAATGAGTCTAGGTTTTGCTGTTACATGGAAGAAAAATGTTTTTTTTATGATAAAAGTGTTAAAGTTAGTAATAAATTTGCCAAATTTGATCAAAACACATATCATTGGCATTTCATGTTTAAATTACTAAATTATTTGAGGGAGGTGGAGAATTCTATGATGGAATAAATGTCCTTGTTTATTGTATACTCTTTCAATAATTTACTGAACTTTGTAAATTGTATTCCATTTTTTATACTATTTGGAATTATTTCTTTTATCAATTACCTGATTATGTTGGCGTTTTCCCCCCAAAAAATTGTAGTATATGGGGTTGTTTAATCTCCCGTCTGTTTCTTAAATTGTAAGAATGAGATATTTGTTGTGGTCCTGTGTGTAATTTTTGTTATTTGCAATGATATTGTCTCATAGATGTAATATTGATAGACAGTGAAGATTTTTAGGTTTTTGAAATTTTTGTTGACTCATTCTGTAGCAGCCATAGCGTAATCTTAAACTTAACCTGATTCGCATCAAAAGGTAGAATTAGAATTATCCATTTTTAAACGGAAGTGTGATGAAGGTTTGTAACTTTAAAATTCATTGGGCCCAGAATGTGTTGAGTTAATTTACAACTGTAACTTGCATGAAAGAGCAGAGCAGGTAAAGGCTGGGTTCAGCTATTATTCAGCAATGGTAGACAATGCCTCCACTTTACTGTTGAATACATTCAATTGTTAGCTACGCTCCGGCATGGCTCCGGGCCCCGTCATAACACTGGGTGTGGAAAATATCTCTCTTAGTTGTTACAGTATGTTGAATATGTATACTGATTTGGATTCATATATTAAATTTGTCAATTAATTATCAACAAGTGTGTTACGTTACTGTCCTAAAATTGTTGTCTAATGGTGACCAGTTTCAACACCTACGTTTCTTTTCCAAGCAAAACAAATTCTTCACCTGTAAGATTTAAGTCTTTAAAAATCACTTAACAGACACAGACACAAACAAACACAAATTAAACAAGATAAAATGTAAAACCTTAATAATGAGTCACATGCGTTAGATCTTCGTGTGTTAGATGCTCGATGGTGGTTTTGGCCTTTGGGGGAAATCAAAACGAAAAAGTAATCGGTTCCGTGTCTAGGTCTTACCCCTGAGACCTAGGGTATTTAGCCTCTGGAAGATGTTTTTCCCAATAAAAAGGTTAAATCCCTGTTTATGATTGTACCTCAGTCATGACTTTTCTTTACAGCTTGAAAATGAACCTTAAGGTTCGAAACCTTGGTCGCAGACTAAATACTGTATCATTTACAGTTTAACAGGTATTTAACCTTTTTACTTGGGTTATACAGGGTGTCCACATTCTGGAAAGTCATGGAAATTTCCAATTATGGATGGATTTGAGGGGACCATTCAATGCTCTAGTCAGCTGTAACCCGGACTGTTGTAGCATTTTTCAGGATTTTTCACAATTGTTCGACAATTCAATTTATTACAGTTGTATTATTTTATGAGTTTTCGGTTTGTTTTAGTTCATTGTTGTACCTATTGTACTCCATTGTTATCTGTTATTACATATTTCAGTATTTTCTGCAAAATAACATGTCCAGGCAGTTATATATTTGTGTGTGTATGTTATATTATAATTTGCGTGTAAAGTTCATGAGTCATGGAAATCAATGGTAAATGGTCATGGATAGTCATGGAAAGTCATGGAAATTAATGACAAATTTTTTTGTGGACACCCTGTTATAGCTTATTTCCCTTAAGGAGACACCAAAAAATCTTAAGGTAATTTAAAACTTCAATTTGATAGTGAATTTTCCTCTTTCTGCTGATTTTGCCGTTTTAACCTGTGATATGTTGTTGACAGGCGAAGGCCGTTGGTAGAGTGTTGTTTGACCAAGTCTGCAAACAACTACATCTACTGGAGGCTGATTACTTTGGGCTGGAGTATCAGGACCCTACTGGAACTAGGGTAAGTTGCCAGGAACACTTAGTAGTAATTGTGATTGATTTGTGTGCAATATTCAATCGTAAGCTTGTGCAGCCAATGTCATCACTTAATTTGGGTATTCAGACAAGAGCTGTGAGAGATTGGTCAAATTTGGCCAGTCTCAGCTTTGAGCTTTATCACATGAAGACACATTTTAGAATGGGAAAGATTGAATGTCGGGTATTGTAATTAATATTGATAGTCTAGATACCAATTTGACGACACTCTCAGCGGAATACCAATGATGACTTGGTAGGTGTAACCTACTTGAAGGTTTTGTTCGATTAAAGTTAACTATACAACTTTTTTGTATTTTTTTACGTTTGATGAATTAACCATTGATGTAGCATCATACGATTCTATGGTTTACAGTAACCTTTAATGTATCTATGCTACAACAAGTCAAAAGGTTGAAGTAGCTAGGGGTAGGATTACCCTAACCCTCATGTGACCATTTTAACATCTTACAAGTCTAAGGTTAGCCTAATAGTTAAAAAATATTGATGCATTTGCAATTCAACCTTGCATTTGCCTATCAACAAAGGCTTCTAGCCTGTAACTTGAAGTAATCAAGCAACGCAAGGGATGAGCTGGAGCTCTTCCCCTAACCTTTCTCTATCACTACCCTTTTTTTTATAACGTTCCCCATATGTTATCTAACAATTATTTTAGAATATCTCCTTCTCTTTCCTATTCTGTGCCTGTTCTCTGGGTACTTTTATACTGAACTTTTATATTGTGTTTACAATTCTGAAGTCTATGTTGTGACACAGTATTGGCTGGACCTGGAGAAGCCTCTGGCCAGACAGGTAGGCCTCACGTTGGTCGACCCTTTGCTGCAGTTCTGTGTCAAGTTTTACACACCAGACCCGGCCCAGCTGGAGGAAGAGTTCACCAGGTACCTGTTCTGTCTTCAGATCAAACGAGACCTAGCGCAAGGTCACATACAGTGTAACGAGAACACTGCCGCACTCATGGCGTCTTATATTGTACAGGGTAAGTGTAGCCTTTCACTTCATAATAGAGAAACATATGTTCAAATCAAATAAATGCTGAACAATAATACAGCAGACGCTTGTTAATCCATAGGGGACTTTGACAGTGTTGGATTATTAGAAATTCCGGATTTCTGAATGTCTTATAAAAACAGCCGTTATTGCAGACTTCCGAAAATACCGCTATTTAGGGCATAAAATAGAAATTGTTGGTTGGCGAGCCATTATTTTGTTTTATTGTGCTTCCTAATATTTTAGTTATGATGTAAAATGATAAATAAAAGAATAAATGAAAATCAAATGCAATGAATTCTTTTTTAGCTCAAAAAGTGTGCTGTTTGCTTCTGACCTATTATGATTGCTTTCCGACTCTGCTGAATGTAAAAGCTTTAAAGAGCCTTAACATTTTTTTTTGCCTTAAACATTCTGGATTATTTAATTTTTTTTTTAGTTAGCCTACCTGATTTTGAGAGACTCAAGACTCAAACGCCCTTAGAAATCAGAAATAGTAAACAAAACTAATTTTATTTCTACACAATGAGCAATCAGCCATTTGTTGTTCTTAACAAATCAATAAGATAAACTACACTGTAATTTTAAACAATTAAATCATATGACTGTCAGTTTAAATACATCCCGAAAACAAAACATTCTATCAGAAAAGGTTATTTCAAAATAGATATTGGGTTTTTAACAATCATATTTACGACAATTGTAAGCTTCAGCATGTTTTCAACTACATTATTGCTTATGATCTGGAATAAAGCTGGCCTCGGCCAGAGCTTTCTCGAATATAATTTTAAATTGTCTTTGGCTAAGTTTAAAAACAAATACTTTAAACTATGAATATGTACACTGAAACATTGTGTAAGATGTTACCCAATTTTTGCATTCTCTTCCAGCCGAGTGTGGTGACTTTGTAGCCGAAGATTATCCAGACCCTTCGTATCTCTCCACGTACAAATTTGTGCCGCACCAAGACCGCGACCTTGAGAGGCGGATCATGGAGAACCACAAGAAACATGCGTAAGTTGTCAAAACATAGCTTGTTCATAATGTTTTTTTTTACTAAGTTAGTCAAATAACTTTTTGCACCATGGTAGTAAAAAACAATATGGTGGTAAATAGAGACTTGGAAAATGAACAGGATAAACTGTGAGGGCCGACTAGAAATTAACAGATGTTTTGCACCGACACTGCTTGGGGCGGGAATTTTGCCGCCATCGTTAGTATGCAACCAGCTTCGTTAGATTATACATTATATCTCTAATATTTTTTCTGCTGTTGAATGTTCTGTCCCATCAGTCATGATTTGTTGCCAACAAAAATCTGATTGCAGAGCGTACCTTACAACTACAATACAATACACACAGTACAATGTCACAACAATGTCAGTACAATGTCAGCACACATTTTGAGATTCCACTGCAGACAAGAT
Source organism: Macrosteles quadrilineatus (assembly GCF_028750875.1). Lineage (NCBI taxonomy): Eukaryota > Metazoa > Arthropoda > Insecta > Hemiptera > Cicadellidae > Macrosteles > Macrosteles quadrilineatus. The sequence continues at coordinate 485,912 of NW_026542623.1, read as the reverse complement.
AAGTGATAATGCTCTGGCGACTGAGTGTAGGAACATTCTCATAGTAAGATGGCAGCGATAGTCTCCCCTACGTGAAGCAAATGCGAATTGTCTGTTACTTTCTGGATGGCGGTCGTACACTCAAATGAAGTATCCTGATTATCAGTACTGGTCAAGAAAGAATATTTGTGGTGGCACTACTATCAACTTGTTTTGCTCTTGATAAGGTTAGTCAAGACTTTCTTGTGCAAGCAGCACTTTGATGGATCTAAATGCTGGATCTGTAAACGTTTTGTGAAAATAAATTCTTGACTTGACTTATCTTTATAGCAAGTTCTTTCGTCTAATCCTAATGAATGAATTATCTTGGCGTACACTCCAAAATCTGAACATAAAGACAATATTCTTTATATTCGCCTAATTTATTTCCTTATTTCAGTGGCCAGTCACCTGCAGAAGCGGACCTAAATCTTCTAGAAACTGCTCGTAGATGTGAACTGTACGGCATGAAAATGCATGCTGCTAAGGTAAAGACCCTTTTTTAGGTAATTTAAAAGAAATAATTGATCTTTATTTTTTCACTATCTTACAGTTTTCACAATGGATAATATTTTCAAAATGTAATTTGTTTCTTAAATTTCTTATGCATCAGTTTTGTAACGTGGTTTTTGTAGTATTGCCTAGTAATTTTGTTATTATACTGGACTGAGTATCGTCCTCTTACTTCAAAAGACTTTATTTGAATTTTTTGTCCGAAAAAAGCATGGCTTAAGAATACATTAAGGTATAAGGAATGGATACACATCAAACTTACTTAAGAAATGAGTACCTGACAGTTAAAGCACAGTTTTGTAACTGCTATTTCCATTATCATCTTAAACTCTAAACAAATTGGTACAATTTCCATTGCTGTAAAAAATATGGTTCAAAGGTTATTGCAATTTTTGTCATTTCACCTACTCCCACTTTTCACCCATTATAAAGGTTTTTGACCAGCCTATTTGTAGAAATCATGTGTCTGTTTGCTGATAATGTTTATTTTATATTGAACAATTTGAGAATGATTGGTGTTTGTTCCGCAGGACCACGAAGGTGTGCCTCTAAACCTGTCAGTAGCCCACATGGGCCTCGTTGTCTTCCAGAACTACACCAAGATCAACACCTTCTCCTGGGCGAAAATCAGGAAAATCAGCTTCAAACGGAAGCGGTTTCTGATCAAACTGCATCCGGAGGGATATGTAAGTTTTTTAATGTTTCTGTGCGTGTAAAATGTTAGGGAAATTGTTCAGAAGATTCACTCTGGTTCAGTTTCATTGAGAGTTTGGATAGTATGTACAAGCACCTGGATATGACTTGTGCATTTTGCAATGCTTTAATTGCAACTAGTGAATAAAGTCACTTCTATTGTCAAGTGCTTTAAGCAATTTACTAATTTTACATAATTTGTGCTTTTAAAAAGTATTCAGATATGTTTAGTTAGAATAAGAGCTCAATTCTTAGTTGTCCAAACAAGAAAGACCTCAATTCTTAGTTTTCCAAACAAAAGTGTGTAGGCCTAAATTGTATTTTTGTTGTATAGAAATAGTGTTTAACATTTAATTATCGGTGACCTACCGGTACTTTAACATTGTCGAAACTCACTAATTTTTTTTCAAAATGATTTGTATTTAAGTTATTGTGCTAATGGACACAAAATATATATTTTAAATGGGTGATACTTTGGCCTCTGAGGACCTCAAAACGGAAAAAATCTGTATTACCTACGGTAATAGCTTATTTCCTTCATGGGAAATTCGTTATCAGAATTTCCACCTTTTATCCTATACAGCAAAAATTCTTTTAACTACGCTTTAGTAGTATGATACTGACAAGTGTGTTTCCTTGATGTTTGTTTCTGTGTTGTGCTCTACTTAAATTTTAATTATATTTTGTTATCTCTAGTTGTTGAATATTTATTTAGTTGTGATCCGTTATTTTTACTACAGGGTTACTACAAAGACACAGTCGAATTTTTCTTCGAGGGACGAAACGAATGTAAGAACTTCTGGAAGAAATGTGTCGAAAATCACGGCTTCTTCCGCTGTTCTTCCGTTAAGAAAGTGCCGAGACAGAGAACGAGAGTTTTGAGTCGAGGTTCATCCTTTAGGTAATGAGTTACATCAATCTGCTTAAACTTTATAGTGATATGATTACATGGAGGCTGGTAAAACTTGATAAAGTAATTTTTACTCTAAACTAGTGAATTCTGAGATAATGCTTTGTTTGGAATGCCTTTGCTGCAATAGACATTCTGCAGTACGTAAATTACCTGCATTTGATACTTTTGCGCTATATTTACTAAACTTTGGAACTATTCGTTCACAAAACGCTTTAATGTTGTATATTCCAACATTTTTCAAAATATGTATGTTTTTAATATTACTTGTCTATAATTATTGTTCAAAATTGCAAAAATAAAATTCTAATAGTATTACTTGATCCTGGGGCCACTGAAAACAAAGTTGGTTTTAAGAATCACCAACATATTTCCATATTCTTATAACATCTTTGTATGGCTCTCACAGTTGTTTGATCTTTCTCATTGTTCATAAGCCATCTTTCTGAACTGACTGTTGATTTTTTTGTAAATCTTGTTTTCAAAATAATGGGATAGGTTGTTTATGGGATTGTCTGTGAAGACCCCTGACCAATAAAGTCAAACGGGTATTATGATTGGGTTTTGTTTTTCATTTTTTCTGGTTTGCATCCTACTATTAAGTAAAGTAGCTTAATAAGCGTCCAAAATGTTGTATTATTGTTTTCACTTTTATTTTCAAGCAAGTTGCAAGTGTTTACAAAAAAATAGGCTATTCTACCTGTCGTTAACAGCTGTAAGCTGAAAACATTTGTATGCTTATAGACACATGTAGAATACTGTCTAACTTGGAACTGCTAAAGACAGATATTTTGCCTATTAATTGTTTTCCAATCTTTGACTAGATAGAACTAGATATTCCATTCGTTAAAAACCAATGATTTATTAAACTTTTTTTCTCAAAATGATCATTTTTTAACTGAGCCGACAAATTTTGCTGATGTAAATTACTGATTTCTGTCGAATATTCTAACTGTTTAACTAATTTAATCTGATAGGACGACTTTTTGTAAGCTATAGGATATTTTATGTCATACCAATAATCTCAGTAAATAAAAATAGGGTAGAAAATAAGAATTTCACACACTTGCACACTTTGCGACTGTATCCAAAGTCAAAGATTCTACACAATTTCGGTGCTAATACAATGAATTGAATGAATCAAGTTTCTCATCACTGTACGTGTTCTTGCAGGTATAGCGGCAAGACGCAAAAGCAGATCGTAGAGTTTGTCAGAGAGAACTACGTCAAGAGACAGACATTCCAAAGGTGAGCAGTTGTCTAGAACTACTGCATGTAATATCAGATTCCCGCACGGTCGCTACACAAGTAGCGGCCGCTCGTTTGCTCCCCTCCCCACCTGTAAATGTCGCTCTTTACGCTCCAAAACTGTTGTGTCCGTGTGTTCTTGTAGCCTTTGTGTTTCTACGCCGCTCTTCGTGTTTGTATTCTGCTTATTTCAGGATATTTTACCCTATGTCATGATTGTTCCTATATACATTGTGGATGAAGCAGTTTTGCAGTTTGCCCATGATTGCAGTGCCGAACAATAAATGTCCCCTTTCATGGTCCAGGTTTGTTATTTTTATGTATCGTAATCTTGTAAACTTTGAATCTGTCATGAATTTAGATGTTGCATTTGTTTTTAAAGTTTTTGCAAAGCTATTTATACATGTCGACTTAATAATTCAAACAGATGTGTAGACAGTAACATATGTTTCAAATACATATTTAATAATTTTGATTTTTTATAGTAATTTTGATAATTAAAAACTGTGTTTAGCATTATAATCTCTAGTATCTAAGATATATTAAAATTATAGCAAAGCATTTAAGAGATTGAAAACCCAATATTTTGTATTTAGTTAAAAGAGTTGTTATGCAATTTACTCTAAATTATTTGTGGCATTTCGTTAAATTTTGGTTCTTTAGGAAATAAATATAGTAGAGCATTGAAGGAAAGCTACAGTACTTACCTAATGAACCCATCATGCAATGAATCCTCATTACGGTTAACTGAACGTTGTGTAGGTTAACCAGGTCTTGAACAAGGTGTTGTTATAAATATTGTGTTAAATAAAGTGTAAACAAGCATTTATAACAAAAATGCGTAATTGTTATTTTTGTGATTTATTAGCATTTAATGATTACACACATCTTTTTGAATGCTGAAAAGATAGTTGATGTAGGGAGGAGGAAAAGATAAAATGTGCCAATAGAAGTTGTTTTTTTTTCAAACTCCAAAGATCAAAAACAGAAATTCTTAAAGGTCAATTGTGCGTTCCTCATTAATGACAGATTATTGGTCATAAAAACTTAAAAGAAGACAGTTACCACTTTCTTCAGTAATAAATGTCTTCCACCAAACCAGCTAATAATTTAGTTTTTTGTATTATATTTTTGTCTTTTAAAATTTAGAAAAGTACATAATTTTCCTAGCTTTACTTATTTTAGTTTTAATGTATGAACCTATCAGTTATACCTATTTTATATGGTTTAATGTGTTATTGCTATACATAAATACTACTATTACTGAAGTAAATTATTTTAAAAATAAATAAATAATGTGTGATTAAGTTATAGTCCAATTCAGTAATCTTTGGATGATTTGGTTTTATTTTGTAACAACAAAACAGTACTCTAGGACACTCTACAATAGGCATCAATATTAATTAACTAGAATGAGAAGATATTTTTGATTGAACGATTTAAAATAACAGGTTTTAGCATATTAAGGTATTTTACAGTATTTATTAAATATTACAATTTTTATGACGTGTTTACACCTATGAAGTGATGTAATTACAATTCTGGATCTAGTTATGAAATAAATATTTTTTTGTAAATTCTCCCTTTTAACATAATCATTCTAATACCATCAGTTGACAGTAAATAAATCTTCACAATTTTACGTTTTATATAGGTAAAGTTATACATTCATCATTTTTCAATCTTACAATAGTAGGACACACCTAATTTTATTCATACAAATGAATTCATGTATTTCACACACTCTTAAGGTGTAGTGTAACTAGGAAATTTTGTAGCCAAAATTAATAAATAATAATCTTTACTACACATTAAAGATCCCAAAAAATGGTACAAAACAAAAACACACTTGAATTACAATTAAAATCCTATAAGCCATAGTAAACTTTGTTGAAAAAAAAAAAAATACAAAACATGCAATATTTGTTTCTCTTGGCGACCTTGTCACATGCTGATACACTGGTAATGGTAATACAGTGCTGTGTTTCTTTATCAATTTATTTATGTTATTCAATGTGTTCTGGCCTATCTGTTTTTTTTTTTTTTTTTTTTTTTTTTCTCAATTAAGCTAGCTGCTTCCCCCTCATTCCTAAAAATCAAAATCCTGTTCTAGCACATATAAACTAAAAATTGTATAGTGTATTTTTTAAACCAATGTTTGAATAACAATCACAAGCATAACACTGCTAAAGTTATACCAATGATAAAACCACTCGCTAAACAAACAACAATTTAAACTAGCAATAAACACATAACTAAAACATAACATGGCGGTTTACACAGTAAAACCAATTGTGTTAATTTTGATGATAAAATTATGTAAAACCTCAATTTAAATAATTTTGAAATTTTAAACTAGCAATAAAAACGTAACTAAAACGTAAAATTGGTGGTTTACAGGTCTCAATCATTCCGGCACTCTTCTTCAGTTCACTCGTCAGTGGCTACAAACGTAGGGGGGAGTATTTCAGCCCACCCCCTCCTACCCCTAGGAGACAGTTCCATCGGTATGTTGCCTGCATGTCTAGCTCTCTCCCTCTCTATTCTCTCTTTCTTACTACTTCTCTCTCTCTCTCTCTCTCATTCTCTCTTTCTCACCCCGTCTGTATTGCACCCTTGTGGGAATCTGATGTATTCTAGCTTTCTTTTTGTATTTTTCAGATAATGCATTGCGACCTTTGAAATTCATAAATGTTGAACGATTTAAAGGGAATAGAGCGAAAGTTGGTTGCAGAGTCTAATTTCTCGCTGTACATATTTAGCTTGGTTAAAGAAAAAACTGCTTACTATCATATGTAATTCTAAAAATGGGACAAAAATATTTATTGTGAACGCAATGGCAATGAATAATTAAATTATATCGTACAATCGAAAATGTGTACGTAATGTCAAGGAAGGCTGCATGGCATAGTGTTTTTTGAACAACATTTTTGCAGGGATTAGACGCCATGCTGTTTGGGTATTTTGTCTTATAACTTTAACTTTTATTTAAATGAACCTGTTAGCGGTTTTAACAAGAATCAACGTATTTAAAAGTATGTTTCTAAATTGCTGACTCTTATTTCAATCGTATTTGTTAACAAACTTGATATGCATGATATTAACAATGACAATTTAACAATCTCATTTCTCTTTGGTATTTTTATGGAAGAATTGTTCAACTCTTTGTGTTTTTATATCAATGTCTAGTATTCATTTGTGTTCAACTCATTGAGGGGAGCAAGCTGGTCTAGTGGGAGAGCTTGGGACTTCGGTCTCAGGTTCAAATCCTGCCAATCACCTATGGATTTTATCTAGTGATGCCATAACCTTACCTAGGCTTAGCCTAAAATAATGTTTAAAATAATCCCGGGCTAAAAATAATTCTTTTTGATGCATGTATGTGTGTTTTGCAGTGTCCCTGTCATGCGGCTCGATGAGTCTAGCGGGGGTGGGCCCGGCGGGTTCTCAGAGCCCGATTGTTCGCCGCCAGCAACAGACGACCAATCAACAGACGACGACAGCGATTGCGGAGCGTACAGCTATCGACAGCCGCGCTACGTTTACACCAGGTCAGCCTTACACTAGTTCGCCCCAGTCCAGCTTGACCGAGTCGTTCTGTCGCCACTGCGGGGAGGGCTTCGACTCCCTCCCTTCGTCTCGTAGAAGTTCTACACGCGCATACAAGGAAAACCGATCCAGTCAGACGGACATCGTGGATATCGAAGACTTTGAGGAACCGGTCACTGTGGACAAACGGTATACGCTGCAACGGTCGGCCAGTTGCAAAGAGTTGATAGGGGAAAAAACAAGACCTATGGAAGTTAAAATTGAACGAACCGACGCGCCGGTGACACGGTACGATGAAACACAAAGGTCTTGTTATAGTATTGCCGGAAGTAAGACTCCGTCTTTGGATCGCAGTGGAGTCGAGCCGGTCGAGACCAAAGTGTACTCTAGCAGCTATCCCGGTACCACGAGTAGTTTGTCCACCGAAAGCGGAGGAAACGAAGAAGGAGTTTTGGAGCCTGGAGGGAGTGTTTTAGTCATTGATACTGGAAGTTCGAGAGAGGAAATGATACTGAGTCATGACGATTTAAGCCATGACTCTTACGAGCTTTTAGAACGAGAAGATTTATATGCTGAATCACGGTCTTGTAGTATCGACTCTACCGGAGATCAGATGCTTGACGATGAAATGTTTGTGATGGACGATGACTTTAGTGGACACAACGGATCAGGTGAAGTAGAGAAGAGATTAGGCTATGTGGAACCTCGATTCGGTGATCTAGATTTCAAGGAGTTCAATGAAAAGTGCAAGCAAGGATTCGCCTATAGAAGAGCGGTCGAGTTTGGTGAATTTGACGCAAAGTGCAAACCTGGAATGGTAATAGGCTTTGATGATGAAATTAATCAGGGTAGTTTGATGCACTACCCAGTTGAAAGGACCAAAAGTGATCCTTACGTCAGTGATTTCTGGAGAGTTGCGAGACAGCACCGTGCAAGATTGTTGCACCAGAAGTCAATAGATCTAACTCCTACTGAACCGTCTATTGACCCTTCATCTTATCTAAGTGATGATATGAAAAGCAGTTCCCTTGATATACCTTGTGGTAGTAAAAGTGCAGTGGATATTCCATACACGCTGCACAAGCGACACCATATGAATGGGACTGAAAGTATCTCTCCTCTACTTCTGTCACCTCACAAACTGAGTCCAATTTCAGGAAGGAGGTCCCCAGTTAAATTGCCAGGAACTGCCCCAAAAGACATTTCAAAACCAAAAAAGACACCGGTTGATCTAGACCCTCTTACAAAAACTAAAAGCAAACCTGATCTGAATTCTCAAGATTCAGGCCTGTCTTTGTCTGTGGGAACTGAGAGTGCAGATGACTTGCATGACGTTCTTTTAAAAAATGTAGCAAACTTTGACCAAACCAAAGACGTAGAGGAAGACATTCAGTTGAAACAAGCGGTAGATGAAATAATATCAGAATCTCTTGCAGCCCGGAGAAAGGCAGAAAAATTAGAGTTAGAAAAAGAAAAAGTTCCTAAAATGGTAAGTAGAGAAGTGTCTACAGAGAATGAAGTTAATACTAATCTATTGCAAGTTCCAGACGATACAGTGCTGAGGCCTAAAACAAACAAAAAAGAATTTGTAAAAGGAAAGAGTGAAGACACAAAGTCTAAGAAAGGTTCTTTAAGCAAGTCTAGACAAGTTCACAGCGCAGATGGGGGTTTACGAAAAGATTCTTCTTTTGAAAAGAGAGATTCAGCTGTTAAAGTTATAAAAATTGACAGTGATGACGGATTGTGCCATTGTGATAAAAAAGACAGATTGAAAAGTTCATCATTAGACAGTTCAGATCCGGATGTTATTATTGTAGAATATAGAGGAAACAGGAAGAGGGCATTTCAAAAAAGAAGTTCTTCTGGAAGTAAAGGTTCTAAAGATTCAGTTGATAAAGATATTAAAAGGAGTTCTAGCTTGGATGCCCCAAAAGATGGTAAAGACAAGAAGGATTCAAAATCGGAAAAGGGAAAAGATGGAAGACTAATTCGAAGTAAATCTGATGGTAAAGACGACAAGAAAAAAACAAAACCTGATCAAAAGAAACCTATAAGAAAGGATGAACCAAAATTTGAGAAAAATGAAATTCAGGTTGAAGTTGAGATTGAAACCAATAGAAGAAGTAATCCAACCAATGATTCATCAAAGCCTGTTGATATAAATAAACCTAAAATACCAGTAAAACCACAAATACCTACCAAACCACTGAAACTAACGTCAGGAGAGTCAAAAGTACAATCACCTAATGAGAAGCCACTGAAAACACCAGACAAGCCTCCGAGATCGTTTGATAAACCAGTAGTTCCTGATAAACCACAAAAGCTTCCTGATAAACCACAAAAGCTTCCTGATAAACCTAAGGAATTTCAGTCAAATAATGTTGAAAAACCTAAAGCTGATGACAAAACATTGCAAGCCAACGAAAGGAAGGAGAAGATTTCGAGCCCAAATACTGATGCAGCTCTTAAATCTGCTAATAATTCTGGATTAAGTAACAGGGATTTTAAAGACCTCAATTTAAAGCAGAAAGATGAAAAATCCGACACTAAAAAAACTATTACATCTCCTGATACTTCTTGGAAGAAGTTTGGAGACCTTCCTGCTCCAATATCACATAAAAGAGAGAGGTCGCCTGTACTGTTTGCGAGGCTTGGTTTATCTGAGGGTTCTGCTTACTCTCCAACCCATAGACAGTCTTCTGTGACATCTCCGTCGTCATCGAGAAGATGTAAATCTTTAGACGCTCCAGTTGTATCTTTACACCGTCTTCCTCCAGTCACATCTTTCTCTAGCAAAGACGACACTCTTGATAATGAGGAAGATGTTGAGCTTGAAGAAAAAGCTCTGCGTACATATAAGTCCGGGAAAGGCAGTAATGTGTGTCTTCAAGATTCTATAATAGAAGAAAGAAGTCCAGAAGGTAAGGAAACTCCAGACGATGAGAGACAAAATGAACCACCCAGTGAATCAAATGTTAAAGTACCAAACCTTGAAAAACTTGAGGGCGGAGAGCTAAGTAAGGAGATAAGGACACAAGGAAAAAATCAAGATGATATTACGGTGACTTTGGAAAAATTAGATGAAGTTGTCGACAGGGTAAAGGCCGGCGACGGTCTTCAGGAGGAAAATCTTTTACCTACCAATACAGTTAAAAGTGGCCACAGTAAGGTCTCACTGCCTCCATTGTCTCCCATCACCGATAGAGCTTGTTCTCCCATTATGGATTTGCCTCCATCCCCATTTAAAAGTCCTATGTCTCCTTCTTCAAGGACACCAGGAGCCTTATCTCCTGCTCCACTTTCTCCTTCACCCTTATCACCCACTCCGTCCTCTCCTAAACCACCTCTTTCTCCGACTATAATAGAACCTCCCATGTCACCATCGGCCGAGAGAAGACCCAGCACTCGTCAAGAAAGGTTGGATTCATTCAAAAACACAAAAAGTTACTCTGTCGATATTTGGACTTCTGATGAAGGTGAAAATCAGCCTGTTCCAACCATGGAGATAGAAGATATAGATTTTACTTCTAAAGATTATGAAGATGAGACTTTCATTATAGAAAATGCAGACGAACCTGATGTTAGTAGTACAAAAGTGGAGGATGTAAAACTAGTTGAAAGTGGAGGAAGTGATATAATGGAGGATCACCAAGAGTCGCCCAAACATGCAGCAGAGGTGGTTTCTACAACAGAAGATGAATGTTGGGTGTCTGTTGAGGATATTAGACAAATAGGCGAAGATTCAGAACCTGGAGACGTGAAAAGTAGCGATAACCAAGACAATGAAGATAAGACTGATAGAAGTGATTCTTTGAAAGTAGAGTTGGACGAGAATACAGATGTGTCTAAAGTACTTATTGTGAAAGATTCGGAAAAACTTGAAAGAACAATAAAGGATTTTATGGAAGTTATTGAACCGTTAGAAGAACCATCGACTTCTGGCATTAGAATGATACCTGAGAAAAGGAGTTTTGACGATGAACCGTCCAGTTCATCGTCTATTAAACAGGTTGAATTGTCATCCACATGGAAGCCTTTCCCTCTGGAAAGTTCAGGAAGTTCAAGCCTCGAAGAAGCGATATTTCCTCCTGATGATACAGGGCATTACGCTGATGAGGAGGAAGGTTCAAGTCATTCCAATGGTCAGGATGATTTCCCCTCAGGGTTTGGATACTCGATGACGGGTGCTGAGATGATTATAAGTGGGTACACTGGTGGTATGTTTGGCTTGTCTAGAACACTTTCTCGAATCAGTGAAAGAAGTACTACATCAGAGCAGGAGCGATCGGACTTTGAAGACGATATCTCAACAAAGCCCTCATCGCGATCTCTGTCAGTTGACGACGAATCTTTACTCTCTAGCGATCGGCAACCAAGTCTCTCATCTGACCCTCCTTCAGGCCCCAACCCAGAGGACCAACCTCTGCCTGACTTGCCTCCTTTACCTAAAGAACCTGATGATGTAGAAGAAGATGACACTCTTGAAGGAAAACTCGGTTTTAAAATTCCTCCGCCTTTATTGCCAGTCGGTGAAGACGAGTGGCCTTCTCCTCCGAACTCATCACCCTTTGATACACCAGTTGTTAGCCACGTTGAAACATTTTACATGGAAATAAAACCCGAAGAAGCTACCAAAGTAGTTGTAGACTCAGCGGAGATGGACAATGAAGCTGAGGCCGAGAGTGATACTGATGAAAATAAAACACTTCAAGAAGAATTCACAGGATTCGATGAATCTTCAGTACAGGACGAAACAACTGTTAAATTGGCAAAAAGGCCAAAAACTTCTTCTGGGATGTACGCTAACTCTGCTAGTGAAGATACTTCAGTCGGAGTTTCTGATTTCTCTAGCAGCACAAGCACTGTGAAACATTGTCAGTATTACTCGTGCGCTGTGAAATCAGACGATAGTTCCCTTGCAGGTGATTTTGGGTTATCTCTTTCAACCGAGATGTTGTCTAGTCGCAAAAGTTCTGCAGATTCCGTCGACACGTTTCAACAAAAAAGAGGATCTGGGATCTTCAAAGTGAGTCAAAGGTCGTTTGACGATTACGATTCACCTTACAGTGAGTCAGACGATGGACAGTCCAAACCCCCACCTAAGCAGCGCATGGCACATCACACGTACTACTCCAACGTATCTAGCCCTACAAGCACAACAGCTCCTAAACAAAAAGTTGAACGCTCAAAATTCTCTCGGTCGGGTTTAAAGACGCCTTACTATTCCACACCTACACCTGTCAGTCACGAACATCGAGACGTATCTGAACTCTTGGAAAGAAGAGATCGAGATCGGGAACGCAGTTCAAAATCTATAGCTCGTTCAAAATGTTATTCCTACTATTCGTTAGCGAGAAGTCCACCTAGTGACGGTTCCTCTTCGTCTTTGGATAATCCTGAACCCCCTTCAACACCAAACACCATCCCTCGTGTGTCGAAGCGCAAACGACACATTCCTCCTGCCAAGCGTAGACACAGGGTTTCTGTAGACATGGAGGTGAGGGATGGTCACATTGTGTCTGTGTCGAGCCCATCGGTCGTGGCTTGCGGCAGAAACAGACATCCGAACTCATCGCACAGAGATCTGCAAGTAATAGATCCAGCGAGACAGCACTCCTCCAACCTATCAAAGCAATCGTCAGTCTAGTGGGTCGGAAAGGTGCTAATACCTCAGTACCTTATTCTAATAAATAACGGTTGATAATACACCGCGTCTCGTTTGTCACCGTGATAGTTTAATCCCTTCTCGTTGTTTTCTTTATACTTTTGTATTCATTCATAGGTTATAGTCATATTGATTATAAATAATCTATAGATCCGTTATTACCCGTATACACGGAGAAGTGACCAAGTGAATCGACTACTCTATTATCGTATTTCCAGTGTGTTGTTACGAATAAGGCTGTGTCATTTTATTATAAGTCTTATGTTTACGATCATCGTTAATGTATAGATAGTCTTAGTGGAATTTAGATTACGATATGGGATAGGGTGATTCTCCTTATTTGATCTTCCAAATCACAATTTGTCGTAAAGGATGAACTATCAGGGGCCGAACTCTTTCAATTACATTTTGCTCAATTAATTATACAGTTGCTTCTCCATCAGTGTCACATTCACACACTCGGAAGCCATATTGGTTTTGCAACTTTAGTCAAGTGTAATGTGATTGAAATACCACTGGCGTTTATTTTAGAAAAATTGCATTTGTTAATTGTATATGCTAATGATAATTAATTATCAAACACTGATTGCTTGTGAAAATAGTCTAGTAGTTTTATAACGTAACAAAATTTTGTAATATTAATCATAAAATGTCCTTTATATTCTAAACTCATCTAAATGAAAAGGTAAAAGTTTGTTTACTCTATGAATAAATATTTTACATAAAATATAATTATCGATTTAACAAATAATTTTCTTTGTCTATTACTGAAGTCATATTATATTTCAGAATAATATTAATCCTGTTGTTTGCACTGGAAATTTGATCTTGGACAAATATGAATCACGTTACCCTCGTAACATTGTTGAAATATCTCATTCTTAAAAATATATATGTGTAGATTTTGGAAGGTTAACACGCATTTCATCAATGAATTATTTTGATTTTGTAAATGAACTGCAATATACATCTCAGGGCATAACAGGAATAACAATTGTGCATTGACATTAAATTTTCATAAGTGTAAAATCCCTCTACAGTGAATTAAAAATATATTGGTGGTATGGAAACAATTTGTTTCAAACCATATAAATCTTAGTATCTGAAACCCAATAAAAGAAGAAATCCTCTTCTTGACAAATTCATATTCTTTTGTTACTTATATTTCATTAAAAATACAGTTTCTTTATCAAAAATTAAAATAATCCAATATTGAAATTTCCTGATTTTTAAAGTATTGTATAACGTTTTTGAAGGTACCAAACCCTTATAAAGATGGTTATAATTGAAAATAAAAATCCATACCTTAGTTTAAAGCAAGCTTTAGAAACTATCTTTGATTCTACTTAATATTTCATGGAATGCGCAAGACTACTATCCAAATGATGACATATTGTTTATGTAAAATAAATATATTTTTATCGACAATCACATGTTCTTTTTAATAGGCTGTTTTCAATTTACATGTCTACTTTTAGGTCAGACGGTTTCATAATTTATTAATGAACACTCCATTTAATAATTAATTTGGTTGTCTAAATGACTGATTAAAATATAATTTAAGACTGATTGAATTTAGTTTATTGTCAATTTGTTTTATTAACAAATAGCCAAGAAGAACTGGAAAAGGTGTGTGTTTAATAAAGTACCAAAGTTATAATTCTATCAGTATATTTTATTTAGGAATATTTTTGCTGAAAGCCACAATGTAAAACATGCTAACTTTTTCCTCGTGGGATTAATAGCGTTAACTTATGTTAATTCTGCAGTTTTCTCATGCCTTTTCTAGTTCCTCGGCGGTTTGCGGTTAGCATTTAATGGTTTTTAAAACGTCAAAACCAAAATCGTAACTGGTAGAATGGTGCCAAAGAATGATACTCGACTTGATAGTTGGAACATTCCCATAATTTAGACTTTAATAAAATTGTAAAAGTATATAACATGTAGATAGAAAAATAAATAAACTAAACTAATTTAATTGAAGTTGTAACCCCACATTGGAATGGGTTAGGAGAACCCATAACGCATGCTGGGTGACCCATTTTCTAGTCGGTAGGCCTAAACACAACTCTTTCATATTTGTTTTCCTCTGGAATTGTACAGTTTTTTGCAGGAAATTCAACCTATTAATATCCTTGTGATGGGTTTGTGTACGTTCACATACTTTACGAAGTAGAATTTTTCAATAGATTTTTTACTAAGTAGTGTTCATTTTGTACTAACTGTATAAGTACTTAAGGAGTTATTTTTTTACATTCCGTAAGAGTGAATTATCTTTTTGTAAACGTTAAGTTCAATTCTCTACAGTATTTAGTAACCGTAGGAAGCAATGCAAAAGACTGGACGATTCCTTGTACATAAACGGGATAATCAAAGAAATGCTAAGGCTTCAATGCTCAATATAGGCTAGATCTGACTGTTAATTTGTAACGTTCATGTTCTGTGGACTCACTCCTGACTCTTGTGTTTAGTCTAATTAAGACAATGCAAACTTTAAAAAAGCAATTGCCAATTACGTGTCGGTAAATATTAATTTCCTACGGTTATCTCAAATCGCGGCTGTTTTCTATTGGTTATAACCTTGCAAAGTAGCTGATTCCCAATTACGTTTTTATGAGCACTCCAAATTTCCAACCTAAGAACATAAAATAGTATGTAGCCAGGTGAGATTTTGCACATGTGATGATAAGTTGGGTTGTAATTACTTATAGCCAACAATCCGCTCTTGCACTGTTTTTGACGACTATGGGTAATATTTTATGGTTGTTTAGGCCTAACATAAGACATTGAGTGAATTTTAGTCCCAGATAAGAATCCTCCAGATAAGAAGTCCAAGTAAGAACCTTTTTTTATTTGTGTGTGAGTAGAAAAAAACTATCAGATGTTAATTAGACTGAAGGAACAAATGTTATTTTTGTTACACTCGAGAAACCATGTGGAAAAAACTTAACTACAAAAAGTAGAAAAGTCAAAAAAGAAAATTTTATTTTGCAAGGAAAGTGGACTAGTTTCAAATGTGATTCTACTATAATTATTTACTCATAGCTTATCATCGGTTTCATATATATGTTTTCGCTTGTTACAGAGTATATATTGTACCGTGTCCTAAATAAAGTTACTTAACTGTACTTAAAGTTCAGCATCAGTGAAGTCGATCAGCTATATCACAACAATATAAGTGCCCAGAGTTGCAATTGAATTATCAGAACTTTTTGAGACAGAACTATTAATTAGATCACACGATTGTCTGAATTAGCCGCGATTTGAATAAAACCAAGTGTTGAAGCCTAACAATTAGTATTTTTTATTGACATAGTCAAGGGTGAGTTCACTTTTTTAATGATTCTCAAGTTATTAAAATAACACCATTTACTAAGGACACCCTCAACAACCTGTGTTCACTTATTTGTCTCATACAAAATAACATTTTTATTTTAGTAAAGTGTTTACATTTAATTTCTTAGATCCAAAGATATTTAGGCAATAGAACTGCTGAAATCTTTCAGTTGGAATTCGCGAACCGAATTTCCAAGAGACTTTTATAAGTGAGCACTGGCTGCTCTAACGGCAACGACCCTATTAACTGATATATCGTGTACAGTATTAAATTAGAATGTATTTATTACTTTGTTGTGTTTTAGGTTGATATGAAATTTTTATGGACTAAGATGTTATTTCTATTGTTTACTTTAATTGTGTTTCCTTTTTAATAAATGTTTATATTCGATCCTCGTGATTAAAAACAAGTTTTCTAGTGATTGCAGTTTTCTTGGTCCCTCGTTTTGATGAGTACTAACTGTGAAATTTGTGTGAAACAAATGGTTCATCTAAGTTTTGGCATTTACCATACACATCCACTAGATTTCCTTTGTAATGTTATAATGAAAATTGTGGGAAATGCTTTGTTAAAAACATTTATTATACAGCAGCTTAGACAAAAAAGCTTCCATACATTTACACATATTGTGCTTCCTGTCGTAATAACTGTCGCTAGTGTACCTAGGTGCTAAACGGAGAGTAATTCAAATGGTTCACTA
The DNA here is from genome assembly GCF_028750875.1 of Macrosteles quadrilineatus. Classification (NCBI taxonomy): domain Eukaryota; kingdom Metazoa; phylum Arthropoda; class Insecta; order Hemiptera; family Cicadellidae; genus Macrosteles; species Macrosteles quadrilineatus. The sequence continues at coordinate 469,279 of NW_026542623.1, read as the reverse complement.
AAACTACTTCCTCACATTGTCAAGTTTGCTTCAAACTTTGTTTGCAACTCATATGCATTGAGGCTTGTATCAAGTAGTTTTGTTGGTCCCAGATTTAACAACATTTTGAAATCAAAATAATGTCATTGTTATTCTTGTTCTGTTATTATGTTAAAGTTTATTTTCAATCACCTTACTGTACCTTACCTAGTTGGCCTCTCAAAACAAAGCAGGTCAACAGCTTTTCGCCATCTTCCTCTGTCTTCCATCTAGTTCTTCCGTAACATTCATTCTTCTCATGTATTTTCGGACTTATTTTAAATCACAGTAAAAGTAATTTTTATGCTGGTATATTTGGAATTTACGATAGTGTGTCACTCACGTCTTTGGTTGAAAGAGGTGCTATTTTTTCTTTGAATACTTTTCTTCATATAAACAGTACATTCAATTAATATTTACCCTTCAATTTCGCTTTACCCCCATTATAGAAGGGTTTTCTGTAAAGTAAAGAATGTTAAGTTGAATTACCTTCGCCTAATGTGTTGTTTTTATTACACTATCTGCTCTTGGTTCTATACTCTTCTACAACATCCCTTAATGCTCAGTTAAGTCATGACTTGTTGCTGAAATTAAGTGAATTGTTTTGTTTAATTGTTTTCAAATCGTCAAAAAATCTTCTGCCATATGAAGATTGTCATTGTTTTGGATGCTTTTAATTCAATTGTTGTTTTTAGAGATGAATTCTGTATAGTAGGCCTAAACCTCTTTTCGTCAGTAACACCGTTTTGAAATATTAAACTCAATAGTGCTGCTTATGATGTGATGTAGTTGCTGCCATTTTAAAACACAGTAACTATATCTATGACAAAACAATACTCAAATATACTCAAATATATACTCAAATAGTCATGATGTGAAGCCAATTAGGCAGAGTACAACTAAATGTTCATTATTTTTTAAGAAGCCTTTGTGGGTTTTGGTCTCTTCCTTGGCTGTGCTTTTTCTAATGTAAAATTGCACATGCTTTCTCCACTTACTAACAATTTTGTCAAGCAATTCCAGAACAGAAAATCCACAAATCACATGCTTTTTTCAGCTTTTGTAACAATTATTTTAAAATCTTTTATTAATTTGTACTCTTAACTGTATTTTTTTAAAGTCCCATATACAGCAAAACTATCAGTTACATTGTAGAAACCAACAGTACTTTGGCCATAAGTACTAAACAAACGTTGATTTTAAGTAATAAATAAACCTTTCAGCTTTTTAGCATTCGACGTTCAACGATATGGTTGAACATTGTGTAGCCTATTAGATAAGACTTGTGAAACATTTTTGTTGATGAATAACGTTTGTACAGGTACAACAAAACAAAAATATCTAAACTGTAAAAATGCACTATGTAATTTTAAAAAAATTTTAAAAAGTAAAGTTTTAGCTGTTATAGAACTTGTATAAGAAGAAAAATTCATATTATCTTAATATTTGAATAGAAAGACCTAAATCCTTTAACTACTTACAATAGAACCTCCATATCTGATCTTATCTGTTATAAATTTGTTTTGCGACATGATCTCTGCATATATTGTTTTCCAATGTGTTTTATTTTAATCGCCTCTCAAATTTACCCTTTAAACCTGCATCAGGAAATGTTATATGTGCCTCACCTTCGAATCATTTCCCAGTCACCTTTTTTCAACTATGATTAAAAAACGTTTTTCTATTCTTACCATGTCCTCTCATTCTCAACAGATATGAAGGGTTCTACTGTATAAACAATCATTGTCTAAACCAATTTATTCAACAAATAGGTTGTGTCAAATAAATTAAATTTGTTAATGGCGTTGCCAAAATATTTTATTTTTTCAAAACAGTAAAAAGTTTTTAGACTAGCTGAGGGGACTTATGTCTAGGGTGAGTACCAGAAATGTTGTTGGGAATGCTGTATGTGATTGTAGCTGCTCACCTAGCTTGCTCGGCTCGCATTGTTCGTTTGTAGATTGTTTTATACGTTCTTTTGTTAATAGGATTGATCTGGCGGTGTGTCCGCGACAAAGTATAGTTCAAAATACTTTGAACTGTGTTCAAACAAATGTCCCAACATTTTTGCTGTGTTTTCAATGTTTTTACGTCAAACCAATAACTTGAATTGCAATAAATGGGTTCTTTTTCAATTTTGTTTATTATTAGAAAAAAAGTAGAACAATGGGCAATATATAAAAAAATAACCGTCAGCAGTTATGGTCATGGTCTTTTTCATGTTTTTTAATCGTGTAAATATTGAAGGATACAACACTTGATAATTTTTCAGAGGTTGAGCTAAAATTTGAATTTTTTTGAATTTGTTTGAGCTTGAAAACTAGACTTTTATAAATTGCACATATGTTATATATTTTTTGACTGTAGGAAGTCCTCTTGTTTGAACGCTGATTGCATATAGAGTCAAACTGCCCAAAATTAGGAGTTTGAACTTATTCTATAAAAGTCTACTAGATGTTCTTTCAAACCTTTAAAAGCATGTTAGATATTGGCTTTGAGTTTTAAAAATGGAAGCGCTCAGCTTTTTACATTTGTTTACAACATTTAAAACTTCATAATTTTATTGCTGCTTTATTAGATTTAGAATACTTGTGTCAACTTTTGTTACAAATTTTGTTTCGGTTTCGGAATGACATTTTTGTGTTTTTCTTATATATTTACTCGTGCCAACTATTATTTTTAAGAGGTATTTGTAAAATAAATGTGCATATTTACAAGTTTTTGATTAAATATATTTTGCAATTTTGATGTTTTATTATTTTAGCACATTTTACATACCTTTGTACATAGACCTAACACAGTTTTATAATAGCTGTTTTTTCATTAGTTTTGTTAATTTTAGTTTCCCCAAAGAAAATGTATTATAACTTAGTTTGATATTTGTTTTTACTAGTTTATATTGATTGTTTAACAGAAACTACAATCCTTTATTATTCATATGATGTTTCATAAAAGCTTATTATTGTATGGACTTATTATTATGTTTATTGGAAAATTATTCTTCTATACATATATTACTCTTCTTGTCATCCAAACAATTTTTTATTATTTAAATAATAATATTCTTTATTTTCTTATCTTTGTTTATGGTGTCATTAAGTATTGAGGTTATAAAACTATTCTGTACATGTATTGACATTAACCTGCATTCTGAGTTTTGTGATACAACTATTAGGTGGTCCATTTGATACGTTTAGTATACTACAGTACTAAACTAATTTATTTTCAAATTACTTTCTGTAAAAAGTTATGGTTTTTGTTGATTTTGTTTGTTTGTTATTGTCTTGCTAAGAGAAAGTAAAAGATTAACTAGTTTTAAAAAGTCATTTAATCGGCAAAGAACTTACTTAAACCTTCAATCTTGTTATGCTTATGTGTTGCATGTCGATGTTATTATCATAACAACATATCACAAAAATATGCCATAGTTAAACTTGTTAGCGTGGTAGAATAATTCCAAAATTTAAACTCAGAGTAGTTTTGTTCAAATTTTATTCATAGCGAAAATTTATGAATGATTTAAATTAGGTACATGAGACTATCTTTGCACAAATTTGAAATTGTCTAAATATTTGATTTTTACCTAGTTTGAGTTTGATATTGAAAAATCTGCATTTAATCTAAAATACTCGTATTAAGAGGTGTCTTACAAAAAATTTATTGAAAATTAAAACATGATTTTTATATTCATTTTAAGTTAATACACGATTATTTATTAGCTACAAAGTGAATGTTGTAGTGAGTGTTTCACCCTGTTGTTGTTTCACAGAGCCGCCGGGCAGTGTAATCAGTGTGGGCAGCGGGGATGAGAGAAGCAGTCCAGCGCCTCCTGTAGTGACGCAAGTCATCACACACAACGTACGAGAGAACAACAACATCGTCTCGTCCACACCGACTCACAAGACCAACGGAACACTCAACAATTACAAGTAAGCTATGTTGTTTACTTGATGCAACCCAAAAATTCTTTAAGAACTTCAGTTGTCTGTTTTAAAGTATTTTCTATCCCATTGTAACATTTTCGTAGCTGTATTAAAACACTGAATTATATAGACATTCTCTTAAATTCATTTTTCCTACACACTGTGGTGATACATTGGCTATTTTTAGCATATGATGGTTTAACCGAAAAATTGGTTATTCGAAATGGCTCTCCCCCCTTTATTTCGGTTAACCGGGGTTCTACTGTACTTTAAGGATCGTTTGACGCAAAAAGTAACGTAACCATTTTATATTGCAATTTTCGATCCAGAGGCTAACCTATCATGAAAAAAAATTATATTAAGAGAAATCACAATATCGCATTGTGTTAATTTCATTTGTAAAATTAAAGAGAATAACTCGTTGCTAATAGGCTCCTAGTCCCCTTTAGTGGGAACTCAGTTGATCAGCTGTAATAATAACGCTGCCAGTTAACGATTCCCGGCTTAGGACAGACCCAACCGACCAAAGGCATATTCTTTTGTGTTGCTAGCTGAATGGTTAGTGTTTCGGACTTTGGTGTGGGAGGGACAGGTTCAATTCCCGACACATCCAGAAAACTTTCTCACATTGACCTCTTGTAAAATGCTACTGGCGTAAACAAAAATAAATAAGACAGCCCAGAATTATGACAAAACCTTTTTAAATCACACTATCTTTGCCCTCCCTCTCAAGTAGAGGAGTTAAAAATAATCATTATACAGTGTATTCTTTTGACAATTTTCTTCAAACACACTCCAAAATATAGCCTACTATGATAGCTTTTAGTATGACATGTTTGATTTACAAGTCTGGTTAGCTCTTATTTGTCCAATTAAAATTTTAGAGTTGTATCGTTTTGGTGAAAAATGTTCTCGTCTCTTCCTGCTGTGAAATAATTTTCCAATGTGTTGCAGCGAGGTGTCGCTAACTCCAGATCTCAGCCCGCTCAAGAGTATCAAGGACGAACTCAACAAGGGAAGCGGAGATTTGGTCGACGGAGAAGTCAAGAAGAAGGTGAGGCATTGACCTATACTGATCAAGATCTTTAAAATTTCGACAAAATCTCCCTAAAGGTGTTCTTGTGTAAAAGTCTGAATAGCTTATCTTATCAGTCATAATTTCCCTGTTGTGAACATTTCATACACAACTTATGAAGCAAAATCTTCAGTAAAGTTTCTGTTGTGTTTTGGTTTAATCTAATAAAACAATTATATTTTCAGCGAAACACTTCAGACAAAGCTTATTTCATTGCCAAAGAAATCCTCATGACTGAGAGAACATATCGCAAGGACTTGGAAGTCATTAATTTGGTAAGTATTGTAGTTAGTTTTCAGTGTCGACATATTTTAAAAAGCTGTAAAAAGCTTTTGATTTGGATTACAGTTTGGAACATTTTTATTAAACATATCCTCAATAATGTTTTTTAGAGCACAGGAAATACTTTGGAGTGTCTCAACATTAATGTAAGGGATCCTCCACTTGATGAGGCATCATTGTGCTAATCTCAAGAGAGATTCCTGTCTTACTCAAGAAATCATTACCTCAATAATTTCCAATTTGTTTGGACTTGCTTTATTTCTGCCATAGAATTGTTTCTTTTTTTTGTTTTTTTTATTAGAAGATCACCTAATTAGATGAGGTTAGTGCGTTGAACAAACGCATGCGTTTTTGGAATGCGGTTTCACTGGATATAACTACATATGAGATTTGTTTAATTCTTCATTAAAGTCAGGTGTCAACAAAATTTTGTTCTTGAGAATTTTCAGTATTGTGTTTTCAGTGAAATAACACAAATCGTGTCTTCCTATTAACAGTGACTGGCTGAAATGTACCGAACGAGGAACTAATAGGTGGCCAAAATAATAGTAATATTTTATCCATTACTGAAAAGCTAAGGAACATTCCTTAGTGCTATTGCATAGTAATGGCATTTCCCGTCTCTAATCACGTTGTACTAGTCTATAATGTTTCCCTAGTGGTGGAGAGATGAGGTGTGTAAGGAGGAGTGTCCGTCATGTGTGGACACGTTGCTCAACCTGCTAGACCCTCTACATGACGCTCATTGTCTCATACTACGCGATGTAGAGCTACGACTCGCCAGCTGGGAGACCCGCAACTCTCAACAACAGCGCATCTCAGACATATTGTTACGATCCTGCGACTACTTGCCGGTAACTCAAACAAATCGTATAATTTTTCTGGGCCTTCATTTTATTTTTGATAATGTATTCTCTTAACATTCAAGATTGCTAGACTCTAGCCGGAAACAATTTTATAGGTTTAGGTTAGGCCTAGAGGGTCGGGGAACTATCACCAATTTAATTGGTGATTGGTAGGATTTGAACCTAGAACCTCAGAGTGTGATCTGTGTTACCATTAGACCAGTTTGATCCCCAAATAGGACTCACTCTGTGTAGTGTTTGATATTAATACCAAACTTTCACAGAACCAAAATTTCAGTTCTTGTGAAACCTTAGGCAAAGGAAGGAATGAATAAGGTGGAAATTGAAAAAATTACATTGGGTTTTCTAATGTTACTAGCGTATAAGGTAGAAACACTAAAATGACACAGTACCGATATTCCAAATCGCACCGGCTCAGAAAACGAACTCAACCCTTGGTTTACCGCAGAAAGTCTACAACTTAAACGTTAGTTGTGAAAAAAATTTGGAATATCATTATTACAAGATAATTATTTAGTGTTATTTAGGTTAATAGTTACTCAGTTTGTCCTGATGTTCCCAGTTGTACGAGAACTACATAGACAGGCATCTAGAAGTACTGGAGCAACTAGACGTTGAGTTCAGAACCAACCCCAAGTTTGAACAAGTCTACCGAGACTTTGAGAGTCAGAAGATCTGCTACTTGCCGCTCACTGCGTTTGTTCTCAAACCCCTTCATCGGATCTTCCATTACACCAACCTCCTCGACCGTGAGTATTACCAGTACAGACAGTAATGTAAAATAGATGGACTTTTCCTAGGAAGGAGAGGAAGCTTGTCCTATTTTGAAGTGACCTTATGCTAACCCTAAACATAGCTGCCTTGAAAGAATATATGTTTAATGTGTTTTATTTTTTATAGAGACTTGTTTTTTAGGTTAGGTCTTGGATATAGTTTTTGACGCCATTCCATGTACTGATGTACGAATATGAAATAAAGACGATTTGATTGCTAGTGTTTGAATAGTTAAAGATCAAGTCCTATGTGAGCCATGATCATTTTAATGTTACAGGACTTCTGAAGCATTACACCAAGGATCACATAGACTACGAAGATTGTCTCAGTGCTAGAGACAGATTGAGAGAGTTGCAGCCTCATTTGTCCGAGCGACTACGAGTCTCTGTAAGTATCAATCAACTGTGACCGTTAAATCTTATAAGCATGGCACGATTTTTGCTTGCTAAAAACTTCAAAATAGGTAAATTTGGATTCAATAAAAATTTTAGAGAATCTTGCAGTTGTAGCGACACTGAATTTTTGGCGCCCAAAACTCTCAGATAGCTTTTGCAATTGTTCAAATATCAAAGGATTCCCGTCCCAAAGAAATGTTGAAAGTATCAAATCCTGCTAGAAAGAGAGGTGACTATTTAGTGATCCAAACAAATATTTAAAACATCTCCATTTTGAATGCTCGGTTAAAATTAAATGAATAGGAGAGTGATTATAGTTCGGCCGCTTAGAAAGCGACCTCCTCCAGCATTGGTTTAGCATTAGCGCGCAGGTCGTTTTCTAAGCGGCCGAACTATAGTGTCAGCACTGATTTGTGTTCATTACGAGACAGAAGTCGTAGACCACCTTGACCGTCAGTGTAGACTTTACTTCAGCTTGGTTGCGTCGCGTATGTCAATATCCTTCTTTTCTTTTCTTTCCTTGTTGTTTACGCCAGTGGAATTTCAAAGAGAGAAAGTATGAGAAAGCTGTCCAAACCTGTATGATTTTGTGTATGTGCTGGGATTGAACCCATCCCGCACTATAGTCTGACATTCTAACCACTAGGCTAGCAACACACCCCAATAATTCCCTCATAAGTCTTAGTGGCCATACTGCGTTTGGTTTGTGTTTTGTGGAAAAGTATGTTTGTTTTATAGATCTGTTTGTCATGTTTTGGTATCTATTGAACTCTTTTAATCTTCAAATGAAGTGACCACTTTTGACTCATTTTAGTGATTGTTCAACCTAAGAAACTTAACTGCTGATACAGCAACCAATGATTGCCATTTTAAGTAAAACTTTCTGATTTTTTTTTGTTGGCATGTGTTGCAGGAAAACTTTGTAGCGCTTTGTGAGCTACAGAGAGACACTGTAGGGTTCGATCACCTCACTTCACCACATCGTCAGTTCCTGAGGCAAGGCTGTCTCAACAAGTTCTCTACCCGCAAGGGCTACCTGCAGCGCATGTTCTTCTTGGTATGTGAACAATTGTTATGTGATACAGTAGAGTCCCGCAAACTCGGCGTAATGTGGACTGGAAGGGTGCCGAGTTTGTGAAATTCCGGGTTATCGGGAACTAGAGTTAAAAATAAGAACAATACAACTTTTAAGCTTATTAACTGCCACTTTTATTTATATTTATATTACAAGTTATTATTAAGTCATCAGATATAAAATATCTGGTTTTACAATACCTTTATCAGTTCCAAAAGTAACTTTCGTCAACGTGTGTTACATGTTTCGGCGAGCTGCCATTGTCAAACACTTCAATACAGGAAGATGTAGATCCGCTTGAATAGCTTCGTTACAACACATCACACGACATACAACATTTTTACACGACACGTACGACATAAACATAAAAATAAATACTTGTGGTTTGATAGGCCTATCATGAATACGCAACATTGCCGGTACACGAGCGGGAACAGATGTGATGTGTTGTAACGAAGCTATTCAAGCGGATCTACATCTTCCTGTATTGAAGTGTTTGACAATGGCAGCTCGCCGAAACATGTAACACACGTTGACGAAAGTTACTTTTGGAACTGATAAAGGTATTGTAAAACCAGATATTTTATATATTACAGTTCCGGGGCTACAACAATGAATTTCATCAGATATAGTAGAACAAATCCTTGGTACGAGCTGCGAATGATTTGGCTCGAGTCCATGTTTAACTCGGACTCAAAAAATCACTAATTTTCTGAGCCTAATCAACTAATTTTCTGATGGCCGAGTTATCCAGACTGCCGGGTTATCAAGTGCCGAGTTTGCGGGACTCTACTGTGATAGATTAAATTGGAATAATACAATGATTACATAGCATCATCATTTAGTCATCATTGTAATTGGTGAAAAATTACTTAAAATATTTATAGACTTCAAGGTGTAATTGGTATTGATTTGTGTAAGGTGTACAACAAACACTACGGTAACCTTGTTTTTCCGAAAATTCATAGTCAATAACTAGTGGAAATGGATATTTTTAGTGTTCTGGGCCTGGGTTTGTACTCATTGGGTTTTTAGTGGAAGAGAAGTTGTTGCAAACATCCATGGGCACCTTCTTTTCTACCAAACATTTCCTGAAAAATATCAACCCTTGAACATCTCAATTTGTATTCACATTTACTGCCTTGAACTGCAGAAGTTACAGTAAAGCTGACAAATGGTAACTAATAAAATCGGGAATCTTTGCGATTTGGCTTTGGCTTTAACACATCACTACTGAAATTACTTGGCACAGTAAACACTTGTTGATGTAGTCGTCTAATTTTGGTTGTTCTGTTATCAGTTCTCGGACGTACTGCTGTACACCAACAGAGTAGGTCATATGTTCAGTGTTCACGGCCAGCTGCCTCTGCATACTCTTGCTATAGAGGAAAGATGTGACACTCCTACAGCTAATTCCTTCATCATCTATGGCGGCAACAGGTAAACTTGTAAACTAATACTGTAGAGTTTTGAGTTTAAGGATGTACTGTAACATAGAGGACGAGGGTCTAGGAATAAGGAATTTTTGCGAGGATTGCTGGCTTGCCTGGATGGGAAAGAAACCAATACAAGAAACACAAAACTTTACACAAAACAATAGACAGTCACTGTTACTGACAGCGTTTCCAACAAAGAAAGGTATGAGTTGAAGAGAAAGTTGGTTTGCAGTTAGCGATTCCGGAAATCATCTGATAAGTTTGGGCGTGAAAAAATTCAGTGCCGTTTTGATTGCTAGAGGCTCTGAAATCGGTATTGAATCCTATGTCCAATTATTGTCAAAGTTTTGAGTAGCTAACTCTCTCTATAACTTATACCGTTCTAAGTTGATAGTGCTGTCAGTGAAAGTGAAGTATTCTAATATTTTTTAAAATTATTTTTAGTATTTTTTTTTCAGGGATAGACGAGATTGAAATTTTAGTTCGAGACGAGACGAGACGAGATTTTTTATTTCTCATAAAATTTCGAGACGAGATCGAGACGGGATTTCCCTTCTCATACACAACGGGAAATGCACGTTCAAAATTTTTACCTGATTTTGTAACATTGTTAGATGACTGTTTAAATACAAAAATAATGATAATAGGCAAGAATATTTACAATCTTTTATTAAAAAACATCAGCATAACATTTTTTTATTAATCACGCCTAACTTATTAAAAATGCCTACGATTAGGAAACATAGTGATATCAGTTAGGATAGAGTTCAACTTATCCTAAAATAAAATAAATCATAAAATAAAAGCAATATTAATTTTTATAAAATAGTTACTTGTTTTGACTTTTTATAGTAATAAAACATTCCTCACACTGCTTACACTTAACAAAACTTCTCAAATGTTATTAAAGTAATATTATTAAAATAATTAAAGTAATATTTACATTTATAGAATTAATTAAATAAGAACGCCTTCGCAAAGGAAACGCAACTACAACACGCTCCTGTATTGCGGGTATTGCATTGACTTTCTGCAGGCGTTTTTAATTTTTTTTTTTTTTTTTTTTAATTCTCGTCTTGATAAAAATCTCGGCCAAAAAGAAATCTTGTCTCGTGTAACGAGATTTAAAATTTCCCGAAAATTTCCCGAAATTTCGAGACTTGACCATCCCTATTTTTTTTATTCATAGTATAATGATTTGTGTTTCTTTGCCAATTTGGACTCTTTCCCATTCAGACAAGTCTTCTATCCTCGCAAACAACTCTAAAACCCTAGGCTTTCGTAAGGATGTTACATCCTTAAGACAGCAGAGTCTGTCCGATCTTTCATGCTTCTTCACCCCCCCCCCCCCTTGTGGTCGATCGAGTACCATCAAACTGTGTGCTATTTCCATGTAGTATGACCCTTAACACAGTAAGGACTGGGGAGTATGTCAAGGCAACTCCTTTTGGCGCTCCTGTAGCATGTTCTAGTTTAGGCTACACCAGTTAGTGTGTATCTTCCCCAACTTCTTCAACATATTGAAATTTTGCAGAGTCCTGACTTTGGCGGCCAGTTCTGAAGAGGAGAAGGACAAATGGTTGGAAGACCTGACGGAAGCTATGGATTACAGCAAGAATCTTCCCAACGACGAGAAAATATCCTACCTCAGCCTTAAGTCCTGTAGTAAGTTACCTACGTGTATTCATGATGTGACTTTTGAGTGTATGGAGAATATTTTCAAAATCCTTAAATTTATATTTATTGAACTAGTTTTTTTTTTTTTTTTTTTTTTTTGTAGGAAAGGTTACAGGTTGTTGATAGCACACTAAAATTCCACAAAACTATTAGTTTCATGTTTTATGTATCACCTATTTCTAAGAAAACTTTGTCAGTGCGGGTTTTGTAACAGCAATTGAACAACTTCCTTCTGAGCCCTCATGGAAGATTAAAATATCAAGTTAAGTGTGTTGTACACATTAGAAGTTATTTAAGTATGTTAGTTGTGAATCTATTTCTTCTTCAATAGTTTCATCACACCTTTGATTGTGTGCCAGGTTCGTCAGACGACGTGATGGACAAGTGCGGCACGGAGGACCACAGAGTGTCGCCACAACGTAGTAACACGACCGTGCACGTCTGCTGGCATCGCAACACCAGTCTCAGTATGGAAGACATCCTGCGCGCCGCGCACAACACACTCAGCGGATACCTGCTGCGCAAGTTCAAGAACAGCAACGGCTGGCAGAAACTCTGGGTCGTCTTCACCAACTTCTGTCTCTTCTTTTACAAAACGTTCCAGGTAAATAGGGATCTGAGGGTTTACTGGGTCAGTTGGGGTAAGAAGTGTTGACCTGGTTGCGTTTGAAATTAAGTTACGTTGGAAAGTATTGGTTTTTGGCACATTAATTGATGTATGTATACATTATTTTACAATCATAGTGATCATGGTCTTCTGCAGTCATTGCAAAATCCTCAATGTCTCCTACAGTTGTGGCTTTACTTTTATGGGCTTTCTGTCAACAAAAAAACATGGTCTGCTTAAAAAAGCCCCTAACATTATTTGTTATCACGGTGTCATCGTGATAATTTTCAAAGATCCTGGCAATTTCAGAGATTCTCTCTTGCAATCACAACGTCGTTATCATCTTGTAATATTCTGACAACATGTATTGCCAAGTTCTTGCTTCTAAAATTTACTACACTTTAAATCTTGCCTAAAATGTTTGATATTTCTATATATTTAAGACTTAGAGCATTTAAATTTAAATTCTGTCACCTGACTACATTTAACAATGCATGGATTGTGGAAGAGTAGGAAAACAACTTGTGTTAATAAAGATAAATTATTCGCTTATCCAGGTAATTTAACAAATCAAGTGGAAATATTTTTTGAGAACTTCATTTTATATTACTAGAACATTTAAGATTAACAATCCTTTGTAGTTATACTGAATATATTGTATCATTTTCAAATTGTATATTAATCTCTTGATAGTTAAAAATGTATATTATACCAATGTTTGTATGATATTTACAGGATGATTGCCCATTGGCCAGTCTTCCGTTGTTGGGCTACACGGTGTCGCCCCCTAGTGACAAAGACGCAATACACAAAGACTTTGTGTTCAAACTACAGTTCAAGAATCACGTCTACTTCTTCCGAGCGGAGAGTGAATACACGTTTGGCCGGTGAGGATTCAAAATATATTTTATTGTATAGTTTCGAGCCTACTAAGATTTAATGTACTCTAATTAAACATTTAATCTGCATACTTTTAATTTGATCTGTTGTAGATAGTTTGACGGTTTCATTGAAGATTGTCTTCATAACGTCTAGTATACTACTGTAGGCCAATAGTATTTTGATTCCAACTGTTTCTTTTTGAAAATAACTATACATGAAACATTAAGAGGTTCAATAACTATAATGAGACTATAATGACTATAATGATTTATATGGCAAACAAACAAATTAATCAGTCTTATAGCTGATGTTATAATCATTTAATATTTTAAGTGTACTCTATATTTTTTCTGTGTCATTGGCAACCTTATTTTTTAAAGCAGACTTGTTTATTTTTATTAATCTTGATGAGGAATTTTCCAGAAAAATATTAGTGTTTTGATAAACTCCTCTTCTAAGGGCACAAACCGCTACTGACGTATTTGTAACATTCCAAATATTGAATATGTGTCTGTTATTTGTGACACTAGTTTTTATTTCAAATTGTTTATTTGCTGTTTCCCTGAGTTGAACTTTCGGTTCTTGTAGAAAAACTTAAAAATTATAATAAAGTTTTAATTTTCATTCTGCCAAACAGCTGATTGCAATATATAAACCAAAGACATCTTCATTAAAACAAGCAATAAGCACAATTGAGTTTTTTCTTTAGATTTAAAAAACCACATTATTTTCTTCTGTATTTTCGCCCTGTTGCAAAGCCCAGTTATAGCAACTGGTTTTTGTTAAAACTATCAAATATTTATTTAAAGTTAAAAAAAAAAAAAATATTCGGATATCAGGACGGTTTTACATCTGGATATATAATAGATTAGTTAAAATATGTTATCGTGTGTCGTCTTTCAGATGGATGGAGGTGATAAGTTCAGCCACTCAACATGCTGGCCGCACTAGACTCTTCAGTCGTAAGGACAGTGCTTTAGAAGACTGAAACATACGTCCGATATACAAAATATACTTAGATATCAAACTGTAAGATCTGGTTCTGCGGTTCATTCGATTTTTATCTGACATGGGTAAATTTTCAAGGCTGGTTCCCAATGAAACGCAAGAATGTTTAAAAATTCCAGATCAACATAAATTTGTCACCTTAATGTACCTTGTAAACCCGATTTATAGCAGTTGTTTAAAATAGTGGAAATTTTTATAGTTTTTTAAAAGTTTTTATTGTAATACAGACAATAATTTTTAAGTAGATCTGTAATGTTTGTATCTTGTATAGTTGCATTTGGAAACCGTTATTTACAAGTTGGAAATGTGTTTAGTGCACTTATAACTTTTTATAACACTTTTTATTGGTTTACGAGCAAGAATTTTACTCAATAAGCTCGTGCATTTTTATTTGTAGTTTTATCTAGGATTGTGTTTTATAAATTGATTATTTTATAGAAAACAAAAAATTTAAATTTTTATTTTAAAAGAGTGTAATTACTTTGAATTTACAATTTTTTACAGTTGTTTTTTTAATTTTATATTTTTACAATGTATATACTGTACAATGTACAAGTACTGTATAGATTTTTGTATCTGGGTCAAATAACTTTTTAACAAGTAACCACTTTAACGTTCTAACACATCCCAACAAGTAAGAAAGACATGTGAGACGAGACATTCCTTAGTCACTTTGCACGTCCAAACACGTTCGAACACCTCACTCACATCACCATTGCCTTACCCAGTGGCTTTAATCCATTAGAATAAGAGTTTTCATAATGTGTTATATTGTACATTTATATGCGAATTTTGGTAAGACTTCTTATTGAATTTATGAGAGATTTTAAAGTATTATTGCTGTTTTAGCACAAGTTTGTAATTTAAAGATTTTTCGAAGAAAGAATAATATTAGTAACAAATGAATGTTATGTTTAATTATGTATATAGAAATTTATAATTTTTGTTGTGTTGTCTCTTATGTTATCTATGAATAAATAACTTGTTTAGTTAATTGTTTTTTTTTTTAAATCTTTCT
Organism: Macrosteles quadrilineatus; assembly: GCF_028750875.1. Lineage (NCBI taxonomy): Eukaryota > Metazoa > Arthropoda > Insecta > Hemiptera > Cicadellidae > Macrosteles > Macrosteles quadrilineatus. The sequence continues at coordinate 454,243 of NW_026542623.1, read as the reverse complement.
CAGCTCAGCCATTTTTCTCTACAAACTCCTACATCAATCCTGACCCAAAAAATGGAAAACTTATGTTCATGTATACATTATAGTATAATTATATTAGTATAAAATTATTACATTATAGTATTACAAGGGGGCTGAAAAGTCACAACCTATTTTTTATTAATTGTCATGACTTTATAGTGCTGGAAAACAAATAAAACTTTACATTTAAACATTGAGTACCATTAATTGTGGAACATGTCAAACATCGAGATATGAAGCTGCTTTGTCAACACATTTTCTTAATCCAACACATAATATCATTGACTATACCTACAGGTATATATACCTATAGGTTGTAACGACCCAAAACCCGTCAAGGGGTAAAAACCCGATTTTTAATGTTTCATTTTAAGGATTATAATTTTCCACGTTCGGGGTAAGCCGCGCCCGCGTTGTCAGCGGCATTGTAGGGGCAAGGGTCCTACGTCATCGTAGAGGGGATGACGCTAGTTACCTACCCCGCCGCCAGGGGCGATGGCGAAGAAGGACCAGAAGAGCGGACCTCATGATCAGTCGTCCACCCGCTACCGAACCGTCAGTACGCTTGCTGTTTGGAGACAATCCAACAGTCTATAACCTCCTAAATTCTGGTCAATTAAAGATTTCCCCCGTTCCTGGTAGAATCATAAGTCATCAGGTTAGTGTGCTACCGAATTTATTTTGTTTAATCTCATTTTTGGAGAAGTTTTATTATTTTTATTTTACTGTGCCGCAGTCGCGCGCACCCCGCACGCTTTTTCACGTACGAGCACACTACCTTTTGTCTTAAACCAGCTTCGGAAATCAGTTAAGTTGCCGGAACGGTTTACGTACGACTTACCCCGTTACCCCGGACCGTCCTACGTAAATTTGGTTTAAGAAACCCCGTACCGACTCTGGTGATCGACCGAGTCTAATTTTCCCGACACGTTTACTTTGGTGATTACCAAGTATAACGACAGAGTCTCGTTTTAGTTAAGTTTCTAATTAATTAGGTTATTCGCATTCATCATAGGTTATTCAAAATTCTAAATTTAATTTCACATATTTTTCGAGTGGCTATGATGAGCACTTTTTGAAGGTAAGCTTAACATTGTAAGCATTATTGTTGTATTTAATTCTGAGCCAATAAACTCGAAACGATAATTAATTAACGAACACGTTAGAGTCCTGGACTATCTCATAGTAGGCTAAGCTATCTGGACAAATTTAAGGTGTGACAGAATTTCAGGTGAGACGACAATTACGTACTTTAAAATCTAATTTTGTCTCTCAACCCGAAATTTCGTCATATCAAATGGCGATCCGAACAGGGACTATTGAATGTTAACGATATCTTATGGCGCCCGAAGGCATAGTCGATAATTAATTGTTTTGGCTCAGAATTTAATAAATATTACACATACGAACATTACCATAATCAGTGTTGTGTACGAGACATTACAGTGGAATATTGGTTTTATACCGTAGAACTAGTTACGATTAAACGTCAGTGTTGTTGTTTAACGTACTACGTTTGTGTAATAGAATTACAGGATATTTATTGGAATTTAATTGATTTCGAACTTAACCGTTTATACACCGTGTTTATTTGTACCAGTGTTTATACATTTCCTCTGATAATTTATTGTTATTCGATTATAATTATCTAAGTAGGAAATAGTTAACACTGCCTTCCGATTTAATTCATAATATTCTGTAAGAATTGTTCTGCTTTAAGGTGGTGCAATGATTTTTGGTCATGGTGGAATTTCAAACTTTTTAATAATGTAAGTTGTCAATATAAGGTTTAGAAGCAAACAAATATTTTTTTTGGAATTTTTTTATGGCTACTTTTTTGTTAACAGGTCTTTGAAATAGGCGATTTGGCACTCACTCTTTTGACTTTATCTCAAAAACGGTTTGAGTTAAGAATGTGAAATTTGGGGTATTAATCAATGATATTGTACTACAGGGTCTAAAAGTATTTATGTGTAAAAAAAATGAAAATCAATTTTACGTGCTGCTTTATTTGTAAAATAAAAAATATAAATTATGAGCTAATTGAAAAGAAAAATATTTTAGACCAGGAAGTTAAATCTAAGGAATGTATAGGAATTTAATTTATTTTTAAATATTAATATTTGTAGGCTGTAAAGTCAAAAGATATTTCCGCTGTAACGCCCGCACTGCTCAGCCTGCAACCCAGAGCGCTCCGTGCCCCCACCACTCCTCACTTTCTCCTCCGCTGATGACTCAGCCACGGCGCCGCACCGACCGCACGCTCTCGGCTCGTTGGCGTGTACATAGCATTTCGTGAGCAAAACGTTGAGTGTTCTTGGTGATGTGTTGAGAATTTATTCAAATGTAGTGACACAGGTTATTGTTTGAAATAGTGTAGTGTTGTGTGGTGATAATGTAGCGGTGCTTAGTAGTGCGCTTATGGTAAAGTATACTCAATTCCTCGTTTACTTGTCAGTATAGAGGCATTACGGATGTTTACCCAAATCATTTCCAGTATTTAAAGCAAATTTCCAATTAATTATTAATATTTCTTTTGGAAAACATGCCTATAGAAAATTTTACACAGATTAGCCTGCAGCACTTGGTGCGAACTACAGCATAAATTGTAATATTAATTAAACTAATGGCTGACAAATTGGATTATGGTTTATAATTCCTAAGCCCAGTGACGTACTCAGGAGGGGAATGAAGGAAATATATCCCCCCCCGAAATTTTGAAAAAGAAAAAATACAAATTATAGTTCAAGCCGAGTAGTTACTCCCGCCGTTTACCCGGGGTTTGGTACGCACGATTTAGTTATGCGGCCGTTTTTTATGACGTTTATCCGATATTCGGCCGTCATCGATCGATGGTACCGATAATGTGCAACTGATATTAAAACTCTTTAAGGTAAGATCAATAAACTCCTACTTTCAGAATATGTTAACATTTTGTCCCAATTTGAGTTATTTAGAATTTTTTAACTTAAAAGAAAAGTTATAAACATAATTTTAAAATGAGTTAGCTACATAAATGTAAGTTTAATTTGTTAATAAGTGATTAGAAATAGGCCTTATAATCCCTTATAATTCCTTTCTTTCTTTAAAGAAAACTGTAGGGCAACGTAACAATGAGTTATGGTTCGAAAAAAGAATGAACAGACTAACTGCTTCAAAGTTCGGATTTGTGATTAAACGCCTACCGCATACACCTTGCCATAATCTTGTAAAATCCATCCTCTACTCAAGATCATTAACCTCAGAGGCCATAACTTTCGGAAGAGATCACGAAGACATAGCTATCAAACTTTATGAAAACTCAACAAACAACAGCGTAGAGCCTTGTGGATTGTTTATCGACGTGTCCAATCCTTTTCTTGGCGCCAGTCCGGATGGAATAGTTGGTGAAGAAGGCATCGTTGAAGTGAAGTGCTTAGCTTCCGTAAAGGAAGAAACTTTGTCAGAAGCGGTAAAAGCTAAGAAAAACATGTGTCTAGAGTTGTCAAAAGAAGGGGAAATCAAACTAAAGAAGAATCACAATTACTTTTACCAGATTCAAGGCCAGCTCGCAATTACAAGCCGCAACTGGTGCGACTTTATTGTCTACACAAAAAAGGGGGAGATTTTTGTGGAACGAATACAAAAGGACACAACATTTTGGACCAAAAATATGTTGCCGAAGTTGACCAGATTTTACCAGGACTGTTTGCTCCCAGAAATTGTGGATAGCAGAATTGTTAGAGAAATGAAATGTAGAGATCCAGTTTACATCCTAGAAGCACAAAAAAAACTCAAAAATGCAAAACAAGAAAAAGCTAAAAAATCATAGTTTTTAAAATCCGTGCTATCTAATTCAAAATTGGCCCATAAAATGTTCTCAAATTATTAAGAAACACATCAATAAATGCTAACCAATAAATCTTTTAATTAACTCAATGATCAACATTAAAAACTTTCAAACTTAATTAAAGTCTTGTATTTTTTATTATAATTTTTTCTGGTAATTTTTTACAAAGTTTCGCAAATTGGTCCATTTCCGCAAAGGTCGCCACTAATAAATCTTTTTATTAGCTTAGCTCAATGGAGGGTGATAATAATCTTCAGAGTTGAATAAACTCTCTTATTTATTTAGAAACATCATTGTATACAACTAAAACTAAGTCATAATGATCTATCTTCTTAATTCTGTAAGGGTTTCGCCTAACGTTCTTTTTAACGTAATATTTATTAATAACGTAATTTTTATATTTTTTGTAAGTAAATATTAAAGTGTACTGTTTGTGCACGGGCTCCATCGTAATATTGTAATTACATACACATGATCAAATGTCAATCATGCGATTGTAGGCATGCTTTAGAAAATATGTTTCAATCATAATTTGTAAATGTTGCGTGTAAATAAAATGTTACTTCCTGAAATCTTTCTTATTTCATTTTATTTATATTGACCTTACCTGTAAAGATTGCGTGCAATTATTTTTTTAAGCAGCGTTTACTCTACAAACCAGAAACAATACTTTGTCTGAATATTAATAATTAGAATCCAGATTCACATTTACAGTATCTGCGTTTTATGATAAAACGCAAAAGAATGAAGCTGCATTCCAGAAACTCACACAATTTTATCCTATTTTTATTTCAATATAAATTTGAATGTAATATCATATAATCAAATAAAGCATATTACTGGAATTTTAATTTGTTGAGTGAAATAATGCGATGTTTGACAAAAGCAAGATAAGTAGGTCAGTCCGGTAAATGACCATTGAACTATTATGGTTTGTTACAAATTTTTGGTCGTTGATAAAGTAGAGATTGCAACGAATGAATTATGTCTTAAAGCCATTTATATTACAATCACTCAGTTCTAAAATAGACCTCTTCCTTTGATTTCGATTAACCGTAGGATAGTTAACAATGTAACTTTACCAATGGTAAAAAAATATAGTTAATTATTATTAATATATGAAAAATCCAGTTGTTTCTTTACAAATTACGATCTTACTGTTCTGTACAAAGGTCACGATAAAGGTTATCTGGTAAGTGGACATGGCCAGACTCTACCGATGACCACAGCGCAGGTCAGGGGCCAGGACATTGGGATGTACGGCGAACCTAACAGCCACCAGCCGCCGAAACAGAGCAAGCTCGGAGGACAGTCGGACAGTCGAGGGTTGGGGCGGTAAGGGGGAGGCAGAGAACCGGGGGAGGGGAAGCGGCCAAATGCGCCCCTCCACTTTGCTGTCGTACGCATCGCTCCGAACGCCGACGGTGCTGCTGCCTGGGCGGATTTTGTTTACTACAGAGCTCACTGCACCACCTTAAGAAGGCTAGTCGACCTGTCAGTTCACTAGTGTTGCGCTTGCCTATTGTTCTCTGTATGAATGGGCAAGAGATAAGAGCGGCCCGATCAGCTGTTTGATAACGGTTTGTTATTGGAGTTTCCCCGTAGTTCTTTCAATTCTAGTGAGCTTATTTCTGCATAATATTTACATCCATTGCATTGCATAATATTTATAACGCAACTGAAACGCGTTAAATATTTGGGATCAGAACTGTTTTATAATAATATTGTTGATTAACATATTGTTGTACTTCTGGTTGTCCTAATATTTAACAGCAATTAGCATACCCCAGTTTTATTGTATTGTAATACATTTAATATTGTTACACACAGGGAATAACATTGTTTAATATAATAATACAGGATTATTATATTTTGGATTGAGCCTAATTACGACGGTTTACGTACACGTTAGTGATATAATAATATTTTTGGTTAACATATTATTGTATTGCTCAGTAACAATTAGTTCACAACGAGCATTAGGCCAACGTATTATCGGAACTTTGTTTACTTTTTGCGATTGTAAACATTGATTGTTGGGGTATTGTATCAGTGGTTTAAATATTATACTGAACATTTGCGATTAGCGACGAGCCTTACGACAGTTACACAGTCTCTTACGTATTTTTTTCGACAACAACCATTATCGTCGACTGTTGTATTTCCCAATAATAATTTTAAAATGACACCTTGGGAATTATTTTTGCGCCTTTGGACTTATCTTTTCCCAGTTATGTATATGCTGACTCCAGATGAATCAGGGAAAAGGCCCCCGCGCAAAAACAATGACCCATCGCCAAATGCTACCGCTCCCGCCGTCACAACCGCTCCCGCCGTCACAACCGCTCCCGCCGTCACAAACGCTCCCGCTGTTACTACCGCTCCCACCGTTACCACTACAACTGCCGTCACCACTTCAACGTATGTCGCTACAGCAACCACCGCTGCCACTGCCGTTACCACTCGTGGGTCTACGGAATCGATCGTGCCGCGCACACCGTTTGACGAACCGCGCGTCGGGTGGATTTATAGACTGAGCAAAGAGGAGCTGCAGAATGAGATGAGTAAATACGGCCTTTCTACGGCAGGTACGGCAGATGAACTTAGGAAGAGTTTTGTGGATTTTTGGCGATCGCCATTCTCCGCAATTACCCGTACCGAACCCTACCGGACCGTTGAACCTCCACGCACTCTTAATATCCCGCCGGCGAATTACGGGTTGGAATTTGGAATACGCGTCTAAGGACAAGTTAGGCGTACATACCACCCTCGACGAACGTGACAGTGTACGGGAGATACTTGGGTTGTCACCGAATGCGGACTCTACGCTAGTGAGACGGGTCCTAGGCTCAATGGTGAATACCTTGAGGTCAAACGACGCGACTCCCACGGGACACTACGCGACCGACACGGTTCCCGCTCACGCCGCACCCCCTACCACGAATTATGCCGATCTGTGCTACGGTGCGGTACCACGTCCTAACGCCTCGGCAACTCGCGAGTTGCGAGATGCCGATCCATCGAGCCACGCTGGCCCCTCAGGCCGCCAATCGCTAGACGGAGCCTCCATTTACAACGTCGTTCGTAAGTGGAACCTTCGTTTTGACGGTCGCAAAGACCCGGTATCGTTCCTGGAACGCTTGGAGGAGCTAATTGAGGCGTATTCCTTAGCCCCAGACCAGGTCTTCAGGGCTCTGCCGGAACTGTTGACTAGTAACGCCTTGTTATGGTACCGCAATAACCGGGAAGCGTGGGCCGATTTCCAGGATTTTCGTAGCCATTTCGAAATCCAATATCTACCTCTCGGTTATCGCCGTAACTTGGACGAAGAGATTCGTAAGCGGACACAGGGTGACCAGGAGCCGTTCAGAGATTTTGTGGTCGCGTTAAGCACGCTAATTCGAAGGAGAGGATCCATTTCGTCCCACGATAAGATTGACTTGATTTATACGAATATGCGACCCGAATACAAGCTTATGGTTCGACGCCAGGACTGCTTGACTCTGACCGAATTGATTAAGCGTGCCGAGGAGTACGAGTCCTACGTTAGGGATAAGAGCACGTTTCGTCCTCCACCCCCTCCGGCTATCTCTCTCATTCCTGAAACCGCGTATCACGGGCGAAGGCGTTCTGAACGTCCGGTCGATAACGCCGCAGTCACTGCTGAGCCACCACGCGAACCGAGCTCCCGGACCTACCCGCAGCACCAGAGGTACGACCGCGCGCGGCAAGGACCGAGTTCGCGACCCAAGGCACAAACACTATCCGTGCCCAACTCCCACTCGAATGTGAGAGGGGCGGCACTGGAGAAACCCTATCACGTCAGCGATGGATACGTTTGCTGGAATTGTGACCGTACGGGACACTTGTTCCGCGACTGCCCCGAACCAAGAACATGGAAGTGCTTTTATTGCAAAACCAAAGGCATCTCGACCGCAAAATGCAATTGTAAGGCGGGAAACGCACACAGGATTCAGCTAAGGAGGGGGCGGCTGAGTCCAAATCCCCGATCCGGAACAGAGCCACCCCATCGACCCGCGGTTGCCACGGTCGCGCTGGTGGAGGTATCCCCAGCCACCCGTCGCAATGCTCCCGCCGATACGCCTCACACCCCGATTGCCACCGCGTCCACTAGCCGGCCAGTGCCACAGGAGGTGCGCGACATCCTGTCCAATTTACCGTTGGAAGACACAGGGCGGCGAAGGAAAAACCAGAGGATGAAGGTGTTCAGGGGAGATGGTACGTTTTTCCGGGTCCGTACGAAGAAGCTGCGGACGATGGAGCACATATATTGAGGTGACGTACCCAATTTAAGAAGAGTTTCGATTTCGTTATTTTCTTGCTCAAGAGTGTCGCAGCAGACACCGACAATACCCTAGGTTCGGGTATTTTTTTTCTTTTTCCGTTTTTCTTTTTTTTCTCTGCGAAGTAAGAAGGGGGTGTAACGACCCAAAACCCGTCAAGGGGTAAAAACCCGATTTTTAATGTTTCATTTTAAGGATTATAATTTTCCACGTTCGGGGTAAGCCGCGCCCGCGTTGTCAGCGGCATTGTAGGGGCAAGGGTCCTACGTCATCGTAGAGGGGATGACGCTAGTTACCTACCCCGCCGCCAGGGGCGATGGCGAAGAAGGACCAGAAGAGCGGACCTCATGATCAGTCGTCCACCCGCTACCGAACCGTCAGTACGCTTGCTGTTTGGAGACAATCCAACAGTCTATAACCTCCTAAATTCTGGTCAATTAAAGATTTCCCCCGTTCCTGGTAGAATCATAAGTCATCAGGTTAGTGTGCTACCGAATTTATTTTGTTTAATCTCATTTTTGGAGAAGTTTTATTATTTTTATTTTACTGTGCCGCAGTCGCGCGCACCCCGCACGCTTTTTCACGTACGAGCACACTACCTTTTGTCTTAAACCAGCTTCGGAAATCAGTTAAGTTGCCGGAACGGTTTACGTACGACTTACCCCGTTACCCCGGACCGTCCTACGTAAATTTGGTTTAAGAAACCCCGTACCGACTCTGGTGATCGACCGAGTCTAATTTTCCCGACACGTTTACTTTGGTGATTACCAAGTATAACGACAGAGTCTCGTTTTAGTTAAGTTTCTAATTAATTAGGTTATTCGCATTCATCATAGGTTATTCAAAATTCTAAATTTAATTTCACATATTTTTCGAGTGGCTATGATGAGCACTTTTTGAAGGTAAGCTTAACATTGTAAGCATTATTGTTGTATTTAATTCTGAGCCAATAAACTCGAAACGATAATTAATTAACGAACACGTTAGAGTCCTGGACTATCTCATAGTAGGCTAAGCTATCTGGACAAATTTAAGGTGTGACAGAATTTCAGGTGAGACGACAATTACGTACTTTAAAATCTAATTTTGTCTCTCAACCCGAAATTTCGTCATAAGGTATATATAGTCAATAATAATATGAACAGATTTTTGTATAAAATCTTGTGGAACATTACCAAGAACGTCTAAAATGGAAACTTCCATCAACTTCAAAAATCTGATTTTCCGTTACGGTATTTTATGGGTTTTCATGGGAAGATAACATACGTTAAAATATGGTCGGAATTGTATTGTACAGCAATGGTAGTTGTACCTTTTGGTTCAGAATTTAAAGACTGAAACCTACTAAGCTGCTATTAAAAGATTTGATTCTTTCTGTATTTAAGAGGTTTTTATGGGTAAATCACCATTAAAAATCAAAATTAAAAAAAATGAAAAAACTGGCGATACCATGGAATAGTACCTACCGAATTTCATTAAAATCGGACTACAGGACCAGGACGTGTGAGTGGTCTGTAACTTGTGTACACATCCACACACACAGACAGACAGATATCACTTCAAAAACCACTTTTGTGGGTTCAGAGGGAACCCAAAACAGATATCCAATAAAAACTAACTCAAACATTTTGACAAAACAGTACTTTCTCTATTGGGAGAGAAAGTAAAAAACTGAAGAACCCCAGGTAGTGAGGTTTTTGTCTTAGCTGTTTGTTTTCTGCTAATTAGTAGTTCCTCAACTAGAGACTAGTCACTAAAAGTGGTATCTCCATTGCCAAACAACTATAGTGACTATAGTCGCTAATAGAGAGACTGCTGCCAGAGAAGAACGCAACCGCAGTTTCGACCGCTGGCAGCGTGAATGGGAAGCCGAGTCTCGGGGACGTTGGACCGCCAGGCTCATTCCTAGCATCCGACCATGGGTGGAACGGGAGCATGGTGAGGTTGGGTACTACTTGACTCAATTTTTTTCGGGTCACGGATACTTTCAGGCCTTTTTGCACAGAATGGGGAAGGCTGCCAGCCCAGACTGTATGTACTGTCCTAGCATTGCAGAGACGGCTGAGCATACCTTCTTCTTCTGCGACAGGTGGCATGTCCGCCGAGCCTCCTTGATCTCCGAGATCGGCGTCGATATTACTCCCGACAACATCGTTGGAGCTATGCTCCAGGGGGTAGGAAACTGGAACTGTGTAAAGCAGTTCGTTGAGGCCATACTTCGGGATAAGAAGGTCGACCTCGATCGGCCTTAGTTTTCTGAGGAAACCAGAAGGAAAGCCCTAGGGGCGTAGTATAAAAGGCCTAGCCCGAAGTAATGTGCGAAACAGTTCCAGGCTAGTGTCCTAGGAGACGAGGGGGTTTTTTAGCCGGTAGTCCGGGGACAATCAGCCCGCGGGAGTCCGCCACTACTGAGTGGCCATTGACACCTCAGTGTGCGTAAATGCATTTTTACCTCCTCCCCATAAAAAAAAAAAAAAATAGTCGCTAATAGTAACTAGTTCCTCCACTGGCAAACAACGTGACTAGTCGCTAATAGTACCTAGTTCCTCCACTGGTAACCTATTATAGTGACTAGTTGCTTAATAGAGGTTCTCCCAATTGTACACAACTGGTGACTAGTTGCTAGTGGGGTGGTTCCTTCACTAGCAACTACGAGTGACTTTATTCGCTAATAGTGGTTCCCCTGCTGGGCTGCTGGCTAATAACTAGTGACTAGTTTCTAAAATTGGCTCCTAGACTGTCAAACAACAACTAATGACTAGTTCCTATTCCTAATGGGTTCCACCACTGGTAAAAGCCAAGTATGAATGTATATGAAAGTATGAATGTAATGGGGATGAGTGCAAGAAACAGTTCCTCCTTTGAAGTGATAAGTTGCTAAGCCTACTGGTTCCTTCTTTGGAAACTACTTCTTATTACACACACAAAGCTTAATTGGAACCTCCATTCCAATTCCTGAGTTGATTTTTAGTAAATAAACCACATTATTTTCCTGGTAAGAAAATGAAAACAAGACAGCACTAACTAACTGAGTGAGAAAATTTTGTGCTGTCAGACCACTGTATTGCTGTGGGGATAAGTTATTTAATTTCATTTGCTATTTATGTAACTTTTCAAATAAACAAGGGTTATAGATTAAAATACCTACCAAAAAGAAATAACAAATTATCAAGTAACTGCTCCCACCTCTCTGTAAATTCACATTTATTCAGCATTTTGTTAAAACATGGATTCAAAATTTATGAAAAAATAATAATAAAATGGTTTATAATAATGTTTTATATTTATAAATAAAAATATTCAAAGTATATTTATGGTTTTTATATGTTTTAGAAATTCATAGTGTAGATCCTAATCCTCGTCATTTTTAGAATTAAACTCCAATTTGATACTACTGTACGGTACCTCCTGAGTGACAGACATACTCTATCAACCCTTCTCGGACGAGCGAAATCGTGACATAGAACGTGAAAAAATTACAGGGGAAATAAAAATTAATTTTCCTTATTTTTTGTGTTTTGTTATACAAGTATACATAAAATAAACACAATGGAACACTTCATACTGTAAAAATAATTTTTTACTCGTTTTTAACTATGCGGATATATCCGATACCCGTCCGCGGATTAGTACAAAAGCAGCGGATATATCCGCCACCCGTCTTTGAAGATATGACCATGACAACGTAAGGCAATAAATAAAGAACACGGTGTAAACAATAAATAAAGACAACGTAGTGTTGAGCGCGAAACGTCGAAGGGGGGAGCGTATGAGAGGTGGTGGTGCGCGGGAAAGGGGGATGCGCTGGAGGGTGTAGGCGCGGGAGAGAGCGCAGCCATGGAGAGAGCTGGAAAGTGGCGCCTTGGTACCGCGAAACATCTGGTTACTGTTCAAGCACCTGCCAGTCTGTCCGAAGAGAAGGCGGATATAGCCGCTTCCCGTTCCCGTCCGGAACATCAACAACCAAACGCGGTTATATCCGCCACCCGTCCTTTATCGCCGATTCACATACATCAGTTACGGCACGTTGCAGTCCAGTCACTTCAGGCACGTCACAGTTAACAAAAATATTCTTTAATGGATTTTCTATAGCGCTATCTACACTCACCCGTTGCAGTTCCGTCAGTAGTTCTGCAGACGTCCGTCAGTCAATTTCAGATTTCTTTTCACCGATATTTTTGGATTGTTCGGACGCTTGACGGACGTATTTGAGATTATAAAATAATACTTTTTTATTTAAATGATCGAATTTATATTTTAAGTAATGTTTGTAACGATCAACATCACGAACAATGAAAGTTTGATAGAATATTGTGTTTTAATTAAACATTTAAAGTGACGGAACCAAATGACTGACAGTTTGACAGAGAAATGCGGATGCAACTATGGCTGGACTGTAACGAAACTGTGACTGGACTGATATTGTGTGAATCGACCAGGCGGATATATCCGTCACCCGTCCGGGAAGGGTTTTTAATAAAATGGTACAACCATAGACTAAGCAACACAAGGGATTGTTTGCAACTAAGGGAGTATGTTTTGTCTATGGTACAACATTGCTGTACTTTACAATACAATTTGAGGAACTACAGTATGTATATCCATTACGGTCATCGGTATAACAATTTCTCATCACTTTTTCAATTTTTTTTTAATTCACTGATAACTGTGTCTTGGCTGACTACTATATTGTTGTAACCACTGAGGTTATAATTTTAGCTCAGTGGTTTTAACCATTGACTAAACTGTATAACCACAACACTAGTAAGTGTTATATAGTCAATGTTGTAACCGATTTCATTTCCATTCGATTCGACTCCAATCTAGTCCAATTAGGACAGAACGGAATGGAATGGAAAACAGAATGAATCAGAAATTCAGAACCAGAACCAGAACAGAGAAAGCAAATGGAAATGGCGGACGTCGTCTCGTCACTTGCATTTCGTATTTCGTAGGCAAGTCGTTTAGCACACATTAAATTATTTTCTGTTTTTACATGTGGTAATTGCCATATAAGTGATTCAATTTAAGCTGAGGGTTAAGCTATATAATCGGCCTAAATTTTCACATAGATTCTGATCGGTGTAATTATTACTTGTAGGAGCTGCTAGACTGTGGAGGTTATAGTTGCGCTTGGTGACCAGTTAACAATTAATTCGCCTATTTTAGTATGCATTTTTAGACTGATCAAACTTTACTCCAGCCTTTATCTCGTATTTCAGTTTTAGAAAAAAAATCAAATACACCCAACCACAGCTAACTTAGGCCAAAAATGGATGATGAAAATGAGGGTAAGTAGGCCTAGGTATGTTAGAAAGTAGGCCTAGCCTACCTATGTTTAGTCTAGGCTTGCACATCTCAAAATCTTTTACTAATGGTAGGCCTAGCATAAGTTAGCCTTTCAAACAAACATACTGAGTTTTACTTCCTTGTGTTGTTTAGTTATACTGTAGTGAATAAGCTAACCATCACAACAACTTTCTTAACACAGGCTGCTACGGACGTTCCGGAACGTCAAACGGGCCACGGCGCCAGGAGCTAGGAACGTTCCGGTACGTTACCATGGATCAGCCAGCTCGTCATGAGCGTCCTATATTTCTTTGTAGCTCGTGGGGACGTACTTTTCTGACAATAAAAAATATAAGTAGTTTCCGAAAATCACCACCAGGGTTGTTTAGAACAGGCCTTTGTCCCACCTCTTTCCTTAGATAGCGACACTACTTTACCGACTGCAACCTGGGTAGTGCTGCTATAGTACGATGTCCAAAGCCAGTTTTATTGCAGAACATTGCCATCCAGTACAACTACTGTTGTTTTTACTGTAATTCAGTGTATCGGCAGCAATGTTTACACAGCGGCGAGCGTTAGTTCAGCTCCTGGCGCCGTCCCGGCATCTAGCGGTCAGCAGCGAACGTGTTAAATGACTTTTTTGTCGCCGAGGCTTCCTGAAGACACCACACCCCCTAGATTACTAGACACCACGCCTGAAAAACTTGCTTAAACATCGTGACAGGGATCGTTTCCTATACTAACTTAGACTCCTAACCAAGATTGCTTGACACCATTACCTAGATTAACCATAATCTGATCGTGATGTCTAGTAGTAAGTTTTGCTTGGTGTCTAATAGGCCTAATCTAGGTAAGGTGTCTAGTGATCTTGGTAGGCCTAATGGTGTCTAGTAGGTCTACTTAATCTAGGTGTGGTGTTTAGTATTCTTGATGGGGTGTCTAGTACAATAAACTGCCCTGTCACGATGTTTGAGCGAGTTTTTGAGGGGTGGTGTCTTGTAATTTAGGCGTGGTGTCTATAGGAAATGTTGGCGACCAAAAAGTCATTTGAGAAAGTTGTAACTTAGTGCTTGTGTCTAGGAACAGTTTAAAAACGTCTTAGCCTATAGGACATTTTCGGTGAGTTCTAGAAACTGAACTATAACCGGGTAGGTTTCCGTATCTGTTGGCACAAACAGCTGATTGAAAATATTGATCGATACAGGCCTATCGATTATATTGTTTGGTTAATTAGGTAAGGTTTTAACCAAACGATGTATCGAATGAAGCATATTTTCATTCGGTTGTTTGTGCCAACAGATAGGACGGAAGTCTACCCGAGAATATCCCTAAATAGCAACTTAACTACTAGGTTTAATTTACTCACCTAAGGTAAGTACCTATTCTTGTTATCTCTACGGTAGAAGGGGGGAATTCTGTATTAGGCCTAGGTACATTTTATTATCAAATCAACCCTTCATACAGGGTGATTGATATACATGAAGTGTGCCAGCTGTTTTATTTGAAAACTATAAGAGATATCAAAATAAGTTAAAAGGTAAAAAGCCTTGGATTTTTTATATTAAAACTAGCTGACCCGGCGAACTTCGTATCGCCTAAGTTATAGGTTTCCCCTAAGACAGACCAATGGAAAGAAAGTACCGTTACGTTTAATTTTCAAGATGATCTCGTTCGCATCGCTCAATCACGTCCTGGTTGAAGTTCGTTCGCTACGCTCACTCACCTTTTGGTTGCAAATTAGCTGTTGTCATAAATGTAAAAGAAATAATAGTGCTGCACCCTGTTGGTAATCCTTGTAACTTTAATGCTATTGAACATCATAGAACAGAACCAACTTGTTTAATTGAAACAGCTGTTAAGATTCATTAATTCCATTTCTCATAAGGTTAACATGGGAAACTCCAGAGCCACTGGGGCGGAGCCCTTTTAAGAATTTCGAAACGGGAAATAGTTTACGTCCGATTCGCATACCTACAGAATTTACACACCAAATTTCATAACGATCGGTGAAGTCGTTCCGGAGGAGTTTGCAGACAAACACTGTGACACGAGAATTTTATATATTAGATGTAAGTTAGTCAAGTTGAAAAACATTTTTTAGCCGCCATTTTTCCAATATGGCTGCCAACTTTGATTTTTCTTATGGAACACCCTGTATTTTATGATGAATTTAATGTATTTTTAAGACGATTTTACTCTTGTGTTTTTTTTTTCATAAACCTAACTGTTTCACCTACTTAATGGTTAAAGTTTTGAAATTTTGGCATGAGAAAGAGTTTAATTAAAGGGCTAAGCAAGCCAGCTGTTTTATTCAAAATTTCACAACTAACCATTATTATCTTTGAAACGGTTAGGTTCATGAAAAAAAAACACAAGAGTAAAATCGTCTTAAAATTACATTTTTTACTGGAATACATCATAAAATACAGGGTGTTCAATAAGAAAAATCAAAGTTGGTGGCCATATTGGAAAAGTGGTGGCTAAAATATTTTTTTCGCTTGGACTACAATTTTTAAAATAAAAATCCTAGGCACTTACCATTTAACTTATTTTGATATCTCTTATAGTTTTCGAATAAAACAGATGGCACACTTAAGTTATATCAATCACCCTGTATAGGTAGGCTATTAGATTACTTAGATTTTTAAAATCTGTAAATTTAAGTAAGGCCTAGGTCTAGTGATAGTCTTGTACCCTCTTAGTTTTTTTCTATAGCCTATTTGTTACTTACCTTTGAAATGTAAATTTTGTTTGGACCCTTATGTATGTTTTTTACCTATTGAAAGTTTCGAACAAACTTTGCGCGAGAAACCTTGGAAATATTATTAAAATGATAATTTAGGCTATGTAAACTATTTACACTTACCTCAAAACCAAAGTATACTCAGTAATACTCAGTTATACTCAGTAATTTACTATAGTTTTGGAGTTTTTAAATTGGCCGAGGATAGGCTACGTATCCGGTAACCTGACGTGGATTAAGTTAGGCGTCCGGCAGTTAGGTACTGTCATAACCTAACCTGTCATAACCTAACCTAGGCCTAGCTAACCAAACTTGTTGATAATGAAAAAATCGAATGAAGTTTAAATTCTGTTCATGAAATAAAATTATAAATGCCTCAAATTTTAACAAAAGATGTAGATTATGAAGAAATGGCATTCTAAGCAAAATCTCAGACAAAAAGTTAGTGACGCCGATGGGATTTGATCTAAGTAGGCCTATCTCTTGAACATCAGCCGAGTAGCATACTCTATCCACTACACCACGATCACCGACGGCATTCCACCGTGTATCGTTGTGTTAGTGGTGTTCCGGGCCCCCACAACCCGGTGGTGACGTCACTGCCAGACGCCTAATCAACGTTTGGTTACCGAACGTGTATCCTTTGCGTTTTAAATTATTTTTAAAGGGTTGTTTTTAGGGGTTGAAATTGTCAGTAGATCTACCCAATTGCCCCCACTAACTTATGGGAAAATCGGTACTAGCTATGAATACTGTTGTCAATTGTTAGGCTATTATGGCCTTGAGAAAACCCCTTTTTTTGGTCTGCAGCCCCCTGAAGCCTGGGGCCCTTAGGCAGTTGCTTATTGTACCTAAAGGGTAGGCCTAATCCTCAACTGCCTACCAATGTTCATGATTTAGGTTGATAATCTAAAGCCTTCCCCCAAAAGAGCTTCTGGAATAACTTCTAGGTTACGTAGGCTGTGTATGTCGATTTATAAGTTAAGTTTGAAGATAAAATAATACTTCTGCTCTAATTAGATTGAACTTTTTCAGTGTATGATGATGAAGAAACCAAAACTGTTAGCCATGGAGGTAAAAAGAGCAATATACTCCCTTTATGGGGGAATGAACGAACCATGAACCTGAATGCTCTAATTTTAACAAATATTCAATCGTCACATTACTTTAAAGGTAAGTCTAAACATATAGATCATGAGATGGGCTTGAGGGCTTGTTTGTTACAAGGCACAGTTATCAATAGCCTGCTTAAAAAAACTTTGAGAAATGTTGCACAGTTACTTTAAAGGCTGCTGCTTGGTGGCATGATTAAGTCTGAAGTAGCCTACATTGGACTCTCACTGATCCTTAATCATATTGAACTAGTAAGTTAGGTCTTGTGTCGGAGTAATGAAAGTGCCAGAGGTTATTAATGTTAAGTTGGTGATAGCAAAGAGGGAAATAGGAAAATGTAAAATTTTAATCCTTCATGAACATTTCTTACGGTTACTGAGACATCATCATTGCCCCCCACAATCACGACAAAATCATAAAAATATTCTATGAAGACATTGTGAAATTTAAATCACACATGTACTTCAAGACATTAATATACCTGTGATCTTAATATGTAGCAAGAATTGAAAAGTTTTGGCTCAATTTTTTTCTAAACTTGATACTCGGTCACTTAAGCAGTTAGCCGTTAGCCGGCTTAGCTCAGCTCAGATCCATAATAAAGCCGCTAAAGTGCATCTTAGTTAAGTCGCTTGCATCTTTGTTAGGCCTATACTTGAATTCTTTATCTTTGACCAACAAAGTTTGATGGATTGCGTTATTTTGATACACTTAACTTATTCATAACATAATTAGATCCATCTCAAATCTTCATGGTGTATCTTAGATGTGTAATGTTCACAAACATAATTTGAATGCTAATAGAACTTCATTGACATGAAAATAGCTAAAAAAAATAACCTAAAAAAAGGCCTGAATCTGTTGGATTACTAAAAGGCTATAGGCATCTATGTTTGTTTAGGCATACAGCAGTTTTGCTAGTTAACTAATAACTTAAATGTATTTTTCAGTTAATCTGTACGAGCTCAAAACATACCACGAGGTAATTGATGAAATCTACTACAAGGTTAGTCATTTGGAACCATGGGAAAAAGGTAGTAGAAAAACTGCTGGACAGACTGGAATGTGTGGAGGTGTAAGTATGTTTAAAATTACTATCTTTGTTGTTTCAAGGTTTGATTTTGTTTAGGATCGAAAGAGCAGGCTGGGTAGCGTGGTTTAAGTGCTCGCCTAACAATCAAATATGTCATCAAAATCAAAAGGTTGTTAATTGAATCAAACATCAAGGCAGATTATCATGCACATTGTCATTGGAAAATGCCTAAATGGGAAAAAATGTGAATGGAAAGGATGTGCACAGCTGTAGCAAATGAGAATTTATTTACTGGCAACACTTGAGCAGCTCTTTCACTAAACTTGTGTTTTGCGAACAATTCAATTTCAATTTTTAAAATCTTTCTTCCTTAATCAACTGTTGACTTTATGCAATGAATGATTTTAAGGTCACACAGTTCAAGATTTTCTGCGATCGCAGAAAACGGTGACGATGTTTTTATGACCGTGGGAGACGATCATGTCTATCAACCGCAGAAGATGTTCAAGATTTGGCCGTGGTCATGAAAAACTTGATGATGTTTCCATAACCACGGGAGACAATAACCATGTTACAGTCAATGGTCAATTGTTTATTATGCGGGGTTCACATGTCGTAAATCCTAAGAATTTTTCTTACTGATTATTAACTGAATACCTTCTTAATTCTAAGTTACAGCTATTTTAGTAGCTGATTTTCAATCTAAAATAATCAGGAAAACTCATGAGCCATAAATTGTTTTAGTATCACAACGTTTATGGACATCATTGAAGTAGGCCTAGGTATTTTAGATTTGGTAACAGCTCTGTCAGTTAAGGTAAAACCTATAACTTACCACAGCTCAGTGGCTAAACATGGATTTTAATCAGCTTTTTTGTTGTTTTATGTGTATTTGAAGGGTCAGCTGTTCTAAAGAGTTTGACTTTGTCAAATAAAATTGGTTTACATACCTTAACTTACGTTGTCAATCCTATTGTAGTCTCAGGCAACTAGTTTTGAAACAACTGTCGTTTCATCTTCAAGCCTTTTGTCGTCATACATAAAATAATTTAAACAAAGTGTTGTCATCAATATACAAAAATTGACGAACTCAACTCAGTTGAGTTTTGTCCGTCGTGCGTGTTGTGACTGGCCACTCACTATTTTATGTTAATTCAATGTATTTGTATTCTTCGTGTGTACAAAATCCTAAATTTTTGTTTATTGACAATGTGTTAAATAATTTTATGTATGATGACAAAGGCTTGAAGATGAAACAACAGTTGTTTCTAAACTAGTCCCCTGAGACTACAATAGGATTGACGACGTAAGGTATGTAAACCTATTTTATTTCTTATAAATCAATCATGGAGGAAATGCTGAGTGAATTGGACTTCGTGTTCTGTCCTGTAAGCCTGAACTCATATTCAGCCGGGTGATGGACTTGAATGCGTGACATTAGTCTCGAGATGTAATTGTTGTATTGTATGTTTGATTTGACAGGTTCGGGGGGTTGGGGCCGGCAGGAATGTGTTCACAGCCTATTGCTAACTGTATGTTTGATTTGACAGGTTCGAGGGGTTGGGGCCGGCAGGAATGCGTTCACAGCCTATTGCTAACTGTATGTTTGATTTGACAGGTTCGAGGGGTTGGGGCCGGCAGGAATGTGTTCACAGCCTATTGCTAATTGTATGTTTGATTTGACAGGTTCGGGGGGTTGGGGCCGGCAGGAATGTGTTCACAGCCTATTGCTAATTGTATGTTTGATTTGACAGGTTCGGGGGGTTGGGGCCGGCAGGAACGTGTTCACAGCCTATTGCTAATTGTATGTTTGATTTGACAGGTTCGGGGGGTTGGGGCCGGCAGGAATGTGTTCACAGCCTATTGCTAACTGTATGTTTGATTTGACAGATTCGGGGGGTTGGGGCCTGTAGGGTTGTGTCCACAGCCTATTGCTAACTGTATGTTTGATTTGACAGATTCGGGGGGTTGGGGCCTGTAGGGTTGTGTCCACAGCCTATTGCTAACTGTATGTTTGATTTGACAGATTCGGGGGGTTGGGGCCTGTAGGGTTGTGTCCACAGCCTATTGCTAACTGTATGTTTGATTTGACAGATTCGGGGGGTTGGGGCCTGTAGGGTTGTGTCCACAGCCTATTGCTAACTGTATATTTGATTTGACAGGTTCGGGGGGTTGGGGCCGGCGGGATTGTGTCCACAGCCTATTGCCTGCTCTATAAGCTATTTACCTTGAAGTTAACTAGGAAGCAGGTAAATGGGCTAATCACCCATCCCGATTCACCTTACATTCGTGCTCTCGGTTTTATGTACATCAGGTAAGTGCTAGGCCAGTTGTGTGGACCGATCATTCTCAACAGTCACCGCTTCCGAGCGGTTCAAAGGTTATTTTGCTGTCCTGTGTGGTTCAATTGACTTGTAAACTGTCAATGTTGATACACCTAGGTGGTTAAATAGTAGGCTTACCGTCGTGAAGTGTATAAAGTAGTGTGTAGTAGCTTTAACAATGAGTTAAACTAGGCTCCATTCCCATGCTAATTATGTAGCCAGTTTTAGAGTAAACATAGTTCAATTGGGGTGAGTTTTTAGCCTAGTGGTTAGTATCTCGGACATCAGTGGGAGAGGGACGCGTTTGATTCCAGGCACAAAATCAAAATGGGTTAAAACAAATGGGTTTGGACCACGTTTCAAATAAGTGTTTGTATAACTCCAATTCCTTCTTTGAAAATGCCTCGGATGTTGACAGTGAGAATAAAAGTATTGACTATTGATTTATGACTAATAAAAAAAAACTTTTAATCCAATCCAGACTAATAGAACTAACTACTTATATATTGCAAACGATAGCATTTTTTATACCACAGTAATCCATTTAAGTATACAAAATTAAGGGAGAGACCTGAATTTTCATAGGAATAAACTCTGTGAGTAGCTCTTTCAAATAGCCTTTATTTTTTTAAATAACAAATTGGCTAGAGCTGGTTCATATGGAGATTGTTTTCTACAAGATTCAAAAGTCAATAGGCGAATAGTATTTTATTTAAAGATTCAAATTTAAGTAGGGTTTCCATTAATCGCAACAGCGGGGCCCAATTAATTTGATTAAAGATATTGTGATAAAATCAATAACCAAATTTGACCGGAAGAGTATGTACACTGTGTAACCCTGCCTTACTGACCACCAGTTATTGCCTTAATTTCACATAGGACTTTGTCATTGAGATAATTTTAACAACTTGTCTGTGAGTTAGTTTGGAGTATGTGTTTTTGAGATTTAGGACCAATAGTTGTATGTCATTACCAAGCATTGCAATCCTTTAAAATAGACTATTGCTCAAGCTTTTGTGATCTAAACTCAAAAGGAAAAGTTTTTTATAAAAGTTATCTGAATTCATAATATTTTAATGTTGATTATTTAATTACATTTTTCTATAAACACAACATTTCCCATCGATTAGAAATGTGGATTTTTTTTAGATAATCTCTAAAGACTTAAACTCTGCTTTTAACTACAATTATTGATTACTTATAATTGTTTGGTATAAATTATGGTTTTCATCATAGATTAGTCTATCCGATCAAATTTTCATGTCAGGAGCATGGTCCCATGGTGATATGAGGGTTTTTACTGTAATCCAATCAATTTTGTAATCCAGGGTCCTGATTAGTTTTTATAGTGAGACTGGTGTTCTGAAGCTATGTTTTAACAAATATATTTTTAACCCTGATCCCACTAGGCCTAGTCGAGAGACTAACTCGTACGTTGTGTTGCAGATACACGCAACCACCCGCAGATCTCTGGGACTGGTATGATGCTTACTTGGAGGATCCTGAGGTAGGTAATGTACTCATCTTTTCTACCTTTTTTTTAATTTTTAGGTAACCATATTGATGACTGTTGGGATCATCTTGTGAAAAGTATTGTACGAGGTAAATTCTAGGATACTGTTACTAGATGTAAAATCAAACCAAAAGATCTTTATTCGCAACGAAGATACCGATAGTAGAGCAAGTAAAAGATAAAAGGACCGATTATCAGAATATTTTCTGTTATATTTGATCTTGTGTTCTTAATTTGTGAGTAGATTTTTAGGATGTAATTTCCTAATTTTCCTTCATTTTACTAATGGCTTTGGTTGCCATAATTAACAAAAACTAAAGATCAAATCCTAAATATTCTATCATCAAGAGTGGGAATGTTATTTTTTCGATTTTAGTAATTTTTTCTGTACCGACACTGGTATTCAATTATGAAAAATAACATTACTACAGTACAGTTGGCTACAGTAGTTTTGATATTTTAAAAATGTGTTTGGCATGTTAAAATTATTTTTTAACATTAACCTTTTAACATTTAACATTAAATTTTCTAAAATGAAAATAGGCCGCTGGACACGCTGATAATCCAAAGACATTATTTCAATTAACTTAATCAGAGTGGTAGTACCTCACAATTTTTACCCCCTCAAAAATCCCTTTAGATTTACTACAGCATCTCGTGCAAACATGTTCTGTCTCAAAACTTGCTGAAGAATTACAGCCTGTTTCCAATTCGTTGCCAAATCGTTAAACATTTTCAATCAGTCATTTCATCGGATGGTTTTCAGTTGTGCTTAAGTGAGATATTTTACAGGAAATGGATGTTAAAGCTGGTGGAGGTCAGGTGATGACTATTGGAAACATTTTGAAGAACTTTCTGTGCAAACTGGAATGGTTTTCGACCTTATTTCCTCGGATTCCAGTACCAATTCAGGTATGTAAGTTTCACTGGGCTTTGTCATCAGTCTTACTAATGAGTTTAACTTATACACTTCCTTTATTCTGTGTTTTTAAAAACTTGTCTAGTTAGAGAATAGGTGATGACACTAAACAAAACTATTACTTCCACATATTTGTTATAACCATCAGATTTTCCCAACCTGAGGTGTGCAAAGGCCTTTGAGGCGATTTGTTGTGGCGATCTAAATACAAGTACCTAGCCTATTATATTTCACACCTATATTTAGTAAATATATATAACAGCCAGAGAAAAAGGTTAGGAACACTGGTCCATAAAGCTGAACAAACACGTAGCCTAACACATAAAGCACGTTCTTTACTTAAAAGTAAGGAAGTGTTAGTAGTGCTCTTTCTGCAAATTATTGTGGTAAAAATGTGGTTTCCATCACTCGAGAAGTTCAATGAACAGTATGGATAATCTTGGTAACATGTTGTAAGAAGTTCAATGAACAGTATGGATAAATTTGGTAACATGTTGGATGTCATAGTTATAGCCTAATCAGTCAAAATTTTAGGGATGGGAAATACTGTAGTTTTCCAATCATAGTTAGAGATGTTCTTTAGTTTTTTGTAATAGGCTAGGTGAAATAATACCATTTTTTCACATATTACTTCATTGTCCAGAGAGTTTTTGCTGCTTGTTCCAATACGGGGTTAATATTTTTTTTTATATTCCTAGGTACTATTGTGTTGCATAAAAGTTCCTCAGACAGGCTCTTACTGTTATTTTAAAATAATCAATGTTAATCAAACAATTAGTATCATTACTGGCTCGTTCTATCAGTTCAGACGACGTAAAAATAAAAATATGGTATTCTCAGTTATCCATTAGGAAGGCCCTATTATCTCGAGCTGCTCGCTGTCAATAGGAAAACGTGATCAGCAGAATAGTTATTTCACTCACCTTGTTCAAACTGTTAAGACAACATATAAAAAATAATAGGGTAGTCTAAGTACTCTATTACCAAGCTAATAGGCGACATTTAAGCAATAGTATTATTTATCCTATTACTTTAAAGAACACCCACCTCTAAAACATAAAGTGCATCTATCTGATTGCAAATTGTTTACAGCAAAAGTTGGAGAAGATGATGAATGAGAGGTTTCCTCCACCGGCGGCTGGCACTGTTGTGGCTCGTAAACCTGCTGCTCCTGTAGGTCGTCACATTCCCGATGAAGAGGCTCACTACGGCCAGGCTGAGAAGGCTTCGAGGATACGCGGGTAGGTACGAAATGAGACGTCTTTCAATTTACTTTGTGTATTTCACAAATTGAAATGTGTCTGTTTATTTCATGCACTATTTCATTCATTCACTCAATCGAAATAAATAAAAAAAAGTTCTTTTATTTTTACATCCTCAATTTTAATAAGTTTTACATTGCACAAAAGCAACATTTTACTATTTTGGAAAGTTACTGGAGGTTTGTTGAATCAGATGTAGTATTTGAAGATTACAAGTAAAAAGGCGTCAACTGTCAAGCGTAAAACTATTCATTGAGGTTTGAACAAGTAAAGATTCTTTGGAGCCTAGTTGTGCTAACTCATAAAACAATTACAAAACTACAGTAGAACCCCCGTTAACCAAAATAAAGAGGGGAGAGCCGTTTCGGATAACCGATTTTTCAGTTAACCCATCATGCTAAAAATAGCCAATGTATCACCACAGTGTGTAGGAAAATGAATTAAAGAGAATGTCTATATAATTCAGTGTTTTTTTTTTTTTCAGTTACGAAAATGTTACAATGGGATGGAAAATACTTTAATCCAGACAACTAAAGTTAGCATTTAACAGCCCTATATTATTTTATAGATCCATTTCGGTTAATCCTGGTTTCGGTTAACCCATATTCGGTTAACAGAGGTTCTACTGTACAAGGAAAATTTTTAATCCCACAGTGCCCTAGATGTTTAAATTACAATCATTTTGGTATTCAACAAAATATTTATGAGAGTATATATGGTAACTCTTCAGCGGCTGTTTGAAATTAACATTGCTCTTATGGCGGGCAAATCCAAGTTGGCCGTTAGCCTACAAGAACTACATTGGAGATTAGATTATTGAGAACTGCTTAGGATGCATCGACATACTTATTATCATCGACTATTGTCAGAACTATAACTACTATAATTATAACTATAAATTTTACTGAAACTTATCTAGATTACTTATTGTGTGTTATACAGGGAGCCAGACAAAGACAGACGAGGGTATAGCAGAGAAAACGACGATAGACGAGGCTACAGCAGAGAACACGATGACAGACGAGGAAGCAGTCAGCTAGACGATCGCAAGGGATACAGTCGTGAGAGAGACAGGGAGAGACATGCGGATAGTCGTGGATACAGTGCGGACAGAGACAAGGACAGAGCTAGGGAAAGAGACAGGGATAACAGGGACAGGAGGGACAGAGATAGGGACAGGGACTACGACCGGGACAGGAGAGATCGCACCAGGAGAGACAGGTAAGCTACTGGGTTCCCGAAATGTTCAAGTTGGGTCGGGGCAACAGTTGGCCCAAGGAATACGATGGTGCACGAAATAATTTTTAAGTCGAGCCGAGATTTTATTGTTGCCATCATAGAAAGCATATGCGTGTGTGGAAATTGATGATTTCCCCCGATTGCGGGTGATGTTCACTGGTGTTGTGGGAGACAATGATGATGTTGATGTGACCTCGGAAAATGTTTACTATTTGGCCATTACCACTTCACCGCCAGAAGTATCAAGCGCTCAGAAGCAACGTTGCTAAGTTTATCTACTAAGAAACAACCTTTTCAAGGCCCAAGGGTCAACATTTTTTACTCTATCTGAAATAAAAAAAGTCTGGTCCGCATCCGCAAACTCCTCAAGTGTACAATCAGCGAGTAATTTCTCAAATGTAATCAAATAACCAAAATGACTTTGTTAACCAAAGTTAGGTTTAAATAGAAAGGGCTTATGCCTACATTTCGAAGGGCAAGCCTGCTTATCCTATAAACAGGGTGTCTACCAACCGGGAAATCCGGGAAAACCGGGAATTGTACTTAAATTTTTACTGGCCATGAAATGTACGGGAATTGTCCTTAAATGCCAGACAATGTCCTTAAATTTTTAATGGGCCATAATTTTATTGATCGCTAGTTGTTTAGGAGCACATAAAAGGTTTATCAGATGTTTGTTTACATTTTCATAGTTTATTACTAGAGTAATTATGCAATAAAAATCCCAGTAACAATCTCAAACCCATTAATATTTTATCACGACAATCAAGTGTGAAGTCAAGTACTTCCAAGAACTGTTGACTCAGCAGCTAGCTCATAAAAGTTGTATCACTTTTATTCCTTTACAACTTCTTTTTTTATTACTAGGGTAATTATTATTAGATCCCAAACCTATTTTATCGTGAAAATAATAGCTTTATAATGGCTGTTAAATTTCACTTCTTACTTGTACTTTCGGTTCAATTTGCCGCGGCCAGTGCTTAGTGCCATAAAACTGTTTATGGTTTCATATTAAACATGTAATTTGCCGCGGCCAGTGCCTAGTGCCATAAAACTGTTTATGGTTTCATATTAAACATTTAAATAATCTACAGTCTTATTATGTACTTTTTTATGGACCTTTTTTATGACCTTTTTTATGGACATATTTTATCTTTCAATTGACAAAACCACAAGCATTAATGTTTTATCACTATGTAGGCCTGCTTGGTTTCAAATTATATCATTGCATTTTCTGTATCTTTGTCTTATATTGTTGGCTGTTCAGGTTTCAATGTTTTTTGTTTCCCATATATTTATTTATTGAGTTGTATGCTTTAAGCAATCAAAATCTTATGAACTAGAATGATGACAGTAACTTTGCTGCTAACCTCATTGTTTGTTACTCAGTTTATATAGGCCCTCCTAAATAATTAGGTTTAGGCCTGGGTATTTTGATTCTTGAAAGAGCTGTAAAATATATTAAGAAAATGTAATTGAGCCTAAGATAAACAACTAATGATTGCTATAGTCGATATTAACTTTACAAATGAAAATACAATAATCTTACTCTGTGCTTATTGCTTATTAATAGCCGCTTACCATACCTTGATTTTGTACTAAGAATTGAGTAACAATATGCATTAAAGATTTTTTTCCAAAAGTAGTCAAGAACCTAACGTTGTGCCAGGGCGAATCATGCCAAATTAATCCGCCTGGATCGGATAAGCTATGTTATGAAGTTTACGTGACGGATGGAGATATTTGTCGCTATCGCAGGAGACAATGATTGCATTTCTCTGTTACACTATAAAAGCTTTACCTAAAGTATAGGTAGGCCTATGTTTGTTTACTTTCAATAAATTTACAACTACAGTGAATAACAAGATTAATACAGTTTGACAAATCAGGAAAATTATTCGGTAGGCCTAATGACACCGACAAAGGTTACGGCAAAGTGTCCTTAAATGTACGGGAATTGTCCATGAATTTTTTATCCAGAATGTAGTAGACACCCTGTATAAAGTTAGAATTGTTTGCTGTTCGTCACAAGTCAATCTAAAAATGAAAATTAAAATTAAAAATACATGCCAAAAATTAAACTCAAATAACTCCCAAATTAAAACACCACCGTGTGTGTAATTCCTTAGATTACTAAGAATATGATCTTCCACTGCGGCAGATTGCAGCCTGACTTATTGTAAACATTATGGTTTTGCTACAAATTCATACTCTTACTATTTTTTCAAGATTGTAAAAACTACATGTGTAGAATTTTTCAGCAATTATTAACAACGTCTGTGCTAGAAAGCAGCTTTCTATGTTCTCAAAACCACAATTTGTTCCAACTTAACGATTAAAACTATTGTTTTTTTTTCAGTCCAGTAAGAAGAAGAGACGATGACAGTCGGTACAAAAGGGATAGAGACAGGTAAAAAATGCTTAATCTGTTGTAATGTTTGGATAAAATTGTGTCCAGAGCAACTAACCTTACACTGTACACAAACTAGACTATTTCACTGTCACTACAACATTTTTTACCAAAGATGGTTTAGCCGGGAAGAGAGATAATTTTTGATCCAATTAAAACCAGGAAGTGTCAACGCCCAACTTGGTTGAAATTTCTGTCAGACATTGAAGCATTCTAATTTTTGTGTTTAGTGTACTTTTTGCGTTTCTTGTGACAGGGTTGAGTTATTTTCCATTCAAGTAAGCATGCTATAACAGAAGATTTGTAATAATCTGTTTTGGAATGGTTGTAGGATATATACGTTTGAAAGAATATTTAAAATGAAATTTTCTTTTTAGTCCTCCAAGAAGAAGAGATGAGCATGATGATAGGCACAGAAGAGACGACTATGATGATAGACAAAGACGAGACAGAGACAAAGATAGGTGAGTTGCTACACAAACCATTAATTTGATCAATTTTATTTTAAGTTTTAGAGTTTGCAATGTTAACATTCAAAATTTCTAGATGTGTTTTTAGGAAGGGAAGGTGGTTTAGCGAGATTACTTGAAGAAATTATATTCAACTGGGCGATATGAACGTAGAATGGAGTGAGATGCCTTGCGTAGCTTTGTTAATGGCACTGACCAGCTGTTTCTATAGTCAAGACCATGTACAAACGTTGATATTTGATTCTATAGGTCAGCCGCTTAGAGAGCGTCCTCCTCCTAGCATTGGTACGAGAGAAAGATACCGAGCTGTGGGAGTGAGACAGACTATGGCTCTTCCCCCACTCCGCTGACGCCCCACCCCCAACCTTTTATAAATATTAACAGCAATTAAATTATACAGCTGATCAAAATGTAAACAATTACGTTCTTCATAACTTGAGAAAAATAGGTCCTGCAAAAAATATTGTATAGCCTAAATCGCATCAATATTTTGAGCATCATGAAATTTTATTGTATCATTGTGTAAGCAGTTCCATTTGGTAACACAGAATTCCAATTCCCACGACACTGGGGCGGTAGCGTATCGTACAGTGTGAAAACAACGGCCATTGGCGAAGAGGGGGAACATACCCTCCCTCGCCATTACCTCCCCTACATGTGCTGAAAATTTCACGCAGGTCGTTTTCTAAGCGGCCGACCTATAGTATATTTATTAGGCCCTAGTTCTTCAAAGAGTTTTTTTTTAGAAATGTGAAACCAAGGACATTTTTTTGTAATCTCTTTTAATGTTGTGTGGCCTTAATTATGTATACAAGTCCCGGAAAATTTTTTAGGAGATAGCTTGACTCTATCCATTTTAAAAACTATTTTCTCAATCAGATGAATTTTGCTTACGGAAAAGTTCATTGTTTTGTTCTGATATTTTTAAAAATCAAAATTTCAAAGCCTGAAACCAAGTCCTCTTTCACTTTTGAGATGTGGAGATCGCAAAAGATGTTAAAAGATACTATCTGAAATTATACTTATTAGTATAAACTAACATTGAGCATTATGTCTAGTAACAGGCCCGAAAGTAAACATAAATATTTAAATGGAACTGTCAAAAAACGTCCTAACCAGCTGTTACAGCTATTAGTGTAGATATTTGGGCCATTGACGTCATTTGTTTATGCGTTTTCTGTTCTAATATTCGTGATACAAACTGTATTTGGTAAAATTATAAAACTTGATGAATTCATGCTAAATACATATTTGAATAAAGTTTTTTCAAAAATATTTTTTTTTTTGTGTTTTTTAGGTTTGATATTGAATGAATTATTGTACAGTAAAGCTTCTATTGTCTAGACACTATAGCCTACAGTGTTGCAAAAAGTAAATTTTTTTTAAGATGAAGACTATATATTGACACTATTGTAATTCTTAACGAATGAACAATAAAGAATATTGTATTGTATATTTTTCAAGCAGTGAGTATAATTATCTTTATCATTTATGTATGTGTGTAAGCATCATAACTAATATATGACTGAAATAATAAAATTTTTATTTTTTTCAAATTTTACAGTTTAACTCAACCCTTACTTGATTTCTTTTATTTGTTTCAGACATCATCGTCATCGACACTGAACACATTTTGTAAGGACTCCGCAATTTCGACATTGACAACAATTTTCAGTTTGCCATTTTCCAACTAAATGATGTGAAATAGATTTTTTTCAACTTTACCAGACTGTATTAGTTATAATTGTGACAAGATAAAAAAGGGACTATTCTTTTATAATTGTTGTTTGATAATTTCCCGTTTGTCTCATCTCAATATAGGTATATTTAAATAGTTAATCTTAATAAGCTAGATAGGAATTAACAACAACTACTTATAACTTATCAAGTATTAGCATAGCATGAAAAAAGATAAAGAATGGATTAGATCCATACTATTGGCTGGTTTACTTTATCTATATGATCCAATGGGATTAGAGAATCCGATAAAATACAAAAAAAAAATTAAAAAACTAGAGAATCGGTAAAAAGGATGTTTTAATGGGAGATGCTGCAGAGTCCCGCTAAACCCCCTGTCACACAGCTGGTTTATTCACCGCTATGAGCTGGTGCCTCCAGCCACTGGAGGGTTTAAACAGTTTAATATTGCAAGCTCTTGAAGAGTCACTAGCAGGACAAGTGACCACCCAGCTGTAGTATCTAGTGCCATAAACTATTCTTATATTATCCTCAGCTTTATTAATGTTTATTCAGGGATTTAATAATTAATTGTAACCTACCACTAGCTTACCTAACTAAGTTTGAGTGTTGCAATTTAGCAGTATGCGATGATTGCACTGGATAATTTAGCTATCTATTTCAGAAAAATAAAGTTACGTGCCTTATTCTACTCCGTTTCAAAACTTATATACATAGTACATAGGCATAATACAACCTAATATACATGATCAGTTTATCATCAGTTTATTATCAGTTTACGTGGTCAGTTTATATACCATTGTTTTTTTTTTAGCGAATTTCCCTATAGGGAAGTAGCATAGGTACCCCCGCCGCAGCAAACCTGCAGACTAAGCGAATTTCCATTAAACTGATTGGATTTACACTAAAATGCCTTCATAAAAATAGCACATTTATTTCCTATTTAAATAGAATTAGTTTAACGAGTACTTAGGTTTGCTGCAACAGGGAGGGTAAAAATGATTTTTGTTATAAAATGATAATAGTTTAGTAAAAATGAAAAGTATTATCCAATATCAATCAAAATATGTTCATAAACAAGTAGACTACAACAGTTGACTTATTCTCCATAAGAATAACATGGGAATTTTAAAATTACAATTTTTTTGAATTTTCTCCGTAACAATTAGGCGCATAATAACGCTTCAATATACTAAATTATTTGTTTTTTTAAGCTCTACAAAATGGTTTAAAAAGAAATTGTGAAATTTTGTGTTTTTAGGGTCAAAACCGGGAAAAACCTATTTTTACCCCATAAACCCCCGTTCCCATAGTCCGATCATGCTGGTTCGCGAACTCATTCAAGTTTATCCCGCCTTACACCTTCAAACCAAATTTTATCAAAATCGGACAAAAATTACTCAAGTTATCGTGCGGATGGACACATATATATATATATATATATATCTCTATATATAGATATATAAAAATTTGAACGAATGGTGTTTTTGGCCTCTGGGGACATCAAAATGAAAAAGTAAATCGGTCCCGGGCTTAGGTCTTACCATGAGACCTATTACATTCTCCTATTATTGACATCTGTCAAGAAAAAATAGACCGCAAATTAATATTTTTGGGATAGATTTACATTGACCAAAGAATACTCTTAGAGTGTAGTGATAAAGTTTTCCGAGCAACCCCAGGTACTATTACTTTATCTATGATAGAAGCTTGTTAAAGTTAGGTTTGCACCATATTTGGTCTAACTGGATAAACATTTTGGCACAGGTATTGTTCAAAACAAAAAAGATTTATGAATGCAAATTGTTACTACATTCTATTACTTATACTTTGCTAGGGGTCAACAAAAACCTTTGATGCCATAATGAAAACTACTTTATCTGGGTTATGGACACAGAAAAAAGGAGAATGTGCCAGTTTGTGATACTTGAAACGGAAAAATCAACAGAATACAAAACACATGTGCACACTTTATTGAAATTAAACTAAAAACACATTATTTACATCAGTAAAATTTTAAACATAATATTTATCCAAAGTACAGTAGAGAGTCAAAAATCCGAACCAATTGGGGACCGTAGGAGGTTCAGATTACCGATTTGTTCGAATTTTCGAACATAGCCTAAAAATGCCTAACAGACACAAAATTAGGCCTACAGTATTAAAAATACAGTTCTAGGATACAGTGAATGAAATAAAAATAATGATTTTTGTACTTAGGTATTTTCGTTATATAACTGTAATTCATTTCTTGAAAAAAATATATATATGTAGAGCTTATACATTGGAAACGAAGAAAACACAGACTTGCTCGGCGCGTTCACTCATTTTCCTGCCAGGCGCCGATTGTTTGGCCCGCGAAATTGTACAACATCTGTTGCCTCTGTGCTAATTCAATATTTTAAAACCCCCAGGAGCAGTTCGGATTTTCGACTCTCTACTGTACTGTATAAAATGTATTTACGGTATATCAAAATCCAACAGCTTCATCAAATAACAAGGTTAACTGAGATCTTAGATTTTTCAGCTTGAAGTACTAAAACCATATGAAATATTAATAAATGGTTAGGTATTTAGTTCAAACAGATTAACATGATATATCAAAGCTAAATTAACAATTACTAGTCTAAAGTAAAAGAGTTCTATTGTAAAAGTGAAAGAAATATACAAAATTAGCTCCTGGTAAAGTTTTTGAAGACATCTATGCACAATTTATTGAGATCTAATGAGAATTATAAAGATTTGAAAGGAAAACTTTAGTTTTTTTACCATCCTCCAACCTATTTCATAGCAATAACCATGTACAGTACTTAATACTCAAACATTAAGTATATTTTTTAATGATTCACATAAACTATAAAGTGTACTCTTATCCTTCACTTTTAGCAAAGTACTTGTATATCAAAATAAGTCAATACAAATAAATATTTAATAGAGAATGGTGTATTAATTTTTATATCTACTTTACTATAACTTTTTGCACTAAAAAAATACTGTAGCAGTAAAAAATGTATGAGTCCATGTTTGAGTTCATTTTCATTGAATGGAAACAGAATCAAATACATCCAAATCAATATTACAAATCCATCAGCTGTTTGGGTTTAACAGATCTACCTCTGCGTTTTTCATGATTTACAAATTGGTTCATTAGTGGTCTGAGTTGGTCGCAAGTACAAATCCAAACATAGTCGTCATCTAGCTGAACTTTATACTTCAACGGGCCAACTTGCTTACTGATGTATCCTTTCACCCACCCCACCCTTGGTAGTCTATAATTCTTGGCATAAACTATTGTACCAGGAGCGAGCTTAGCAAATGTCTTGTAAAACACTAATTTATTTCCAACATTCTTAGAAGTTATTTTCCTAAACTGTTTGTAACTTTCGTCTGTTTTCTTCATCACTAGTTCAGTAGAATAGGTTATATTAAACACTCTTGGTTTTTGTGAATATCTAACTTCCTTATGACATTGTTTCTCTTTTTCTTTATTCAAGAAGATTTCCTCTTGGGTAAAGTGAAAAACGTCATTTAAAACCACAATTGGTTTCATTTTTAGCTTTTCTTGATTTATCTTTGGAATTGCATTTTTCTTAATTTTTGGCTTGAATTTTTTCTTGATCGGAACGAATTGGTGTAAGTTTTTTCTCGTTATATTGTTATCTATGATGTATTTCAATTTTGTCTCCAATTCCTTCATGTTCCTGTCATGAGGTCTCTTGTCAAGATATCTACACAATTTGAACATGAGCATTGTATTCGCAAAAATCTGTCTTGCTGAGCGATGGTTGGCATGTAGAAAATTAACTATGTTAATGAGGTTGGAATGATCTGGATTAATTGGATTTTTTCTAATATTTTCTGTATTAGATTTTGGATCCCAATCCTTGTCAACACGGGATCTACTCTCAGAATATGACAAGTCAGTATCTTCACTGCTCGTAGATAAATGATTGTCAGGCGTTTGCTGACCATTGACAGGGTGTTTCACATCATTATATTCTCCATCTTGCTGACTATTGACAGGGAGTTTCACATCATTATCTTCTATATTACTTTCACACGGGGGAATCGCATCATTAATCATACGTTCTTTGTTCTCAAATTCTGGTTTTATATCTGGATTTTCATCTTGCGGCGGTTCAGGACTTGCTTTCTCTTCCTGACCAATAGATGTATGATTGCTTTCTTCTACACTTTTCTCAATTTCCAGTGACTTATCGACTTGATCTCCAAGGTTAAGTATTTCGCTGAACATCTGACCTTCACTAGTAAACTTACGAATTTTCCCAATCAATATGTAATACGCGTCACTGTGAATGTCAAGATCCAAGTTTATGCATATTAAAGCCAACAATTCATCAGTTATGTCTACCATTGAGAATTTTATCGGCAAAATCACATTCAAAGCTTCTTTCAAATCTCTGTCGCTTATGTTTGTGTAAGGATGATTTGCAAAGTCGACACTTTTTTTGTCTATTGTTTTTGCCCCTTCTATTATAATGTTGAGGTGATCCTTGACAACATTATATATGTCCTCACTATGTTCGTTCAGTTTCATGTAACGGATGACCAAAGAGACTACTTTTTCATTAGGTATCATACGTGAAAAGTCAAACTTTCCTGGCAAAATCACCTTCAAACAACTCAGAACTAGGCTAGTCGAAACTCCTGTTTGTGATACGAGTGATGCAGTTGTAGGCTTCAGATGATTGATCGGGTATTTACATTCGGAAGTTTTCTTGATGGGGCATTTCTGCACCTGAGAGTCCACAGGGTTGATGGTGATGGAGGATTTATTTACGAGAGACTTCACAGGGTTGATGGAGGATTTATTTACAGGAGACTTTGCAGGATTTCTGGAGGATATATTCACGTGAGACTTCACAGAATTTGTGGACGATTTATTTGCGTGAGACTTCATAGGGTTGGCCGCAGCTGCAGTCTTTGGTTCCGTTGAGCATACTTGATTTGCTACTAGAGCAGTAGGTTCAGGTTGTGGTTCCAACAGATTCTTCATATCCACTACCTTGATGCTTGCTGGGGCTTGTACTTTTTCTTGCTGTGGAGTCGTAAGATCTGTAGGATCTCTAGTGATTGATACTTGCTTTATAGTAGTGTCGTTACCGAGAATACAAGCCATAGTATTGTTGTCTTGTTTGTATTTCTAGAAAAGAAGAAATAGTTGTAAACAAGAAAATGTCAAATTACTGAGACTAAACATTATCTAGTACAGTAAAACCTTTAGCCTATAATCCAGCTTAAACGGGCAGCAGGTAGGTCCGACTTAGAAAAAGGCAAGAGACAATTTAAATTATTGATTTAAAGTTACAATTACTGAATTTGAGACAGCCAATTTAAAGTTCCTGGTTTCATGGAGCAATAATAATAATAATAAATAATAAAATTGCTGTTTTATAGCAATGAGCGTTTTATAAGCGGATGACGAAAGCATGTATGTTAATTCTGTGTTTAGTCCCCCCACAGTGGCAAGGGTGAGTGTTAATGGTTGAAGTGATACATCTGTTACCAATTAAGATCAGCTGGTTTATTAATCAGGACGATATTAAAAGCCCAAATATAAGAACAGATGGGTCCAGTTTTACACGCTCAAATAAACTGGATTAGGCTACATATATTTTCCAGTATAAGTTTTTAATGATTTCCAACCAAGGTCAGATTATTGACAATAGACAAAACTGTTCATGAAAATGGATTTCACATCCATAGGCTACTTTTTTGATAACTGTCACATTAATCATCTAGACACGTTTTAGCCACTATAAAGTTGTAGTTTAAAATATCTAAGCATCATCTTTAACAATCACTTTGTTCTGCAGGCTTACTAGGCCTACATTACCCAAATCAAACAAAACATCTCATTATTCTATACCTTTAGTCTACAAAACACACAAGCCCCCTTTTTAACAATATAAACCAACATATGTCCATGTTAAAACAGCTTTTATTCCAAACATTTAGTGATGTAAAATACCCGGGTATTTAAAACTCGGGGTAAATACCCTGGGTATTTACCCGGGTAAATACCCAAAATCCATAAATACCCGGGTATTTTGGGTATTTATGAAATCGATTGAAATTCATTTATATTTACCCCTAAATATGTTATAGTTATCATTACATGATAAATTAGGATAGTCTTTAACACCTTTTACAGTAACTTTTGAGCTTTGCTAGTACCTTTTAATGATTTAGCAATTTTTTTTTTAATAATACATACAGTTTTTAATTGAGAATGGGGTTTCGTATCTTAAATCGAGTAACATCAGTTAAATTTAACTTACTAAAAAATAGTAGGCTACAGTATATTAAAAAAGGCTTTCAATTTTTATCATTTTATATATTTATAACCAATTAAATAGGTAACATAAACAAAATTATTTGAATTTATAAATATCCAGGAATTGTTGAAAGATTTATTGTGCTATAGATTCAAATGTTTTGTATCACAAGTTTATGAAATTAGTTTTTTTTATTTTGACACCATTGATACCAACAAAAGATCTAGAACAAAATAAAAAAATAGAAAATATTATTAAATCCTGCCATCCTACGGCATTGAATTTTAATTATTTTCTTAAGTTGTTTACACATAGGCCACTACAAGGTTAAATTTTCCTTTTTTTCTAAATAATAATTATTAGCCTACTTTACAAATTCTTTTTCTTCACTTTCAATAAAATGAATTCATCTATCTATCATAGAAATTATAAAATCATAAGTAGTCAGGACCAGTGCAACCATGCGACCAGGATATTTATGCCGATTAAGCTTCATGCTCAGACCTGGGTATTTATGGCGATTATACCCAGAAGTAAAATGCTAGTAGTGACCATATGAAATTTTGTTTGACGCATTTAATCATCATTTTACTATCCTTAAAGGGTAATAATTGCAAAAAAAAACATCTCAATCTTCTCTAACTTTAATAAAAATTAAATAAATACCCAGTTTTTGGGTATTTACCTGGGGTAAATACCCAGGTAAATACCCAATTTATATTTGCCTACCCACTGGGTATTTACCCGGCCCACATCACTACAAACATTTCACTAAGCTACTTACACCCATTGCAGTTAGTTGATTTTTGACGAGGGTTGCAGCTTCTTCCGACAACGACTTTGTTGGAACAGCGCGAGGCGTCAGGAAGCGTCTGTTGCCTTCATTTTTATATGCCTTTTCCGCAAAATGATCACTGCAGACTTTGGAACCATGGGTTGGAATGAAATCTAGTGTCCCAGTCGCTGCCACCCAAACTGTCAGTATTTCGGGATTGTTGGGAAACCTAGAAAATGTTAAAGGATTAACATCACAAAGTAAATAAATACTTTTTGGTCACACTGCAGTAAATTTCGCTGTTTTTAAGAAATGGTAAAAAATAATCAGGTGGAGCCGATTTAGTCAGGTGTGTATTGTATAGTTATCTTTTATCAATGAGTTAAGATAAAGAAAATAGTCCGATTTAAAAAACATTACCATAACCGTTATTCAAACTATGTATTTATCTTGTGACAGTTTGTGTATTATTACAATAAGTGCCTTTTGTCGATGAGCATATTTAGAGTACACTAGTGTACATGTTGCTCGAAATCGAGCAATTGCAAAGAAGTACAGGAGTTATTTATAAACAAATGACTTGTTTAAAAACTAATAATAACAGCCATAATTTCCGATGATTTTAAAAGAGTCGAATAAAAGATTATTAACTGATGGAAATACTCACAATTTACATACCAGTCCTATTCCAGTTTAAAGGGTTATTTTTTAACTATCAAACTGCTCATGGACGGGAAAAGGTAAGCTTACAATTTAAGTCAACATAAAAAAGCTGTCAGCTTTTATAATGTACCGTACCTAAGTTATTTAGCCAATTTGTAGACAATAAGGTGTAGGCTACTTTAAACTCTACAGAACAGAGTTAGGCAAAACCTGGCAGAGCTCTAAAATTGTGTTATTTATCATAGGCATACTCATATGCCAAATTCTTAAAATAAAAATTCAATAATTAATAACTTATATCATTAAACACAAACCATCATCCAAAACTATACACATTTTTAATACAACATAGATAATTATTTACACATTACTGTTTACAATTAACATGTTCTTCTTCTCACTTTTAATTTTTGCTTCGCAACGGGAAAAATCGGTTTCATAATAATCGAAATAGATTCATAATAAATAATCTATCCTCAAGTTTAAGATTAAATAAACCTACCACATATTTGTTTTATTTTTTTTGGATCAGCTGTCTGAAATTGCGAAATAGGCATTTGACAGTTCTGGTTGTTTACTTTTAAATGTCAAAGTAAATGTATATTGTGAATTTTCTCATGCTTCCATGGAGACCAATTAATATTTAATTTCTAACAACAGCTGGAGTTTCAAAACAATGTTCGTTTCCCATGTTTATCTTATGGAGAAATACAAAACTTTAAAGGGCCCCAGGGCCTCACTCTCTAATTATTTATCTAAAAAGAAAGTTTCCTGCACAACTTCACGTTACGCGTTTTTCAATGACACCAAAAACGTGTCAATCGGTTCAGTAGTTTCAGAGGAGTAATTGTCACAAAAATCCTGCTTGCGTATTAAATAAGTATAGATTACAAATAGTCGAGTAAAGTTATGCAAACACCCCAAAAAAATTGCTACAAATGATTTTTTGCCGAATCTTACTTTAATAGATACCTGTCAATGAAAATATAAAAGTCTAGGAAAATCGGGCCTCCGGAAAGGGTAATTTCCAAGATGGCGTCGAAGATTCCTGTAAAAATAAGTAAATCAAGGTATCTTGAATATTTGTTAACACATATCTTTGATTTTCAATCTAAATATTAACTATTTTACACCAAAAAATGATGTACACAATGTGCAAGAAGACATTTAAACTTTATTAGCATAAATATTCTAACAAATATACAATTCATTACAATGTTGATATAGTAAATGGGCTGCTCTGTTAAAACTTGTTCAACCGTCTTCGTCTTCATCTAACTCTATCGAACATGAATTGTTCTGCACATTGTCACGCTCTTCATATTGGCATTGACCACAGGCTGTTGTGCAAGGAAGGCAATACTTTCTACAGGAACATCTTAAGGTTTTACAATTGGTAGAACAGTTACAATGAATGACCTTCAGGAGACTCTCTAGCGCAGCACTCTTTGTTGTAATTATTGGGTAGAATCGGTTGTTCTGGATCTTCCAGTCCCACTTTATAGAATAAACCTCATTTTCCTTTCCCATCCATACCAGAATCGGGTAATACCCTCTGCGACAATGCAGTTTTTAGGCACATTCAGTCGGTGGAGGTGATTACGGCTTTACGAATTAAGAAGTGGTAACGACCTTTTTGCTGAATATATTGTATCGCAATTTTCCTATGAAACCATTACATGTACTTAGTACTATCTATACTACTACATATATAAAATGGACTTGGCCTTACAACCAAGGTCATCAAATGAGCTCTGTGGTCTGGTTCGGAGTGGTAAATACTTTGGTACATGATTGTAAGGTAAGGTCCCCTTTTGACATTTTCTGGGACACACATGGGAATTTCACTGTGGAAAGAATACATCATTTGTCTGCAGAGTACATATCTATCATTGACAAATACCTGACGGACGATTTTCCTGGGTATCCATTTCCTTTATAAATAGTGTGCATCAAACCATGCCATCCTAGGGTAGCCGATTTGAACGACAGTTCCCACAAAATATCAATCTTCTAGTTACATTCAGGCAAAATTAGGGACTCTGTAAAACTTATGTTTTATGAATATGCCTATTATTGTTTTCTGAAGATTAAACAAATATCGGCACTTTCGATAATACAGCAATATTCAACTCAGCTGATTGACGCCTTGCTATATTAACTGTCTTCTGTCCTGGTGCAAGGCTACACTAGTGTGGCCTTGCCTGGTGTCATGGCAGCTATCATTTCCATTCCATAAAATGTTACTTTTACATCGAGAGTTGAGATATTGCGGTCAACATTGTTTGCTGCTAATAACAAAGCTGTATATTTTATTTCAGTGCTATTCCCATGTTTGGGGCATTAGTACATTAGTAGCATTTATTTCCAAATCTTTGCACTTCACTATACGACGAGCAGAACTCCAACTTATTTAAAGTGTCTATTTAGAAATCTGGTCTTAAATAAATTATGCATTTGTACAGAAAGGGATAATTGTAAAGGATCAACTAGCGCTCGTTTGCGGACTTCCTGTTTAATCGACTGACCGATGCCAGCAACCTTTTGATGGTTGTCTTTTCCAACAAACGTTGTTTATGATAAAATTCTAAATGATTCAGGTATGTAATTTAAAGCCGACTGAACATTAATGTCATCTGTGGTGGGGGTTTTCTCTATATTATTGTATATGATTGTACCTTTCTCTTAATGCCACTTTTTATGAATATTGCTGCTGCTTCAATTATTGCTTTTTACTTTAACCTTCAGGTTTTCGCTTAAGTGTAGTTATATATCTTTTTTTAATGTATATCTTGCGACAACTTGTATGCACCTTATTTCCAGGGACCTCTACTATGGTGTCCCCTCTTCGAACACTAGCCGCGTTTATTCCACCATTCGGTGGACATTTCGACGCACCTTTTTGTCTGATTTCAACCACTTCTTATTTAACGATTAGTTGTTTGTAAAAATAAGGCAAGCTGACTGAAAATTTTTATCAGCCATAATATACAGAAAATTGCATAAGAGCACCAGGCCTATTCAGTTTTTGATACGAAAGAACGAAGAAATACATGAATAATAATTATTCACTAAAATTGTACTCTAATGGATTAAAAACTAATTTAAATCAATAAT
This sequence comes from Macrosteles quadrilineatus, assembly GCF_028750875.1. Classification (NCBI taxonomy): domain Eukaryota; kingdom Metazoa; phylum Arthropoda; class Insecta; order Hemiptera; family Cicadellidae; genus Macrosteles; species Macrosteles quadrilineatus. Next base: position 413,225 of record NW_026542623.1, on the reverse strand, counting down.
CTATACTTATTTAATACGCAAGCAGGTTTTTTGTGACAATTACTCCTCCGAAACTACTGAACCGATTGACATGTTTTTGGTGTCATTGGAAAGAGCGTAACTTGAAGTTGTGCAGGAAACTTTCTTTTTAGGGAAATAATTAGAGAGTGAGGCCCTGGGGCCCTTTAAAGATTCGTATTTCTCCATAAGGATAACATGGGAGATAATTTTTATTTACAGAAACATATGTTTGTTTCTTGAAAATAGTCAAAGTCTACTACATAATAATTGCTGAGTATTACGACTGTTAATGTATATTACATTTCAATCAAGGATTGTGTACCTTAAAGTTTACTCATAATGGATGTTACTACTTTATTTTAATGCTGGGAATGGTAAAATTCAGTTGAGAATAAGTTACCATGATTTAGAAAACTTTAATATAATAATTTATGTATTTAAAACCACAAATCTTTGACAATATTAATTCATTTGAAACTAAACAGCTGATCAACAAATCAAACAAATCATCTACTTCATGTGAATAATATTGTTACACAAACATAATTTTTGTTAACCAATAACTTGATTCTTTTTTACTTGTGGGTGTATTTTGAGTTTGCAGTTATGATAGCACCAAGTAACTTTAATGCTACTATAAGGAGAATATTAATTTTATGCGGGCAATAACGATGGTAAGAAGATTAAGTACAGTATTAATGTGTTCTGTTTGTTTAGATAATATATGCTCTCAAAACGTGAGAAACATTTTTTTATAATGTCAGACAGATTGTGAGATTTTGTGGTTTGTTCACTAACATGATGATGACTGGAGTGGTCAACTTCACTACCATTCCGCGCAGTTTGAGCCAATGTTATCCCTTCCTTTAAGATTACGTACACATCTAATTTTCTTTATAAACTAACAGTATTAATGAATTACTACACGGACTTGACAATTTATTGTCAGTATACCAAGGGAAAGAAGAGCGGGTCCTCGAAAACAGACGAAGGCGGAGACACCCATCTAGAAAATCCAACTGAGTTTTTAAATAAAAAATAAAGGTCAGTAGATTGCCAAGACACAGATTAGACTAATAAAAGGGGGCAGTGGTTTTATTGACGAGGAATATTAATACATCAAAAAGGGCCTCATTAATGGGACAAGGCTTCATGTGATCAGAACGGTCAACAACTTAATAGAATGAAAAGTCCTAACTGGAACAAGTGAGTGGGGACATATTTTGATTTCGAGGATACAAATTTGCCCGTCTGAAACAAACAGCACTGTTCTTACCCAGACCAATTTCAGTGCATGAGCAACTATATTATATGTTGTTTTAAGTAAGGCAACATCTTTTAATAGGATACGCATATTCATTACGGAAAATTCTGACCAGGGTAATATTCCTGAAGGTAACTTAAAATCGTAGTATTAATAGAAGTGGTTTTGTGAAAAAAATTTGTTTTGTAGTGTTAATTTTTTAAAGTGTTTTCTTCAAGCAGCATTTTATGACCCTCAAAATATGCTACACAGGCCTATTGGTTTGATATGATCAAATTGTTTGTTGAATCTGTTTTTAAAAATCTTTAAAAAATAACTACCCTATAACATAATTGAACTTCAACACTTTTTAATTTACTAAATATAATACACATTCAGCTAGAAAATGGCTGGACTGCTTCGCTTTAAGGCTTTATTATTACCGTACTGTATTTAATTTTCGACGTCGAGTCAATATATAACACGCTGAATTTGTTTTCTAAATTCATATGTTATTTTGCGGGGCATTGAGCCGCACAGGTTCACTAGTACACATTTAAATACCCCCGCCGCAGCAAACCTGCAGACTAAGCGAATTTCCATTTGCCTGATTGCATTTACACTAAAATGTCTCCTTAAAAACATCACATTTATTCCCTATTTAAATATAATTAATTTAACAAGTACCTACTTAGGTTTGCTGCAACAGGGAGGGTAAAAGTGTGTTTTTTTTGCTGTAAAATGTTAATACTGTAGTTTAGTAACAAATGAATGTATTTTCCAAATTTGATCAAAATATGTTCATAAACAAGCAAACTACAACAGTTGACTTATTCTCCATAAGAATAACATGGGAATTTAATTTTAAACTTTTTTAATTTTTTTCCGTAACCATTAGGCTAAACGCAACCTTACCACTAGTAATGATGCTTCAATATACTAAATTATTTGTTTTCTTACATTTAAACCAAATTGTAAAACAATCTGATAAGAAATGTGCCTTTTATACAATAATAACTTTTAAAATCTGTACATTCTGGCTAATTTAGGCGCCATCTTGAAAATAACCCACTTCCGGGATTCCGATTTCCCTAGACTTTTACTATGTTTTTTAATATACCAATTAGATTAAATTAACGATACAAAACAGTTTGTAGCAATTTTTTTAAGGTTGTGCAATAAATTTTCTTATTTTGACTCGTCTAAAATGTAAAATAGTTTCAGTAAGTAAGCCTACTTTAAAATAAAAATTCTTATTTTTTTGTGGAGTTATATCTCATGCATCTATCTTTTTCCAAATGACTAAATAGTTTAACAGAACAGTAACAACTGTTTATATAGGGAGAGTGTACCATTCAATGACTGTTTAAGCTTGAGTTTCCACTTGTATATAGGGGTTTGCGTGTAGAGGTTCCAATCCCAGGATTTCGGGATTTGTCCAAGCCGATCTCGGGATTGATCCCGGGATTATAATATTTTATGATCTTAACCTCTTGGCCATTTTATATGAGCGTGGAGTCTCCTTGTTACGTCCTTACATGTTTTAAACTGGCCCTGCTTGTGTTATGCTCTGGAATTTAGCTGTCTTTCCAAATAAACAAATTATATTACCTTACTCATCACTCTTATTCTCATTTATTAATGTATAAATTTCTGCATTCTGAATTGTCTGATGTTTACCTGCATATCTGAACTCTCCACAAGATCACACCAGTTAGGGTTCATGCAGCCTAGAGGCGGCACAACGCTAAAATGGTCCCTGATTTAACCAACAGTTTGGTGCAGGGAATTTTTTAAACCATTTTAAAGCCAGAGTTTTTGAGAAATTTGTACTTACCTAGATTTTAAATGTTTTACTTTTACCATTTTCAATTGTGTTTATGACTCATAAATTTGTTTCCAAAATTAAGATAGGTAAGCTTAACTTGTAGCCTATTTGATATAAAAAGTAGCTATCTTGCAAAACTGCTAAATTTTATATTTTTATACTTACTTGTGAAAAGAAACAGTGCTGTTCTTTTTGTCATAGATATTTGGACATCCTGATATTGAACACTTCATCTTGACAGGGTTTTGAACATTCAATTAATTAACGTATAATTTGAGAGGCGAATTAACTGAAAATTTACAACAGATGATAAGGTAAATAAGATTAGGTTCAAGGTAATGTACTGCAAAGATAGGCAAGGATTGTTTTAATAATAAAATTTGTCTGAAATACATTCAGGGTCCAAAGTTCCACACATTGCATCTTTAGGCCATACAGTTTAGTTAGTTACAACTAAAGTCCATTGTGAAAACAACTGCAGTAAGTTAGCCCGGGAACTGAAATAGCCTATTGACTAAATACTTGAAACTGCTGTCAGGTATTGTAAAACCCAAATTATTGAAGTAAGTTTAGACAATTTTTGTAACCATGTAAGACCTATCATGAGAGAAAGCAATCGGCTAAAATACCGACCACAGCAAAGTAGCCTCCACCTCTTACAGCCTAGAATCAGTAATTCTCCAACCCTTCCTGGGCTATGGACGGATATAGGCTTATCTGTCAATCTAGGTACCTTTACATTCTGGTTGGATTATAACAATATTTGTAACTTATTGCAATTTGAGTTGTAATAATATTTGTGTTCTAAGCTGTAATAAATTTAATTGTTGTGAATTTATATGCTAAATAATCGGCGTTGCGGCCGACTAGAGCATTAAGTCCTGTCAAATCCATCCATTAACTTATTGGGGATTTCCATGACTTTTTGCCTATTTCCATGACTTTCAATGACCAGAATTTTTTTCCATGACTTTCCCGAATGTGGACACCCTGCATAGATTCGTAATTTAAACCTTCGTTTTACGGCCACTTATGAATCTATCCGACAAAAAATGATTGCATTTTTGGATTCAGCGTGAAAAATACTGTAAGTAGACATCTAAAAATTACACGATATCGCATTGTAGATGTAATATCCGTGATTGAACTTCAAACAAACAAATAAATAAACAAACTTTCACATTTATAATAGGCCTATTAGTAGGCTAAGATTTGCCGAATTGATTAACACATTGCGTGTGTGTTACCGCCCGGGCGGTAGTGTGAACCCGCCAAACTTATTCAGTGAGTGCAGCCGCCGCACTCCGATGTAGGTCGGAGTATTTTTGTCCGTGCTTCGTGTATGACAGTGGTAGTTTTGTGGAGCACTTCGTTTGTAATTATCGTTACTCGTTCCGAAACTATACCTGGTGGATTTTGACTCACTCATTACGTTTGTTAACTGTAATTTTGTGCTATAAGTTATAAGTGTGTATTATTGTTAAATAATGGCATCTAAGTACTGTGGGTGTTTAGCAAACTACGTCGACTCTTGGTTGATATTCGTCATACCAAAATATGAAAGCCAATCACCCGGCAATCGGGTTTGTTCAACGCTGCGGGCTGCGCCGCACTGAGGCTACGCCTGCTACTTGATGTGCCGCAGCAAACGTGTTAAGAACATGTTCCAGACTAGTCATTTCATGGGGCTGTGAGGCACAGACAATAAACCGGAAACCTTGGCAAGTAGCAGATCAAGAGTGGCCTAGGCCTAGGCCTGACTTACTTAATGTTGGTAAACAACAATTAATTTTGTTACTCTAGTTGACATTTCTACATACATTTTTTAGCGGCATGTACAAATAAAAGTGTTGATGGCCTAGCCTAGATCTGACACTTTTAAGTAAAAGAGATGATGCAATTAATTGATAAAACGGGCCTAAGCATAACCTAATGGTTTCTGTTGATCTATCTCTTAGGCCCCTATTACACGAGGTAGCCTGGCGACGTCGCCAGCGACCAAACTGGCTACTCAGCTTGTCATGGGGCATTGATTCTTATGGATGTTATTACACGAGGGTAGCCAGCGACGCAGCCACACTTTGGCGACCGACTGGCTACCGAGCCCCGTCGCCACTGTGGTAGCCACTGGCTACCCATATTGGCGACGCTGCGTTGTAGCATATGGAGCTTATTACACTAGGTCGCCAGTATCACGTCGCCACTCGGTTAGTTCATATCACGGGGATACTTGCACACTGTTGTGTTGCGTTCTGTTGTGTTGTGAGTGTGTGAATTGTTCACTTCAGTTGATAAAATGTCTAACTTATATCATCCTTTATGACTCGAAGAAACTGGATTGTGACATACGAAAATAATTGAAACATTTTTTATTGTCCGCACAGAGCTCATCAAAAAGGGTGTAATATAACCCTTTTGATTCTCTTGCACTAAGCATTGGATGAACGTACATTTTTCTCTTCCTTTGCCTCCTTTTCTTCAGAAGTAACAGAAGGAGAAGATACTTATAATCACTCATTATTCACTGTAAACACCGCTCATAACAAGTACAAGTGCAAGACAAGCACTCACAACAACGGCACCACGGCGGTAAAATTCTGGCTACTCAACTGGCTACTCAACTGGTTATAGGGTTGGTGGCCAGTGCGTCGCCAGCTACTGCCGCTGGCGACCAGTGTTTCCATTTGAGGGATAAAAATCCCTTTCTAGGGATATTTAGGGCCTTCGAGGGATTGAAAAGGGATTGAGGGATAACTAGGGATAATCAGCGAAATTGAAGGATTTTTTAGATTTTCTAGGGATTTTAGGCCTTTACCATTATAAAATTTAAGTATTGATAAAATAATACATTATGGCTGTATTTCAACAACGTTAAGGACCTATTTTGGCTAATTTTGCAAGGCTAATTTTTCAAAGTCGGTACACACAATAGGAAGAGTAACATCCAACACTGCACGAAACAAGCGGAGGACTGGAGTCGGTCGGTGGAATGGAACAGGGCTAGAGATTGGAATGGAGGATCTAGATTACTGTATTTTTGTTTTTTAGTAGCCCTGTGCCCTGTGTCAATGTCGAATGTTTGTTTTCGTTTTGATTTTGTTTGCCGGTGATTTTGTTTTTTTGGTTAGTAAGTAACTTGGTGTAACCTTTTCACCAAGGCATGGTGGCCATGTCTGAAAAAGACTATTAAGTTTGAAATTTGGACACTTGAGGAATATTTTTGAAACAATTTTAAATACTTATAAATGAAAATTATTAGTTTCTAAAATTAATAACTATTTGTTTCATTTTTTAGTTAATTAATCTTGTTTTTTACCACATAGACAGTTTAATCACGGCTACCTTTAATTCCAGGCCGGAGGCCGCAGCCTTCGAAATGGCAACGTTTTCAAGTATAGCTGTTTGTTTGGAGAACACTAAGCTAATGATATTTATGTATTTTTTAAGAATACGAAAGCTTGGTTACTGGGCTTTGGAAATGTTGACTCCACATTGAATGTACAGAAATAGATTTTCAATTTATATTGTTTTGGTTTTCGATTATATATTATGTTTTATTTCCATGTTAACTTATGGGACGTCTGGCGCTAAACAATACTGCGGTACTTGCAACGTTGCCAATTCTACCAGGCCGCGGCCTGCCTGGAGTTAAAGATTATTATTATAGCTCAGTGGTTAAAGTTGGCCGTGGTTTTAATGGTGCAAAAATTTTTTTGTATAGTATCACTTTATAAATAATATGGGATATTGAAGAATAATATCACCAGTTACCATATTTTAGGTGGCTATACATGATATCCATTGGTATTGCTGCAAAAATAATAAGTTATCTAGATTTGATGAAGAGGGATAATTGGAGGGATTATTAGAACACGGACTAGGGATAACTAGGGATTTTTTGACGTTGGCCCAGGGATATTTTTTTCTTGCGGATGGAAACACTGCTGGCGACGTCGCCAGGCTACCTCGTGTAATAGGGGCCTTAAGCGATGCACACACCGGTAATGAAACCCCTCACATTCTGCTAATCATACATACCAAATGTAGTACACGCATTTGATTATCACCAATAGTTACTAAATCAATGATCGTAAGATATATTTTTAATCGTCAACATACTGATCTACAAACAACAGGAACAGGTATTCAAGTTCAAACTCAAACAAACAAACCTAACCCTAACCAACAAAACGTTCACATTTCGTCATTATTCCATTCCTCTGTTCTTCTGTTGATCTGTTCATTACATTCCCTTCCCTTCAAACAAAATCTATCCATCCATTCAGTCCAAGAAGTGTCAAATGTCAGTCCAGTACCAGTAGTAGTCAGTGTACTCACTCCACTCAACTAACTCAGTGCAGTGCAGTGTCACTACTCACAGTCACAGTAGTCTCGTCTCGCGTCCTCGTCGCAGTCATCATAGTCTAGTCTAGTCCAGTCCTAGTCATATTCCATTCCATCTCCATCCATTCCATTTTTCCATTCCATTCTCGCAGTTCGCTCTCGCCTGATCCTGATTCCTGATACTGATACTGATACTGATACTCGTAATGATCTACCCTAGGACTAGGTTACTAAGTTTACCGTTTTATCATTATAAACTATTAATTGATTTGTAGAATCGACAAATTTGTATTATTTATTTAATAATGCCGGTCGATATTAACAGACTCACTGAAGGTTGGTTGGAATTAGAAAGTGATCCAGGATTGTTCACATTGCTCTTAGAAGATTTTGGAGTTAAAGGTGTGCAAGTAGAAGAAATATACGACCTACAAAAATCCCTGGATAGTCCAGTTTATGGATTTATATTCCTTTTTCGCTGGATTGAGGAAAGAAGATCAAGGAGGAAAGTCGTTGATCAAAGTGACATTTATGTAAAAGATGAAGAAATCGTCAATAACATATTTTTTGCTCAACAAATGGTACCTAATAGTTGTGCCACTCATTCCCTCTTGTCTGTACTTTTGAATTGCCATAACATCCATCTAGGCAGTACTTTGAGCCGACTTAAAGCTCACACTCATGGTATGTGTCCAGAAAATAAGGGATGGGCTATTGGTAATACACCCGAGCTTGCTAGAGCTCATAACTCACACGCTATGCCTCAAGCCAAACGCAGGCTCGACAAGAGCACCGGAATAAGTACAGGGAGGTGAGTTGCCTTTTCAGTAATAGCCTAAGGCGGGTCACACCAGAGAGAGCCCTCTATGCTGATTCAACTAAATGAACTTGACATTTTTTTACGATAAATCGGCGAATTAACCTAGGTACTACTAAGTTAGCTAATAAAACCTTCCATTCTTTCATGGAAGCTAAAGAAGTATTTTAAATTAATTTCATTTCTTACTATCAGGTGGCTGCACTTTAGATTTGTTTACTTCGAGTCAGGTAAAAAATGTTACTTACCTATGGGGTTGATTTATATATGTTGTCGATTTTCGAGCCGAGCAGAGCCTAGCCTGGCTTGAGAGATCAAGCCCAAAGTCAAAAAATCAAGCTCGAGCTGATTTTCTCAGTACTCAATACAATATTGCCCAATTAAAAATAACATTTGTTATGTCCGCAAGGATCACGCTCTCGAATTTGAAAGATTAGGCCTACGCTTTTGCCGTGATCGCGGAAATTGACGAGAACATTTCCCTGCGAGGTCATGATGACGATGTTTACACGGCCGCTGGAGATGTACAATATTTTGCCGCAATTGCGAAAAAGAATAGTAACGTTTCTTTTTCCGTAAGAGATCTATCTAGGATTTTGCCGCGATTGCGGAAAAATTATTTCCCCGTCACCACGGGTCACACGAGATATTAGGGATTGGGCCATGAGCGCAGGAGACGATAAGTTAATGTTGTTATCTCAGCTGATGATGTCATAGGTTTGGCTGCAATATCGGTATAAACTATTATAATGTAACCCATGAATATGGGAAGTAGTCACAATTTTGCCGCGATCATTATTTTATTTATTTATTTATTTTTTTCTAGGACGTTAGGCACGAGCCCGGAATTGTTTTTTATATTACTTTGGCCTAGACCTATCAATTATCAATTATTTAAGATGGGGACGCCACTATGTGCGTATTTTAACCCAAATATGAGTTAAGGATTAGTGGCGCGATCTTGTAGTCTTGTTAGTGACTAAGGCCGACATATTCCTTAGACACAGCTGTTAATTAATAGCCCATCTTATCTTATCTTATCTAACAGGGGCAGGTCAAGACCCTAAAGCACTTCATCCGAAATTGAATTATTGTGCACCCCAGACAATAGGCCATAGAGCTAATGGCAACTAAGGGACCTACAGTTTATAGTGGAATCCGAACCACATTTTCCCTTGTAATTAATTAATTGGTCTAGGGGTAATATCACTTACATAAGGTACAAGCTCTCAGAGACTGGTTCCAGGTAAATGGGTTGGTTATGACTGATGATAAAACTCAGCTTATAGAGTTTAGTTCTAATAACAATCAATATTAAACAGATAAAATTACAACATCAAAATCTAAAATGCCACTGCAGCAAAATGTGAATTTTTAGGTATAACTGTCAATGAAAATCTTAACTGGAAATAACAAGTTATTAATTTGATCAAACGATTAAACCACTGTATTTTCTCTCTTCGCGCAATCAGACAAGCTGTTAACTTCAAGACTCAGCTTACAGTTTATCATGCTTATTTCTCTTCAATAATGACATATGGTATTCTGGTTTGGGGAAACTCATGCCGCTCCAACAAAATATTTAAATAAAGAGTATAAAACAACAAAATATTTATCAAAGTAAATGTCAAAATATTTACTTTGAACAACATTAACTCACCATCACCAACAATGAACTTCAAAATGTTTAAACTTCAACAAAAAGCAATTAGAATTATTGGGCGAGTTCCTCGTAGAACTCCTTGTAAAAGTCTTTTTCAAACATTTTCAGTTTAAACATTTTATGTTCACTATATTTTAGAAATTTCAAATTGAGTTAAAGACAATCTGTCCTCATTCATGACCCAACCCTTTCATTCCCATCACACTAGATTTAAGAGTTATATTAAGCCTGAAACCCATAGATTAGAGAAATTTAATTTATCTCCCCAATATATAGGCCCACAAGTTTACAATAAGTTACCACTCTGCATAAAAAATATTGATAGTAGGCCTAATCCACAGTTCAGATCCACCCTAAAGACCTGGCTAAAAACAAAAAAAATTTTCTATCGAATGTTATTTAAATAGGGACGTTAAGTTAGATTAATATTTTAGTAAGACATTTTTGTTATTTCTTAGTTTTAGTATTATCCTGTGTTTAACCTCTATGCTTATTTAACTAATATTTAACCATATGATTTTATTTACTTTTCTACAGTGTTGGGGAAGCTACTTTTAAAATGTAGCTAGCTACAACTACTGCTACATTTCCAAAAAAGTAGCTTAGCTACAGCTACAGCTACAGTTCCGAAAAAGTAGCTAGCTACAACTACAGCTACAATGAAATGTAGCTATAGCTACAATTTTAGCTACTTTTCCAAAGACGTTACTTTTTATTCCACGCACATTAGGTAAACGTAAAATTAATTGCAACTACCTTTTTATTGAACAAACATTGAAACAAAAAATGTCAGTATTGTATCTAACATTACTTGGAAAACAAATTATTCCTAGATTGTATTTAATTTGTTGGCATTATAAACCTAAAATTACAACAACAGAACCAAATAGTTGGGTGACCCATCATATTTAGTACTTATTTTTAAATATTGCATCATTTTTAAGCATCTTATATGTAAATTTCATTAAGTTCAAAGGACATACAAAAAAACTATATTTTAAAAGCTCATTTTATTTCTTTAATATAGATTAATTTATAGATGTCTCATATCAACAATTAAGACCAATAAAACTGTAAAACTATTATTTAAAAATACTTTTTTGTGTTACAGAGCCTAGCCTACTGAAATTGGAGTTTAATTCCTTTTTTACATTTAATGTTAAAAACGACATTGCTATAACTTTTAACCATAGTGATAAGTTACTTGTTCTATGAATAACACTTTTCAATGTCAATAAATCGTCCTTTATTGTCATTATGCATAGGACAATTGTGCTTCAACCTAGTTGGTACAGAAAACAGTATTCAGCAACTTATTCTGAAATCGGCTTTTGATTTAAAAATGTTAAAATTTGTAAAGTAAAAATAACATGTAGGCCTACTTTTGGCTATGTAACAAGTTGGCTATAGTAGGCTTGTTCTTTCAAGGACTTAACATTTATATTCCTAATAATTGAACTTGGAACTTGGTATTCGTCTTAAATCATAGCATAGCCTAGGAATAGTCCTATACAAGAGCTGTTAGCAGGAGCAAACTATGCTATTTTTTCAATCTAAGTTTCATGTTATATGGAGATTTTTTCGTTAAGTTACAATTATCATGTAGTCTAGGCATATCTTAAATCTCATCAGGTAATTTCCTCTTTGTTAATCTAGTAAATCTTTGAAAAATCTTTGTAATCTAACCAAGGAAGGGCTTGTGATGATGAACCACAATCAACAGCTGAAGCTAGAACCAGCTTTCTCATTATTTTAAAGTTTAGTCTTGGTTTCCATTAAAACCCAAGTTGAAACAACACTATCAATATAATAAAGAAACTAAATTGATTACTAATTTCCCTGTTAATCACTTACAAGCATTCAATAGCTTCTCTTGTCACCGGTAACGTTTAAACGTCGTCTGCAACTAGCGATTTTATTTTATCTGACAGTAATCATAGAGTAGTAAATTAAGGAAATGAGAGCCAAAAATGTGGATAACACTCAGATAATGGCCTCCATGTCCACACAACATTGTAATAGGGAATGAAACGGCTGCAACCAGTTGTATGAAGCCAAGAAAGTAGGCCTAATTTTTTTGAAAATCTCAGTTTGAAAGAGGTTGTTTCACGTACGGTTGAGGTTATGATAAAAATCACTATCTCAAACAATGTTAATGTAGCGAGAAAAGTAGCTAAAATTCCGCTACAACTACTTTAAAAATGTAGCTAGCTACAGCTAAAGCTACAAAATCTTAAAAGTAGCGTAGCTACAGCTAATGCTACAAAAAAAGTAGCGCGCTACTGTAGCGTTGCTACTTGTAGCGCGCTACTTCCCAACACTGCTTTTCTATAATAATATTATTCTTGTATTAGTGTCTTGATTAAAACAGTTTAGTTTCTTTTGATCTTTTAATTTCTTATTTAAATAAGAAATAGAACATGGCGCAGTCGAATGAAGAACCCGTATCCCTAAACATTAAGCCTCCTGAAGCCTTTTCCTTCAACCCTCAGGACTGGAAGACATGGAAGACTCGTTTTGAGAGGTATTATTCCCTTAGTAATTTAGCTCTACATTCTGGAAAGCATCAGATTGACATGCTTATCTACTGTATGGGGGAAAAGGGAGAGGACATACTTAATTCATTCAGTTTAAATGACAATGACAAATCTAATTTCAAAGCTGTTATACAGAAGTTTGACGATCATTTCCTTCCTAAAAAGAACTTAATTTTTGAACGGGCTAGGTTTCTAAAACTTACACAAGGTTCCATGCCGATTGAGAACTTTATCACAGACCTTCACAATCATGCAAAAAACTGTGATTGGGGTCAAATTGAAGAGGAGATGATTCTGATGGTTTTGATTATTGGTATGCGGGACGAAACACTAAGTGATCGTCTTCAACTTGAACCCGAATTAAAACTAAACACAGCTATAAACACTATCCGTAGATCTGAAGAACTATCAAGACAGAAACAAACTCTTAACTTGACTGACATAGCATTAATAAATAAAAATACTCAACATTTAATTAAGATAAACATCTTTCCAGCGATTGATCTCTTTAAACTTGAAGGAACATGGTTCGTAGTAATCACTGACTGTTTTTCACGTTATTTTGAAATAGCTACATTAAAGAACCTGTCAACTGCTGAAATAATCGAAAAATGCAAATCTGTATTCTGCCGTCACGGTATACCAATTGAGCTACGATCTGATTGTGGTACACAGTTTGCTACCAGATACACTGGTCTTGAAAACTCTGAATTCAAAAAGTTTGCTCAAAGCTATAACTTTAAACTTGTGACAAGCAGTCCAAGCTACCACCAAAGTAACGGTGCAGCTGAAGCTGCAGTCAAAATAGCGAAGAGTGTACTAAAGAAAAACAAAGACGACCCATATTTAGCCCTCCTAACCTACCGCAATACACCTCTATCCACAAGTGGATACAGTCCTGCTCAGCTAATATACAACAGATCACTGCGAGATAACCTGCCTGTTTTACCTAAAAAACTTGAAATCAAACCCGATCTCTCTCAACTAAAGGAAAAAGAAGATACTTACAAAGCATCTTACAAGAGAAACTACGATAGGCGCTACGCTACAAAAGAACTTCCATCGCTGCCTGTAGGTAAGAAAGTATGGATCCAAGACCTAAAAAGAGATGGTATTATTATCAGCTTAGGACAAGAGCCAAGGTCATACTGGGTTAAGACAGGAAACACTACGTTGAGAAGGAATCGACACCACCTTTTGCATTACAAAGGTAATACAACCAAACCGAACAATCCTATTCCTTTATCCATCAAAGATACAACGTCAGATCCTCTGCCATTTACTACTGTTACTCAAAACAACTCTTCCCTATCAAATACTGCTGAAAGAACAACTACTACACCATCTAGAATAACTCAAGATAAAAGTAAACCTTTTTCACGATCAACTACTCCCAATCAAGAAGCTGCAATAAAACAATCATCAAGAGGCAGAATTATAAGACCTACGAAACGTTTTCCTGACTAAACTCTGAAAAGAAACTCAAAGGGAAAGATGTTTAACCTCTATGCTTATTTAACTAATATTTAACCATATGATTTTATTTACTTTTCTATAATAATATTATTCTTGTATTAGTGTCTTGATTAAAACAGTTTAGTTTCTTTTGATCTTTTAATTTCTTATTTAAATAAGAAATAGAACATCCTGTATGACACTATGTCCTGTCAAATGATGTAATGCATAAAAAAATAAATAAAATCCATTGGTGATTTGGCGGGGTTTGAACCCGGGACCCCAGGGGCTCTATTTTTGAAATGGTTGACTGTTGAGTTGAGTGTCGAGTCATTCCATTTCCAATCGTTTCGTATTTTTGAAACGATTGACGGTCGACTTATCCAACCAAAACTACTCACCACCTACTGAGCTGTTGAGTGGACGGTTGACTGCACTTTCTTCTTCCTCTTTCGGTAAAAATTGCTTTTTTTGAGTCGACGCCATATTGTTATTGCTTTAGTTTATTAATTGCGATTTAGAGGTTATGTATTTGTTGTCAATTTATTAGCACCCAATACTTTATGCGATTGTTTTCTGTAGAATAAGTACATTTTAATTTTATTTACTGTGTCAATACTAGACTATTTAATCAAGGGTTTTATCCTTGTTGGTATGTTTGAAATAGACTAGGCATACTAATTGAACTTATTATAAGATAATTATTGTTATTAGACCTATGATTTATGGTATTAAAGATTGTGGTAGAGAGAAACAATATCATAGTTTGTTTCAATACCATTCACCTAATAAAGGAATCAAATTAATTTAAGTTACGATATGCTTTCAGTGCAATGGTAAATAGCCGCTTTAACCTAAATAAAAACACAATTAAAAATACCCCCGCCGCAGCAAACCTGCAGACTAAGCGAATTTCCATATGTCTGATTGGATTTACACTAAAATGTCTACTTAAAAATTTAACATTTATTTCCTATTTAAATAGAATTATTTTAACAGGTACTTAGGTTTGCTGCATCAGGGAGGGTAAAACTTTTTTTGTAAAATGTTAATAGTTAGTAAGAAATAAAAACATTTTCCAAATTTGATCAAAATATGTTCATAAACAAGCAAACTACAACAGTTTACTCATTCTCCATAAGAATAACATGGGAATTTAAAATTTACATTTTTTTGGAATTTTCTCCGTAACCATTAGGCGCATAGTAACACTTCAATATACTAAATTATTTTTTTTTTAAGCTCTACAAAATGGTTTGAAAAGATTTTGCAAAATTTTATTTTTTTTGGGTCAAAAATGGGAAAAACCTATTTTTACCCCATAAAACCCCCCGTAAACCCCCGTTCCCATAGTCCGATCATGCTGGTTCGCGAACTCGTTCGAGTTTATCCCGCCTTACACCTTCAAACCAAATTTTATCAAAATCGGACAAAAATTACTCAAGTTATCGTGCGGATGGACACATATATATATATATATATATCTATATATATATATATATATATCTATATATATATCTATATATAGATATATAAAAATTTGAACGAATGGTGTTTTTGGCCTCTGGGGACATCAAAATGAAAAAGTAAATCGGTCCCGGGCCTAGGTCTTACCATGAGACCTACGGTAATAGCTACTTCCCTATAGGGAAATTCGCTAATAACATAAAACAAACCGATGAAGGAAACTAAAATAAGGTGATGTGTTCCGAAATAGAGACGAAGAAAGCAAATAATAATGTATTTAGGATATGCCTAAACTTATAATTAGCTACACCCTAAAACTAACATCCATAGTAAATTTTATTTTTAATACTTGAGTTTATATAAGTTAAGGTACTTTTGCAATCACCAAGATTAAGCAAGGCATAACCTCAATCTCTCAAGAACGGAGTTGACAGTTTACCTCAGTGTCTCGAAATATGGTAGATTGAGATTAGCTGCCAGATTTTAGAGTAAGAAGAGGTTAAATCGAAGACGAAGATCGCAAGAACTCTGCATTGTGATTGGTTCAAAATGACGTCATTTGAATTTTGTGCTGTCGTATGCCCTACATTTCCAAAACGAGTCACTCAACTAGTGATTCCCAACTCGATTCCCAACTGTTGGGTTTCAAAAATACCAAATCCTGTTGTTGGTTGAGTTGAGTGCTGACGATTGACTCAACTGTCAACCATTTCAAAAATAGGGCCCCAGGAACCGGAGTCCAGCGCTCTAACCATCGGACCAGCTCGCTCCCCGCTTGCCGCGATTATGGAAGACAATTAATTATGACGCCTCGGGAGATGCCGTGCCAAGTTTAGGTGGTACGGTAATACATGATGTAATACATGGGTTTTTAGAGGTTATTAAGAGAGGAGGGCCCGGCGAACAAACTTGCGGGGGGCTCTTATCGCCGCCACTGGCTCTGCACATGTATTGAAATATAGCCTACATTTACCCCTCTTTCTTTAAAGATACCTATTTGAAGATTTTATAGAAAATAATGAGCTACCCTATAATTATAACTTACAACCTTCTATATGCAGAGCTTCCTTGATTTTAACTGTCTATTATTTTTCAACATGTTCATTTGAATACATTTCTAAGAAAAGACGTCATCATGATCCAAAACATTTATTTAGAAAGTGATTTTAATGTTTTATTAAAAATATGGTATGTGCGTAATGTTTTACAAAAATATTTAAGTTTCTAAGAAAAGCATGACATCCAGCATAAGTCTATAGGCATTCAACACCAAAAATGTTTAACATTTTGCAGATATATTAATGTCATGTTTTTTTTTCAGGTTCACTGGGGAGGCCTATCATTTCGTCAGCTACGTACCCATCAATGGAAGACTGTTTGAGTTGGATGGTCTCAAGCCATTTCCAATGGATCATGGTCCGTGGAATGAGAGTGAAGATTGGACAGATAAGTTTCATAGTGTGATCGCTGATCGTTTAGGTATTGCTGCCGGTGATATACGCTTCAACTTGATGGCTGTGGTTCCAGACAAGCGGTTAGCTATCACCCATAAGCTGAATATGTTAAAGACTAATAGACAAATTGTCTTGGAAGCTCTTCAGCAATTGGTAAAGCTCAATCATCCCGATTTGGCTGTTAAACCTGAAAAAGACTCAAAAGGAAAATCGGAAGATACAAAAGTTTCTCCTGGAAGCAAAAGGAAGGAGTCAAACAAAGCGATAGAAAATGGTCTCGACAGTCTTGCATCAATAGAAGATGCTCTTGATCTGGTCACACCCAATAAAATCCCAAGAAAGCAGCATTCACCTAGAAAACACAGTAATACTGAGGATAAAGAAGAGAAAGCAGAAAAATCTGAAGATACCGATGAAAACTTGAAAACTTCTCCTGTAAATAGCTGTGAAAGTCTAGAAAGACACAATCTCTCCAAAATATCACTTATTGTAACTTCGGACGAAAACGAACAAATAAAACCTGAGATATCGGAAACCTCCAAGGCAGGAGAGAAGATGCCAGATTATTCTACCCCTCTAACTATCCAAACATCACCTGCTCCAAGCACTTCGAGCACAGACACTTCTTCTGAAGTGGGTTCAGCGTTCAACTCTCCCACCCAAGCTTGGGGCTGGAACTCCGGACAGAGCAGTCCTAACAATGCCAAAGATTTCAAGAAGTTTGTTGTTATCAGAGTGGCTATGGCTGGCAGTGAAGAAAAAATGGATTCTCCAACTAAATCGAAGCGAGATTCTCTCGGAGTTCGCAAAGTCTGTCTGGACGCTGGAGCATTACCTAAAGGCTGGGAGAAACCGTCGAGTGGGAAAGTATCTGGAATGAAAATTAGCCCTTTAGCCTTGAGTAACAAACTGAAATCGGATGAAAGTGGTAAGAAAATTGAAACTCCACATCACACGTTTGCACCGAAAGACTTGCTAGCTTTACTTAAAAATCTTGAAGGTGAAATAAGTCTTTGTGAGGGTAATTTGAGAGATGAAAACGAGAAGAGGAAGAAATACAAAGTAGATGACTGCAGGCGAACTCACAACTACGATGAGTTTATTTGTACTTTCCTATCGATGTTGGCTCAACAAGGAAAATTGGCTGATTTGGTCCAACAACACTTGATGTTCCAGAAAAAGCCAGGCATCACACCTCCTCGTCCTCCAGTCGTCAAACCGGCACCAAAGAAACACGACTCAAAGAACCACTCAGCCAAACGAAGGAAGGGTGGGTCCAAGCACCGAAAGCGGAAGTAAACCTGTGGTAATTATGTAATAGGTTGATGGTTTTTTTCAAGCATTCATGGAATTTTAGTGTAGGGTACAAAAACGCATAGTATAGATATTTTCCAGGTTGAAACACCAAGATGAAATGTTTTTCCATTCAGTATCTTGCATTTAATTTTTGATTGGCCTACTTATAATATTTTAAGTTATTTAAACCATTACCTATATAGTTTTAAGTATGTTTCATGGTGTTTGAGTGCGCTGATGCTGAGTAAAAGTGTTTTCTCTTATTTTAGGCTAATTTTACAGTGTGTGCTTTTCAGTTATAATACAAGAGAACTAGTAAAATACTGTAGTTAATCAGATCGTAAACATCAAAACACTATGTATATTGGCCAAATTGGCCAGAACCTTTGACTATTGATGCAACTAGACATTCCATCTTCATTTCAAAGTTCACAGTTTGTTTTACAAAATCGTGTATTGGTTTGAGCCACTGTCAGATTGTGCTGATCTAAATTACTAATTTCTGTCGAATAGGAGTTGTAATACCTTGGAAAAGTTGCTAAACTGTAAGACCAAAACAGGGTAAACAAAAAAAATATTGGTAGTTTTTTTCCGTTCACGCCTGTACTCTTAATCAAAAAATAAAAAAACTCAAGTTTTTCTATAATTTTAAATTTATTTATTTTTTAATATGTAATAGTTGAAAATGCCATCTGCAAGACACTAAAGAATTTATATTTAAATTATTTTACTACGGTTGAACGCCGAGGGACATCCAAACTGGGGGGAACTTGACTGGGAAATTTCAACAGGATCTTGAGGGTGTTTTCATGGGAGCTTTTGGAGTTCGGAAAGGGGTTGTTTTTTCCACAACTGTTCTTGTCTGGTTGAGATTTTTCGTTCTTAAAGCTCTTTGACACTCACATCTTGTTGAGTTGTGCACCATGTATTTAGATTTTTCAATATGCTCCGTTTTGTGGAGTGCTTGTGGCTGGCATTCGGTTTATCCTTGGAGTAGGTGTAGTGAGGTAGGCTCTAACTCCCACTGTGTTCTCTTCTTTTCGTACCAAAGTTGTTGACTTGGGCGATGATAAAACAGCAGTTTCAATCCTCCTTGCTTTAGTTTGGTTCTGAGTTACAGAAGTCACCGCAGCTCGTCGCTTTACTCCCCCATGGTTTGATGTCCGACTCGAGTTTTCATTAAGTTGTCAGCATTATTTGCTGCTTTTCATAGAAGTCTCTCAGTCTGTTTCGAGCTCTCTCTTTCAAGCTCCTTCATCTCAATTGTAAGCTCCAGAGGCTCACCACAGTACAAAAAGTAACTATTACATAAAAAATAAAAAACTTTACAATTTTACTATTTTTTCAAAAATTAGAATTTTTCATTTTTTGTTTAAACTTAAGAGTTGTTACACATGCGCGACCGGAAGATAACGACCGATAGTTTTAATATTTTACCCTGTTTTGGTCGTACATTTTAGCATAGACAAAAAGAATTAAATAAAGAGCTTAAAATAGGTTCTGACGCACCCCACTGGCAGCGCTGTGTAGTTACGTAGCGCGAAGGCTGTAACTACATGGCGCTCCCAGTGGTGTGCGCCAGAACCTATGGTAACCGCAGCACGGCTGACGGTCTATATTTAATTATTTTTGTCTATGATTTTAACAACATTTCCAAGGTATTACAACAACAACAAAATTTCATTTTTTTCAGCCCACCCTAACAACTATACATACATTATTATGTTATTTTTTAATAAAAATAATTTGCAACAGCTGGTATATATAGATGGGATGTCTTCTTACGTATCCAATAGTCAATGCCAGCTGTTATAAGTACAAGGGGGTTGGTATAACCCATGGGTCAAATGGTTATAAATTTCATGAAGTTTTCTGGAAAAAAAATTATGATCAAAATCCTTAATTTAATTTCTTTCAACAATTTTCAAGACTTAAATCAGCATAATCTATTACTGGCTCAATTCAACTATGTTCATCAAGATAAAAAAAAAACCATTGGCAATCTTATTATGGTAATGGAATGTTGGTTGTATTAATAGTCAAAGATTATATATTTTCATAGACAAAAAGAATGAAATATAGACTGACAGCCGTGCTGCGGTTACCATAGGTTCTGGCATACACCGCTTTGAGCGCCATGTAGTTACAGCTTACGCGCTACATAACTACTCGGCGCTCCCAGCGGTGTGCGCCAGTACCTGGTAACCGCAGCACAGCTGTCAGTCTATATTTAATTTTTTTTGTCCATGATATTATGTACTAGCTTTTGTACCCTTACTTTGCAAAGGGATGAGAACACAAAATAGAAACATTTTGATCTTTATAACATTTTTATATATTATGTATTTGCGTTTACTTTTACTTTAAATAGTGCTAATTAATATAGCCTACCATTTGTCCCATTGTTAAAATCTAAAGCCTGTTTTGATGTTTGTTTAGTTTCGATTACATTTTAGTCTGCTGATAATGGCTAAATGTTTATTTCTAGTTTTACAATAAATTTTACAGTAAGCAATGTTCTCTTTGGTTGCTAAAGTGGAAGACAAGCATTTTTATATTTGCTTACAATATATTTAAAGTTGGTTAAATAGGTAGGCTTCAATATTGTAAACAATCAAATTTCCTTTATGCTAATTGCAAAGAAACACATCTAATTGTCTTCAGCCAATCCGTTAGGTCATAAGGATTATAAATATAATGTTAGCTATGGTATTTCCCCACATCCTAGTAGAAGCAGTAGGAACCAGTTCCTTTAATTTGTTTTATAACTTATTTAACTTAATAAAACTATACAAGATTAATTTAATGTATATAATAATTTATATTAAATTATTCCTATTGTAAATATGTTTTGTCCAATATACGTTTTCTATTTTCCAAATTGTTGAAAATTTATTGATTACACCTTTCAGAAACCTAGGTTAATTTTTTTTTAGTTTTCATATGTGTACAGTTATGATTTTGATAAAAAAAAAATTGTTACATACTTCTCATTACTGGCAGTACTAAAGAAAAAGTTGAAACTCGATAACAAGCCACCCTTGATGAGAAAATTCCCTTGAATTTATTTGACCCCTACTCACATATTGCAATCCTTGATAAGAAATCAATCTTGATAACAAATCTTATTTAATAATTCCCAAGAGAGTCTTGTTATGGAGGTTCTACTGTAGGTACCAACATATCATATAATCAAATCAAATTATCTTTATTCACTTTAATACATTTTATATACATGAAAAGTGTCAAAGCATATAAAAAAAAATAATCATACAATTTAGTTTTGAATATCAGTAATGAAATTACCCGAAGTTTTAAGATTTATATCATCAGCACATGTACTTACTTAGCATATAATACTGCATTTAATCTATCTATCTATCTATCTATACTATTATAAAGAAGAGGTGGTGTCTGTGTGTGTGTGTGTTTGTATGAGCTAATCTCAAAAACTACTGAACCTATTGGGCTCAAATTGCACACACATGAAGCTACAGTTCCGAGGATACATATAGAACTATTCCCGCTTCAATATTGTCCTAGGGCTATGCCCCGTGGGCTTTCAAAAATCGGAGGTGAGAGATTTCAAAGTAAATTTTGATTGATGGTATCCATGACAACAAAGAACAAACCTACAAAGTTTAAAAATGTAAACAAGCAGTACTAACTGTCAAATTAATTTTGATTTCACAATTCCATACAGCTGGTTCAAACATTCATTTAAATACTGCATGAATGTTAGAACAGAGAGGGTAAGGATCATATTTAAAATAATTATGTCACTATCCTGAATGTAAACATTATTTAACATTACTTAAATGGAGCTGTCAAACCATACGCTAATGTCACTTTATACTTACATGCCAACCCCGTACGAAGGACGGGTACTCTGCTAGTTTGGTAATAAACAAAAGAAAAATTAATGAGGAAATAAATATTTACCTAGATAATGATGAAATGATTCAAGTTGAAAATACTAAATTCCTTGGCCTTATCATCATATAGACACCTAAGTTGGGAGCTACAGTGGATAATGTCTTGAAGAAAATTAACTCTGGTATCTATGCCATGAAAAGATTGTATTCTATCTGCAATACAAATGTACTAAAAAGTGCTTATTTTGCCAATGTCCAGTCCTATGATTCTTACAGTGGCGGATCTAGAACAGTCACAAGAGGGGGGGGGGAGGCAAACCAGGGAATCTGGGGTACCCGCCCAAAAAATTGGTGTAAGATCTTTGTCTACGGAAGAACATCCGCTCAAAATTTGACAAAGATACTAATAGGACAAAAAGGGCACTAAGGGTCATATTTAATTTTTAAAGCAATGAATCCGTCCAAACTTACTTTACTGAATTAACAATCTTAACTATTTGCAGATTATATATATTTTAGAATGCGTAATGTTAGTAAAAAATAATATATAAATAGTTTTATTACAAACAAAGATATCCACAGTTATAATACGAATAATAAAAATAAAGTTGTATTACCAAATTATAAATTGTTTTAGAGAAAAACTTCATAGAATGGTATAAGTTTCTTAAATCACATAAGAAGCATGCAGGATTATAGAGGTTTCAAGGTGAAATTGACAGAATTTTGTTTACAAAGGGCAATTTATTATTTCGATGAATCTTTCAACTTAAAGCAAATATATATCTTGAAATTCAGTGTTCCTGCACAAATGTAATATTCTTATTGTACAGCAGTGTATTTACAGATATGAATAAAAATAATTTGTTTTGATATCAAAACTTGGTCAAAATTGCAAATATGTCTTATTATCTTATTAGAACAGTGTTTGGTTATCAATCGGAAGAAAATTTAGAAATATAATAAGTTTTGTACTCTTAGCTAAGGATTTTGAGTGACAGTGAATGGCACAAATTAAACACTTAAATTTGGAGCTACAGTAGAAAATTTAACGTGTCAATAATTTTTCTGACAACTTTCATAAACTTCATCTAATATGGAAATTAATGACACAAATATTGAATGTACAGTAACTTCATTTGCAGGTTTGTTATTTAGCATTGTAAAACTGTATCAATATTTACCACAGTAAATTGAAGAAAGTATTAACAAATTAACAGTGACAAAGAAAAATATCCTATTAATTTTTCTTGAGCTGCAAATGAGCTTAATAACTGTGGTTTTAGTTACATTTTAAAACCACTTAAAATTTGCTTGTTACCAATGGTGTAGTGTGGGACAGGAACACGTGGGAAAGGCGATCCCACTCAGCTTTTTCCAAAGAACCTGCTGGTAAACAACCCGTATTTTCCCACGGCTATGGTCTATGGTAAACGTGGTTTAAGTTACTAGCTTCTATAGTATGCTATCCTCGGCCCCAACAATCACACCTTCAAATCCTTGTAATTGTAGGACTCTGTTGTAAAGTCCTTTATTAAGCCAGATTAACAAATATTATGCATTGTCCAAGTCTTAACTCATAAAATTACATTTATTATGACATTTATTATTTACTAAATACATATATATACAGGGTTAGTAAAAAGGAAGGAGGACCCCCTGTTAATTTTTAACGGCCCATATTAGAAAACTAAACTCGACACACCTTTATGGCATGTTATGAAGTACTTTTTTGGCCCAACCACCACTTGGTATACATCCCCAAAATGGAGGTTTTGGGGGAAACTTAAAAATTTCAAATAGTAAGACCCATTGGGCGACCCCTTGTTTTGAAGGTCAAATAAAAAAAAAAAAAAAAAAAAAAAAAAAAAAAACCAACAGCGTAAACTAGAGGGCTCTATCTTAATCCAGCAAAAAATGGTAGCTGATTGAAATCTTTAGAATTTGCCATTTTATATTCAATTGGCTGCCATATTTTACTGTGTTAAGATATAGACTTCTAGTGTGCATTGTTATATTCTTTTATCACGACCTTCAAAATGAGGGGTCACTCGATGGGGCTTAACTTTTGGGAACCAAGTAGCAATTAAGCTCAAGAAGTACTTCATATCATGTCATAAATGTGTGTAGAGTTTAGTTTTCCTAGTGTGAGCTCGATGGGTCTTACTATTTGAAATATTTGAGTTTCCCCCAAAATCCCCCATTTTGGGGATGTACACCAAGTGGCGCTTATGCCCAAAAAGTACTTCATAACATGCCATAAAGGTGTGCCGTGTTTAGTAAAAACATTGAAGTGGAAGTTTTTCTGAAAGAAAGTGGTTGAGTGTCGTAAATAGTAATAGTAAATAAAAATGGTAAATAAACTAAAACAGTAAAAATAGTAATTGTTCTAGATTGAGTTCTTTCAATAAGCAGACAATGGGGTTTCTGGTAAGGGGATAAAATCATGCATTTTTATTATTCAATGTGAAATGTTACCATGGAAAATTATTAGATATACCAAAGGAGCAACTTTAATACTTTCAGTAGATAAGGCAGTAACGTAAAGCTCTCACAACAAATCCTGGGGCTTCAATTGCTTGTTTTTTTCTATGAATATATTTAATATAAGAAAAGAAATGTTCACTATATAGAATCTAGATTGAGATTTGGGATTTGGAAGCGTTTTTACTCTCAACCAGTCACACTCCAGCATAGAGTTTTTTTTTCTGTTTTAATTTGTTCAATGAGTTTTTTCATATCAATAATAGGAAAATATTAGGAGGAGGAGGAAGTATATTTAATCTTTTACAACATGTCATACATTTAATTTTATTAAACCGTTATACTCTTGTGGCATATTTATTATTCAACGTCCATTCCATTCTTCATATTCAATGCTTAATGTATTGCCAATGGAGCGTTTATCGAAATGGCCATGGCAATTGCTTGTGTTCCGTTGTGTTCTGTTTCTATTTTGTTTCTTTTTTGTTTGTGTTGTTATTATGATGGGATCTGGGATAGATAAAACATAACATAACCTATAAGTTCGACGGTGATGTTTGTTGTGGTAGGCCTAAATGGTGTTAAACTTTTAAACTGGATGTAGAAATTACACGAATTAGATAGGCTATATTTATTTGTTAATTAGTTAAAGACTCTTTTAGTTTTTATTAATCCAAAATCATGGCACTGACTCAAGATATGGATATGGCGATATTAGCTAGATCATTAAAATTGTTGCATTCACCAGAAGAAGATTCTGCTGAGCAATTGAGAATAATTTTAGAAGATACCATTAAATGTAAATATGGAAACAGAAAACCGATTAATTTATCAGTTCTAGGTCTTAATAAAAAGACTGTTACTGTAAGTAAATATCAGTTATTGGTACAATGTAGACAGTTTCTTAGATGTTATAATGTTAAGCCTAACATTACCATATTGCTACTGATCTTTGCAAGTCATAATGCATTACAACACAAAGAGGACATCAACATTTTATTTTAAACAACTTGTTGCAATTGACAATAATAATGTTATGAATTAAGTAATAGCACCAGCCTACCCTTGAAGAAACCTAATGAATAAGAAATAAGTAGCCTATCTTATGTTTAGTTTATGATTGAGTTTCACTGTCATAACATTTCTATTCTTTTATATTATTTTTTGAACAACTTACACTTCAAGTAAGTTTACAGTAACACCTATTTATTTGGCTATGGTTGAAAGGAGGGTACTGCAAAGAAATGTGAGTATTCCCTACAACAGACGTAAGTTTACAGTAAGTTGAAGTATGTTTAAAATACCGGTACACAGGTTTATGTGGCTGGATAAAGAAGAGTACCGGTACTAAATGTGTGAGTATTTCTTACTACAGACGTAAGTTTACAGTACAACATATAACTAAAATCATTATTAGTTTACATCTTACTAACGTCTTTGTTCTACCACTTTCAGGTAGATGAGGTTAGAGGAAAGAGAATCAAGTTAGAAGAAGGCTCTGGTGTTTCCCCTATATACAGAGAAGATTTGGAAGAGTCTCAGACTTCAGGCTCTGATAGTGATGACGGAGTTGCTCTTGAAATCCTTGACGATGATCTTTCTTGTGTTGTTTGCCAGTAAGTTGATTGATTTGCCAATTAGGATAGGCCTATAAGTTAATAATTTTTGTGTTATTTAAATGTAGGCTATATTTTCAGAAAAATGTATTTTCACTCAGCATTTTTAGCGAATTTCCCTATAGGGAAGTAGCTATTACCGTAGGTGGCACGGTAAGACTTAGACCCGGGACCGATTTACTTTTAGCGAATTTCCCTATAGGGAAGTAGCTATTACCGTAGGTCTCATGGTAAGACTTAGGCCCGGGACCGATTTACTTTTTCATTTTGATGTCCCCAGAGGCCAAAAACACCACTCGTTCAAATTTTTATATATGTATATATATATATATATATATATATATATATATGTGTCCGTGAACACGATAACTTGAGTAATTTTTATCCAATTTTGATGAAATTTGGTTTGAAGGTGTAAGGCGGGATAAACTTGAATGAGTTCGCGATCCAGCATGATCGGACCATGGGAACAGGGTTTTATGGGGGGTTTTATGGGGTAAAAATTGGTTTTTCACACTTTTGACCCTCAAAACACAAAATTTCCCAATTTTTCTCTAAACCTTCTTAAAGAGCTTAAAAAAACAAACAATTCAGTATATCAAAGTGTTTTTGTACGGTTATTGGTTACGGAGAAAACTAAAAAAATGGTAAATTTAAAATTCCCATGTTATTCTTATGGAGAATATTGTAAAATGTTGTAGTTTGCTTGTTTATGGATATCTTTTGATCAAACTTGGCAAATATATTCATTTTATACTAAGCAATAATTATTTTACTTAAAACACACACTTTATTAGTTTCCTTGTAGCAGCAAACCTAGGTACTCGTTAAACCTAATGTTATTTAAATAGATCAATTGAAAATCAATTCAGCCAAATGGAAATTCGCTTAGGCGTCAGGTTTGCTGCGGCGGGGGTATTTCATTTTGATGTCCCCAGAGGCCAAAAACACCATTTGTTCAAATTTTTATATATGTATACGTCCGTGAACGCGATAACTTGAGTAATTTTTGTCCGATTTTGATGAAATTTGGTTTAAAGGTCTAAAGCGAGATAAACTTGAATGAGTTCGCGAACCAGCATGATCGGACCATGGGAACGGGGCTTTACGGGGGTTTTATGGGGTAAAAATTGGTTTTTCTCACTTTTGACCCTCAAAACACAAAATTTCCCTATTTCTCTTTAGACCTTTTTAAAGAGCTTAAAAAAACAAATAATTTAGTATTTAAAAGTATTTTTGTTCGATTATTGGTAACGGAGAAAATTAAAAAAATTTTAAATTTAAAATTCCCATGTTATTCTTATGGAGAATATTGTAAAATGTTGCAGTTTGCTTGTTTATGGATATATTTTGATCAAACTTGGCAAATTTATTTATTTTATACTAAGCTATCAATATCTTACTAATTAAATACACACATTATTAGTTTCCTTGTAGCAGCAAACCTAGGTACTCGTTAAACCTAATGTTATTTAAATATATTTAATTGAAAATCAATTCAGACAAATGGAAATTCGCTTAGTCGGCAGGTTTGCTCCGGCGGGGGTATTTAAGTTATTGTTGAAGTAGGCCTATAACTTTTTTATTTTAGGTAAAATGGACTTTTCCTACACTAAGTGTTTTGACTATCCTACTTTTGAAAAACTAAGGGAACTCCCCTTGTTTTCAAATGACCTGAATAATTATGTTTATGGCCTACCCTAACCCTATCCAACATAACCTTCCTAATTTTTTTCACACATTGACCATATCAATTGACTTGATTACATTGCCTAAAAACAATAGACAACAATATTTTTAAAAAAATCCAAAACTAAAACATCTGTAGGCCTACTTATTAAGCGGCCCACACACTAGCGCGCATGTGCCTTGCGGGGCTCGTGGTGAGGTGACTGCGAGCGGCTCGAGGCACATGTGCGATCCAATTGGTAACCACACACTAAAGACACATGCGCGCGCACCACCGTCTTTGACGATTCAAATAGTGGGCTATAACAGCAAATTCAACATATATTATATGTTATATGGAAATCATTCTAATAAACCCCTTTGTATCGCCCCCATGTAATTTTTACCTACTATTTGTTTTTCATTTTGGATTTTTTTTAACAAGGATTTTTTTTTTTAAGTTGCAAGCAAAGTCACTAAAGAATCAAATTTGCCTTCAAAAAATACATTAGACGTGATTATACTTCAATTGATTGGGGGAGTTATTAGTTGTATGTACTGTATTATGGTTTTTGTGTTTACAATAAACTTGTGGGCCTAAAAAAGTGAGAAATAAGGTATGAAAGAATATGAGGGTTGTATTATTTAATATAAGGGTATAAGGGTCGTATTTAGAGTACCTATTAGGGTTATAGACTTAGATTTAATTAGTTTAAATAGTTCTAATTAATTGGTTCACATCGATATGAAGCTCTCAAAGAGTTGATTTCAGTCTCCACAAACGTATCGCCACTTTCAGGAAACACCCCCTTGCATTTTGTTATTAATAACTCCTTAATTTCTTTTCTCATTTATTTGTTTGAAAAGTTTACATTTTTCACGTCCCAATAACACGTTTGTGATCTATAAAGCTCTATAAACTCAGACCAAAACTTTCTTATGTCATTACAGGACATCTTAACCGCACAACAAAAAAGTTCATAACCTAAAAACAAGGACAAATCAAATACAACACGTGGGGCAGTTACTGTTACACTGTGCCACGCAGGCGCAGACCTTGTATTTCCCGATTTACAGTATATGCAGCTATGGTTAGTACTGCTAGCTTGCGAACATGTGCCTCGATTTCCCACAGACTGGCGCACATCATAACAAGCTCGCGCTCTTGTGACGATGCTCGAAGGTCCGGCGGCAGGCACCAGGCACCTCGCATGCGCGTCGCGAGCATGGGCACATTTACCCACACATTGAGGCGCATGTGCGTAGAGCTGTTCGCGCGTCACATGTGCGCGCACAAGCGCCCCAGTGTGTGGGCCGCTTTAGTCTGAAGCCTCCAACCTAGTCTGGAAATAACCACAACACACTCACGGCACCACCACTCAAATACGCCGTACATTTACCAAACTGCGTAGGAAAAACATTAGGTGGGTAGTTTAGATTAAATAATAGTGTATTTTGGTAAATGTAATTATTAAGGTCATCTGGAAACAGGATATTCTTTATCTGGTTGATATTCATGTTACCAGAAATAAAAGGCCACAAGAATTTATACCTAGTTCCCCTGAAGGGGGGATAAAAACAGTTAGCTATGACCAGTAGGTTGAATAAAAGCGCAGGAAACACCTAAAATTACCTAACCCAACCACAAATGTTCACAACAAGTTTTTTTTTTCTGTCCGCATTGTCAGTTGCAATGCCCATCAGTCTCCTGCTCTGAGAGCTCGTAGCCTACCAGATCACTGACTCGTGAGTAGATGCCAGGATTAACTTACTCTGGTAACAATCAGTAATGTGGTAGTATATAACTTATTTTAACCCTGAACAAAATTGTACATTCCCAATGCTGTAAGAATCTTGATTTAAAGGTTGTTGCAATTTTCCCCATAAGCTATGGTCTTCGGTCACCCACTATTATTATGGTTTTAATATATTGCTCATTATACTAGTAGGATGTTCAATTGTAATATCAAGCTAATTAGAGAAAGCATTTAGTTTGCTGGTACAGTTTATTTCCATTAAAGCGAGTGTTGGTTACAGCGAGATGGCCGTGGGTGCCAACAACAACCTGGTGGAATGTGTTGAGTGCCATTCTCTCTACCACCAGGAGTGCCACAAACCTGCCATCACTCAAGATGTCAACGATCCTAGGTTTGTCTGGTATTGTGCAACCTGCACCAAGACTATGAACAAAGTGGTAAGCCATTTGTTTGTATTAATGACTAATGTTGGTTAGTAAGATATGCTAAAATATCACATTGGAAGTAGTGGCGTAAATAACACCCCCGCTATGCAGTCCCGGCTGGCGCCGAGGTTCGACTATCACTGCTCACCTCAATTGTGGAAAAAGGTGATACGTTATTTCCGTGACCGTGGGACATGTTGATGATAGGTATCTTCAAGAGCAAAGAAGATATTTGGAAGATTTGGTCACAATCGCGTAATAAATATTATGTCGTTTCCGTGGCCGCTGGAGACGAACGGAACATAATGTTTACAAGACCAAAGAGAAGAAGATGTCCAAGGTTTTGGGACTATTAAGGAAAAAGGTGTTGTTTTCCGTGATTGCGAGAGACGAGCTTCCATGACCGTGGGAGACGATGATCTACATGAACGCAGGATATATTCAGGATTTGGCTGAGATCACGGAAAACAATAACAATGTTTCCATGACAATAAACAAATGTCGGTGAGAGATTTTGGATTTTGCCCCAATCACCGGTTTCAAACGGCTTTTGCCGAGATAAACGAATAAAAAATAAGTGGTGACATTTTGGTGGGGAGTGGGGCACCATCTACATGTACTGCGGGTGGTTCCTCTCGATGTAGGTACTCTTACACCACTGATTGGAAGGCATTATTGAATTTCTCAATAAGTTTAAGGTCACTTAAACAAGTTTGTAGAACTTATCATGAAACATTATTGATTATTGTTTGATACAAAATATCACTCACATCGGTAGACTGAAGAAACTGTTTTGGACTTGCAGATCCATTGTCAAATTTACCACTAGGCTACGGAGCCACAAACAAGAGCAGGTCGCAGTGTTTTGTAAACAAAAACATTTTTTAGAATAAAAATTGGATTTTTAATTTTATATGATTAATAATATGCCGTGATCGCGGGGAACTTTCACCTAAGGGACAAGGGCTGCTCGGGTTGGTTTGGTCTAGGGCAGTGAGTACCTTTAATCCGGCACTGTGCATATGCCAGATAAATTTTCAAAGGTTTGCAGCTTTTGATAAATTATTTACATTTGTTAGAAAAGAAAACTTGAGTTATTTTTTGACAGTTCCCTCATAAACAGATTAAAACATCTACGGACATAACTAAAAACTATTGTTATCTCCGTCTCATAAATACCCTATTGCAAAAATGTCACAAAGGCATAATTATTAATCCTCATAGTTTTATGCCATTAAGATCTAATAGCCTTATTCAATATAATTCCAGGCTAGCAGTTCAAAAGGATCACCCAGCAGTGTTAGTCAGTCTGGAAAACCACCTAAAGCGAGCAGCAAAAGTTCTTCTTCTTCCTCCTCTTCTAGTAAATCTTTCAATGGTAAGATTCATGACAAACAAAATTCAATAATGTTTGAAATCTCAAAGTTGAATTAGATAAATATAAAAACAACTTACAGTACAATTTCTAAGAGAAATATATTCAGTGACTTTTAAATCTAACACTTTGATGTTAACAATTTTTATTTCCACCATCGGAAAATTAGGTAGACATAAGCATCTAGTTTAAGCTACAAGAACTTATTCGTGATTCAAAAACAATTAAATGAAAATAATACAAGTAGGCCTACTACTCATGTTTTTTGTTTGTACAAGAATATTGTAAAAAATGGTTCTTGATGTATAGTGATTCCCCATCGTCATAGACCTTTACAGTTTTTAGGAGGAATATAAAAAAATATTTATATTAATATTTCAACAGATATCAAAGTTCATATCCATTTATTCAATCTTAAGTTTTAGTTTTACTTAGTAGAATATGAAACAAACGTCAATAATTCATATGTTTAAACTAATAGAAAATATAAATGTGCAAAGGACATTTGCTTAAAAATCCCAAATATAAAAAGATAATCCTTTATGACCCACTTAAACCAACATAAAAGTACATTTTTTCTAATTATAATAATTTAAAAATATTTTCTACCTATTTTAGGTCTAGTAAGGTTTTGTATTAATTTTACCTTTGGTTTCCTTAGCATTCGCCAGTTCCAGCTCTGCAAAGTCTTCTTCTGGTTCCTACTCAAGCAAAAGTGGAAGTAGCAGTAGCCACCAAAGCAGCGGCAAATCCAGTACTAAGGTCACAATTCCTGTACCTAAGATTAATACTATCACAGCAGACAAACGGCTTCAGATAATGAAGAAAAACGCAGCAAAAAAACAAGAAAAGAGAAAACTACCCAAATAGGTCATACAAATTTTGGGCTAGCCATATTTTATGAAACTAGAACCATAACCAAGCAAACTACAACAGTTTACTTATTCTCCATGAGAATAACGTGGGAATTTTAAAGTTACAGTTTTGAACTTTTCTCTGTGACTATTTAGTGTACTACAACGCTTCAATATTTGAGATTTATTGCAAAGATTATGTTTTAAAGGTCAAAAATGGGAACACCCATTTTACCCTGTTCTCATAGTCCGATCATGCTGGTTGCTTGAACATAGGTTTCCACGTTTGTACCAAATTTAATCTAAATCGGGTGATTTTTACTAGAGTTATCATGGTAAACAATCACATATTTATATAATAATGTGTGTGTGTATCAACTTGAGCAGATTGTGTTTTTGGCCTTAATGGGGACCTCAAAACAAAAAAATTTAAGTTTATATACTGTACAAAAAACATTTTTCCTACCACTCCATGGAAATGATCACATTACCATACCTGTAAATAGTACGCAAAATTGCTCATTGCCTCTCGCTAATCAGCTGGTTTCACAGTTGTCGTTTCTACACCAACCACAGACGCACATCTGGTAGGTTAGTTAACAACCGGTAAGCAAATAACTGTCTGTATTATTATATTGTATAATAATATAATAAAAAATAACCTAAATTACATTTTATATACATCTAAAAAGTTAATCTGTGTTATTATAGGTTAATTATAGTGGTAGGAAAAATCTTGTGTGTATTATGAGCACAAACAGTCATTGCCGCTCTCGAAATGTGTGTCCGGAGTTGAGGCCATCTGCAGTTCTCAACCGGTAATGATGTACTTTGCGCTCTTTTCACACAAATATTTATTACCACACAATAATCAATGACAAATCTATATTTGTGTATGTGTTCGTTAAGTTATTTAAAATTTGTTAAGTGTTTGTTTATTATACGTGTTTGCATGTTAATGGGGTGTATTTAATACCCTGAGTATGTTTGGTCCAGTATGTAAGTCCGAGTTTAGTAATTTATTAATGTTACATATTTTAAATCTTAAATTAATGTTTGTCAAATTTTAAAAATACTATTGTTTGATTGTCACTTTTGTCATTCCGTTTGGAACTTATTTTTTTAGTTTATACTGCATATAATTCAAATAACGTTGGAAGGTTATAATAATGATGCTGTAAATATTTATCATATATCTTTTAATGTTATATTTTAGTATTTTACCTATCTTAAACTATTGTTTGTTGTTACTTTATGTATTTCAAAACTATATATGACTCACAATTTTGTAAAAATATATAAAACACAAATAAATACTAGTTTAAATTATTTTTATAACACTTTTTTTATTATTTATTCTGATAGCCCCTGGACTACGAATTATGACTTATATAGGCTTACCTCCGTCAGTAGTCCAAAATTGTGTCTTATTTCAACTAATGTTGTTCAAAGCTTACATGTTTCATTGCACTGCAACATCGTCGGAGCTTTATTTCAAAAACATCAAATAATTTAAACATAGAACAAAACACAGAACACGAAATAACACGGTAGCGCTATCATGACACGGCACGGCAGCGGTTGTAGGTAGACTGGACACGGGTTAAGTAACTTCGTCCTGTCCTTCCGAACATAAATGCTCCTATTTAACTCAATTGAACCAAGAAGCCTGGCGACTGCCAGCCATCGTGTGTCACCATGCATAAAACCACCCTAAAAGTGTCGGAAGTATTTAAATATTCATACACTTGTTGAATGTACGAGAATGATCTTGTAAAAATTATCTTCACTGTTTTATCTCAAGATTAGGTAACTAGTGATCAAAAGCATGACCGATGTCTGAGGTAGGCTGGCCGAGCTGTCTGCCCAAGTAGACCAGTAGTTACCCCACAGTCTAGGGTCTGCTCTTGGGTCACTATTTGGACGAGGAGTAAACACCAAACCTTCTCTGTACCCCTCTAAAGCTTTGACTAGATCACGTGCTACGTCGGAGTGAGCTACAGACATATCTAGGGTTTCACAAGGGTCGGTCTCCAGGTTGAACAGACAGTAGTGTTGGTCACACGGGTTTGGCGTTGAGTGGTTCAATACTAGAGGACACCTAGAAAATATTTTTGTTAATTAGAGAACTTCTACAGATTTTTTACTGTTGATGTTTGGTTGAGGGTTTACCTAAATGATGTATAGATAATTGTGGACATTATTCATAACGAATAGAAAAAATGTATGACGTTTTGAGATATAGAACCTGACCCTTTCCTCAGGTGGGAAAATATTAAAACATTACAAAAAGTGTGCACAACCCCAGTCAAAGCTGGAAAACACAATAGTAACCACCCACATTAAAATCGTCAAACACAAGTTCAGTGAAAATAAAAACAAAAAGTTGTGCATGATGTTAACACTGTATTTACTGCTTATGCATTCCCGACGACGCAGAACACACTTTCCTCCGCAGTCTACGGTGGGATATCCTCCGCTGGGAGGCCACACATCTTGGGGTGCTCGTGCTGTCGATTGAATCGATTTGTGACACTTTACTGGAGGGTGGGTACAACTGAGACTGCTGATTGCACTTTGTCCGGAATATCCTTCAAGTGAAAAAGAACGATCTAGATCACATCATAGTCTAGATCTTGTAAGAAATGAACGGCTAGACACGGATTAAGTCCTTCGGGCGTAGGCAGACTCTACCCAGTTCTGATGAAGTGCGACAAGTGTTCCCAGGCTAGTATCCGAAGGAGATTTTTAGAGGAGGATTTTAGTGGGTAAGCTCTGGGCCTCAAACCCATTGGAGTCCCACACTACAGGCTAGCCACCTGTGTGCATAAATGAATTTTCCCACCTTCCCCCCCCCCCAAAAAAAAAAAAAAAAATGGACAAAATACAAAGATAAAAAAATCATCGGTCAATCAATTTTTTTTTTTTTTTTTTTAAGAAATATTAGCAGTAAAACATGATAAATCCACTTTATTTTTGCTCTCCTGCAAAACCTGAAAAAATGGGTTATGCTACCTATGGGTACCTTACCTTACCTATGTGGCCACTCAAATCTCAGTTGGTTTTTGGCCTCACCAACAAGTCGCCACCTTTCTCTGTATTCTATCTCCGTCTCTTGCTCTTAGCTTTCTTACATCTCTTCTCACCTGGTCCTGCCATGTTACTCTTAGATTCTTAAAATCTGTTAACGCCTCATAAATAACTATCAAAAGCACATAACCATCGACTTACAATGCGTCTATTGTTGCTGAAGACCTCAAGGCTAGGATCTCATTGGTAGATTTGTGTAGAGATATAGCTTTGGCAGCTGTACTTTTGAGAACCTCTTCAACAGAGTACGGCGGAACTTCGGCCCCTTTTCCACTTTCCCCTGCATGAATGTTGAACGTAGGATTACTTGAAGCATCTGTAAGTAGTCAAAACGGTCAACGTTAGTTACAAGACCAGGGTTTGGACCATTCCCTTACAAAATAAATGTTTTAAAATAATGCAAAAGTTGATAATATAAAAAGTTTAATAAAAGTGTCGAAAATGTTCACTTTTGGATGTTCACTTATTTTATTATTTTATCTTTATCTGAAGGTGGTTTGAGCCAATCTTAAGTTGTGAGTCCACCTATATGGAAAATAAAAAGGTTAGTTTCATAAACATAATTAAATATAGACTGTCAACCGTGCTGCGGTTACCATGGTTACGTAGCGCGTACGCCGTAACTACATGGCGCTCCCAGTGGTGTGCGCCAGAACCTATGGTAACCGCAGCACGGCTGACGGTCTATATTTAATTCTTTTTGTGTATGATTTTATGCAAAAAAGATTCTCTATTCATAGGATCTTCTTACAATTGAGGCTATGAATTGAAGATGACACACTTCTGATGTAGGATAGAGCGCAATGGCGTAGTTTAAAGATTGTTGGAACAACAGGCATATCTCAATGGGAAAGAGCCTTTACTGGTACAAAAAATAATTATTGTGTTTAAATTTTTTGTTTAGGAAACAAATGTCAACTCAGTTCTGTTGTACCTCTGTGAGACTTTGAAAGAGTCCAGTAGAAATGACTGAGCCATCCAGATATTTGTTGACAAATGTCTCAAGTCCATTTTAGGAATAAGATAGCCTGTGGTCATTTCCAACGAAGAGTTAAGGGCCAGAACCAACCAAATTACACTAAAGAAAAAAATTAAAGAAAGTGGAAATGGATTTGTCATACGCTAAGAAAGAGAGAGAACGAGCTAGTGAGAAAAGTCCTGGAGTGGAATCCTCAAGATCACAGAAGAAGAGGAAACCAAAAATAACTTGGAGGCGTACAGTTTACCAAGATCTGCGGCAGGCTGGGAGGTCATGGCTGGAGGTCGTGTATATTTTATTCTATTAAAATACTTCATGCTTACACATTTCAATTACTTGCAGTTTAATAAATACTGTATAATAGAACAGGTGTATCAAGTATAGATTAGTTTAATAAATTTAACTTTACATTATAAAGTTATTGAGCTTCTAATCATAAAATTAGACATTTTTTGTGGCAAATTTGTTTATTTTAGTAAGAAATCAGCTAGCATCCGTTAAGCCCTCGATGCAAACTGCTAACCCTTTACGAAATAGAACAAATTTTAATCCGGGTAGTTATACGGATTGAAACTATACCCAGCTGTCATTGATTTTAGCTCATTGATTATTTTTCTTTTTTTTCTCTTAGTAAATAGGCCTGACTACAGAAACAGCTGTTCTTAGCCAGTTAAGCTATCCAGATCCCGACAATTTGACAGTGAATTTGACTGCCAAGGGAGATTCAATTATAATCTGTCCAGAACAGGTGATAATGATAAAATTCAATATTTCTCCCCAGGATAATTTTGGAAGTATGCTTTTGAGAGAGTTGTTAGAATTGTGCAAAATCTGCATAAGACATAAAATAATAAACGTAGTATTACGATTTATCAAAATTCTTTATTAAACCACCAATGGGGGATTATTGGTGATTTCAAAGAATTGGAATTCTTTTGATATTGAATATTCATAGTTTTATTGTGGATTTACTTTTTCTTATGGAAAATATAAATTATATGTTTATCAATTACAACCTAAAAACAAAAGTAAATTTTATTGATCAATACATACTTCATGATTCGAGCCCATCGTTATAAGCAATTTTCTTGAGTCTTTCCATCTCTTTTTGCTTTGCTTGCCATTTGCTATTCTTCTTTATGTTTTTGATCCTCTCTGTGGGAAATAGCTCTGTCAGCAAACCCTCGATGGTTCTTACTCTTGACAAAGCTACATAAGTCAAGCCGAGGGAAAATTCTGGCTTGCCTAGGTCGACCACAGCTTGATCTACAGTAAATCCTTGGCTGCGATGTACCGAAATAGCATAGGCAAGATTTAGTGGAAATTGCCTTCGAGAACATTTGACACCATTCCGTTTAAAGCTTTGACTATTAATACAACAACTAGACATTCCATCCCCACGTTAAAGATGTAGCCAGGTTTTTAATCAAATTTGTCTTAGGTTGATGTGAGCCACCTACAGATTGCATTGATCTAAATTACTGATTTCTGCCGACTA
Source organism: Macrosteles quadrilineatus (assembly GCF_028750875.1). Lineage (NCBI taxonomy): Eukaryota > Metazoa > Arthropoda > Insecta > Hemiptera > Cicadellidae > Macrosteles > Macrosteles quadrilineatus. The sequence goes on along the minus strand of NW_026542623.1, from coordinate 375,500 downwards.
CACAATGGTTTTTACCAAGTCAAACTGATGGAATGACTTATTATGAGCTATAGCAACTGTTGTGACCCAGCAACTATGTCAGTAACAAAAAATAAGGTACAAAATAGAGTTTTAGACACTAGTGCAATCTGTGACTGCCTCACACAACTACGTTCTTTTTTAGTAAAAAATTGGCGACAGCTGATCCATATAGATGGGATGTCTTAGGAAACAGTTACTGGGAGGATAGGCAACAACCCGTTGTACAATGTAGGTCCAATATAATTTTCAAACTGTACCAAAATGCAAATAGGGAAATCTTCTAGATAATTTTCTGTGTCAGTAAATTTGTATATGATATCAGCTACAGTACCAATGCTACCATTACATAGGCCTGCAGAAGTCTAAAGATTTCTTCTAAGTATCACACGACAACCTTTTGAAATAAAGAGGTGTTTGTTGAGGCCTTGGCAGTCATCTGATGTTGCATTAGCAGCAGTCATGTTGTTGTTCACAGCAGTGATACACGCAACATTGAGGCTTCTTAGCTTGTTCTTATTATAAGCCATAATTGATTCATTGGTTGTGATAATACATATAGCATTTTCAAACTGGGTCTCCTTTCCTAAATTATAGTTCGTAAAAGTGAGGCCAAAATTTCGTAGTCGTTTTGTGTGATACTTCCATTAGCAATATATTGTTTAATACATTCCTGAATTGTTGTTGGTTGTCACTTTGCTGTCTCATAATTATTAAGGAAAATACAGCATCAAAAGAGTTGTATACTACTTTACCAAGTGTCATATCATCATTGTTGTTTTTAGGAATATCATAGAGTGGGGTGTCAAGCACAGGTGGAAGCTGTGACATATCTCCAACAAAATATACTATGAATCCTCCGAGTGGCTCATCACTTTGATTCGGTCGAGCTTGTCGTAAGCGGCGATCCATGTATGAAAGCATTCGTAAACCAAGCATTGATACTTTGTTAACAATCACCGTAACAACTTTGGCAAACATTTCCTGGGGTATCCGCTCAGCTTCTCCTTCTAAATTCTGCATATGTCCACGAGTGCTGTTTATTTTGAGCACTGTGAATTGTACATCCATTAATATTGTTTGCTGCAACCCCAGTAGGTGCCATAAGCATTATTGAGCCATTACCAAACATGTGTTTAGTTTTAGAGATCATCTTCTTTATAACAGCTGATTTACCCACTCCTGCTGGACCCAGTATCAATGTTCGCTTTTGTTGGAAAGTTTCTAAAATTATGAAGGTGAAAACAATAATGATCGAGGAATTTCTGTTGTTCTTCATTTAACTCAATAGCTGATAGGCGTCTTTCCACAATCGTTGTGCTGTAGGAAAGAGGTGAGGAAACGCTTGAGCTATATAGTCTGAACTCATTTATTGGCATTCCATTATGTTCTGGCCATTGCAACACGCCTCGGATAGTTTGTTCTTGATGTCTTCGCTGATTAATGGAAACCCTGGACGTTTCAACATTTTCATTTTCGATTTCAGTTGTTTCGTTAATCTCATCGGTGATTGGTAGCCGTTCGGTTGTGAAGTCATTGTTGGGTAACGATTCAATGACTTCGTTGTCAAGCTCAATAAATAATCAGTTCATCCGATATTTTAAACATTTAACATATGGTTAATTAATAACACCACAACCTATTATGTCTCTTCACATTGACCTTGATGGTTGAAGCATATAAAACATACTCCCTTTGAAGTGGGTAACATAGCTCAACCTGATGACTAAACTGTAAGTAGCCAGTAAATATATATTACAGATATTTAGAAATGTATGGATCAACTAGGGTTTACTCTTTTCTCTATTACAGTAATTTGAAATCAATATACTCCCGCCGCAGCAAACCTGCCGGCTAAGCAAATTTCCATTTGTCTGAATTGATTTTCAATTATTTTTTTTTAAATAACATTAGGTTTAATGATTACCTAGGTTTGCTGCTACAAGGAAACTAATTAAATGTATTTTTGTAAAATATAAACAGCTTTGTATAAAATAAATATATTTTGCAAAGTTTGATCAAAATATATCCAAAAACAAGCAAAATACAACAGTTTATAATATTCTCCATAAGAATAACATGGGAATTTTAAATTTGCAATTTTTTGAATTTTCTCCCTTACCAATAAACGTACAAAAACACTTTGATATACTAAATTATTTTTTGAAGCTCTTAAAGGGTCTAGAGAGAAATTGGGTAATTTTGTGTTGTGAGGGTCAAAAATGAGAAAATAAATTTTTCACCCCATAAAACCTTCCATAAAACCCCGTTCCCATGGTCCAATCATGCTGGTTCGCGAACTCATTCAGGTTTATCCCGCCTTACACCTTTAAACAAATTTCATCAAAATCGGTCAAAAAATACTCAAGTTATGTTCACGTACGTATATCGATACATATATAAACATTTGAACGAATGTTGTTTTTGGCCTATGGGGTCATCAAAATGAAAAAGTAAATCGGTCCCGGGCCTAAGTCATACCGTGCCACCTACGGTAATAGCTACTTCCCTATAGGGAAAATCGCGGGGTTTATAATAAACGGGGTTTCTGCTGCTAGCCTCTAAAATTACAGCTGATGCGCTGTCAGTTTGAGGGGCATCGTTCAAAGTAACTCTGAGTCAACTAATAGTAGAGACAAGTTTACAGTAGTTGTTACTGTATAAACCTAAGTTGATTTTTAGGACTATGGCAATAGCACTAAGGGAACACGGTTTTGTGGGGTAAAACTGTGGTTATTTCATGAAATAATTTTATCTTACTAGCATATACACGAAAACAAAAGTAAATAAAGACACCCCACATTCTACTCTCCCCTCGACCACATTTGACACTTCCACTTGTCCCCAGGGTAGCCATGCTGTGGACGACGGTAGCAGCCGCGTGTATGGCCGCGCTGCTCGCCCCGGTCTCCGCCCTCTCACATAGACGTCCATGGTTCGACGCGGAGGATGAACCCATCAGGAGGAGAGACCTTGGAGATGGTAGGGAGATATCTCACTTTCACCGTTCATTGTGAAATATATACCAGGAATTGTTACTTTTTAAGTGAATGACTTGAGTTTCCATGTTTATTCCAAAATTTTAGAAGGTTAATATAATTTCACCTTGACAATAAACATACAAACAATAAATTGGTACTTAGGTATTATACCGACCACGCCTAACAATTATAACCTAACCTAACTTAGGGTGGTTAGGTTAGGTTATAAATATTTTTATTTAAACTAATGCAATTTTTTTAAGTCGATTTATCTGTGTGGTCAATATAATACGTAAGTACCAAACGATGTTATTCAAAAAGCTAATTTCTTAGGAGTTATGGCTTAGAATCCTGAATTTTTACATGGGTTGGATTTTGGAGTTGGTGGTTACATCGTACTACTCTTCTACTATCGTAAAATATTTATTTGCAGATAAAATTTATTTTCTGATGTGTTGAGTCCGGATTTTTCCATAGCAAAACCCCATCAGGTGATATTTGGGTATCTCACTGTTTTGAAAGTTAAAAGAGTGTTACTTATATAAAAATTGTGATAAAAAGACAAGTAGTGACTTAAAGCTGTAATCTTTCAAGGGTTAACACCCTTCTCTTAAAAGAGTTTTGAGGACAAAGGGTTTGGCCGTCCAGTGGTCGAAAAACTCGACCAAAATATGTAATGTACAGACTTTTCTGTTTTCACCCCAAAGACCCGCAACGCATGCATTGAAAACTACTGTTTTTGCTGCAGTATCACGAAAAATATTTACTGTTAACTCTTCATCAGTGAATACAATCTGTTACTAGAACCTAGCCAACATGAGAAATATCAAAACAGGCTTGAGATTTTGCAATAAAATTATATGTATGCTTTGAGAATCAAAATTAATAGAGAAAAATATAATATTAAAAACAAAAACAAAAAAACGGACCTTATGGGTTATCATGCCGGTGACGAATGAACGGCGAAATATAAATAGAAAATAAAAACAAATGGAAGTCATTCCAATCACGTGTATTGAAACAGCGTGGGGTGAAAATAAAGAAGTTTGCAGAATACATATTTTTGGTAGAGTTTTCGACCACGAGGTGACCTGTAGTTAACATGAATATATAATATCTTTACAACGACACTGATTCTCTTTATTCCCTTGTGTTGCAGAGCTGATGGCAGAGAAGCGAGCACCCTTCACTGACACATTCAGGAATAGCGGTAGACCCAGCCGAGCACAAGACAACGAGTTACTTCCTAGAGGACTACAGGTGAGGAAGTAGAAGAAGTAGAGGTAGAAAAGTGGCAGATTTCACTTCCTAGTGGGATATGTATGTGGGGTACTAAAAGTGGAGGTCCCTCCCAGTTGAACATGAGATAGAAAAAGTAGGTAGTGGTGGTAGTGAACTCTTCCCAAAGGAGTTGAGGTGAGATAGTAGACGAAGTGTCTTTAGGAGAAAGAAGTAGATGTAGGAAAGTATTAGCGTTCACTTCCCAGAGGGATGGTTTTAAGTAAGTGGGGTAAGTTCATTCTAGTTGGAACACATAAGGAGATTGAAAAAGTAGGAAGTGGTAGTAGCAGCTTCTTTCCCGAGGAGTAGAGGTTAGGTAGTAGAAGAAGTTGTAGAAAAGTATTAGTTCACTTCTCAGAGGTATAAGGTTGAGTAAGTGGGGTACTAAAATTGGAGGTCCCTTCTAGTTGGAACAGATGAGGAGGTAGAAAGAGTATGTATTTGAGGTGATGTTAGTAGTGGTATCTTCCCAAAAGAGTAGAGATCCGATAGAAAACTAGTTAGACAGTAGTAGAAGTGGCTTTTTAGAAGAGTGAGAAATACGTTTTGTAGAAATAGGAATGTGGAATCTCTCTGAAGGGTGGCCTCATTCCCCAGAGAGATGAGATTGGGTAAGTGGGGAACTGGAAGGTCTATATTTGCTGGGGTGGATGAGGAGATAGAAAAAGTATGCATTAGTAGAAGCGTTAGTCTTTTTAGCAGAACAATAAATATGTGAAGTGAGGATAGTTCACATATTTCGTAAAGTCACGCCCCGTAAAAATAGGATTTGGGAAAAACTGCCTGTGAAAGCCTCCTTTAGTAGATAAAAGATTAAACAGGGTTGAAAATATGAAGAGACAATTGGTTAAACAGTAAAACTAGCCACTATACAAAAGAGTAAAACTTAAAATTCGAAAGTAAAAGTAATAGTAAGTCCAAGCAATAGTACGATTTTAAAATTATATATTAGCTTTATTGAGTATGACCAGCTGGTTCTATCCAGGGACTTAATAAAAATCCCTATTCAAAGACATTTTAAATTTAAACTTCACAATTTTTACGCTTAGACAAATTTCCACTCTTCTTGCAGGTAGCCTCAGCGGATGAGCCAGTTACGCAACCCCCCGCGCCACCAGGGTCAGAATGGCTGGGTTAGGGGTGAGGTGGGGGTGACGTCGCTAGTCCCCCCTCCACTTCGTTGTACAGCAACCAATCAGATAAGACGTCTCCTCACGATGACGTCATTGCACCGTGGGGTCACTTTATCTTGTAGCCAGAACTATGTATCATTATATTAGACTTTGTTTTGTTTCAACTTTGTGATTAAAATTGCTTAAAAATACAGGGTTTTCATAAATGAATGGTGCAATTTTAACTTTAAATTAAAAGAAAACTATATAAAGTACATTAAAAATATTTATTTCATTAGAATCTCCATTAAAAACAGTTTTATATACTGATGCATTTTACATTTCAATGTGTCCACCACCGATAGCTCTGCAGACATCTAATCTATGGTCGATCTCGGCCCATACGCTGTGCAGCATGTCTCTTGTAACCGATGATACTGCCTCACAAATCCTTTCCTTTAAATGAGCAACATCACGGATTTTATGTTTTTTACGTATCCCCACAGGAAAAAATCGCATGGAGTCAAATCCGGGCTTCTAGGAGGCCATGCTATTGGGCCACCTCGACCTATCCATCTTTGTTCAAACTTGTTATTCAAAGCAACACGAACAAAGTCCTTATAATGGGCTGGTGCTCCATCTTGTTGAAAATACATCATATTGACATTATCAAACTCGTCAATTTGAGGAAAACAAAAATTTTCTAGCATATCCAGGTACACATTACCATTAACACTTTTCTCGGCAAAGAAAAAAGGTCCAATTACTTGGTTTTTAGTCAGTCCACACCAGACGTTTACTTTTGGTGTGTCTCGGATTTTTTCGATGATCTCATGGGGACGTTGAAAACCCCAAATTCGAACGTTGTGTCTATTAACACACCCATTAACATGAAAAGTTGCTTCATCTGAAAACATTACATCATTTAAAAATGATTCATTTTCTTCAATCTGATTTAAGATGTAAGTTGCATACTCCACACGTTTATTTTTATCATTCGGTTTGATACCATGCAACAGTTGAATTTTATACGCATGAAAATGCAGCCTTTTATGCAAAATTTTATGCAGAGTTGTCACTGGGATTCCAAGCTCCAGACTCCGACGTGGAAGAGATTTTTTTGGACTTCTAAGACAAGATTCGCTAACGTTTTGAATTGTTACCTCTGATACAGGCGGTCTCCCAGAAGTCTTCCGTTTTTGTACCGATCCAGTTTCTAAGAATTGTTTACTCCAACGCATAATGTTATTTCTGTGAGGTGGAGCTTTGTTAAATAATCCCCTAAAAGCCCTTTGCACTAAAACAACAGACCTTAATTCACTCAACAACAGCACACACTTGGCTTTCTCTTGATCAGAAAACATGTTTTTTGATCAGAATCGAATATTTGAGGTTGTTGCACAATTTAACCAACAACAATGAAACAGCTGTTTTCTAAGACAGAGTAATAAAACTAAATGAGCTGAAGAATTCAGAGGTGCCAACCATTTTTTTCTACCTCGCACAGTAATTATTTTATAGCCTAAGCATTCAAAACTGCACCATTCATTTATGAAAACCCTGTATAACTGTTTCATTGGACCCGTATTATTGTGTTGGTTTGTAAGCGAGGTTATGTTTCAATTGTAAGAAGGTATTTTGTTAACTATGAAAGCTTGAGGAAATAAACAATATTCTTTATGTAGGGGTGGTTTGGAGTTTCATACAGTCAATGACATATCTTGAATAACTCTTCCTAACGGATTTCACAACTACATAGTGAAAATCATGCTGGAGACAATAGATTTGGCAAATGATTTGGCTTTGTTGAGTGATTAGCCAAAGTACATTGTATTGTGGTTTTAACAGCTTGAAACAATCTCCGTAGTCTAATTGAAGAACCCATAGGAATATATAAAATGGAATTCTGATTAATTCATTCTACTACTTACTATACGCATGTATTGTTGGAGATGAAGAGAATCACTCCCAACCGAGTACGCTGGAGAGGTCTGGTTGCAGGAAATAAGTCAAGTAAGTCAATTAGGCCTACATTTTTATAATTCTCGTTTCAATATGGATTCTTTCCCATTCCGATAAGCCTGCTTTCCCAACTTGATTAGTATATACCTATTTAAAAGGAAGATTTAGAAACATTTCTTACATTTGACTATTTTCCAAGGCCACTGTATAAGTGCCTCGTTCCCATTGACGTTGTTCAGTTCCACCAGTATTTCTGTACGTTTGGCCGTTGATTTTCCGTCTCTCAATGTCTCCCATTGACTCACACCATCCATCTCCCCCAGATCTTCAGCTGCTCCTCCTGTACAGAACAGAGTGTATTTTCAGATAGAAATAATAAAAATGTTTCGTGGAGGTTCTACAATTATTTATCTAGTACAATTATTTGGTGTTTATAGTATCAACAACATTTTGAAAACACTGTCATGTACAATGCCTATTTTTTACAGTAGACCCTCTCTTCAACCGACCCTGAAACCAAAACCAGGGCCACTCTCATTAACACGTTAGTTGCGGGCTACTCACCGGTGAGTGCTCTAGTTCCTTTCTGTTACCCCGAACGCACACCCGTGAGTGGCGACATTGCCTACATCCCATTCAATTTCTAGAACGGGTATTTTTATGTCTGCGTTTAGCTATAGGAATGGTTGCTTTATTGTGGTGTAGGTTGGTAGTAAATTTCACTGTAAAATCCCTCCAATCTAAAATCCCTCCCTCCAATTAGCATTACAATGGGACCGGCTACGTTCCAGACAGAGCTGCTGTGAGTTATTCAGCAAACTACGTCAACTCTCGTCGTAGCGCAGAATATCACCGCACATCATTTGCTATTCATCGGACCGAAATATTTTATTTCACGCTCGACGCTGCGCCGCACTGGTGCTACGCCTGCCATTGGGGCTGCAGCGAACGTGTTAACCAGAGGAAAAATTCAATGATACACTTGAGTGGTGTCTAGGGTAAAATCCAACATCACCCCCTTCGTCCTCATGTACTACAACACTCACGGTGGAGGAAGACCCTATGCTGTAGGAATTCCCGCACAGTGCTCGCCAAATAGGCTTTTCCCTGCTCGTCCCAAGTATATTTCCTACACTACATACCAGAACTGAAAGCGCACGGTTGTCCCAAGCATGTTTTCTCTGTACCTTACTTTTCCATGGTAACACGTAAAAAAAGACTTTTGACAGCACTCTCATTAAGTGTTGATTTACATTCAACTACTGTACACTACTTTTGAATAAATAAATACTTTGTCACTATAGGATGTCTTCTTCAGTATACAATAATCAATGGTTCTAGAGTCTAGTTTACCAGCTGCTGTGTACAAGGTGGGTAGCCAGTCGACCATGTGTATCAGCTGATCAGAGACTCTGCCTCCAGCCACCAGGGGGCTCCACAAGACTGACGCCACGCGGACTCCTCCCTCGTGACAAGACAGCTTCATCTTAGAGCAAAAAATTACACATTGAGTATTTAATAAAAATATACATGATCAATGTATATAATCAAATGTGTTATAACACAAATCTTAGACCTTACGACCAGAAAAGTACCTTGGCCATGTTCATACGTCAATAGGACTAATTAGTTTAGTGGTATACTGAATGTGGAAACAAAAACGCTCTCTGTTTTCAAGTTTTGAGAATTTTCACCCCACATGATTTCAAATGGTTTTAGCTTATGTTTCTCCTCCGTGAAGGTCATACATAATAGTTTTTATACGCGCAAAGGGTTTTCAGAGTAATATATCTTTTTCATCCATCCTTCTTAACCGATGTTTACGATTGGGATATCGTTTAATAGCTTATGATCTAGTGGAATGACAAATGGTAATCATTTTAGGACATCATCCTCCATGGAATTTGATTGGTTTCTTTGGTTCCTTACTGTTGACCAAATTTCTTTATAGGGGTTTTAAATATGAGTTCTCATTCAACAGTTGATCCTCCAATTGAATGTTTGAAGGCCAAAGGGTATTGTATTATTCGTTTTGTCTCGGAAACAAGTTATAAACCTAATTAAAATACCCAATTTGCGCATGGCGCCCTCAATCAAATATATTACACTTTTGGCCCTCATTCAAAAATATTACACTGTCGGTGACAACAATTTCAACCAAAAAAGATTTTAGTTCTTCAGGAAGAGCGTTAGAGAGTCTTTAGACCTTTAAACTTGAAGAAATCCTCTTTTGTCAAACCTCCCATGGTTGGAAATGCAGTTACAGTTAAGAGCTCTATTTTGGGTATAATATAAAGTAGTGATAATTGTGCTTCATGGACTCTCTCCCATTGAGCAAGCCTCACGCCCAAAATTGCTTAACATAAATGGAATACACCTATTTAACCTAACTTACCCCTCTAAGAGGCCAGTTTGAGCCGTAGTTCGAGTAGTTCCATCGAGGGTCGAGAGTTGGAGCTCCATTGTCAGAGGTGAACAGCACGATCGAGTTGTTGAGCATGTTACGCAATCCCAGTGCCTCGACTATAGCTCCGACTGCATCGTCCATCCCTCTTACCATTCCTGAGAAACACCATGGTAACTACTGATCTGAAGTTTAGACGTTTGATGTTAATGGAATTGTGAGGAATCGAATTAGCGTTTGTGAAGTATTATTAGTACTAAAGCTCTCGTTCAATGTCCAAGTACATTTTGTATACAAATTTTAATTTCAGCTCTATTTTCAAAGGAATGAAAAAAAACCAAAGTTTATACAACAATGTGGATATATCTTTCATGTGGTTTTTTTTTATTTTTACTTTAAACATGATTTTTCATTATTGGAAAATGAATCCCATATTGTTAATAGGTAGGTAGGTACCAATGAATGTACTGTCCTGCATTAGCGTGAATTTTCTTTAAATTGTAACATGGACAAATTTTAATTGATGGTGCTTTCCTTTAATGATTAGAATGAGAAGTTAGGAAATAAATAAAAATGAATACACATTTTTATAGAATTCCCATGAACCACATAGTTGTGCTTATGATCATACCATCATAGGAGTATTAGTTTAGGTGTACAATACAGTCTATGGCTAATAAACCGGATCTGAGCTATTTGGCCAATTTAAAAAATTAGGAAATTTAAAATGGGAAAATACCAAGTTTTAGTTACCTATCCAAGGTTAAGAGATCAACTCGCACAGACATTACAGTCAAGTTTTACAACCATTGAAACAGGAAATATCATGATATAAGATTAATCTCATTATCTCCAGACAGTGGAGTTATCAACATAAGAATGCCGTAAGATAGTAGATTATCCTTTTATAATCTTAGTGCGGTAATAGCAAGCAGTGGCTTGAAAATGTCAAGGACAATTTTAATAGTTACCTTAATTTTCGTGACAATGAATTTAAGATGAAACAACTGCTCATTTTTTTGTATATACAAAAGGTGTCTTTTTGTCTCATATTCCAAATAAATGTTTTTGCTAAAATATTACAGCTAAATAAAATCGTCTAGAAAAAATTTAAATTATTTTCTTGTATATTTACTTTTAGTCCCTACATATAGTCTTAAAAAATATAATTGTACCCACAGAGAAGTAAGGTACAGATAGATGATACAAGCTTATGGGACAACCGTGCGCTATCAGCTGGTATGTTGGGGCAGAAATATACTTGTGACGAGCAAAGAAGAGCCTGAACGGAGAGCACTGTGCGGGAATTCGCACAGGCTCAGGGTCTTCCTCCACCGTGAGCATTGTGGTAGGGTACATTTGGGCGAGGGGAGCAAAAGGGAGTCTTTGCCCTGGACACTAGCTTTAGCGTTAGAAACAACTTAAGTGTACCATTAAATATTGCCTCTGTATCATTCTCTAAGTTGTACCCAAAGTACGAATCATGTGAAAACTTGTGTTTGACTAATCGTAATGGAAAGTATCCACAATAATCCCTCAAACATAATAAATCGTACCTGCATATAGTCTGCGATGAAGATCCTTAATGTAGTAGTGTTGACGTTCATTTTCCGCCAAATTTCGTACTTCAAACTCCGAACCTTTGTTGCCCGTGTGAGGCGCAGAAAGAGCGACTTGTAAGAACAAAGGACCAACTGTGACGTCATGGGACTTGATGATAGATGTTGCCTCCTGAAATGATTGGTTGAGCTGTACGGTAATTCAAGAAAAGTTTTTTTAAAGGTTCGAACGTTTCAACGTTCCTTAAATGTTTTGAGTTTGCTGGATGATTAGAATCAGGAAATGGATTCCTTAGTTGCAAAAAAACTAATGTTTTAAGGTTTTAGTTTTAACGTAAAGATACCCTGAAATTCTGTTCTTTGTCTTTAAGCCAATTGTAAATTCATTAACAAGACAGAATATATTTTCAATGCAGTAATGAAAACCATTTTATAGTTTGCTCTCTGGATTTTCAGAAACGGTGTCAATGATTCAATCCTTCTTCGTTAACTATCCTGGTGAGATTTAAAGCCATTATTATTATTATAATGGTTATGTTCTTCAACTATTCTCGATCTCAATTATAGATCAACAAGAAGTATTGTTTATGTTATTATTATTTTCTATAATAATTTTCAATAAAATATCTACACTATCAAGAAGGCACATTGTACTGTCTTATCCAAGTCAGAAAAAGGCGCTCAGCTGATTTGAATTATTTGTAAATCAGACAACTTATAAGTAATGCAAACACGTGTACATTGACAAGACATATACTCAATTGTCAGGTAATTTGGAGTAAGCTACATTATTTTCCATTGTTATTATATAAACAAAATGCAGTGTACCTCTGCAAAAAGATCGGTTGCATAGCGACCGACAAATTCTTCCCAAGCGCCAGCATTGTTCCGACGAGAGTCAATTCCACCAATGCCCTGAAAATCAAAACAGTTGTGTTATTGTTATCATGTAGGTCTATATTTTGTTTGTTTCATGTTTGTATTCACACATTCATTAGTAAAAAGGTAATTTGGGACCAGTTCCAAACCATAAAAAAGTCTGACTTTTTCAGGAACAAACTGGCGAACTTTTGATCGTCAGGTGAGCACTTATCGTTCAGTTATACAAAATCTTTCCAGTACTACAGGTATGTTAACTTTTTATTAAATAGGTAGAGGATACAAATAAAATTAAACTAAAATATGAACACTTAACTCGATAACCATTGATAAACTAAAAGTGACTTACGTCTAGATGGATGCCGTCAAAGTAGCCGAGGTAGCCGTTCCAAAAGCCGAAGTGAGAGTGGAACCCGCGACTACAGGGAAGATACTCAGTCTTGTGGCACCCCAGATGCCATTTGCCAACCAGATGTGATCGGTACCCCAGTCTGGATAAGTACTGGAACCCAGTGCGGAAATATTTTGTACTAAAGCTGCAAAGTTTCGTTTTTCATTTTCAAAAATTTGACAAACAAACTTTAGAACCAACCCTTAAAACCTCAGACATTGTTTTGATACATTAAGAAATAAGTGACATCTTTGCTTGATAGTTTTGCCTTTGATCAGACCTTTGGTCAGATTTACTTACAAGCTCGTGTTTCCAAAGCTAAAATTAAAAAATAGTAGTAAGAAGCTTTCCTACCAAGCTGAAGCACATTTTAGGCACAGTTTTGCGTTTCTTGATGAGCTACACTCACATAAATATTTTAAATTTTTTTTGTTATGTGACTTCAAAAGTGAAACTAAAACTAAGGATTATCTGTGGGGAATCATTTTAAACTAGATAAACCACAGATTTTTACTTGAAATAACATATTTTATATCTCACGTCAGTTTAAAATGTTTAGAGTAAGATGAAATATGCATCTGTAACGTTGAGATTTAAAGCAAGTTTCTTACCTCGGGTAAAAGTGTAAAATGAAGCGGTAAAGCTGAAGCTGTCCCGGCTTTAAAAGGCATCTGTACTCCTAAAAGTCAAAAAGATTTTCAAATATTAGTTTGGTTATCATAAATAAGCATAATTACAATATAAACTAGGTTTACTCCGTAAATCGCTTTTTCTCCTGTCCCACAAAAACGATTGCTACGATTTAGTTGTCATTGACTAGCTTATGATCTAGTGCAGGGACGAATCGAAGAATGGTAGGTAAAGGTTCCTTTAGGTTGTAGCACCCCTAGCCTAGATTTATTTCTAGACTGCGCTTTCCAAAGTCCATGTTCTTCTAACCAACTTTCTTGGTAACGGTTTTAAAATATGAATTGAAACGTAAGCTGATTACGTTCGGTCTAATTTTCAACCGCAGTCAGATTGAAAACAAGAGACGAAATAGTTTAAGAAAATGGACTTTATTTAAAAAAGGCTACTTATATTGATGATTGTAACCTAATTGAGGAAGGTAAATCACTCTTTATGTGTAGCTCATCAATCTACATTGTAAATACTGTAAATTAGTAGTTGTAATCATCCCTTGTAACTGTCCAAAACAATCATATATTATTTTATATGAATGTTCATTTTTTAATTTAACATTTTTTAGTTACGAAGTTATGTTTAAAAGGTAAAGTATTGCATTATTGGTTTTACCTCGGAAACATGTTTCGAACGCTATTAAAATGCCCAATCTGTGCAGGCGCCCCCTCATATCCTAAAATTTGTAGAGTAATAGTTAAAAGTGAACACATCTCAAATGTGTAGATCAAGAAGATGTAGTACCTGTGTACGCCGGGTATCTACCGGAGAGTAGGGCAGCTCTAGAAGGAGAACAGGATGGCTGAGCGTAGTGACGATTGAGGATCAAATCATCGTAAGCGAGAGCATCAATGTTTGGAGTCAGAATCTGACTGGAGCCGTGAAAACTCACGTCGTTCCACCCCTACACAATATACTGACTATAAGAATTGTCGCTTCTCTTAAAAAATTGAACTCATTATTGTTAAATTAAAATAAAACTAGGTGGCGGATTGGATTTTCTTTTTGGAGAGAGCTATAGCTTACATAAGAAAATCGTAGCTCGTGCCTTCAAATCTGAAGGTCGCTGGTTCGATTCCAGACAAGATTGTTACTGGACACAGATTCCACTTGTCATTTGGCTACCAATTAATGATGCTATCTTACAAAGTCAATGTTGTTAGAAAGCAGCAAGAACAAGGACTGGACCGATTCCTTAGAAAAAAACATTTTAAAATACCTCTGCCTTAGATAAAAAACAACAGAACCCAAAATATATTTCAGGTTGAGATAGTGTAGTTTTAGCAATATAATATTAGTTTTCATGTGGAAGAATACTGAGAAATTGAGCTGTAACAGATTAAATGTTGACTTTGGATCTCCAATCAGACATCTCATTCTATTTATTGTAATTTTAAAGATATTTTATCTGTATTTCATATCCACACTTGAGTATAAAGATATAAACTAAATTTTTTGCTTATACTAGGATGGATATTACAGTCAACGCTTTACTTCCGTTATACCAGGAGGTAAACAGAGTAATTAACAAAATTGTTATAGGGAAGACAATCAAACACATCAATCAATCATACCTTCAAATTGCCACCAGGTCTTTAAGGATGATAAGAAAGTGTTTCAAATTCATGACTATGATCTTAGTCTCTTTGAAAACTGGAATGATTATGTAGTAGTGAACATCAGTTAGTTAACACCAACAGAATTGCAAATTCTTTGTAGTTAAGCAAAAATACTCATGTCAATGAATGACACATGGCAGAATGAGAGGATTTTACCTGTAAGAGGATATGAGCGAGATACCTTTTTATAATAACTGTAATTTATCTATGTCGATTTTGTGTATTCCACAATTGTTTTGTCATGCTTTGCTATCATAACAATGTGTTTATCACCCTATTTAGTAGTTTTGAGATCCCAAAAATAAAAAAAATAAATTTTCTACAATTTTAGGGAACATGTTAGACATTCAAGGTCACCAAAAGGAACCATCAAGAATATAGATAGTCAGATATATTTTTTTTTTTTTTTTTGTGGAAAAGTGCAAAAAAACCTCAATAATACCATTGACTATATAGGTTAATAGTCAATGATAATACGTAAGTAGCTAAATTTTCTTTTTCTAACCCAGGTAAAAATAAATTAGTAGTGAAAGGAATTAACTTGGAAAACCCCTTTATAGCCAAACCACTTATCCTGACACAGTAATGGAATGTTATTTAGCATTCATTCAACAGTAAATAAAAACAAAGTACAGTTACAGATAACTTCCCATTCTTAAAAGGTGTATAAAACTAAATATGCCTAGTTTGAATGAATATCCTGAAGAAAATGGACTGTTATATTTAAATTAGTAAACTTTAACTTTAGAAAAGTCCATGAAGAGAAACTGTTGCAATATTATAGCTTTGGGTTGTAGAATTACATGAAAATGCCAGAAATTACAAGGGTACCAGCATTGCCTGGTTATTTATTGTCTTGGCCTGATTTATGTAAAAAGTTGGACAGTCTTAGTTGGATTTCGCAATGGCTCTACTTCATCCGATTTCCCCATTCTAATAATTAATAGACATGATGAATTGAGGTTTTTTAAGATTATTTCTTCATCAAAAAACTTTATTTGAATTTTAAAAATTAAAGGGTGAACTTAATTGGTTGTATACTTTTGGTATACCTATACCTTCAAATTGTAGATTTGTTAAGGCCTAGTTTTTTTCTGTAACATTTTATGTTAGTTATGACGAACACATCTAAAACAATGATACTGTAATCATTTTTGGCTGGAGAAATTATATAAAAAAACAACTCAATTCTGAAGTAAATTAAAACAAGCAAATCACTCAACAAAACCCACTTTAATAAAAAAATTTATACAGATCACTTTAATCTATTACCATACTTAAGAAAATTCCAAAAAACTGTTTTTGTAATTCAAAATATAAAATAATTTCACAGTCTTACAACAAAAAATGTGAGTATGTAATTAATCATATTATGTTAATCTATATAAATAAAATTAGAGTTTTGTCTGTACTTTGCTCAGAATTATATACTTTTAGGTTATTTTTACGTTTTATACATTAAAGAAGCAGAAACGAGTCTTATCTCTATTTCTGTCTGTCTGTCTGTCTGTCTGTCTGTCTTTCCCTTTGTCTGTAACACTCAAGATGGCATTTTACGCAATCTTCTCCGTGAAAACCAGAATACCTATCAAGATCCAAGTCATTTTAATGTATTCACTGGATTGGCGAGAGTGTCTTTAGTGATTTAAATATAGCCTCACTACTTTGTAAATAAAATTACGGACGTTCTAAAATGCAGTTTTGTGCGATTTTTGTCAAATTTTCGTTCAATTTTTATCACATAATCGTCTATGAAATAACGAACAGCTGTTCGGATCAAGATTATTTTTTCTAGCTGTCAATGATATGTTTACAAATGTTGTTTACAAATACCGCAACCATTTCGAATCACGTTTTGAAAGCAAATCCCAACCAAGTGAGATTAAAAACGTTTTTCTTACATAACTGATTTAATTAATCGCAAGTGCAATAATATAGTCTAATAGTGTAACCGTAAATGAAATTAAATAACTAGACATCGTCCAAATCGGAACCAGAAATTCTTTGAGTAGGGCCTATAAAATGTTTCTTGAGTTTTGACAACCAGAAAGAAGACCTTGAATCAGTGTTGTGTAGGGCTGGACACTGAAATGATCGTCGCCAATAGCTTACAAAAAAGGTTTCCACTCATTGACGGCGCTTCAATGGCGGTTGTGTAAAGTGTAAAGTAAAAAATCACAACTGCAGTGGGTGATTGTAACAGAGGTTTAACAGAGGAAGTGCTAAACTCGCTTTTCCAATGTGTCACTTTCTGTTTCTACTCACCGTGTGATGCAATCGCTGGACCATACAGCCAATAGGCCCATAGCTCATATCTTGGGTACGTAAGCCTACATATTTATTCATAACAACCTTTTTGACGACGATCCTTAATACCGGTACGGTACTTTTCCATAGAATACATGGCCTACCTACTTAAGAAATATAATTACAAATGACCTAAACACCAAACATTGTGTGATTTTCGTCACATTTCCTTCTAATGTTAATAGATATACTAATCATTGTTTAGAGAATGCGTAATCTATTAAATAACAAAAAGTTGTTTGGGTAAGGTTGTTTTTTTTTTCAAACTGACACCGATAAGTTTACGCTATAACTTTTTACGAGAAAATCTAAAAGCAAGAGATCAATTAACTCGGGACTAGATATTAATGTATTTAATTGGTCGGATGTACTATAGTTCTTAGGTAGGTTCTTACGTAGGTACTGGTTCTTTTCCTTAGAACCGTTGGTAGCTGCTAGAATCATTTTTACGTAGGTACAGGGTGGCGCAGATGGATCGGGTGGTTTTAAAATACTTGTTAAACTGTCAATTTTAAAGGTATTGGATTGAAATAAAGTGCAAAACGTGTAGTTACAATGGAAGTTTATTTACAAAAAATTATTTAAGTTAGTTTTTTAAAAATTACATGCATCAAATGCCTTCCTTCTCGAGCGACGCGTTCTTGGAGTCGGTCCTTGAGGTCCCGCATTGCTCGCTCAAGCACATCACCAGGAATTGATGTGATTTCGTTGTGAATTGCAGCCTTCAGCTCCTGAATGGTCCGGGGTTTGTTCATGTAGACCCATGCTTCAGGAGCTGAAGGCTGCAATTCACAACGAAATCACATCAATTCCTGGTGATGTGCTTGAGCGAGCAATGCGGAACCTCAAGGACCGACTCCAAGAACGCGTCGCTCTAGAAGGAAGGCATTTGATGCATGTAATTTTTAAAAACCAACTTAGGCCTAACTATTTTTTTGTAAATAAACTTCCATTGTAACTAGGCCTACACGTTTTGCACTTTATTTCACTCCAATACCTTTAAAATTGACAGTTTAACCAGTATTTTAAAACCACCCGATCCATCTGCGCCACCCTGTACCAACACATCACTGTAGTTTACAAATTAGTTATCGTTGGTGTTGCACCTTATTTATTAGAGCCGTCCGTATTCAATTTAAGTGATGTCTTAACTCTGTATAAGTTTTGCTTTTTCTGTCTGGATTCCAAATCTTAGCTTACCCGGTATGCTAAGAAAATGATAACCTATTTGAGTAAAACATTTGTTGGGCAAACCATCATGAATTGTTTACGCCTTTATATTGTTTATGTATCAATAGTTCGTGGCCTTTTTTGGATTGTTGTGTGTATGTCTGTTGGTAACGCATTAATGTCCTTATTTCTCAGTGTTTCACGGAATGGACAAGAGCACCTTTGATACTGAAAATGTCAACCGGAATAAAGTGTTAAATGGTGAGGTTGAGGTAGTACTTTAAATACGTTTAAGTTAACCGATGTGGAAAGTAACTTTCAATTATAGGCCTACTTTAGGGCTACGCTTCATGGATCTATAAAACATTTTTTAGTTTAATCATTGGACATATGGACCATAACGATCCGGGTGACATTTAATTGCGAAGCATTTATTTTGGCTTGAACTGTCAGATACTGTATTTGCGAAGGTTTATATATAATAGTTTTGCCAGCGTATCTGCAAATATGCAAACTAACTGCTGTTCTTAATCTTAATATAAGAAGGTTTCAACTGACTACTATAAGATCCCCGTGCGTAGAACGGGCACACAGCTAGTCTATATTATATGCCACTAAAAATTACTTTGCCACTCCACTTCTAAATTATTTTTATTACAAATAATTTCTTTAAATAAAATTGATTACATTTGAATCAATAAATGTGTTTTAAGACATACAAGGATTGACAACAACCTGGTTAGGCTATATTACGAAAGATTAAACCTACTCCATATTTTAATTTAATTTAGTTTACTTAAATTTTAGTAACTATAATTTTAAGGTTATGTCCTGTTTCTAATTTTAATGATTTAATTTAATTTTCTAACCAATAAAAATATTTTATCTATATAAAACTATGTATAAACTTTTCGTATATGGTAACTATAAAAAAATATAAAAATAAAGACAAATTGTAAAACAAAATGAAACCAAAATGAGAGAAACCCCTTTAGCCAACGACTGCACATCAAAATAATATTCAGAAAAAAAGAAAGATATTTTAATTTTCAAAATAAATACCGGCAGGTATTTATGTTTATAACAATAAACATAGAAACGTTTGGAAAATAGGATGAGAAGTCCAAAGTCCTATTTCATTAAACAAACAATATGTACATACAGCTAATTTTGTAAATAGATTTCCGAAGCCTTTGCCAATTTTACCATGTTCAAAAATAGATTTACCAAGTCGTCAGCAACGATGATAACAATGTTGGGTGGTTCAGCACATACGGCAGCGAGGAAGAAGCACGTTAGAACACGGTACATGTTTTCACTCAGCACAGTTTAGTAGTCTAAATATACACAATTTTGACACGAGATATGTTTATTTGACAGACTTTGAATTTAGTTTTCGCGCACTTTTCCCAACACCCGCGCCGTGACTGAATATACTCCGGAGGAAAATCTAAAACTTATCGACCTTCCGGGCAACCTTCGCTTCGACTGAAGGCCTACTTCGCCTGCTGCACTCCCGCTAGGGTTATGAAATCTAAAACTACGGTCGTCTGCTTCTGCAGAAGATGATAAGAGAGTTATCAGTTGTTAAGTCACTAAAGTGAAATTTTACGGTGTTTCATAATCACGAACATTATAACAGAAGCAGTATTGGATCATAAGCATAAACAAATACCTCACTAGCCCGAATGTTAACATCTGCGACGTATTATTAGAAAAGAAATGTTTAAATAAACGGTATCAGCATTCTGACACATACTTTCTCCCATAAGCTTGTCAACAACCTTTATCATGGGTAAGCGGTGAGAGTAAACATGATATTTTAGAGTTAAACATCACAAAAGTTGCAATCATTTTTGAACCATAATTGTTACAGCAATGGGGTGTTGTACGATTTTTTTTTATTAAAAGGACCTTAACATATCAAATTTGATCAAAATCAGCTTTTCTCAAAAAATCCGATTTTCCGTTATTTTATGGGGATCAAAAATTTTTTTGTCCCCATTAAAAATCAAAATTTCAAAAATATGAAAAAAATTTTTACAATTTTAAGAACCATAACATATTTAGTTAAATCAATACTAGTTTTTAAATCCTATTATTCGTTATTTCATGGGGTTATTTATGGGAAAATAACATAGTTTACTATAACTTTTGAACAGTATTTTTTACAGAAATAGAAGTCGTACCATTTTGTTCAGAATTTAAAGGACTGTAACATACAATTTTCTTTTAGAAAATCGTTCGAGCCACTTTCGAGAAAATCTAATTTTTCCGTTATTTTATGGGGTTTTATGGGAATATCAGCATTAAAAATCAAAATTTAAAAAAGGCCTGGAGATACTATGTATTAGAACCTACACATGAAATTTCATTGAAATCGAACCACAGGTGTAGTCCCAAACTCCGTACACATCCAGACACACAGACACACATACACAGACATCACTTCGAAAACCACTTTTTTTGGGTTCAGGGGGGCCCAAAACACCACTCAGAAAAATATCCAATCAGAACTCAAACTCTAAAATTTTGACGAAAACAATACTTTTCTCCATATACTATGGTATAATGGGAGAAAGTAAAAAATGTAAAACCATATGTTAATGTTATTATCATAAGATTTTGGGATCATGTAATTTGTTTATGTTTATGTTCCATACAATTTCTGTTTAAATATTCGCTATCATAATCGTCCTTGGGTAAAGTGCACTTATCTGGATGTCATTTATTTGAGGTATTTATATTTTTAAGTACTGAGTTGCGATACACTGTTAAAGGACAAATTAAGCTCATAAGTGTCTAACCATGTTTCCTTTACTTCATTGCCGATCAGCTGATATGCATTGTTGCCTAGGTGGTTTTTTCATCCTCAAGGCGATTTCACCAGCTCAGCTCAACGAGTAAGCACGAATACTAGAAAAATACCGGTATGGATCATTAACATAAACAAATAACGTTTTTGGCCTGAAAATAAACATGATTTAACATTGCTTAAATGGAACTGCCAAAACATATGTTCAATGCTATTAGTGTAGGATTGGGGCCAACAACGACATTTGTTTATGTTTATGATCCATACCGGTATTTTTCTAGTATTCGTGCGAGTAAGTATACATTTCGTTTTCCACGGATTCGGTATCTCAGTACTTGCAATTTAGGTTGCGTTAAAACACCCTGTACTATTTTAGACAAACCCTGCCTTCTTACATTTTATAACGTAATATTTAAGCTATTAATCCCCACTATGCAAACGATGCTCTTAACGTTATCAATTCCCAAGGTTCGTTTTTGGAATAAACAAAACTCCACATATTTGCTACTGAATAGCTCTGAGCTATAATTCTAACTGGAGGTAGCACTGAATGTCAAAGATGCGTGTCGCCAGCCGCCATGTTTGCGTGAGGTGGGTGTCATAAGAAGCTATGTTATTGCTATGACAAGAAAACTCACTGCTATACCAACCTAGTTACTGTATAAGAAGCCATGTTATTGCTATGATAAGAAAACCAACTGCTATACCAACCTAACAAAATCAGCGACACGCTTTTGACATACTTCTGCCATGACAGTGCTACCTCCAGTTATAATTTTAGCTCAGTGCTGAATAGATGTAACCACGGATAATAGAACCGAAACTGTATGGATCATAAACAAAAACAAATGACGTCACTGGCCCGAATATTCTACTAATAATCGTAACAGCTGGTTTGGATGATTTTTGACTGATCCATTTAAATAATAATACAGTCATGTTTACTTTCAGGCAAATTACGTTGTTTGTTCATGCTTATGATCCATACAGTTTCTGTTATAACATCCATGGAAATAAATACCCCCTCCTCAGCAAACCTGCAGGCTAAGCGAATTTGAACTTGTCTGATTACATTTTTACTCAAATATTTCCATAAATAAGACAAATTTATTTCCAATTTAAATAATATTAGATTTAACGAGTGCTTAGGTTTGCTGCTATGGGGAAGGTGAAAAGTGTTTTGACCAAACTTTAATGGCATAAGTTAGGATGAAATAAATAAATTTGACAAACTTTATCAACATATATTTACAAACAAGTAAACAACAACAGTTTTAATTTTCTCCATAAGTATAACATGGAAATTTTAAACTTCCACTTTTATTAATTTTCTGTGTAACCTTTACAACAGAGCTTCAATATACTAAATTATTTCTTTTTTAAGCTCTTCAAAACTGTTTAGAAAGAAATTGCAAAATTTTGTTTTTAGGGTGAAAAACGGGAAAACTCATTTTTACCCTATAAAACCCCCCATAAACCCCCGTTCTCATTTTCCAATCATGCTGGTTCGCGAACTCGTTCGAATAAATGTAAGTTTACACGCTTAATTATACCAAATTTCATCAAAATTGGGCCATTTTTGCTCCCGTTATCGTGCTAACGGACATATATATATGAATTTGAACGGATTGTGTTTTTGGCCTCTAGGGACATCAAAATGATAAAAGTAAATCAGTTCCGGGGTCAAATCTTACCATGAGACCTACGGTAATAGCTACTTCCCTATAGGGAAATTCGCTGAAAGAGCTGAATTATTACAACAACCACTTACAGTCGAATCTGGAGAACCGTACTTTTCTTAAGAGATACTTGCACTACTCTAACTAAAATAATACACACACCACATTCGGTTGCTTTTCCCGAGTTTGAATTCTACATGCAAAAATAATTCCTTGTTTGGCCTCTATAAGCTTAAATCCATCAACGGCGATCTGAGTAAACACATAGATCAATCTTGGATTACAGAGATGAAATCTAAAGATTGAACTACATGTCTGTGGCCAATATCAAACAATCTGTAGTCAATATCGTAGAGATCAGAGGCAAATATTCCAACTTACTCAACTACTGAATAACAAGAGAGAAATCCATTCATTTGCCTGATGCAGATGATATTGTCAAGGTTATAGGACGAAATAAACCCTAGGAGTGTGATAGAATGTCAACCATATTGTAGGATGCTAACATTTGTTCAATCTTCCACTCTATGCTTTAGGTGAATTCGTTATAAATTCGAGTTTTGATTGTCCACGTTTAGTAATCCACTAAAAGTATTTACTACTCCGTTTCCTAGACATTATTTTTGGGGAAATAAAGCATACAACAATGGATTTTTATAAACATTGATTGATGACTTATGCAGAAAAAAATAAAACGCCTTTTCGCACAGTATCAAAAATTATTTATTAAATTAAAAAAATAAACATAACTGTAAACAATGTTACTTTGACATTTCCCATGTTATATCAATTTTGTTATTTTGTTCAAATTAGCTGTTGTCATAAATTTAAACAATTAATAGTGCTGCACCCTGTTGGTAAACCTTGTAACCTTTTTAGTGCTATTGAACATCACAGAATCAAATTGTTTTGTTGAAACAGCTGTTAAGATTCTTTAAATCAATTTAAATATGAGTACTCATAAGGTTAAATTGGGAAACTCCAGAGCCACTGGGGCGGAGCCCTTCTGACGGATCTGCACCAAACTTCACACAAGCCATCCTTGAATGCTTATAATAATGCCTGAAAGTGTCATTACAATCTTTTATGGATTTTGATTGAGATATCATACATGTTACTGACTAATAGCAGCTGTTTTTAGCCAGATCCTTGCGTGGGAAGTTCGTCGAAATAGTGTAGTGTGGCGTAAAAGTCTTCACTCAAGAGGCAAGGGACGGGACTCCGTCTTGGAAGCTTGCTTTATGCGAGTGCGTTTTAAGTTTAAATAAAACATATTTTACCGTATCAAATTTTGACATAGAAAAAACGTATTTTACACTTAAAGCTATTTAAGGATTCTTATCAAAATTCTGTTGAAAACCAATCCAAATCTAATCTCCAAGGATGCACTGGAAAGTGTTGGCTTGCTTTCATTGCAGTGTCCTTCCAAGGGATTACGAAATAAGGTCAAGTTAGAAGTCCAGTATTGCAGTCTTGAATTTATAACCATTTGCAAGTTTTAACGCATTAAGTATCAACAGGGCCTCATTATAAATTATTAATATTAATTGACTTTATATCATCGCGAACCTTAATAGTAGTATATTCCATGTAATGCATTATATAGAGAAGTGTAACATAAGCTATTGAAATATTTTGAAGCATTGTTGTTGTACCTAAACTATGATGTAAATATTTTATTTTTATTTTCTTGAACTTAGTTCGTGGTCTAAATAAAATGTAATCAAACCATGCAACACACAAAGCTATAATTATCACTGTTTTACAAATTTATATGATTTTTAAATTTAGTAAATAAAGTAACTGTTAGAAATTTTCATTAGTTAATAATTAGTCTAAACAGTGAAACGTATTTTTCCGAGACACTGATAAAATGTCCATTATAGAGTCATTAATGTGTCCATCGATATAGGTTAGGTCAATAGAGAAAAGCAAACATTGTGTAATATCGTGCACATATGGGTTTTGTGTTTGTATTATGCACGAATACTAGAAAAGACCCGATGGGCCATAAACATAAACAAATTACGTTATTGACCCGAATCCTATACTAATAGCATAACATGTGTGTTTTGGCAGTTCCATTTAAGCAATGTTAAATAATGTTTATTTTCGGGCCAAAAACGTCATTTTTTATGTTTATTATCCATACAGGTTCTTTTCAAGTATTTGTGGTACAATCCTATTTTATAAACTGTCCAATTTCCTACGTCTTATAATGATTGTAATAATGTATCATACAACTACCACAACTGTTTGAACGGCCCTCAAAAAACATGAAGTAATAGATTTTGTAGGATATTCTCCAGGAAAACGGGTTTAAAATAAAACTTTAAGTTTAGAGCTGATCCCACCGCTTAAGGCATTATCACATTTTTATCTGAAATCAATTCGTTATTAGCGGGACTCGGACCCGAATCCTTAGGCCCTAAGACCATACTACCCACTAAACCAGCGCCCCAAGCCGTACACTATTTACTTGTAGAACAATGAAATTTGTAGTCGAGCACAAGAATATTTGGTTGTCAACAATGTCGGAACAAATAATCTGTCACAACCCCGTCAAAATCAGCTGTCAAAATTGTTTGCTCTGAAGATAAATACTTGTTGATTCACCCATTAACATCTTTGTTCTGTTGTGTTACTTGTTATGTTAATACTTGACATTTTATGTTATGGTTGTTTAACACGACTTAAATTTACTTTTGACATGAATAAAGTCGGTGTTTTGATCATTATGTCTGTTTACAATATGGATTGGTGTGGTGAGAAGAAAAACAGGATGATATATTGGATTTCTTAGCCCGATTTGGATGTGATCAGTTTTAAAAATTAATAAGTTTTGAGAAAATTTTAGTTGTCATTTCTTAGTTTAATTGGATGTTTTTACTTGTCTATCCGACTTTAATTATTACTCCTCTTGACATATCACCCCCGATTGGATCATCTGATGTTAGTGCCTGCCAATTGAGATGGGAACGCTACCTAAAAATAGGTGCGTATAAACCCAATACAGTATGAGTGAAGGATGGTGTGATATGATATGTGTAGCTTCGTTACTGATCAGCTGTTTTATCAGCCAGAGCCGTTTATTAAAAGCCCATGATCAGGAACAGCTGGGCCCAGTTTCGAGCTATCAAAAAGGTACCTAATGTCTTTTCTCAGGACAGAACTAGTGAGCTTGAGATTACTAGGCGAGCACTATAACCACTCAGCTACCCTATCTGAAACTACTTCACATTGCTGATTTACAGATTATCGATAAATTTCCATTTCCCTCTTTTCTTGAAAAATAATTATGTTAAAGATGAAGAAGCTTTCAAATAATATGATGAAGGGAAACTGTGGAGCTATCATGAAATACCCTAACCAATGTTAGGATGTTAAAGAGAAAATAAATTGAATTTGAAATATTGAAATTGCTTTACTCTTCTTATCATAGGTGATACTTCCATCTTCGCTCTCAAAAGGTTGGTTGTAACGCGATAGCCTCTTATGGTGGGATGAATTGTTTACGTTATTAACGCTGTTTTCAGTTTGTGAAAAATAATCAAAAACTTTTAGTTAAGTCTTATGTTCTCACTATGGAATATGGATTTAATTCTTGATTTCATATACCTGAAACTAAACTGAAAATGTGGTGACGGGAAGAATCTAGTACAATTCTTCATCCTAGATAGTCAATGACGTATGTAGCCTGATAGATTTTCAGTTAAGTGAAATTCGAAAATGGTATTTGTCGCAGGGGAAATATGGATTGGAATTTCGATACAGCCAACAGTGCATCTTCTTCGCATCGTAATCATTCGTAAAATTGATACTCACCTAATTATAATATCATGCATTCTTAGACGTCAAACTGTTTAAGTACTCCATGAATCAAAGAGGTTAGAGGAAAGGTCGTTGTCTTTGTCTAAAGTAAACAAGAAAATTGTTGGTCGTAAAATGTAAACAATTAAAAAGAAGTAGGTATCTTTAATTTTATTCTTATATGACAAATTTAAAAATATATTTTTAGTATTTTATAATAACTACTGCGCGGAATCGTCTAGCATTTCAATGGGATCTTTCCAGTGGCATAATAATTATTTTTGCAAAATTTGAACACTATTAGTGCAACGGTTCTTGAGTTTTCGTGACCGTACAATGACATACTCACAAGCGGACAGCTAATCTTCGACTCCGCTATACATTAATTTGGATAAGACTCTTTATTAATTAATTTATGAACAGTAGTTAAAAACACTAACTATAGCTGAACTATAACAGAACTGTAAGTTTATCTACAGTTTGGTTAGAACCAGGATGAAATGAGCAATCACTTTTAAAAAGTAGTTGTAATTAGCACAGTTATTTGTACATATCAACAATGGTAACACAGTCAAAGCAACAACTCTTCCAAATACACTTGGTCAAATCACTTTACAAAGAATCAGAAAAATGCAGGAACTCCGTAAGTAGCATGTGGTTGGGGTGGTGGTGGTGGTGGTGGTGGGGGAGGTGGTGGTGGTGGTGGAGGTGGAGGTGGTGGCGGGGGTGGTGGTGGAGGAGGGGCATATTCTGGTTGTGGGGGTGGTGCATATGGAGCTGGTGGGGGAGCATAAGGAGCAGGTGGTGGTGGTGGTGGGGGTGGTGGAGGAGGTGGTGGTGGAGGTGGCGGTGGTGGTGGGGGAGGGGCATATTCTGGTTGTGGGGGTGGTGCATATGGAGCTGGTGGTGGAGCATAAGGAGCAGGTGGTGGGGCATAAAATACAGGTGGTGGTGCATAAGGTGCCGGTGGTGGTGGAGGTGGTGGTGGAGGAGGAGGTGGTGGTGGTGGTGGAGGAGGTGGTGGTGGTGGTGGAGCATAAGCTGGGGGTGGAGGTGGAGCATATGGAGCAGGTGGGGCGTATGGAGCTGGTGGAGGTGGGGGTGGAGGAGGAGGAGGAGGAGGTGGTGGTGGTGGTGGGGGCGGCGGCGGTGGTGGTGGTGGTGGTGGGGCATATTCTGGTTGTGGGGGTGGTGCATATGGAGCTACAGGAGGAGCATAAGGTGCAGGTGGTGGTGGTGGTGGGGGTGGAGGAGGAGGTGGTGGTGGAGGTGGCGGTGGTGGTGGGGGAGGGGCATATTCTGGTTGTGGGGGTGGTGCATATGGAGCTGGCGGTGGAGCATAAGGTGCAGGTGGTGGGGCATAATATACAGGTGGTGGAGGTGGCGGAGGAGGAGGTGGTGGTGGTGGAGCGTACTCCGGTTGTGGTGGAGGTGCATATGGCGCCTCTGGAGGCGGAGGTGGAGGTGGTGGAGGTGGTGGTGGCGGAGGCGGCGGTGGTGGTGGTGGAGCGTACTCCGGTTGTGGTGGAGGTGCATACGGCGCCTCTGGAGGCGGAGGTGGTGGTGGCGGCGGAGGCGGCGGAGGTGGCGGGGGTGGAGGCGGCGCAAATTCAGCAACTACCTTTCCAGGCTCTCCATATACAGCCGCTGGGGCAAAGGCGAAGGAGTACTGAGGCTTAGCCCAGGCAACGCCTGCTAACAGCAGGCACGTTACCTGCAACACAAGATTACATAATTAGTCTAAATCGTATACCTACAATTTAATTTTCCCCCCTATATTTCAATGTTTTATTTTCTCATTTACTGTCCCAGACAAAAAGAAAATTCCATCCCTGTTTCTTACTTTTTTGCTAGCGCGAAATATTTCACAAATTGATGTTGTAAGGAATGTTAAGCCTTTACACCTTTACATGAAAGTATGGGTATTCAGCTATTCCTTGCTTAAAATCCGTCGGCATTACGAATGTTACCAAAAGCAAGAAAGATTCATCATGTGAAGTCTCTAGGGTTTCAAGTATTAATTAGCACACAAATCCACATGAAATAGTATTTACCATCACATGATGGCTTGACCAAAACATAACCATTACTTGTAATGATACTGTTTGGTACTTATTTAGCGTACGGTCGTACGGATACAATGGCCTTTTCCAGAAGCGGGCAACTTTTTTTTAATTTTCTATATGCTTATGAAGGTGATGTAAATGAGAAATTGGCAGAGTGTATGAACATGGAATGGTCAGAAATGAAGTTTTGTTTACATTTCCTCCTAAAGGAAAGAGCCTAACCTAACATTTGTCTCTTCCCAACAACCAAACACAAAATAGCCTACGTACGCTTTGGATGACGTGTCTGGGCCTAAAGTTTACCTCTCCTAACCTAACCGAACATAACTAACCTCTAATTTTATTTACATCATTTTCATTTGCACAGGGCAAATTTTAATAGGAGCGGCCTTCGTTTTGAAAGCACTAGGATACTGTTTGTACACCTAACAGAAAAATATGTGTGAGGCGTTGGGGTAAAAAATAATAAAGAGGATGAGCATGAAAAAGTCCATTCAATTAACTGTACTGAAAGAAATAGTTAAGAACAAAACGCCATCAACGAGAACTGTACGGAATTGACCTTAAATTGTCTTAAGTTAGACTACAAGGATGGCAAATCTAAAAAGAAATAATTTATAATCTACTTTAAAATCTAAAACCGCTGTTAGTGGCCTTGCTACGGAATTGAACCAAATCCTTAATCATAGGATAAAACTCCTTATCCACCTACGCATGGATTACACATTACACAATTTTATCTAACACATTGGTTAATAACAAACTATATAAATAATTTAGAGTTTATTTAAACCACATGAAGGTTGTTATAGTCTATTTAGAAAGTGTCAATTAATATAAGAGGAAACACGAACT
The DNA here is from genome assembly GCF_028750875.1 of Macrosteles quadrilineatus. NCBI lineage: Eukaryota > Metazoa > Arthropoda > Insecta > Hemiptera > Cicadellidae > Macrosteles > Macrosteles quadrilineatus. Next base: position 345,911 of record NW_026542623.1, on the reverse strand, counting down.
TATTACGGAGTAATTTGCACAACAGATTTAAACTAGTTTTGAATTGTATACTTATCTTTGAATTATAGAATTAACAAAACTTTTTGTTGATCGCCGTGTAGTTAAAGAATACAACAAACTATATTACATTTGTATCTTATCCTAAGAGGATTAAACATTAATCTTGTAATACATTTTTTTCAGGTTTGTTTTTGTTTCTCAGGTTGTCTGTATCAATCAGCCTAAGTTATTTAGTATATTTAAATATTTTAAGATCGATTCGCTGTGTATTGTTAAAATCCTACACCTATAGTAGTAAACGAGTAAAAGAATCTCATATTTTCCGAGATAAATTATGCATTTAAGATATTTTATTAAGAACCAATGTTTGTTAATAAACAAATTTAAACAATCTTATTTTTTTCTTTTTCTATCTACATAAAAGAAAGTTAAACTCAATTGGTGTCAAACTAAGCTGATAATTTAATACCACTAATATGAAGGGCATATTTAACTTATAACATGTTACAACTTATGCATCAAAATGTTAATGCTGACATTTATAGATTTTTCACACCTTTGAAAATATTTGTGTTATTTTTGGTATTTTGAATTCTTTAATCTTTAAAAGTAAACACATTTTAAATTTATTTTAAATTATTAATAACTGAATGATTCTATAAAAAGATCTATCCCTTTCCCTTTTACAAAATGTTAGTTGTTGCTTCTACTCTTTTGAAACAGAAAACTTAAATAATATAATCGTAATGTTAATTATGCAACAAATATAAAAAAAATAATTAGAAAATTTTAAATAATCTGGGATCAAATTTACCCAAAAACTAAAAAAACACTGTTTAGGTTACTGAAATAGATAAGAAAATTCAACTTTCACTAAAAATATTTAATTTAAACCAAAATTGAACCCGACTAAATCGAGATTGTCAAATAATTAAAATTTATTTTCGAAAATGTCAACCTAAATTGTCTTAATCGTATGAGTCGCATAACTTGGAAAAGTCCAAATTTTTAATCTATAGCTAAATTTGTTTAAAAAATACTCCATAAATTTAAACTCTACTAAAACAGATTTAAAAAATGTTTAAAAAACTAATATTTAAGTATCTGATTGTTTATAAACTATCATTAAAATATAAAAACTTTTAACACAATGGTAAATATGTGCAAAACTACAACTAAATCTGTTTACAAATAAATATATTTTGATTTTTCAAATCACCTAATTAACTTTTTAAACATGTTTCACTTTACTTACCAGAACTCTCATGGTGGAGAAGAATCCGTATCCTAGCTGGAACTGTCTCCCTCACCGCTATATACCCCTCCCCAAGGTCGTCCTGGGGGTACTTTCCTGTTGTTCAGCAGACAGACAGACTCCACATGTCGCAACCCCTGCCGTCTCTTGGACGTCCATCGGGTATCCGATCGTGGGAACCGGTCAGTCTGCGGACCACGGGGGTGTCATCCAAAGGAGATGGAATAAATGTATTCTTTGTCCCATCTTCACATCCTAGGATGCTCGGGGTGGGTTTTCACATTACTTCAGGCTAGGACTAGAGGTTGCATTTATTGAGCCATTGGTGATTTTTTGGGTTTGAACCCAGAACCCCAAGGAGTTAGATACCGCGGTTTGGCACTGAATCAGCTCAATCTCCATTAAACATTTATTGCAAGTTTGTTAGTTGGATATTTTTACAGCATAGTTTTAGTTATACTCTTGCTTTTGATACATAATGATAAATTGATGTGTTGCTGGATTATGGCAAAGTTTGGTAATCATGTATTGTGGTGTGAGGGACTGAATACAATCTTCGGTTCATGATATTTTATGGGGTTGGAAAGCTCTTGATTTAAAAGGATTTGTGAATTGTCATTGAAATCCAACCATCTTGATAGTGCTAAAGTAAATTATGTATTGTACGATGATTATTTATACAAGTACAAAAAATATTCAACCAAATTTATATGGATATATAGCTCTTTTGTGATCTTAAAACATACTTTTCGTCATACTGAAGCAAAAAAGTGGTTTTTAATGCATGCATTGTGGATCCAAAGTAATTTTTTTCTCTCAAGAGAGTAAAAAGTCTTTTTAGTCCCTAGAGAGTAAAAATCGGCTGTTGTAAACCTCGATTGTAAGCAATCGCTTGTATCGAAATGATGTATGTTTTTTAATCGGTTGTAGTATAGATAACACACACATTTTAGTCCTAGGACGCTAGGCACGAGCCTGGGATTGTTTTTCACATTACTTCAGGCTAGACCTAGGGGTTGCGGCATTATCACTTAGATAAAATCCATTGGTGACTTGGTGGGGATCGAAACCGGGACCTCAGGGACTGAAGTCCCGCGCTCTAATCACCACGCCAGCTCGCTCCCCGGATAACACATACTAGTCTATGGTCGTAGCTTATTGTTGCATTCTTGTCAATAGTTCGGCATATGACAATCGATAAGTTAGTTTCATATACACTACAGACGAAATGATTGAATAACTTATTAAACAGCTGCTTGTATGCATTAGCAAAATTGAAAACAAGTTGACGGTCGTTTTGATAGGTTATCTTTACAAGAACATTATTTTTGTTTACTAGCTTAGTTTGTTAAATAATGTTGCAATGTGACTAAAAATATAATTCATCACACTGGAAAAGTGTCTTTTCAACCCTAGCTCATTGTCCGACCTCGGCTTCACCTCGGTTGTGAAACTTGAGCTCGGGTCGAAAAGAGTCACTTTACGCCCTAGTGGTGAAATATATACAATTCATCAAACTGTGGTAAAATATGTCCTACGACTAAAATGATCATTAATATTGAAAACTTCAGCTGTTACATTGTTCTTAACATCAGATCAAAACATTTAAAGCAAAACAATGAAAGGTTAAACACGTGAGTGAGAACTGTGTTCTGCTTCGATAGAACTAACGATTGTATCTCTCACAAAACAAAATATTCCTATTTTAGCTTTCTCATCAATGAGCAATATATCGCCATGAAACAATCAATTATCCTCTAATCGATTCTGGTTATTGATAGTCCACAATGATAAAAATATTAATCTTTACTTGAAGTAGACTATAGTAAAATAATAATAATAATCAAACATAATACATGAATACGTTTGCACCAACTGTTTTCTTAAATAAATTGGATGGTTGGAAATTATTTTAGAAGACAAACTACTTTAGGTGAAGAAAGAAGGTATACGGCTTTAACTATGTGAATAACTCGAAAGTTTTGACTTTACTTAGCTTGACTTTTGAAGCAAATATTATGGTAAATGTGTCGAAAAATATAGCTAAGTTCTAAAAGTCACTCTTTGATGCTCCTTCATTTGACGCTTTTGGCTTTGCCTTGACCGCAAGGGTCATTTTTCACTCTAGTTTTTAAACGTAAGCTGAATTTGTAATAAACGTACTTATTTTTCTTAAAAATATCATTGATAAAACTAAATAATTAGCTGTTACTCGTTTGTCAAAATGTGCATTAATAATAGCACAACAATTATATTAGCATTCATAATTCCTATGGACAGTAATAAGACCAAACAAGATTAAAAATAATTTGTAGAAAAAATAATTTCGTTTGAATTCTGCATTGGTAATATTTTTGATTAGTACTATCCAAAATAGCCCCCTATACAAAATAATAGCACACGATTTAAAAACAAATTATGATTGTTATCAAATAATAAAGTAACGTAACGATTGTGTATTTCATCACTAGGGTCTATAGAGATTCTTTTCGACACCCAGAAAAGAACCAGGCGAAACCGAGGTTGAAAGATGGCGGTGGTCGAAGAAATTAGACACTTTTGGAACGTGTTCTGTCTCGTCATACTCCTCCATTTTATAAGCTGGGTTTCTAAATTCATATTTTGTTATTCGGCCAGTTAATTTTGTAATGAATGCCACATAATTATTTTACAAGAACATCGACGCATTTGACATTTTATGTACAGTGGACGATCTGTGTAACTTTGTTACTAAGATCAGCTGTTTATTTTGCCAAGATAATTCAGCTTCAACAATGGTTCAACTCAACAATGCCGAGCAATTTATCAGACAGGTATTGAGTATTATGTTGCACTAGGTCAAGTTCATGGAGATTCGGCTATTGGGAGTAGGTCATTAATAATAGCAATAGTAAGCACGTAAATATTACTTATTATGAAGCTTTGAAAACACTATCTCTTATTTAACTTCTCAATTTTCTACTGGCTAATTTCTTAATAGCTAGCCTTTTATTATTAACCATAGCCTCCTCTAATACAATACGTTGGTGCGTGGCAACGTCGCACCATGGGCCATGGGAATTAATAACAAACGTGTAAACATAAACATTGCGCAGTCGCAGACGCTCCAAAATGAATTTAATGGAACATCTGTTTCAGTAGGCCGGGATTGCGACGTTGCCACTTTTGTCTCGCCGCGGCCTTGTATTTTTACGTGGCTATGGTTAAACACAATCCCTTATATTTTTTGGGTTTACAATCCTAGATGAGCTGATGTATTGATTTATGATATATAAATGGACTTTTTATTCCATTGTAAAATCTTGAGCATATTTTGATTCATTTCATGTTTCGAAGATATGCACTCATACTAATTTATTTTTTACTTCTGTACATTTGGCGTAAATTTTCTTTGCTCTTCGGCCGTATATAAGACAAGCAAACTATAAGACAAACTATAAGACTATAAGACAAACAATAGTTAATACAGTACATACATTGATTTATTTGGTTACAATAGATTCAAAGTTGGTGAAACTATAAGAAATAAATAGTTAACCTCAAATCACACTCTACGATTCTACACACCAAACAGAATAATTACTTGGAGTTTTCTTCAACTGGTCCATAAGGTCGACAAAATCTATTAGGGAGTATTTATTTCTAATGATCATTTTGAGGTATGTTTACGTCGTGTGCCGTTCTTTATTTATTTATATTTACTAACTTTAAAACTACCTGTATTACGATAAAATGGAATATGCACAAACTAACCTATATCGAAATATCATTGGTATGACATAACTGTCGTCAAAAAGTGAGTAAGATAGCATCGCACACTTATCTTAATTTTACCAATGTTTTTCTTGGCCTAAAAACCCAAGTGTGTTAACACCTAATGTGTTATTCTTGACAGAGTTGAGATCTGCTGCGTAGTTCATTCACACTAATGGTGAAAACCCTAGAAGCCCCCGGGTCTGTAGACAATCTGCTAAACTAAGCATACAAACACCTGATTATACAAACAGCTGTTCGTACTAACAGGTGATCGGACCGGATTTTAGCGGGTTAAACTACTTAGCTGATTTACGCGTGATATCATGGCCTCCACTAGTAATATAAGGCCGCAGCGAGACACAAGTGGAAACGCCGCAACTCCGCGTGTGTCGCTTTTGTTACGCGGCAAGAACATCAGTTTTGTTCCGGGGGTCAGCAGGTTGATTTCAGGGCCGGCCGAAACATCACTTTTGATCCGCTGCTATCTCTCTTGTTCCACGAGAGAAGGGGCTGCACTCTCCCTCCCCCATATCCTCACTTTCGCTCTCCTCCAAATTCTTTCTTTCATAGGTTAGCTTAGGTTAAATTATTTAAATTATTTATATTTTTGCTAAGGATAAAATTATAATTTAACGGGTTTTAAAGCCCGCATGAAAGAAAGAATTAGGAGGAGGGCGAAAGAGAGGATTTGGGGGAGGGAAAGTACAGCCTCCTCTCTCGCGGAACAAAAGCGACGTTTCGGCCTATCCTGAAATCTACCTGCTGACCCCCGGAACAAAAGTGATGTGAAGAAATTAGCCTTCAACTGCGGAGCAAAAGTAATACAGCCGCAATTCCAGCCTACCGAGACATTTGTTGCACTAATTCAATGGAGTTTCTGCGCAATGTCTATGTTTACACGTTTGTTACTGTTACTGCGATAGCAACATTCCGGCCGGTGCGACGTTGCCATACACCAACGCCGAGGAGGCTATGTTGATATGCATATGTTTAAAATATCCCCTGTAATTTGTCTTGTATGATTTCGATTTTCCATCTGCGAATACCTCGGCTTTTCTTAACGAATTACAATTCTTTGACCAATTCTATTAGTCAGCTGTTTAGTCCGGTGGTTCAAAACCCCAGGGCATGTGTCATTGTTGTCAGCAACAGTGATTCACACCAGTCAATTTCGAGACAGATGTTTACAAACTGTAACGACCTGTTGCTAAGGGCAGTCAGCTGTTATAATAGCTGTTCGGACCATGAGATCCGCTACCCCTGGGCTGTGGACGATCTTGTTTTCATCCGATGAGCTGGCCACTTGAAAGCTTCGGTTCTAGTTCTCACAGAAACCAAAGTGTTTTCGAAGGTCTAGTCATAGTGTAATTGGTGGGAAAGTTCATTTGGACTGATTTTAACTAAGTGGACTCATTACAAAACGTCGAAGGTCCTGTGAAACGATTTGACCATAGCTAGCTTTAGGGGATGTCTTTATGAGAAGATATTGGTGAACAAATGTCGAGTTAGGGAACTATTTTATTATGGAAATAATACATTGTTGAAGTTATTTAACAGGGTTGAAAGTTGAAAGTGAAGATTGTGTAGGGGGGGGGTGTTACTTTTTGTTTGCAGCATCGTGTAAGCTAAAGTGTTAGATAGGTAGACAGCCGATTAAAGGAAAATACCCCCATCGCAACAAACCGGCATACTAAAGCGAATTTATATTTACCTGGCTGGATTTCCACTAAAATAGGTCCTTAAAATTGTCAATTTATTTGCTATAGAAAAGGTATTGAGGTGTTTTTTTTTTGTTTTTTTTTAGGGAAATGTTGATAGCTTAGTATGAAAACAAAATTGCCAAATTTGATTGAAATATGTACATAAACAAGCAAACTACAACATTCACGAATACTAACATTTTATTAATTCTCCACAAGAATAACATGGCAATTTTAAATTAATATTTTTTTAAATTATCTCCGTAACCGTTAGGCATACAACAATGTACTAAATTATTTCTTTTTTTAAGCTCTACAAAATGGTTTGGAAACAAATTGGAAAATTTTACGTTTATAGGGTCAAAAACGGAAAAAAACTGATTTTCACCCCATAAACTCCCGTTCCCATAGTCCGATCATGCTGATTCGTGAACTCTTTCAAATAAACGTAAGTTTACACGTTTGTACATGTACCAAATTTAATCAAAATCGGATAATTTAAGCTCGAGTTATCTTGCTAACGGACACACATATAAATAAATAAACCTATATACAGGGTGGCTGAAAAGTAGCTTGCACCCCCACTTAACTTTTCAACCATTTGAGATATTTGAAATCGGTTTGCGGCAACCTTCTTAGATATGAGGGGCTACAATAATTATGGTCAATTTTGAAAATTTTGCCCTTAGGGGTAGCAGGGGTAGGGGGTAGCTCAAAATGTTCAAATGACAAGTATAGTCGAGTTTGGTATAATTTTACAGGTCTTGACGAAACATGAACATTGTCATAAAGAAAACCAAAATCGGCTCACTAAAACGTTTCAAACCCAAATAACCATGAGGGTGGCAAAAAAATTAACTTGCACCCTCTTTAACTTTTTTAGTATTTGAGATATTTGAAATCAGTTTGCGGTAACTTCTTTGGAAATGAAGGGTTACAATAATTATGGTCAGTTTTGCAAATTTTGCCCTTAGGGGTAGCGGGGGTAGAGGGTAGCTCAAAATTTTCAAATAGCAACTATAGTCGAGTTTGGTATCATTTTGTAGGTCTTGACGAAACATAACAATTAACATAAATAAAATAGAAATCGGACCATTAATAACAAAATGGCAACTGAAAGTGATTGAGACAATGGTTATTTAAAGTAATTTTGAGCTGCCATTTTGTTATCAATGGTCCGATTTCTATTTTCTTTATGTTAATTTTTATGTTTCGTCAAGACCTACAAAATAATACCAAACTCGACTATAATTGCTATTTGAAAATTTTTTAGCTACCCCAACCCCTACTACCCCTAAGGGCAAAATTTTCAAAATTGACCATAACTTGTGTAGCCTATTATATCTAAGAAGGTTGCCGCAAACCGATTTCAAATATCTCAAATGGTTGATAAGTTAAGGAGGGGGGGGGGGGTGCAAGTTATTTTTTGCCACCCTCGTGGTTATTTGGATTTGAAACGTTTTAGGGCGCCATTTTGTTATTAGTGATCCGCTTTTTGTTTTCTTTATGTCAATGTTCATGTTTCGTCAAGACACGTAAAATGATACCAAACTCGACTATACTTGTCATTTGAACATTTTGAGCTACCCCCTACCCCTGCTACCCCTAAGGGCAAAATTTTCAAAATTGACCATAATTATTGTAGCCCTTCATATTTAAGAAGGTTGCCGCAAACCGATTTCAAATATCTCAAATGGTTGAAAAGTTAAGTGGGGTGCAAGTTACTTTTCAGCCACCCTGTATATACAGCATATTAATTTAAACGGAGGATGTTTTTGGCCTCTGGGGACCTCAAAACGAAAAAGTAGATCAGTTCTGGGTTATTGTAGAGACAATAATTATTTGCCAAACACAAGTTAAAATTTTAAATTGTGGCCAGAGGAATGCAGAAGGTTTGTAGAGGAGGGAAGCTCATGAGGCGGTTTTTGACTGACTAGGCTATCAGTAATATAGCTGAACATTTTAGAGGCTAATTGGTCCTTGACATTAGGTCTGAATTCTTTCAAGTTTCGTTAAGTTTAAAAACAGCTTTTGTACTACATGACAGTTGTTTGTACGGTTTTAGGAGAAAATGATAAAAGTCCATCCTCTAAAATGTTTGAGCAATGGAAGTGAAGGAGTCACATGGCGGGTACTGCACAGAGAATTTCCTTTTGCAAAAAGAACCTCTCAAAAAGTTATTTTCAACCTTTAAATACAATTCTGATACTGTTACGAAATTTCAAAATTCAAAATGCGTTTCACGCTTCAACGGTGAGATAAAAACTGTTCAAATTATGAAAGTCATAATGACTCGGTCTGATTAGGGAAATTAGTTGTTGTTTTGACAGCTAGACATGGTCGTCAAAACTAAAAGCCTCACTAAATGGTATATCACAGCCAAAGGCGATTCCCATCCGTGGATATACAGGGATTAAGAACTACTCTAGATTTTCGAGATCGCTAAAGTGCTAATTTAGATCAAGTTAAAATTCAAAATACCATAGATGTTGATGTTGCACCACTCTGTGACTGGTGCTTGTAGTGTACAACTCGTACTTTTCCTAAATCCTGAGTATGAGCCTTAAACTTTTCAATCATGCTACATGAAATTGCTGTCAACACCAATTATTATTGAATTTACATTTCTTATTTTTATAATCAATAGCAAGTCTGATAATGTTAACGTTTTGCCATCTTTGTGTGAATTTCTTTCAGCATACCTATCCGAAATAGTATATTTCGTACCAAGGGCCGAAAATGAGGTTTTGCCGGCTCGAGATAGTTTTTAAGTTCGAGACGAAGTCGAGAACTTAAATCGATCGAGAGCTGCAAAACCATTTCGGTCCGTGGTACGAACGCTATTTTTCACCACACTATACCCTATTACCACTATACACAAAAACTCTACTACCTTTTGAAGTCGTTAGCCATTAACTATATTCGAAAATACATTTAAACAAAACCTATCTTCAAATTGATTATTTATCAGTCAGCATTAATATGCCGCACCGTTAATCAACATAGCCTAAAAGGAATTCCCGGTGGATCGGTTTGCCGAGAGCTATATTTGACGCTCTGTTCAGTCAGGTTAGGAGGTTGTCGGACAAACACGATTATGTAACAAAGAGTATATCGTTCTGTACATGTTTACTCTATGGAATTATCGTGGGAATCTCGTGCTATTTGAGTATTCGCGCATCTCTAACATGTTTGGAATCTAGAACTAGAACACACTGTATCTTGTCGGCTTTCACTTTCGATTCTCCGAACTTGGACTATCTTGTTCTCGTTACGTTCAAAACACTGGAAAGCCAAATGGTAGAGATTTATTTTTTTAACTAGCTGTTTGCCCGTTCTACGTACGGGAATCTAGTAGTAAGTTAAAACCTTATATTCAGAACAGGAGTTGGTTTGCATATTTAGTGTGCATTTTTCCAGATATGATGGCAAAACTATAATTGTTTAGGAATACATATAAACCTTCTCAAATACAATATCTGACAGTTTCAAAGCCAAAACGAATGCTTCGCAATTAAATGTCACCCGATCGTGTTAGTTCATATTTTATATCTAACGATGAAAGGAATTGCTTTACAGTATAGATCTATGAGGCATAGCCCTAAGGTAGGCCTGTAATTGAAAGTTACTTTTCACACTGGTTAAAAGTAGTTAAAACACTACCTCAACCTCACTACTGCACACTTATTCGGGTTGAAATTTTTATTAACAATGGTGCTCTTGTCTTTTCCACGAAAAATAAGGACATTAATGCGTTACCAATAGACATACACACACAAATACAGAATTGAGTCCACACAACATTTTGGAGTCCAGACAGAAAACGCTAAAAATTATACAGTAAGAAATCAAATAAATAAGCATAAAAGCAGCAGCATTAAATTAAATAAGCAATAAGGTTGCAGTGTTTATAAACTAGGTGTACAATGCAGTTGTCTGCTTGCAATATTGAGCGGAGCCAGCATATTCAATATCAATGATTTTTTTGCATTTTAAATAGAATGCCTATTTGCAGAGGTATCCAAAGTCAATCATAAGTCAGGATTAAGTGAATGAATCGTCTGCTTGCAGGAACCGTATTCTATGTTTCATCTGGTTCTCATAAATTAAATGTCTACTTGCAGTATCCAATGCCAATGATATATTTGGTTCGCATAAATGGAATGCCTATTTACAGATTCTAAAGTCAATAGTACGTATGGTTCACGTAGACGGATTGTTTACTTGTAGTATCCAAACCCAATGGTACATGTAAATGAATAGTCTACTTGCAGTATCCTCAATAAATCAATGGTCCATTTATTTTGTTCACATAAATAAAATGCCTAATTGCAGTATCCGAAGTCAATGGTAGGCTTAGGCCTACTTCTGCTTCACTTATATGGGATGTCTATGTGCAGTATTCAAAGTCAATGATACGTCGGGTTCAAGTCAACGAATTGTGTTATATTTGGTTCACATTAGTGGAATTCCTATTTGTAGACTGCAAATAGGAATTGAACATGTTCCAATCAGATAGATATTCAAAGTCTACATTAATTGCACGTCTTGCTCACATAAAATGCTGTAAGTTATTTACAGATTCCAAACGCAATATGGTGCATCAGCCTAATTCCGGCAACCCTTATTATTGGTTTAAGTCCTGTGGTCCGAATATTACCATTTCAGATTTATACCTTCCCATATGGTTGGTTACATGACTGTGCCAAATTTCCTGCAGATCGCTTAAGCCTGTCAGGTGGAGCCTGACCTGTATTTGTAAAACAAAGGCAGTGAGTGTAGTATAAGAGCTTCGCTTCACTCCGCTCAATAATTTCGATACTGCAAATGAATCATGGTAGGCCTAAGCAATACCTGTATTATTAAAAGGCAATAACGATTATTATTATATTATTACCCATTGTATGTAGAATTTGCTTTTCTTTATTTTTTTCAATGTCTTCTTTCTTCATTATTAAAAAAAGAATCATTTATTTGTACAGAAGACTTATTTGCATTGAACATTCATAAAACTCACCAATTCAATTACCTCAATAACTGTTTACCAGTATTATTGTTGTGAGGGATTGGGGTTAGCCTCACTTAGTATAGGCCTATAACTTAGGTCTAGTTTTATTTTAGCAGTTAAAAGTAAGAAATTGTCGTCAACCACTTTCAAAATTTCCCTATTGTGCAATAAAATTTATCAATACAACTATTTTATTGTCTAAGTTACACCATTTAGTCTTAAACCTTACCTGTAAACCACGTGGTTGTGATTTCATTTCGTAAAACGATTTTGTATTTTTAGCTACAAGAACATTTTTTACAAAGTTTCTTGCAAATCAAGGGCGGTGTGATTTTTGTTGGTATAATTATGTTGTAGTGTTTTTTTAATGACCTCGTTTTATCTTCTCCTTCTCCAAGCAACATAAACTTAGGCCTAATTAGTTAACTATTCATTGTTGTTAAAAAAAACAGAACCATTTTACAATTAAATATAAACGGCATGGAGTTTAATCACTCAATATAGAACTGATTGTTAATCATTTCGTATTACATACAATATACTATAATATGCTCTTTAGTATTATCCAATTTTTTCTTTTGTACTGTATTTATCATGTGGTAGATTTGTTGACTAATGTTGAGGCTCTTGTTTACTTTTTAGTGTTTACTCGCAAATAATGACATGGCGACCAATTAACCCATAAGGCCCATGTTAAATTTCCAAAAGTTTGCATTCATGTAGGGAAAAGTCCTATGGTCCGATTTGTACCGTTTCAGATTTATACCTTCCCATGGTTGGTTACTATGACTGTGTTAAATTTCATGCAGATCGCTTCAGCCGTTCAGGAGGAGTATTTGTAATAAAAAAGCAGGAGTGTAGTATAAGAGCTTCGCTCGCTTCGCTCGCTCCGCTCAATAAATAGTGATGTGTTTGTAAGTTATGTAAAAATGATTCTTACTGCTACCACCGGTTCCAAAAAAGGAAAGGAAAAGTAGCATTACCAAAAACCAACGTTTACATTTGAGAAAAGAACTGTAAGTAGTACTTGCGACTAATTCAACCTGTCCTTCTGATAAAACTGTATTATAGGTGTTAATCTGTTGGCAAATATATAAATAAATAAATACACAGGCCACAAAACATGTAACATGTAACGTTACCAACGTAAAGCTTTAAAAACTCACTATGGTTTGCTAAAAAAACTTTCACTTGATGTGGTGCAGTACCGAAGTTATTAATCTCCTTTGGTTTTAAATTTTTTTTTAAGTTTTCGAAAATCAAAGTTGTTTCCCATTAATAACATTATTTGTAAGCAGCTTTTATTGTTAACACATCAATGACAGTTTGAAGAAACCACCTTCATCCAAACAAAGGTTTCTTATTTATAGATTACGTAATATCTAAACAATAATCGGTAGGCTACATATATCTAGCAAACATTCGGAGGAAATGTGACAAAAAACGCACTAATCTGGGGTTTTGTACGTTTGTAGTTTTATTTCCTAAGTAGCAAAAGTACCGATATCGTTGTCGAAATGTAAGTACCGGTAAGTAGAAACCAAAAGTGACACATTGGAAAAGCGAGTTTAGCTACATCTGTTAAGTTAAACCTCTGTTACGGTACGATCACAGCGAAATTAGAAAGATCTTCCAAGATCGCAGCAACATCCACGATCACCCAATGCAGTTGTGATTTTTTACTTTGCACTTAACACAACTGTCCTTGAAGCGCCGTCAATGTGTGGAAACCTTTGTAAGCTACGGTATTGGTGACGATGATTAAAAAAATATAAGTTTCCTTGCAATAATACAACACTGATTCACGGTATTTTCCCCGGTTATCAAAACTCAAGAACAATCGTTGCACTTGCGATTAATTAAAGCGGTTAAGTAAGGCACAACGTTTTTAATCTCACTTGGTTTGGATGTGCTGACAAAACTTGATCGGAAATGGTTGCGGTATTTGTAAACAACTTTGAATGTAAGCATATCAGTGACAGCTAGAAGTGAGAACTAATCCAAACAGCTGATTGATATTTCATAAAATGTAATAGTAAACATTGGGAGAAAATTTGACAAAAATCGAACAAAATTGGGTTTTTGGTGGTTTGTTATTTTGTTTTCAAAGAAGCGAGGCCATGTTTTTATAGCCAAAGACACTCTTACCAATCCATTAAATACAGAATAATTATTAGAACCGTGATCGGTACTCTAGTTTTCTAGGAGTAGGCCGCGTAAAATGACATTTTGGCGTTACAGACCGAGTCACAGAATGGACAGACAGACATACAGACAGAAATTGAGATAAGACTCGTTTCGGCTTTCTTAGGCTATGAAACGTAAAAATAACCAAAAACTGCATGATTCTAAGCAATGTACAGACAAAACTCTAATTTTATTTATATAGATGTGAACTTTTTTAATGCTTATTTGTTCTAAAATGTAATTAAGAAATGGTAACCGTTAGTATGAAATAACATAATCAACCGTTTTTCAAAATTGATTTGCTAAAAAGTGTTAAAAGTGATTTTAAACCTATAATAATAAACATACTAGTTACTTCTTTAGACCGTTCTATGAATAAAAACATTAAATCATGCCACGTCTTGAGTAAATGTTTTCAAGTTTTGGATTACCATTTATTTTTTATTTTATTTTATATACCATTTGAACGATTTTTAACGGAATATTAGTTTGGAGAGGAGCTTAAAATTTACCGATAATTGTTTTGATTATTTTTTAAAAGTCTATTGCAAAAGTTAGCTCTGATAAGGATAAACGACGCTCCTTAGTTTTGCTATTTAAATAAACTAAATATGTGTAGTAATAATAGTTAATGCAGGGAATTATATTTTTATAATTATGTTGGAGACATCACAATTTTATTAAAAAGTAGTTTTACAAATCCGATTGTTATTTCATAATCTTTTGTTCTCAAAAATAATTATTTCTTTTAATGAAACAAGATTGTACTTGAATTGAAACAAATGGTACTCTATAAACATGACATAAAAAAATGTTGCATATAGGCATTGACAAATATAATAAATATAGACCAACAACAGTGCTGCGGTTGGCATATGTTCCGGCGCCCACCACTAGGAGTGCGTGGCAGAGCCACAGATTCACAGAAAAATTAATATGGCCACATTATTGTGCGTCTAATTTCATAAAAACTAAAATGTTATTTTCAGTAAAACAAATCATAATAATTTTCAGAGTAATAGTTTCTTTATTGGTATAATATAAACTCAAACACTAAAGAAATGATAACTGGTATTTAAAATAATCTCAAATGTTATTCTGAAATATATTTAGGGACTGAAAAAGAGGACTGCCATGCTCTATATAGCCTAAGTATTCTTTCTTAGATAGAGATAAAGTCAAATCAGGTTATGTAATTATTTATCGTAAATTTAATAAATTTATTCGGTTTTGTTAATCATACGTGGGTGATGATTGTGTTTCCTATTATCTATTATTTATATTATCAATTATTTATAGTGCTTTTGATACTCTGAGCTAGATATACTACTGGAGGTAACTCTGAATGAGATAACTGTGACGTTGGCCGTTATATAAATGTACAGTTGCTGTTGGGCCAAAACTTATGTGCGCGCGGATGGTTCGCCACTAGCCGCACTAAAATCATACGGGTGACAGTTGGCACTGCTGAGCTGAGCTGAGGCAGGGGTGAGCATCGATGTATAATAACTCCCGATGTATAATAAATCGATGTATAACAACTGTAGAGTTATTATACATCGATGGGGGTGAGTGAGTCACGCTGAGTAGCAATACACGGATGTTTTCATAAAAGTACAAGTACCCCCACTATAGACATATACCTCATTAAGACCCGACCCGACCAGTTCTGGTCGCAAGCACAGACATTGTGGCCGATCCGGACATCAGCCCTGTCCCCTTGTTGAGAAATAGTACATTCACATTGTACTTAGTACTTTGGAACTGGGGCTGAATAGGGAATTGTATGATGGTTTTGAAGCAATGGAGTCAGTGATCTGGTCGATTTTCATAGTTGGCTAGTTGGTACCAACATAACAAAACGTTACGGCGCTAGATTTTCTAGCAGAGTTGCCATGTCAGTGCTACCTCGTGGCTATACCTCCAGTTGTATCTTGTTTTGTTTTAGTTCCATGGTTGTATTGGGTCGCCGGAATTTTACCCCCTGGGCAAAGCTGACGTTACTATGACGTAGTAACCTGTGCGCTCAAAAGTTTGTTCGCGGGCGGAATTTTACCCCCGTTGATTTGGAAGTATAATGAAAATAGACAGAGCGTGATTAATTATCTAATTAATCACGAACTGAACTATTGCTAATCTTAGCAATAAAAACCGGAATTTTACCCCCTGTCCATAAAACTAGCGTTTAGACAACTGTGGATGTACAGGCCAGATTCTCACCCCAGTAATTTTACCCCCGGATTTTTACCTCCCGGAATTTTACCCCCGGATTTTTACCCTCCGGAATTTTACCCCCTAGCCGGATATAGAAATTATTAAGAATGATTGATTTTCTTATTTCTATTTTCATTTAATTGTAAACATTTTATTATTAAGTAGCATATCTTTATTTATTTATTTATTTTGTAATCTCAACTAAGTAAACAGAATTTGCTGTTTAATTTTGATCATATTAACCAACAGTTTGCTTCAATGATCGAAAACTGATACTCGAATCTCAGAATTAAAATTAAAATACTGTTCAATTAGTTGATGTTACAAATAAATTAAGATAGGCCACTTAACAATAAAATGTTTACTATTAAATTAAAAGTGAACTAAGAGAATTAACAATTCTCACTAATTTATGTATCTGGCCAGGGGATGAAATTCCCGGGGTAAAAATCCGGGGGATAAAATTCCGAGGGTAAAAATCTGGGCCGTACATTTTGAGCTGACCTCATGAAGGGGGTAAAAGTCCGGGGGTAAAATTCCGACCCGTACACTCTAGGGTTTTATAATTTGATGTGTTCTGATTAAATTCATAACCGTGAAAATATACGTTTAATTCCACGTTTAATCCATCGAACTGATGTCGCGAAACTCAACATTTCGTGGCCGGAATTTTACCCCCTGGTTTGTGACGCCACGTTTGCCCAGGGAGTAAAATTCCAGGGGGATAAAAATCCGCTACCCCTTTGTATTTCTTGAGATAGTGAGATCAACGATCCTTCAAACGCCAGTTTGAGTTTGGACATTAATATTTGATTTATCCATTAACGGTGGAGCTTCAGATTTTGTTTTCTAGTTCTTTGACTTCCCATTTTAACGAAATTCCCTTATAGGTAAGCTATTTGAGTTTTGGATATACATATATATCAATCGTGTCCATGCTCAATACCTGCGTCATTACTCAACATGTTGCCCTTCTTTCCTCCTCTTCTTCTCTCCTCCATCCATTGTCATCTCATACTCATCTTATCCTCTTCTGCTCCTCATCCGTCATCTCATATTTTGTTAATCCATCCAATCCCCATCTTCGGTGAATCGTTCGTAACGTAATCGTATTTTACCATCAGGAATTTTATGTGAATTCGTCGGAATTGGATTATTATTGGATTGTTTTTGGAATAAACTTAGTTGGTTACATTACAACATACGAGACTAATGACCAAATTACACCTAAGAACTCAGTATTTGTGAAGGAGGTAGGTAGTTTCAGATTATTGTAATAATCAATGTTTGTTAGGGAGAGAACTATGCATGGTTAGGTATAATTTTCTTATTGATTTATAAACTTTTACTAATATGATTGGAGTATTAAAAGTTAGGTTAGGGTAGGGGCCTATAAGTTAGCAATGCAATAAATTAATTATTGGCTATGGCGATTCTTTCATACTATCAATTTGTCTCTAGTTTTCAAGGACGCTTAAGAAAACTCATTTTAGGTATGGTAACTTTTTTAGGCTATTTAGTTCACAGTCTGGCTTATCGTCAAGGCCTGCCTAGGCTACTCTTACCTTAGCTAGGCCTAGTGGGACCAAGCCAAGGTGTATAAGTCTCTATGGGAAGTGGTAGATTTGTCGAATAGGCCACCCAGCCTCATAGGCCTAATTAGATGTGGAAATCACTGAATGAAAATAGGCTAACCTAATCTGAATTGTAAAATGCAAGTATTGGGTACAGTTTCTTAACTGGGCTATGCTAATATCGATTAGATTAGTAAACCTTCATGAGATTTTTTCACCATCAGCAAGTTTGGTTGGTTAGGTTAGGTTATATTAGTTTAATTTGATAATAAATATATTTAAAAATATCGATTATTAATCAATATTTTCAATTCGATAGTTTCAATCGATATTAGCATAGCCCAGTTAAGAAACTGTACCCCAAGCGTTTTTGAAATTGTACTTTAAGTACAGTGTTTTTTGGAGTTTTAAGTAAGAGTAATTGTACAAAAACAGTCTGTAGGTAACTTATCTCATTTGCGTCTGACGACTCTGATCGGAATCATTCCGTACTGGCACAGCGTGCGTACGGCTCCGGTCGGAGTCACGGTGCACTGTGCAGTGTTAGACAAGTCATCAATTGTGTCCTCCGCATTTATCGGGGATCAACTAAACTATGTCAGCATGTTATGCTGGTCCTAGGCCTATACATTAATTTGGTGTATGTTGGGTTTAGGTTGGTAGTATAATTTCCCGTAAAATCCTGTCTGGTAGTTTTTGTCCCACTTTAAGGGATTTTCTCTCCGAGCCACATTACAAAGGCACTGGCTACAAATCCAGGCAGTGCTGCTATCTGTAAGTTTTTCAATGAACAATGTCCACTCTCGGGGTAACACAGCATCATCACCACCACTGTTTTGCCGCTGTCAAGACTGAAATATTTTAATGCTATTGCGTTCGCTTACCATCTCTTCCAGGAACTAGAAATTGTTGGTAAGGCCAGTTTCTCATTTAAGATAAAAATTAGAAGTTGTGGTTTGGGATAGTGAATAATGACTAAAATTGATTTGGTGATTCATTCAACTAAAAATATAATCAATTGACGCTCAAAATAACCAACCAATTATTCAGTAAGGTCTATTGTTCAACAATTCGGTTATCCCATCATTACTCATAATGCCCTAACCATTATAATATTAATGCAACCTCTTGCCAGACTATTAGCCACTGGTACCTAGAGCCTCTGAGTTAGTAGGTCCTATACAAAAGCCGAATAGTTGAGAGGTATTTTATATTACACACGTCAGCCTATAAGTAGGGCTGCTGTATTTACCCTGAATGGTTTAGTATTGCTATTGTTAGACTCTAGAGATTTCAACTTTCATTTTGATTCCCTTAGTAACTTACCCGATTAGGTTTAGTGACGACTGGTCAAAACTGATTTCCAGAGGCATGTCTTATGTTAAATTATGGTAACTTAGATACCCTAGTATTGCTCATTTGGATGGTATATTTTTTAATTGAGAGAGTTTGTGTGTCCGTGTTTCAAAAGAGTAGAGAGAAAGAGAGAGATTTTGCACCATAAGTTAGTTTAAAAGTTAAATGCGTAAGTTGCACATCCTTCATTTTCATATTTGAACAAATAAGTTTATATGCTTTTTGTTCAAATGTTGCTGTTGTCTTAAAACTGAAAACGTATGCTATAGGTGTATGTTGGGAATATATGGACAATTTATGCTATAGTTTTTTAAATTGATGAATCATTAAAGTAAATTAATATTAGTTTTATGTTTCAGATTTTGTAATATTAGGTGTTTAAATATGAAAAGAAGAGGAAGCAGCCGTCGTCAAGTGTTGGATCTGGACACTAATAGTTCAAGTTCGCCGAAAAGGTCATGGCAAAGTAAGTTTTATAGCTAGTGGTGACGTTCTATAAGCGAATCTCTATGAACTATGCAATAATACTGTTAAAATTGCCTTGGAAGAAAGTAGGTAGTAAACTTAAGTTATGTCCAAGCTTACCCTTACATAACCTACAGTACACCTTTTTCCATGATTTATCTTTGATAGTATCAATATAAAATTAAAACATCTTTGTTAAATTATGCGTAAGTAGCACATCCTTCAATCTTCATATTACATTGAACAATTCTCTTGGCGATGTCTATTAGTAGCATGGGTGCCCACAAAATTTGGAACAGGGGCGTGCAAAAGATAACAAATCCAGGGAGGTCCGTGAAATTTTGAAAATATGTTTTAAAACAAATTTTTTACGCTTTTTTGGTAGCCAATAGAAGCTACCAAATAAAAATGTTATTGTGCATGAAGGAGGGTATGTTGTAGTTTTTTATGCCAACGTTAAACATTAGCCCTGGTTTTCTAAATAGCAGCTACATCTGTGGTTCAACTTTATACTATTTGATTTGGACATAAAATGAACATACATTTTTTAAATTACTATTATATAATGCAATGTACCTACTTTCATAAATTTATAATAAAAAAGGTAGGGTAATTACAGAACTTTCTAGCTAATAAATTTATTTTCTAATTTTTTTCAGCCAGGGGGGCACAAGTGCACCCCCCTGAGGGCTCCCATGATTCGTAGGCTACACTTAAGTAGGTATGGGTGGGATTGTAATCGTAGTTCGATAGGAACAGGATTTGTATTTCTTTACCGATTTTCCAAGGCAGAAACAGGATGGTATTTGTCTTCTTGTTCTTGGCTAGTAAAGGGAACTTAAGTTCAAACAGCTATTACTGCTTTCAAAATGCATTTACCTCGCTATATAATGCATTTAAACCTTGCTATATAAGATTTATCTTCAAACGCATTGTATTTTTTCCAGCTAAGTATCAGCAGATATACCAAGACCATTTGAACGCCACTGCCGCTTCTGCTACCAAAGTCCCATCAGAAGCCCAGAACGGGTCTGAAGCAGAGAGCAGGTTGCCGCAACTGGTGGGCTACACGTCGGACAGCGAAGGAGACGAGCCCTCCAAACCAGCCGATCTTGACTCCAAAGTCCAAGATTTTCTAAAGGTTTGTGAATTTAGCCTGGCTTGGAGGGATTGTGATTGTTCCTATCCATCTACATTATTAAAAAAATAAAATAAAAGGTGCTATAAGTCTGTCTGTATTTTTATCGTACTCAAAATTTTTTGAACTAATAAACTGAAACTTGTAAGCCATTTTGTCATAGCCCCATTTCACTTCTAATATTCTAATATGAACTAACCTTATTGTGTATTCTGTACAAAACCGAGAAATAATCATTCCGTAAGGTACTCACAACCTTGAGACACTTTTCATCCATCTTTATTAGTGATATTCAAATAATAAACGAGTCCTAAGAATCTAAATGTATGAGGATAGGCTATACCAGAAAAAAGTTCTCTAATATTCATAAAATAATACACCAAAGATTTTTATTCCTCCTAATCCATACCAAGGAAGGAAATAATATTTTCTACAATAGCTTACATTTACCTATGTTCGTCTCAAGAGGATTAATGATTGATCAATGTTCAGTATAAGTGTTAGAGGTTCTACAAATGACAGGGCAAGCTCATAGTCCTACTTTTGGCCACTGTTTGTGGCGCTAATTAATATATTTTAGGGTCTGTAGGAATGTGTCTAAATTCTATAGCTTTATTATTATTTTTTAGGAAATATCGGACATAGTACCTGCTGCCACTACCAATCCAGAAGCCAGCATTGATGAAGAGAGTTCAAGGGATTCGCTCAAGTCCAAGACGAAATACAAGAAAGTCATTGGACTCTCTATGCCAGTTGGGGACTTGTCTCAACCAACAGATGTGATTGGGAACCAACAACCTACTATTGGTGAGTGTCAAAGTGGAAAAGTTAGGCCTATTGAGTATGTTATGCTCAAGTAAGGATTTTTGTTTCTGTAACTCCTCCGATATTTTATTTATTCATTCATTCAAACGATCACGATAAATTATCACTAGATCGCCGAAACAGCTTAAATGAGATACATCTTTAATTGTATGTATTTGTAGTCTGTTGATTCGTTGCACGGTAGATCTAAAAATCTTATTTTTTTAATATTCCAGCGTGGCAAGAGTGTTATGATGAGAACAGCGGCTGTTACTACTTCTGGAACACTGAAACTAACGAGGTGACGTGGGAGATGCCTGAAGCTCTACGATTGTATCATGTGGCGTTGGAGCAATGGAACATACAACAACAACAACTATTGCTGACTCAGCAAGGTTAGTACGACTATAAACTTTTTGATAGTGAAGTTGACATCCCATCTACAGGCCGTCGACAATGTTTACTTTCTCCCCCTACACATAGGGTAGTATATGGAGAAAGTATTGTTTTCGTCAAAATTTTCGAGTTTGAGTATTAAGTGGATATATCCCTGAACCCAAAAAAGTGGTTTTCGAAGTTTTGTCGAAAGAAGTTATGTGTGTGGATGTGTACAGAGCTACAGACCACACCTGTAGTCCGATTTTGATGAAATTTGGTATGTAGTTCTAATCCATGGTATCTCCAGGCGTTTTTTGAAATTTTTATTTTTAATGGGGATTTTCCCATAAAAACCCATAAAATAACGGAAAAATCAAATTTATCAAAAATGGCCCGAATGATTTTGATACAAAAATTTAGTGTGTTATAGTTCTTTTGATTCTGAATGAAATGGTATAAATCCCATTACCGGTACTGTAAAAATTACAGTTCAAAAGTTATTGTAACTTATGTTATTTTCACATAAAAAATCCCATGAAATTACTAAAAATCATATTTTTGAATAATACCCGGTTTTGATTAAAATTAATGTGTTATGGTCCTTATAATTCAAAACAAAATCATGCAACCCCCATTACTGTAACCATTACGGTTCAAAAATTATTGCATTTTTTTTTCCTACAAAATTATCATAGTTACTCCCACCGCTTACCCATGATAAAGGTTGTTGGCAAGCTTATGGGAGAAAGTATGTGTCAGATTGCTGATACTGTTTATTTTATCAAAAAAGGACATAGTTGATTGAGTCACTCACAGAATGAGCTGGTGTCTAAAACTCTATTTACCTTATTTCTTGTTCGTGAGATAGTTGACTTGACATATGCTATAGCTTACAGTGAGTTGTCCTATCAGCGTTACTTGGTGAAAAATAAATTAACGACAACAGTTTCAGATGGATTCAGAAAAGAGGCAATCAAGCTTTATGCTAATCACAATATTTATATTATGGAAGAATTTTCACACTGTTTGAACGGAATAGTTATTTGTGTAAATAGTGTGCGAAGTGGCACCTTGCTGCACATGAGAAAGTTTCTCGAGTGCAGCAAAGGCACTTACCACTTGCGTTACCTACACATTATATTTTTCCTACAGTTACTTTAAAGCATATAAATAATTAGTCTTTCAAACACTATACAGCACGTTTTTAGGTTAGGTTAAATTCAAGCACTGAACGAAATGGGAATGGTTGCACCAGCTAATCGTAGTCGTAGTATCTTTAAGTGCCAACTTATTTTCAAGCCTACACATATCTTGTGCCTAATAAAAGCACACTGTTTTGTGTTGATTGGCTGGAATACTGGATTGCGGCAAAAGTAAGTAAATGCAGCAATTAACTACTACACGTTCTATAATCAGTGCAAGAAAGCCCTCTTAGTCAGGTAACTGTAGGACAAAGTTTATTAGATAAATTAATAATTTTTAAAAATTTTACGAATACACCACTAATTTAAATACATTTTACTTGCTCTAGCTGCAGGGGTTATGGCAGGAGTTGCAACACAACCTTCCAACAAGCAACCTCAGAAGAAAGCAGGCTCGAACAAACCAACCGAAAAGTCCAAGAACAAGAGGACTAAACCAACAGGGAGTGACTCGGAGGAAGAGTAAGTTGGATTTTATTAGTATAATATAAACAAAATAATTGCTAATAACTACTAAGTATAGACGCAGCTATTTTTGATCATTGGGCTTTTAACAAATGGTTCTGAATAAACAGCTGATTTTAGTCAGTATCAAAGCTACACAATGCATCCAACTCCATTCAACACCCATCCTTCCTTCATATTTGGTTTGAAATACGCCCCAAGAAGTGTCCCCATCTTAATTGGTTATAAAGATAGTTGTAATGATTTAGTGTAGATTTTTAAGCCGGTAGCAAACAGTACAATAAGAATTGTCTTAATTTAATTGATTCTATTCTTGTTTCTTCATTAGTATTCCTTACTCTCAATCGTACCCAAATAACAGCTGTTAAGCTACAAGATGATTATCATGTATTCAACCTAGCTAAAATGTGCCAAATGTTAATATCATTTAAGTTTGGAGATTCGTGGTTACAGTACATGTATTACTGTGACATAGAACCTTGCTGTCCATTGTTTTAAATCAATGTATTGTTTTAGGAAAATAGAACTAATCACTTCTTATGGGCCAAATTCTGATGACGATTCTGATAGTGATGCTTCCAATCATTCTTCACATCATTCTTCAAAGAAAAAGAAGGTGGACAATTTAAAGCCATCGAAGAAAGAGAAGAAGAAGGATAAAGATGTTTCAATCGGTCCCCAACTACCTCCGGGTTATGTTGTACCAGTAGAAGTAAAAGAAACAAAACCTGTTGAGATTAAAACTCAAAATGCAGATCTTCCGAAGATAAATTTAGTACCTGCAGAAACTAAAAAATTAAAGAAAAAGAATCAAGCAATTGTGGTAGAAGGAAAGGTTAAACCTGTTTCTGATAAAACAAATGTGAAAGATAACGTGGAAAATGTAAGACCTGCTCAAGAAATTGTCAACAAAGTAAAGACTTTAAGGAGGTTAGTTTTCTTGTAATTATTTGCTATAGGCTAGTTAATAACTTAACTAGGCTAAATCATTGAACATGTTCAAAGTAATACGTTCTTCTACATAGCTAATTTCAAAGCTGAAAATCAAAATACTTTAATATCTAATTTAATTAAAATAGGTACCGGTACTTACGTCTATTCATTGTGATATATCTGCTTACTACTAAAGGATAGTGTCTATATAAAAAAATGGAAAATTATTATGAGGTGGAAAATTACTCAAATTGAGAGCACAAATCCAACTAAACGGTCTTTAATTTTTTTTTACTTGATCAATATACACATATTCTATGCTATTAGTCCAAAAAACGGAATCCAAATTTTTCTAATTAGGATTTTCAAGTCTTCCGCAATAAGAAATCAATATGGGTTAGATGTATGATTACCTTTAAATTTATACGTAGGAATTTAAAATAGTTATATTTTTAGGTTAAATTCAATTGTTTTTAATCAGTTGAATTCTTTTGCAGGTTAAAAAAGCTGAAGGATAAATCGTCAGATGATAGTAGCTCTGAAGACAGTAGTTCATCAGACGATTCTATAAAGAGTAAAACAGAAACAACAGACAAAAACCAAGATAATGAAGAGGAAGAAGATGACGATAATGATGAAGATGATGGTGTTGAAGATTCTATATTAGAAAGACTGAAGAATCAGGCAAAAATATTGAAAGAATTAGGAGGAGAAATCCCGGAAGAAATTAAAGAGTTGTTGGAAACTAATTCTGATATTCAACAGGATCAAGAGGCAACAATTACAAAAGAAAGCGAAGAAGATCTTACAGATAAAGAACAAATACCAAGCAAAGAGATCATATCTGAAGGAATATGGCCTGAGAAGGAGGAATCGAAAACCGATGAATATTTTGATAAAATATCTACTACAGATAGTTTTCTCAGCAACGTTATGAAAGTTGAACCATCAGAAGTTGAAACAATATTCAATGAAGAAAGCAACTCACAAAGTGAAACGCCAGTGATTGATGTCGCAGAAATAAAGAAGAAACCTCCAGAAAAAGCACCTACTTCTTTCTCGTTGATTGCTGGCTATGGGAACGAAGAAGAGTCGGAACCTGAAGAAGACAAGGAAGAAGATAAAACAAAAGTGAACGGGAAACCGGCTCCGTTGTTTCCTATTGCAGCAGCTCTAGAAGAGAGTGATAAAGTGGAAACGGAAACTAAGGTAGAAAAGCCATCGGTTAAAAGTGCAAACATGAAAGTGATCAAGCTGTCTGCAAAAGCTAAGGAACTGATACATTCAAGCACCACCACAGGCAAAGCAAGGGCAACCGAGTTTGTTGCTACTGCTGAAGGACTGAAACCTTCTTCGCTAGTTAAAGGTGAGAATTGTGTAATTTTGTTTGCTTATGCGTTTGTGTGTTTTGTCATGCTTTAAAGGATTTTTATTACTTTCTCCTCCTATTCATAGTGTATGGAAAAAGTATTATTTTCTTGAAATTTTTTATTTTGGGTGAAAATATCCGATTTGTGTCCCCCTGAACGAAAGTGGTTTTTGAAGTGGCTGTGTGCGGTGTTTATTTTTATGTTTAGATTATTATGGTGATTACATTTTATTTTTCTTCTACAAGTACTCATTCTAGTGTAAAGTAATGTGTCCATTGGGTTTTTGCTTTGAACTGTTTGAATTGACAATGATATCTGTAAATCCCCAATTTTAAAAGTTATTTAAAGAAGATAATGTTGATGTTTTTATTTTCAGCTGACGAAGTTCTCAGTGACAATTCTACAGGATTCCCTGAACCTGTGAAGAAAACTTCTCGCAAGAAGAGGCTTGAAGTACCTGTTTTTAGAAAGCAAGAGATATTACCTGTGAAAGTCGAAACCTTGAGCAAAGAAGAGCCTGTAGAAACAAAACAAGAAGTTGCCAAACTCATGCAAAATGATTCTTGCGATCCTGAAGAAAAAGAAACTGTGAAACCAAAATCAACCGCGTACACGACCACATGGGCCTACAACAGAGAGTTGAAGGAAGGAGAACACACAGGTTTTGGTTATGGCCATGACTTTGAATCCGACCCAAAACAAAAGAGTGGCAAAAAGGGGATGATCCAGTTTGTAAAAGCTGATACTTTGATGCCTAAGACTGAAGCTGTTGTAAATATACCAAATAAAAAACTTGCAGTTGAAGAAGTTAAGGAGGGTAAGTAAAATAAATATGTTCTACTAGAAGTTAGAGTCTTTACATACAATAATAAAGGTTTAGCAATCGAAAGCTTACACCGATATTGGTTTATTGGTACAATTAGTAAATTTGGTGATAAAAACGTATAAATAATTGTTAATAGTTTTGTTGTTGGATATTGTTGTTCACAATATGAGCCTATAACGTAAAAAAATTACTCATTAGACAAACTAACATTTCAAGAGTAGGCCTAGTTATAATTATAAGAATTCTGTACATATTAATGGATACATTTTGAATATTAACAGTAGTAACAAAATTAGACCTTTTTCTTCTTTGGACTTCTACTATGTCTGTTTCAAAATGAAACCAACTTTCTAATCATCCCCAAATCCTGTTTAGGATTAGGATAGGTTGGGTTAGGTTAGGTTAGAACCAAGACAACGTAAAAACTTATATTGTGTATTGTTATATACACATTATATAGTCGTAGAAAATTAACCAACATGGTCCAAAAAACCAATATTAGCTTACCTGAAAATGTGTATTGTTATTTTGTAGCCTATACAGTAGTGAATATGGTCTGGAAGAAAATTCTTACAAAAGATAGTAGGATTATTGTTAATTCTTCATTCGTAGGCTTAAGCAGCCGGTGTCATCACTAAATTTTCTGTCTTTCGATGAGAGCGAGAATTAAGTTATACGGTATTCTTAATTTGCTGCTTTAAAAGTGCTCTTAGGCTTTGGCTGCACGACATTCAAATTTCACATATTCTGGATTACATTCTATGTATCCAAGCACATTTCAAACCTTTGCTAAACTAATTTGTTTTCCAGAAAAAGAGATGTCGAGCGCAGAGAAGGAGAAAACCAAGAACTTGGCACAACTGTTGTCGGAGAAAGTAAAGTTTCTCTGCGAGGGCAAAGAAGTGGTACCCCCAGTGCAGGTTATGGCAATCCAACTAGAGGTCTGTACATTTAATTGTTACGTAGAAGAAAATAGATAGGAATCCTGAAGTACTTACATTAATTTGACCGGTTCTAGTTCTTCTTCCAATAAATATGTAAAAGCTAAATTGTTTGTTAGAAGTTAATACAACGGGTGTCCCAAGAAGAGGTCCCTATTTTTCAATATATATATTAGACGCACCGAACACTCTACAAACCTTAAACTCAACAGTCCCAACATACACATATGTAAAAGAAATACCTCTGAGTATCAGTTAGTTCTAACACATTAGGACAAAATGGCAGGATATCAAAGAAATAGTACCTTTATGATACCTTAAAATACAATTGCTGATTTGGTTGGTTTTTTCACCTTTTTGTTTGGATCAGTCAGAATTAATTGAGACTTGGGGGCAACACCATTACATATGTTACCATTACATAGTCACGACTGTAGCATTTCAAGTCTGTAGTGCACTCAATACGTCTGTCATATCAATAAAAAAATAGAGACCTCTTCGTGGGACACCCGGAATAACTTACTTGACTTTAGCACTCAAATTGTTTTTATTTTTAATCTAGTTGGGTAATAAACAACATTTCTTGACCCAATTACCTAACTCTTTAAATGGGTAGGCCTAATTCTTATTTTACCATAACTACACTGTTGTTACTCAATAATACAACAGACCCGGTAATCGACTCGGTTCTGTGTGAGCTATTGTAAAGAACTGGAATTATTTTTGTATTTTGATGGGAGTATTGTGTGTTTCCTTACACGATTTAAAATTTCCAATTCTTCTGTCAAAATAGATAAAGATCCGACGTTTTTTGTAATCTGAAAAGAGTTCTTCCCTGTCTTTAGGTGTAGAGACATCTACCTATATCAAAGTTAATATTAAAAAATGATTTGTAAGATTTAGTCTTTAGAGATATATTCAGCTGACCAATTATTGAATCTTGGACCATTGTAGCTATGCAGCTATTGATGAGTAATAACATCTCCTTACAACATAGCCTACAGAAGTCCCAAAATATTTTTAGATGCTGGGATAAGCGAGCATGAGATTTTGGGTAAAATATCAAGGCTCAGATAAATTCTTCCTGAGTTTTTGTTTGTAATGAACCTTGTAATCATCTTAGCAAATTCGTGATTATCTCCCACGATTGCAGTAAAATCTACAAATTCTCCCCCCTTTTTCTGGGCAAAATCCGGAACGTTCTCTGTTATTGCAGGGACATCATAATCACACCCTGATTGCGGTGAAACCTAGAACCTCTCCTGCTATTGAAAGACATCATCGTCTTATCCTGATTGCGGTGAAACCGAGAATATCTCCAATGATATAGTCATCATTAGCAATGTGGTTAAATCATGAAACTGATAATAAACCTCATCATCACACCCCGATCTTATTAAAATGGTGAACATCTTCCGTGATTGCAGAGACCTAATCACCTCCACCTGGGATAGAGGCAAAATCATGAATTTCTAAATCCAAATTCTTGGCAGATGCTTTTTGCAATTGCGATATCCCGAGAATCATCTTGAGCTTGATTTTCTGACTCGATGCTCTATCATTCCAGTTTTCCCTATCCAATATCTGATGATGTTACAGACCCTGATGGTGGCACACAGTGGTGGAGGTCTGAGTGTCCAATACCTGCGACAGTGGCTGACATCACTGGATGACCAGCTAGCCTCACTAGAGCTGGTCGCGGCCCCTGAGGGCTGGCTGTGTCAATGGGATAGGTACGTCTACTCACACTCTTACTACTTCACTACTACTCTGTCAGAACTTGTGTGTTGACCATTGTCTCCAGATTGCCTAAACGCTCTAGCTGGGGGGCCTCAGTCATAAGTGTTGCCACCGACCTTCGACAAGGCTGGTGTGAACAAGGTAGGACGGTAACAGTTATCCGTGGGTGGTCACATTATACTAGTACTGTCACTGTGTAAACACGGAGGATTCAGTTGGTTTTGTTGATGATGCAATTGCCCTTAGTTTGCTTATTTTTAGAGGTTGGCAGCCTTCATTTGCCTGTCCACATAGACTAACTGCCCGTGTGTGGATCGTATTCAGCAATACAAAGGGTGAGCCGAGGGAACTGTCCGTGACGCTACCGACTGAGCCACCAACTCACCAATACCTATTCGCTATTTGCCATTTGGGAGTCCTTCATAAATTGCTTACCAGAATCTACCCCCATTACCTTAAAAAGTGATGAAAATCAGATTGTGGTCCTTAACAATGTTAAGTGAATACGCTGTATTGACTTTTATGTTCATTAGTCCTTCTGTAATTTCTTGTACTCACAAAACTGTTAGCGTGAGAAAAATCTGTAAAACATTGGTTACGGTCATGGTGTAGTTGTGAACGTCTTGTGTGGTCACAGCAAAATCGAGATTAGCTTCTGCGGTCATGGCGATATCATCGTCTCCCATGATTGTGATGAATCCATGAAAATTATCCGTGATCACACAAATGATTAAATCTACAATCGTACATCTTCACAAACGCTCTCCGCAAACGCGGAATTAAACGCTTGTCTCGATTTAACCCTTGGGTAGTATGATTATCATTTTCGGTTTGATCAGATTCCTTGGGTCAATGGTTAACCTGACTAGAAAATGTCACGGTCCCGCAGACCCCAAGTGTAAGGTATTCTTTGCAACCGGGAATCTTGACCAGTAAAAGTTTTTACTGCCGGATAGTCCAGGGAAAATGTGTGAACCTTTTTTTAAGTTCTGTGGCTGCGTGAATGTGACAGTATTTAGTTAATGTGATTGCCCACATGGAGTATTTTTTTGATTTATTAATAGCAGAAATAAACAACAGAAAAGTGCAGTTTATATCTGCTTCAAAATCGCTGACCAGCTCAAAGAAGCACAATAGATTGGATAGAAATTTATAGGATGTTTAGCTTTTCTTTAGAACTGTATAAAAAATTTACTATAATTTTTCGAATTGCTCAAGAAAAAAGTAAATCTACCTGCACTTTTCAGTTGTTAGGTTAAGTTTACCGCCTACACTATATTACCATCTATATGCATTTGAAATACCTTTTGAAACTACTTGATTCTTGTGTTCTTGTCCATTATTTCAAGATTTTATACTTTGATCATGCCGTAGGTTGTTTGCCGAGATAATCTTCTCTGCCGTCAACTGTGCCACTGATCTCTTTGAAGCGTTTGTTGTCGTCTCTGATGTTTTTAAATCATTTTAACCCATAAATCGTTGTATAAGGTTTAGTTATAGCACCATATGTAGTTATTGTTATAAGACTATGTATTTAGGGAAAGTTTTAATAGTCACTTATGTAAACACTATTGTAGAATTTTGTTAAGTTGAATACTTTTCCATAGTTAGTAAATGGTGGTTTGTAAATTCTTGGTCAACAGATTATATACAGTTTTGAAAAGAATGTATCCTAGTTTAAAACCTTGACTAAAGATACAGAGCTGTATCCAGTTTTTGTTAAGGAAAAAACTTAGTTTTAATTGTACAACTTAAAGATTTAAAATTCTAATTTATTTTGTGTCACTCTAATTATCATAGTTCTTAATTATTGGAGAGCGAGCTGGTGTGGTGGTAGAACGTAGGATTTCGATCCCACACAAGGGAGTTATGCGGATGTCAAGAGTTAAATTTATTTTAGTGTTTGTTGTTTATCAAACACATGCTTCTTTATGTAGTCATATATTCATGTTATTATCTTCAGGTTTTGATTGGAAAATTAATATTTTATTACTACCTCTGTATTTTTGGGTAGTTTTGGCAAGGCAACTAAAATCATTGAGGATTTGTGATCCAGGATTTAATGTTTTTAGTTTTGATTCCACAACTCAAAATTTCTGGTGTTGACCATCACTTACTATCCAATAGTAGTAGATAGAAAAATATTTTTTTTAACTAGGTAAACATTCTTAGAAGCTATACTTTCATAGATTTATCGATGCTAATTGTTAACTTCTAGGTGTAAAAAGTAAATTGAAAATACTCTGTGCTGACAGCTAATAAAACTAATTTCCTAATCTGTAAACCGCCTATACAGAAGATAAATATTTGGTCGTTTAGAGAGAGAAAAAAATGACATTGATAAAATTTTTACAAAAATATGGAACATCAGTCCATAACCACTCCTTCTAGCTCTAAATCAGCATTTGACATTTGTGTTGAATGAATTTTGAATCCCCAGAAGTAAATTAAGTATACAGTAGACTCCCTCTTAACCAGACTACTCTTGGCAGAAGTAACATTCTTTAACCGAACAATTTTTTTGTTTAACCGGACTGGATCGGAAGGAAGTGGGCGGTACTGAAAAGACTTTTCTTGTGGGCAAGATTTTGATACCAGTGATCATGTGTCTAAGTACTATGATCTCCCAAACTTAATTAAAATATTTGGTTTAGCTTTTAAGTGATTCCCTTGCACATGTATCGTTAGTCGTGTTCATACAGTGATGTTTCTAATTTAACAAGTTTTTAGGAGACCGGTTCAACCAGTAAACCCGTTAACCGGACTGGCACAAGTCCCGAGAAGTCCGGATAACAGGGAGTCTACTATAAAAAAATTTATTATTACCAAACCAAAAGAATGTTAAAGTCTAATACTGTACATTACATTGGTTTGACTCTCTAATTCCCTCAAAGAAGGTTATTTCCTTCTGATCTGCTAGGATTGAACCAGTGATCATCTGGCACCTAGTGCAAGGCCGATCTTCTCATCTGCTTTAGAACTTCAGCTTAATATCTTCGTTAATTTAAAAGTTTTCTGATCAATATGTGGGCCTATAGCTTAAATGCTTTTTGTATGGTAATGTAATACTTTATGGAAATAATTTTTTTTGGAAGCTATACAAAATTCAACATTTTTGTATATTTGGAATTTTTGTATCACTAAACTTTTTTACAGTATGTAATTTACTTTTATTTTATTGAAAGTTTAATGTAATTTGACATAAAATTGAGCACAGCAGATGTCAAACAGATACATATTTTTTTTTTCAAGAAGAGGACATGAAAATAACTGAAGAGAAAACGCAGCTGGCCTTCCTTCTATTTAGGCTATTCCTTACTGAAAATGTTAGACTATGAATTTAAGATTTTTATTTCTCTATGTACTTTTAATTTGCCCATTAATTTCTTAAAATATTTTTAAGTACGTTACTTTTATAAATTGTATAGTATTTGACTTAAGATTTTATGTCAAATTATAAGTCATACTAAAATAGTGACTAGACTATATTAATTGTGAATGATGAACAGTCCGTTTCTAATAACAATCTTCAACATGATATTTGATGATAAATGAAAAGTAGCCTAAACTTATTATATTATACAGGGTGTTGAAAATGTCTGGAACCAACATTATATCTGGTGAGTGGTTAAAGAAAAACAACTGATATTTTGTGTACGGATATTCTATGGTTTTACCTATCTTTTGGTGCCTTATGACATTTTTTACCACTTATAGGGAACGTCCTGTGGAGGATGCGGTAAAAAGTTTTAATGGAAGCCTATGGTAAATGATACATCATTTTAAAGGCCCTTTTTTCTGAGTAAGGAGCCACAAATTTCATCTCAAGAGGACCACCCTAGCAAAAATGGCGACTGTTTGAAATTTAAATACCCACTTATAGGGAACGTCCTGTGGAGGATGCAGTAAAAAGTTTTAATGGAAGCCTATGGTAAATGATACATAATTTTAAAGGCAATTTTTTTCTGAGTAAGGAGCCACAAGTTTCTTCTCAAAAGGACCACCCTAGCGAAAATGGCGACTGTTTGAAGTTTTTGAAAATAATTGAAAGCTTAATTGGTATTTCTGTTTAAAATAAGTTTAATAAAACAACACAAACAATTTAGTTATTTTTTTTTCAGTTAGTGTTTATTAAATGTACAGCAAGACAATTATATTTTTACAAAACTTTTTACTGCATTCTCCACAGGACGTTCCGTATAAGTGGGTTTTTAAATTTCAAACAGTCACCATTTTTGCTAGGGTGGTCCTTTTGAGATGAAACATGTGGCTCCTTACTCAGAAAAAAATGGCCTTTAAAATGATGCATCATTTACCATAGGCTTCCATTTAAACTTTTTACTGCATCCTCCACAGGACGTTCCCTATAAGTGGTAAAAAATGTCATAAGGCACCAAAAGATAGGTAAAACCATAGAATATCCGTACACAAAATATCAGTTGTTTTTCTTTAACCACTCACCAGATATAATGTTGGTTCCAGACATTTTCAACACCCTGTATATTAAATGTGTTTAAATACTTTTTATTGTAAAAAGCAAAAAAAATCACAAAAAATAATACAATTTTCAACATTTTTAAGCTCTTTCAAGCCATAGAAGTATTAACAAAATTTGGCATTTTGTTATTTTATTTTATATCATATATAAGATTAAATAATTGCATCCGGTTCAATCCTTAAGTCCTTGATCTTAAAGGAATCAAGGTTTATAAGCATTTAATACTATTAATTGTCAAATAAATTTCTTGTTTGCTTATGTAATCATATAAATTTGAAAACCCATTATTTCTCATTATATTTTATAATTGTAAAGATGAAATTTGTAATTTATTAACATTATTAGTGTTCTACAGCAAACCTTGGCTTATACAATAGAAAATATAATCTAGAAAATTATCGATGGGACATTTGCCATCCAGATTTATATTTGGCTTTCAGATATTCTATTCTAACATTATTCTCACTGATAGACTTAAAGTAGGCCTAAACTTTGTAATCAGATTCTCCGACACCAGTTACTATTTAATTATTATTATCTAGTAAAATATTTAAACCAAGGTTTGCTGTATATAATGTCAGACTTTTAATTCCCTAAATTCTATTGGTAGTTTCTTGTAAATCTTCATGAAGAGAAAAGGGTTTATTTGTTTAACATAATGAATAGTTTGTCTTTGAACTAGGTGATTTTATGTTGTTTGTTAATGATTCAAAATAATTTCAAATGTTTCAAATATTTAATTTGTAGGGGTTTAAAATTGTAATTATTGTCAAGTTACCATTTTATTTTTATATTTACAGTTTCACCTAAAGTGAATCTTATTCTTGTGATTAATTTTGTTCATTCCAGCAACCTCAGCCAAAAATCTTGGTATTTTATAAAATGTGTACCATTTTATAAAATATGTTCATGATTTTCTAAGATTCCGTTTTAGTTTGATGGGATGAATTCTTGACATGCTTTAATCATATACATCAATTAATTACAGTTTCATTGACACAATTTGAATTTTGATTTTTTTCAACTGGTTTTACATAGGACATATTTCTTTATTCCATCCACTCTAATACACAATTGAATAGTCAAGTGTTTATAAAACAGATACAGTATTACACTAATGCTAACAAAGACAGTTATGATTTTATTTTAGTCTAAAATAATAATAATAAATTACTAAACTAACTCAATCATGATCATAAAGATGATATAGGTTGTCAAAGACTGAATTATCCACTTATAAATTAGTCATTTTACCAATAATCGTACAAACTCTAAATGTTACATTTGTAAATTACAAATTATATTTATTAAATAATCATTCATTTCACTCAACCATGTTGCAACTAAACATTATCTGGATTAAAAAAATATTTCTTGAAGAGTGACACACACACTTAGTGAGTAATTATCAACATCTCTACAAACGTTACATGTAAAGAAACACAAGTATTTATTTAGAACTTAAAATATTTCCCCTTTTCCATAAACTTTATCCCTCCCCGCCTCTCCCTTCGTCCGCAAGAGCTGTCTCAGAAGGATCGTGGAAAATGGTTTGTACTGTTTCATTACCTTTTCCGTTTTCCAATACACGACGTCTCATCCGTTTCGTTTTCTGTTGCGGCATATAGGTCGTTCAAGCGATATTTCTATCGGAACAAAGCAACGGGCAGTATCCAATGGGAGTACCCGGAGGTCGGCGCTGCTGAGCCCCCGCCAGGACCCGCACAAGGTGGAGAAGAAGCTATGGAGTTGTGTGACTCGCCCCAGCCACAATCGCCAGTCACGCCTCCGCCGCCACGTATCTCGTCTCGCTCGCCTTCACCACCTGTCTTGCCTGGTAAGATTGTATTTCGGGGTTCTTTTTAGCTACTCCTGCCAGTTATCTAGTATTTAATTGATTTATGATTTTTGTCTTGTTAAAGTAGTTTTACTCAGACAACCCACCGAAACAACTAGTTATAATGGTGAGAAATGTTGTAACGAGCCTTTTTCCTATGGGGGTAAATATTTGCTATTTGGCCGCGCACCGATTGATGAGGTAAGCAAGCAGCGGCGGCGAACCTGGCTAGCGCTCTTTGACCCGGCTTATCAGTTCGGATAAGCTTGGGTATCCTGGGACTACTGGACAGCCGAGAACGGACATTCTAGTGGTGGATCCCGTGCAGTGAAGAGCGAGTGCGTGTCTTGTGAGACGTCGGTGGTGTACGTAGAGAGGAGTGTACGTGACAGTGGTGTCGAAGTACGTTGGTGGTGTGATCGCGCCGAGTATTGGTGTAAGTTGGGTATAGACCCACTATTGGTGAGTGGACGACGTTCCTTACATTTTGGTTTAAGAGTTGATAATATTAATATCTGATTTGATTGCGAGAGTTAGAGTTGTAACCGTGCTGGTCAAAGCCTGACGGTAGTTAGGATTTATATTAGTCAGGAATAATAATAAAGTGTATTCCTGACGGTTCTGGGCAGGTGCTAGAGCGCAAATAATATAATTTAATTGACTGTAGTAGATATTATTTTGCGTTGTACCTAGGGTCAGTTATATTACTAATAACTCTGAGGCCCGACAAACCTAGGCTGCACGATTTAGCGTGCGTAGTTGGAAGCACGAGGCCAGTAGGCTAGTAGCTAGTTTTATTAGCCTATTAACAGAAGCCCGGCTAAGCAATATAACGTTGATATAGTAGCAGTAGTGGTAGTAGCAGTAGGGTTGGTATTGATTAATCATTTGATTATTTTACTTCAACCTGAACGGCTTGCTTAGTAATCCAACACGTTAGCTTGGTAGCTTGGATAGCGGAGTACCGGCTATCATATAATATATTTATCTAGTGTTTGGAACGTATTTAATATTTATTCTTCTGCTACTAAGTTGCTCAATAATTTAATAGTAGGCTATTGCAATTTACATATAGTTTTGCTTGTTTAGCTTGGTATTTATTGAGACCAGCTACTAGCGGTGTAGTCACTCTGTCTATAGTATACTTGTATATTATTATATGGTATTTGTATCGAGTGGACTGTTTGATTCTTAGCTTGGGCATTAGAGTTGTGTATTGGATTATAGTGGCCTAGTAGACCCCGCCTGGTGATAACACGCGTTGTGGTTTTTATTGGCAAGTCGTCGTGTAACTCACCGTGTTTTAGGCACTCTGGGCTTAACTATTGGATAGTTAGGTCAGGACGAAGCCCGAGTTGCGTAGTCAGCAACGACCCCCTAGGAGAGTGGAGAATCGGCGTAGGCCTGGTAGTGATTATTGCACGTTTGTTGTGGTGACTTGTTCACAGTGCCCGTGTATGAGCCAGTCCTATACCGGTTAGACCCGGCTTTTGGCCTAGTGGTTTCCCTGACCTTATCGCAGACCCTGGAACTTTACCCAGCCATTGTAGGCTGAGCTGTCCCGGCAAACGGTTGCGACGACTGCACTTTTAATATATATTTTCCCAGTGCAGAACATCGCGTCGCAATGTTTGGGTTTACCAAATGAAATTAAGAGAGAACATAATTACAACTCAATCAAACGGAAGTTAAACAATTATTTGATTGACATAGCTTATATTAATTCAAAGACCTGAGCTTACCTTGAGAATTGCATGATCTATTAAGTCATTTTTACTCTATTCAACTCACTTTGTTGATGTATAAACATACATGTATACACTGTAATAATGAATAAAGTGTGTCATATTAGCCTACAAGATTTAAAATGAATTAAAACCAAAATGGTGATTTCCATTAATTACATGAATATAAGCCACAAACCTTTATCAATTGAAGTGGTATGGTTGAATTTGGTCTCTGCAACGGTTCTAAAACAGATGCAAAGAACAAATTCTTCTCTTTCAAATCATCTTCCCGTTGCAAAGCACGGGTAAAGCAGGTAGTAATGAATAAAGAATCATTTGATTTGAATTAGTAGGATGTTCAGTTTTACTGTCAAGATAATGCAAAGAAATGGGTCAGTTTGCTGACATTGTTTATTTGTTGGTGTTTAAGGGATTACTGCCGACATTTTTTTATCACATTTAGTAAAAAACAAGTTTTCACGACGTTTCGGGATCATATTCTCAATTTTTACTAATCGTGATGGGAAATGTCCGCAATAACCTTCAAACCTCACTAACCCACCATCGCCAAGAGTGAACTTAAAGAATTGTTTATTTATCTGTTTTAGATGAGCCAGCGCCACCTCTACCGCCTTTGCCACCGCCCCCGCCGTTGATCAGTGAGCCTCCTCCTCTACCACCTCTGCCTCCGTCACCCCCGCCTCCGCCTCCTCCACCCGTAATATCCATATCTCCGGGTGAGCCCCTGCCTCCGGGTGTAGACATGCCGGAGTATGAAGGTGATCGACCCCCTCTGCCTGCTGCACCTCCACCACCGCCACCTCCTCCTCCGCAGATCAGCGAACCAGCTGATCAGCCATATGCGACGTATGACGTACCTGCACAATATGACATCCACCAGATGCAAGGGGTATGTTTTTAGTTTTTAAATTTGAATTTGTTGTGTACAATATGTGTCCTGCCAGTGCCGGATAAAAGATTTAGCCCAATACTTGTTGTTCGAATATATGGCGGGTTTTCAGTATTTTTCAAATTGTTTTCAGTTATAGTCATTATTTTAGCATTACATTTCTTAGTAAAGTAACAATCTAAATCCTGGTCTTGTTTTTATCTAACGTAAAATTTTATTTAAGAAATGGCTCTGTGCCAGGATTTTAAATTG
Organism: Macrosteles quadrilineatus; assembly: GCF_028750875.1. Classification (NCBI taxonomy): domain Eukaryota; kingdom Metazoa; phylum Arthropoda; class Insecta; order Hemiptera; family Cicadellidae; genus Macrosteles; species Macrosteles quadrilineatus. The sequence goes on along the minus strand of NW_026542623.1, from coordinate 307,375 downwards.
TATATTAAGGAGAATAGCAGCTAGCTAACTGGTAGCCCCATAGTTGAAACTTAGAGAGTAGGCCGAGATAGCATAAAGTTGATCTAAAAGAAGAGTATTTGAGTTTCAAAGGTTTCAATAACATTACTCGTCTCAATAACTTAACTGTATTCTGTTCTGGTTTGATTTTCATTCAACAATGTACAGAACACAAATGTGCAACACTAGTTTCAGCTATCATTGTTATCTTTTTTCTAAAGATCCATTACAAAAATTTAACTAAATGGGTATCTGAGTGGTTATAAGGCTTGCCTAACAATCAAAAAGTGTGCCGGTTCAATCCTGGGAAAAGTCAGTAGCATTTTGATTGTTCAAAACTGGACCCATCTGTCCTTGATTATTGGGCTTAAGAAACACCTGATCTTAGTCAGTAATAAAGCTACACAAATATTGTTACTCCATTATATACACCATGCATTCATAGATTAAAATACACACCTAGATATGCGTTGCTGTCTTAAAGTAATAATTATAACAAGAAGCAGTGTTGGGAAGTAGCGCGCTACAAGTAGCGACGCTACAGTAGCGCGCTACTTTTTTTGTAGCGTTAGCTGTAGCTACGCTACTTTTAAGATTTTGTAGCTTTAGCTGTAGCTAGCTACATTTTTAAAGTAGTTGTAGCGGAATTTTAGCTACTTTTCTCGCTACATTAACATTGTTTGAGATAGTGATTTTTATCATAACCTCAACCTTACGTGAAACAACCTCTTTCAATATCAAACAGAGATTTAAAAAAAAATTAGGCCTACTTTCTTGGCTTCATACAGCTGGTTGCAGCCGTTTCATTCCCTATTACAACGTTGTGTGGACATGAAGGCCATTAAATGAGTGTTATCTGAATTTTTGGCTCTCATTTCCAATTTACTACTCTATGATTACTGTCAGATAAAATAAAATCGCTAGATGCAGACGACGTTTAAACGTTACCGGTGACAAGATAAGCTATTGAATGAATCCTTGCAAGTGGTTGGCAGGGAAATTAGTAATCAATTTAGTTTCTTTATTATATCGATACCGTAGTGTTTTAACTTGGGTTTTAATGGACACCAACACTAAACCTTAAAATAATGAGAAAGCTGGTCTATCAACCTTTGATTCAGCTGTTGATTGTGGTTCATCATCACAAGCCCTTCCTTGGTTAGATTACGAATATTTTTCAAATGTTTACTATATTAACAAAGAGGAAATTACCTGATGAGATTTAAGATATGCCTAGACTAAATGATAATTGTAACGAAAAAATCTCCATATACTGTAACATGAAACTTACATTGAAAAAATAGCATAGTTTGCTCCTGCTAACAGCTCTTATTGTATCTAGGACTATTCCTAGGCTATGCTATGTTTTAAGACTAGGGGTGTGCGATGCATCGAAATTTCGATTCGATTCGATTCGATGCATCGAATCGCGATTCGATTCAGTGGTGGTCAAAAAACGATTCGATTCACGAGGGAGTCAGTATCCATATACGAAAAACGCCTGCAGAAAGTCAATGCAATACCCGCAATACAGGAAGCGCGTTGCTGTTGCGTTTCCTTTACGAAGGCGTTCTTATTTAATACATTCTTTGCATTAAATATAGCTTTAATTGTTTTATATTTTTTTGTTTTGACATTGCAAATGATTAGAGGTTTGTTTTTTGTCTTGATGTAAGCAGTGTGTGAAATATTTTACTACTGTGAACCTAGCCAAAACAAGGTAGGTTACTCCAAAATCATTTTAAAAATAAGTCTGAAAAATTGTTACTTAATACTTAACTAGTAAGATTAATGTTATAGACTGATTCATTTGGTATTTTTGTTAGGTGTCTGCCGGTCCCCGTCCCCAAATTTTTGTTGGGGCAAAAGAAAAAAAAAGAATAATTTATTTCCAAAGAAACACTCTTATATTATTATATCTATTATTACAGAGGAATTAAAATGTTCAAATGAGAATTAAAAATTAAGTTGGCTCACGACCTTTAAGAATAAAGACACAACAGAGCAATTGCCGCACTGCCACTAGCCAGAGCCAGGTCTAGTCGTCTACTGATAAGAGTAACAAGACAAAAGCCGTGACGCAACACTAACAGTGCAAAGAAAACAAAGTCAAAAGAATAGAAAGACTATTTATCCCGACATACTAGTATAATCATTTATTGTTTATTCAATACCTAATTAAAAATATATTTTATTATTTTACATAATAAATTATAAACAAAAGAAATATCTGATATAGTGAACAGATCTGTATCTTGGTTAGATGGGGTTAAAAAAATATATTTCTAAGATCCAATACAATATTTACAACTCACAAATTACATTGAATTAATTTCTTTGAAAATAATCTCTAACAGTTTTGTGTTTTTGAATAAAGAAATATATTTCTTTGTCTCTACTCCCTTGTTTCATCACTTGCATTTTGTCAGCAATTGAAGCAACTGGGTAGCAACCGGATGGTGTAAGAGGGGAGGGGGAGGGTCTATGACCTTGAATTCACACATCGTTGCCCGGGCCTGGCTGGTGAGACTGATTCATTGTTTTTGTTGACATACTACTACCCTTCCTTAAGAGAAAAAGGCCCTGCTGTTCCAAAAACATTGAGGGTAGTTTAACACTATTTGTGCTGTCGACATGTTTGAACATAAAAGTTGCATTTATTTCAATGTTAAGCAAATGCGGGAATTCCCGTCATCAGCACCCAACGTGTTAAAAACATTGACCTGTGTTGCCAAGGGCACTAGGCTAGAAGATAGCATTTAACTTTCTTGTCTCTTGATTTAATATTATTTTAATCTTCTATATATTATTTAAGAGTTACTTTTCGGGTACCTAAATAGTTGTGATATTGTTTGGCTTTATTTTATGGATTTTTAATTCTTTTCATTCATTAGCTATCAAAATCAGTTGTTTTAGGATTTTAATCTCTTGCAGTAGGTCTATACTACTGTATGACATGATATGCATTTTTTAGTCCTTATTAATTATACCATAAACAATGTTTGTATGTTATTTACTGTTTTTGAGTTTTATAGGAAATTAGTTTACACAATATCTTTTCTTCAATGAGTTCTCCACTTGACATGTTGCTTCTAGTCTATTACTATTTTAGGCCCTATAAAAATAATGCCTAGGTAAAGCTGTAGGGCTACTGATGCCAATAATAATTCTTTATTTATGATGATGTAACAAATAATGTAAGTGTGAGGTTATTATACTAAGGAGGTTAGGAGGCAGGGAATGAATGATACATATTGCATGGTGGAAACATATTATTTTTATTTTCTTCTTGCTTGCAGTCCTGAAGCCGGTCCACAGGCCCTAAACTTGTGATATGTAAATTTATTTCTTAATGGTCTTTTTATATTAAGTTCCTTTCAAATTTGTTGTAATTTAGCTACCGGCACCTATTTAGTTATTTAAACAGTTATTAAAATGAGAATGAATGTCTTGATAAAAAAAATATTTTCTTCTTTCTTGCAGTTGAGCCAATTCAAGTAAAAATTATGAAATAGGCAAGTAAAGCAGCTCACTGGTATTTCCAGCAGTTATTCTAATACATATGATTGAAAATAAATATTTTTTCACCTAAAATTCATATGTTAAGTATGAAATAGGCCTAATACCACATCAACAAAAATTTGTATTACACAAATGTGATACATTTTAATTATTGTTAATCCACTCAATTGACAATTATGAATAGAAAAATACCGTATTGCTTCGAATCGAGTTGCATCGAATCGAATCGAAAATCTTTTGAATCGAATCGTTGCTTCGAATCAAAAATTTTTTGCTGCTTCGCACACCCCTAAGAATACAAAGTTCCAAGTTCAATTATTAGGAATATATCTGTTTAGTCCTTGCAAGAACAAGCCTACTTTAGCCAACTTGTTACATAGCCAAGTAGGCCTACATGTTATTTTTACTTTACAATTGTCAACATGTTTAAATTAAAAGCCGATTTCAGGATAAGTTGCTGAATAGGCTACTGTTTTCTGCACCAACTAGGTTGAAGCACAATTTGCCCTATGCATAATGACAATAAAGGACGATTTCTTGACATAGAAAAATGTTATTCATAGAACAAGTAACTTATCACTATGGTTAAAAAATATAGCAATGTCGTTTTTAACATTAAAAATAAAGAAATGCGATAAACTCCAATTTCAGTAGGCTAGGCTCTGTAACACAAAAAAAAAATTTAAATAACCGTTTTACAGTTTTATTGGTCTTAATTGTTGATATAAGACATATATAAATGAATCTATATTAAAGAAATAAAATGAGCTTTTAAAATATAGTTTGGTTGTATGTCCTTTGAACTTAATGAAATTTACATATAAGATGCTTAAAAATAATGCAATATTTAAAAATAAGTACTAAATATGACGGGGCACCCAACTATTTGGTTCTGTTGTACATCTATATACCTATTGCAGTTGATTAGTTTTATGTAATGTTAGGTTTATAATGCCAACAAATTAAATACAATCTAGTAATAATTTGTTTTCCAAGTAATGTAAGATACAATACTGACATTTTTTGTTTAAATGTTTGTTCAATAAAAATGTAGTTGCAATTAATTTTACATTTACCTAATGTGCGTGGGAAAAAAGTAACGTCTTTGGAAAAGTAGCTAAAATTGTAGCTGTAGCTACATTTCATTGTAGCTGTAGTTGTAGCTAGCTACTTTTTCGGAACTGTAGCTGTAGCTGTAGCTAAGCTACTTTTAGCGAATTTCCCATATAGGGAATAAGCTATTACCGTAGTACTCATGGTAAGACCTGGACGCGGGACCGATTTTGTTTTTCGTTTTGAGGTCCCTAGAGGCCAAAAACACCATCCGTTCAAATTCATATATATATATATATATATTTATATATATATTTATATATATATGTGTCCGTTAGCACGATAACTCGAGCAAAAATGATCCGATTTTGATGAAATTTGGTACAAACGTGTAAACCTACGTTTATTCGAACGAGTTCGCGATTCAGCATGATCGGACCATGGGAACGGGGTTTTATGGGGTAAAAATAGGTTTTTCCCATTTTTGACCCAAAAAACATAAAATTTAGCAATTTCTTTCCAAACCATTTTGTAGAGCTTAAAAAAACAAATAATTTAGTATATTGAAGCGTTATTATGCGCCTAATGGTTACGGAGAAAATTCCAAAAAATTGTGAATTTAAAATTCCCATGTTATTCTTATGGAGAATAAGTAAACTGTTGTAGTTTGCTTGTTTATGAACATATTTTGATCAATTTTGGAAAATGTTTTTATTTCTTACTAACTATTAACATTTTACAAAAAAAACAAAGTTTTACCCTCCCTGATGCAGCAAACCTAAGTACTTGTTCAACTAATTCTATTTAAATCGGGAATAAATGTTATATTTTTAAGTAGACATTTCAGTGTAAAAATCAAATCAGTCAAATGGAAATTCGCTTAGTCTGCAGGTTTGCTGCGGCGGGGGTATTTTGGAAATGTAGCAGTAGTTGTAGCTAGCTACATTTTAAAAGTAGCTTCCCCAACACTGACAAGAAGGTTTCCTCTGTCACACAGGTATCACAAGATTACAACAACACAGTGTACACAGGCACATACCCAGGCACTACAGGGGACTATGTGATTGCCCGTCCCCCTGCCAGCACTGTACCTACGCCATCTATCAGTCTGGCTACTGAGTTGGACTCGTTCTACAACGAGGTGGCTGCATTGGAGCCTCCGCTACCCCCGCGGGAACCTAGTCCTTCCCCCCCGCCTCCACCTGCACCTGCCTCACCCGCGCCTCCGCCTGTAGAGGTGACTAGCAAGAAGAAGAAAAAGGTTGGTTTCAATTCTGCACAGAAAGTAGATTCACTGAATGAATGTAGTGTGACGGGAACGTGTGGGAACAGCATTCTCTTTGGTTTTTTCAAGTATCCTACTTTCCCCAAGTCGCAGCACAATAATGGCTAAATGAATTTAACAATTTTAATAATGCTTTCATTTAAGTTGTATGTCTCTAGCGATGGTGGCAAACTCGTGAACATATTCTATGGTAGCGGAGAAAAATTTGAAGATATCTTTGCAACTGATGTAAAATTGTGAACATTTTCCATGGTTGCGGGGTAGTTGTGATTCTCTTAAGCCATTGCACGGTCAAATCATGATCATCGCTCTGAACAGACGTTATTGAGACCTCCTGTCAAACTAATCCTGGAGTCGTTTAATGGCGACAGGTTTTAATAACCAGGTGTCAATTTATAGCAGAAAAAAGTGAAATTCTTTTACTTATTGGAGATTGTTATATAGGTCAACATAGTCTAAAAAAAACACTTAACACACATGGAAATAAACTAAAAAAAAAAAAATATACAATAAAACGTAACTTATTTTTAAAGTCTTTTAAAGTCGACCTTTTTTGCCCTGAAATTCCACAGTATGCGCTGTTCTTTTCATGTTCTTTTCGTGTTCATGTTCATGTTGTGTTTCATGTTCATGTTCTTTTCGTGTAGAGTACTGTCACTTATTACATAACTCAGTCAGTATTACTTAACTGCTGAAATTCATTTAATTTTACTTTTCATTTAATTTTTTTTTTCACTCATACAAAATAATAAAACTAAATTGCGCCACTTTAACTTCATAATCTTTATAGCAACTTAGCAGACGCACAGGCACAGCCTATGTCTGCTAATTCCAGAACTAATTAGATAGGAACAACCTTTTACGCATGTATATAGTTAATTAGTTATAGTTAGTTAGTTTAGTTTTGCATAAAGAACTTTTTTCTTTTGTACATTTGGTTGTGTAATTTTTATATATGTGGTGGAATAAATTCATAATTCATTCATTCATTCATTCATTCATTCATTCATTTGTAATGTGCAAGACAATGGAGATTTGAATTTTTTACTGGGCAATTCAATATTTTTAACTTCTATCTAATAACTACAATCAAACATCTCTAACATAATGCTCATTGTTTGCTCTTTACAGACAAAGCTAGCGCCTGGCCTTACCTTGAAGAAAAAAGGTGTTTCCTCGCTCGTGGCTAAATGGCAACAAGTCCAACAAGACGTTAGAAGAGAAACGGAAAAAGAAGAAACTGAATCATAAATAGCATATTGTATTTACCATTGTATATAGTGTACAAAACGGATGCTTGTTGTAATGACTGACCTATTTTTAGTTTTAATTTTTAATAAATAAAATATTTATTTTGTAAATGATGTGATTGCTCTTGTACATAAAAATAAAGACTGTTCGTAAAATAACTTGCTATTTGTAAATTTTTTGATGTTAGTCTTCCCTATCTGGCTATTTAAAGATATAATCAAAATCTCTGTTATTCATTCATGTGCAAACAAATACAATGAATAGTCAGTGAGAAATGTAACTTATCGTCTCGTCTCTTCGCAATATTTTAAACTGTAGAAATTCCTCAAAGGAGTAAAATTATATTTCCACTTAGAATTTCTTTAGTTTAGAGTAACATTTTCTGATATTCCAATTTTGTATATCTTGGTAAAATAATGATCTAAAGTTGGGACCACGAAGGTTTGCAGTTGAGGGAGGAGCCTATTTACTACGTGACTTCGAAGGAGCCAATGAGGACAGTGCGGTGTTGCCAAATCTAATAATACCAGCTGATTTGAAAATATTGTTTAGTATTTTAATTAGTGTCGTCAATGGGTGATATGGCAACGTCGCACTAGCCTTGTCTTGTGATTGGCTGACGCCAACTGCAAACTATCCTGGTCCCAACTGAAGAGCCTCCGTGGTTTAAATTTTTTTTATTTGATCTGTTTTAAATAAAATTTTGTTTATTTCTGATATTATATTTATTATTGTTATGCCTACTTAGTTCTATTTGTATTTCTGGTAATTTGGTAAATAATGTTATTTTGTATGTACTATTGTCTAATGTACATAAATTCAAAAAAATGTTAGGATTTTTTAATTAGAGAAATGATATTTTACACGCTCATTCAAATACAAATTTAGCATCAATCAAATAGCTTGTATATATATAAAAGAAAATACAAAAGCGTAACACTTGTTTTAGAGCCAAAAGATCACAGACAAAGGACATCCTTCGAAGAGCATACAAGCCTGATGAAGTTTTGCCTACAACATGTTGGACATAAGAGCCCCAACTTAATTTTATCAATAATAATCCCTAAAGATCTAGCTTTATACAGAAAGATTTTTTATTAGGGGAGAGTAGGGTAAAACTGGTCAGTTAGATTTTGACGCAGTTACTACTGGTAGGAGGGGACACTGAAACTAACACAGGGAAGGGGGTGTAGCAGGCATCACACTATTTGCCCTAGAGCTATTATTATAGACTAAGCAACACAAGGGAGTATGTTTTATCTATGCTATTATGTACCTGTGAAGAGCTTTTTGTTATTTTGCTTTCCAGTGTTATATACACTTTGATTGCCTACCACTAAAGAACTGCATTGAGTCAAGGTAAGTACATGTCTGCAGCCTTTACATTGATATAACCAATTTATAAAATGTCAGAAATATCCAACAACAGACCCCACAACACTCCACCCTTTCTGCATATCCTCCCACTTATCTCACATTTCATGCTTGATACTAATCCTCTATTTTTTTTCAGTGAAAGAAGGGTGAAAAAAGTAAGAGACATGATTACTATAGAAGTGACTTCCGTAAACCCCCATTGGATTGGGACAGGAAGCAGATACATTCTCTAAATAAAATTTGGCTTAATGAATTTGGACGTTTTACGAGAGCAGTTAAACACAAGACTTTCCAGTTGTAACATTTCAATTGATATCGAACGAGAGAGTAGTGTGACACTGTACTTATGATAAGACTCTGACAGAAAATATTGACTAGCACTTGTGCAGATAAAAAAAATTCAGATCTTTTACTCATCGAAATGAATCAAAGGAAGTTGAAATGCAAGAATAAAAGAAATGGCAATGAAAACAGGAAAATAAACAAAAATTATATTCACAAAGATTCTAGGTTTTTTAAGTCTCGTGTCCTGCGTAGCTAATAACAGGAACAAACTTGTGTTTCCAAATTATGTACACAGTATAGTAAAAAAATGCGAACATGTATGGAGTTTGAGTCTTCATTGCGGTCTACTACTGTTTTTTGGCTATGCTTGGTCTGAGCCCTGTGCTGTTCCCACATAGGGACAGCCTGTACAGTTTACAAAACCTTGAAGATGTCGCAGAAGTCTGGTGTTGAGCAGATATGGAGTGGAAATTTGAATTTTAATTTATTTAAGAAAATTGATGCATTTCTTTGATTTGTACATATGTTATTGTATCACAACACAAGAGAATTGTATTTTTAACAATTTCAATCACACACAAGCTTAATGTAGTTCAAACTGATTCTCTTCAAGAACAATAAATTTTATCATGGTGTATACTGAAGTATATTTTTCTACTTTATTAGCATATCCTGGATTTCAATCTTATTTTATAAAGAAATATCCTATCACTTAATTATCATACAATTCCTTTAAACTGTTTAGCAATGTAATGTTATTCCATTTTAAGCTGAATTTCGTGTAAAATGGATATACTGTAAGATGCCTTGTACACCTCAGTCATCATGTCTCACATCACGACTCATCGTATTGACTTCTAATAGCAATAAATAAATAAACACCTGTCATGGAATACTCATTGCAAATTTGCATTACATTTTGCACAAGGTTTCAAAATAACACTGTAAAATAACCGACTCACCTTCCACTGCCAAATAAACAAGCTTGCTTGTGAAAACCAACTAATTGTTATAAACACCTGAATAAATAACACGCGAAGTCAACACATTTGCCGTGAAACTAGCATCATTACTAAGTTGTGCAAATTGCTTTAACCAACAAAATCCTTAAACAAGACAGCACTTCTGTTTTTAGCAAATTTCCCATATAGGGAAAAGATATTAATATAGTTCTCATGGTAAGACTTGGACCTGGGACCGATTTGCTTTTTCATTTTGATGTCCCTAGAAGCCAAAAACACCATCCGTTAAAATTCATATATATATGATTGGACCATGGGAATGGGGTTTATGGGGGATTTATGGGGTAGAAGCTGTTTTTTCTCGTATTTGACCCTCAAAACATAACATTTCCCAATTTCACTCTAAACCTGTTTTAAAGAACTTAAAAAAAAAACAATTTAGGATACCAAAGGGTTTTTTACAGTTATTAGTAACGGAGAAGTTCAAAAAATTTTTAATTTAAAATTCCCATGTTATTCTTATGGAGAATAAGTAAACTGTTGTATAGTTTGCTTGTTTATGGATATATGTGGATCAATCTTGGCAAATCTATTTATTTTATACTAAGCTATTAATATTTTACTAAAAAAACACACTTTATTACCCTCCCTGGCAGCAAACCTAGGTGCTAGTTAAATCTAATGTTATTTGAATAGATTTAATTGAAAATCAAATCAGGCGAATGAAAATTCAATTAGTCTGCAGGTTTGCTGTGGCGGGGGTATTTTGTAAATACGACAGATATCTTTTCCTCACTACATAGTACCTAATTATGTTTTTGTGCTGTTATGTTACTATATGTACATAACTATGACATTCCATCCCCAAGTTCAAGTTTTAACCAGTTTATAAGTGTTTTGTTGGAATTTTTCAATCGTTCCAGACTGAAAGGGCAATCAAGTTTTGTTGTTTTTTTTTTAGATATAGGAATACCTTAATGGGAAACAGGTTTTTACAAAATAAACACAATACTTTTACACTTCAAAACAGTATTTCACTGTCACTAGGTATTTTTGCAAAATGACTTGAGCTAGGAATAATGAATATTATGGTAAGTCTGTAAAAATGTACGAGTTGTGTTTCTTATACCAGGATGGTGTGTTATGGAAGTCCCTTGTGCCTTATGTTGTAAACAATAGCATATTCCTTCACAATGGCAATAATTCCATTACTGTGTAGAACAAAACTTAAAGGAAATAAAACTTTGAAAAACACCTAAGAGATTCTTAAAAATGCCCTCTTATAATCTAGATAAAACTTGTCCAAATATAGGAAGTCTACTCTACAGAATCGAATGGCGATGCTACAGTCTTTGCTTACAGAATCGTACGTTAGTAATTACCAATTCAAATGCCTTATGATTACTGATGCTGCATATTTAGTTTCTGTTTAGGACACAAATTGATAGGTGTAAGAGATCTGTCTTATTGTCTTCACACCAGTAAAAATATTAAAGCTAAGAAAGTAGGAAAAAATATGCTAACTGTAAAGTACTGTACGACGAGTCAACAGCTATTTTTTTAAATGCCACAAGTGTAGACTATAAATTTTAAAAAAATGAAGTTTTCTTAGTCTGCAGGTTTGCTGTGGGGGGTATTTCAAAATCCATCTTTTCTCTGCTGAACCCTTGCGGTAAAACCTCAGAAAATGAAACCTTTGATTTGACAAAGCAGAGAGAGAACATCTCAATAAATGGGGAAATTCACTCATAGAGGTAATTAAAGAGCATGTTTTTTAAAGAAACTTATTAAACATAAATTTTTGTAGAACATAAATAATCAAAATATTTTCACACAAAAACGATAAAATTCTGTTGTAGTTTGTTAAACATTGTTGTTGTTTTGTGTAAACATTATTAAATTATATTACAACTACCCTAAATATTATACCTTACAGTCATTAAATTGCTGTTAAACTGTTATACTCACAAAGGACCATTTAGGTGGTCCTTTTGCTAGTGTGTTTTGTTGTTAACCCTTATTGAAGAGCCTTCTAGCACAGTTTAACCCTCGGAAGATATTTTTGTCTTCAATGGACATACATATATGAAATTAGTCATTAACAACATTTGTGTAGCTTATCCCACAGGCATTGACTGTTGAGAAGCACAGGCATTGAATTTTAGTTCTTAACAAATCTGATAAATTATAAATATTTAAACAATTTTTGTTTATTATATATTTGGGGACCGACACAATGGTTAACTTTATAAATACGATGTAAAGCCAGAACTTACCACTTATGAAGTTGTTGAAACAAGTGATGGGACAAAGAGGGGGGTTTGAAGCCAAAAGCAAACAAACACAATAATTTCATTGAGAAGTTGAGAAGAGATGGATAGTAACACACAGTAAGGAGAAAGTGAGAGGATAGGTCTATACCGGTAAGGTTAGTTTTTTTTTCATGGAAAGACTAACTAGGATTTTGAATTAAGTACCTATAATAAAAGTAATAATGTAGAAAAAGGGAGTTATCAGCCAGCTCACAAAGAGGACACAAAATACCCACGCCACAGCAAACCTGCAGACTAAGCAAATCTCCCTGGCCTAGCTAGATTTCCACTAAAAATATTCCCTTAAAATTTTCAGATTTATTTCATATTTAACAACATTAATTTTAATGAGAACTTAGGTTTGCTGCTACATTGGGAAGGTCCATGCTGTATTGGGAAGGTAATGAGGTGTGTTTTTATTGAAGTGTCAATAGTAATAATGAAAATTGCCAAATTTTACTAAAATATAAACAAGAAAACTACGACAGTTTATTTATTCTCCATAAAAATAACATGGGAATATTTTCTCTGTAACTGATAGGTGATAGGTACACAACACTTCAATACCCTAAATTATTTAATTTTTAAGTTTTACAAAAAGGATATAACAAAATTTTACCTACGTTTTTTGGGGTCAAAAATGGGAAAATCAATTTTCACCCATAAAGCCCTGTTCCCTTAGTCCGATCATGCAGGTTTGCAGATCTCATTCGAATAAACGTAGGTTTACACGTTTGTACCAAATTTCATCAAAATCAGATAAGTTTTGCTTGAGTTTTCAGACTAACGGACACATTTAAGTAGGCTATATGAATTTTAACGGATATTTTTGGCCTCTAAACAAAAAAGTAAATCGGTCCCGGGTTCAAGTCTTACCATGAGATCTACGGTAATAGCTTATTTTCTGTATGGGAAATTCAAAGCAAGATTGTTATCTGAGCTTAGGTTGTGGGGTTCTCTGAATTTGGTTATCCACTGGGGGGACCGTTCATCTTCTTGCTTTTGAGGAGTTTCAAGTTGGGGGAAGAAGTTTGATTAAGATGCAGCTGCTTAAACCTTTGTTGTATATACATTGTAATCTTCTTCCTCTCTTTCCACAACCTTCTATGAACGTAGAACAAATTCTATGTGTTGCGTGGTTATTTGTGCATCTTTATCAGTAGGCTAATGTAAGCCTGTTAAGCATGCCCATAAAAAAATCCCGGCTTGTAGCAATTTTTCCCAAAAAGTCAATTTAAAGTAAATATAGATTAAAAAAGCTGACTCATTTTTTCAATCAGCTTGGGTGGTTTAACATCTTAGTCCTTATTTTCTCTAGATTAGCTCAACAACAGTGTTCTTTTTGTATTTCATAATTCATAGTTTATAACCGTTTGCGATTGCCACTAACATATTTAGTTCCAGGCTTATCTCCATCTTACAACTTGTGTTAGGTATGGTCATAACATAGTTTTATCAGTCTCTGGTTTAACGAGTTCTGTTTTACTTGGCTACTAGGTCACGAAATGTGGATATTTATAGGCATGCACTGTGGATGCGATACTCCCTGGTGTGGATTAACGTCCGCACGAGTGAGTACTACGACTATCCGCAGTACTATCCTGATAATTAGACCAATTCGTATATACTAAAGAAAAATATAGTTCGGATTCCACTATAAACTGTAGGCCCCTTAGTTGCCATTAGCTGTATGGGCTATTGTGTCTAAGGAATGTCGGCCTTAGTCACTAACAAGACAACAAGATCGCGCCACTCATCTTCATTCATCCTTGGCTTAAAATACCTACTATGTATGGTCGCCATTTCATTGAACAGTATCTACCTATTTGGAAGTGAAGAATAAATTCATTTTATGTCCTACATAGCTAAAATTTAACACCAAATTTCAATAACATATTACAAGTACGAGTATGTGCTAGACAAAAACTTTTCATTTACAGGGAAAGAGGGTGGGGATGTCCTACTTTATTTCCATAATTTGTTAGGTCTACCTCTAATGTTTCTCAGGAAAGCGAATTAACAGAGTTAGCACCTGAATACATTCTAACTCCAACTTAGTTTCACACTAATGTTTTTAGGTCGCTGGATCGATCCTGAGAAAAGCGTGTAGTTTTTTGATGCTTCGAAACAGGACCCAGCAATCGTTGGACTTTTACCAAATGAAAAAGCTGGTCTTATAGTAACAAAATTGCGCAAGGCGTCTAATTCCATTTTACTCTGACATCTGGGTTAAAATACGCACCTACGTGTGTCTCCTTCTGAATTGATAAATTTGAAAAAAAAAAAAAAAAAATGGTGTAGTCAAACCATTTTACCACATTGAGTATGGTTTTGCAGTATGGAAAATAACATAATTAGGTTAGTCGGTCCGTTGTAGCCTCAAGACTAATAAAGTTATTAAAAAAAGTGATTAAAACTGTTGATGCCCCACACTGTACATCTTATCCTTACTTCTGAATGATGATTGCTTCATTTAGGCCCAAATTGTCTTCAATTTGAATGAAGTATATCACAGTAACATTTTTTTTCCTATGGAACATAGTAGTCTTGTCAAATATCACGATAATTCAATAATTTTCATGTCGTTGTACAATTTTAGCACAATAGATGGTGAAATAATACATGCCAGAATTCTGTGGAACCTTTTACTAGTTTAAAATCTCATCTTGTGATCCCAGAAATCCACTTTTATGAAATTACTCTCAAAAGTTAAACAGTGTGTATAGTTTTAACTAAAACCCTCAAGAATGTATTAGATAGATTTTCAAATCATATTTGCAATTGCATTGAGAAGTACAAGTTTGTCCCAGTCAAATCTGCAACAAGAAAAACTTAAAATTTCTATCTCATTACGAACATTTATAAAGTACAGGAAAATAAACACAAGTAAATGGTGGAAACTAAATGCTTTATTGCAAATCGATTAAGATATAAAATTATGAACACAGTCAAAATAAATTATGTTAGTTTCCAAACTATGTCATAGTCAAATATACAGATCAACGTTTGTCATGAAAATAAACACTAGGTCGGGCCAATTCAAAAGGGCAAGATTAACTTACTTAGTACTTTGGGGAATTGACATGAGGATATTTAATACAATTAAACAGTCTTAGGATAAAATGCACGTCCGTTACATATCTGATGATAAAAAATTTGGCAGCATCGTAAAAGGTAGTCGATTGAACATTAAACTTGACCTAACCCGATTCATTTTAAGTAGTAATAGTAACATTAGGTTTTACTAGACAGCTTCATATGCACCATAATACTGTTATCTTATTCACTAACAACAACATCAACTGTTTACATAACAACAGGGTCAATATCACGGGACAAACGTGCGCTTAGTAACAACATGTTTGAATTACTCACTTAAAATGCTGGAATAGTTAAGGGGTAGGTAACTAATTTGTACACATAGCCACCAGGTACATTCTAAGTACAGGTTCTTACACTAATAGATCCCCAACTTGTTTCCGAGCCCCAACGAAAATATATAAGAAGGAATGATGAAAATTAACACTGAAAAGAATTATCACTTTTACAACCACTCGGATGAGTCTAAAACTTATGAGGACAGATAAAAACGAAGTAGTTCATCAAGTGGGTATACCGCGGTAGTGGCGGATGAAAGTAAAAAAATAAAAACAGTTTGAATCAGTCTACCCACTCAATCACACACATCCTAGCACATCGAATAGACACAAATAATCTTAGGCAACCGGTTCTGCTACTCCGTTTTCTGTGGGAGCCTCTTCATCTAGCTTGGCCTTCTTTTGCGGACTGACTGCATCGGTCTCTGCTGGGGCTCCGTCGGGGGCGTCTCCTGCGCCTTCCGATTTCCTCTTATATCCTGAATTCGGAGCTTTTACTCCATTCGTTTCTGGAAAAAAAACCAAAAACATGTTGCGGTTAAAACCATTCTGAAATCAATATTCTTTATCAATTAACTTACTTATATGTACAGTCAACTCCCGACTAACCGCAATTAAGGAGACAGCCATTTTAAATAACCACATTTTTTATAAAACAGTAGGATTTTAAAGACTATTTATATTCAAAGAGATCTACAACAGTGGTTTTTGAATTTTTTTTTTTAAATTGCTTTCAACTGACAAGTATGCACAAAATAAATTTCTTCAAACTCCCCTTGACTAGCCCATTTTCGTTACATTAATTGAATTTTTAAATGATGGTTGACCCAACTTTTAGTTTTGTGGAGTGCAGTTTAACGGGGGTTTTAGGATAGTAAAATTATGCAAATGTTCCAAAATTCAGGCCAACATTGTTACAAACTGTTCTCAAATGTTGTAAGGTGCCACCTTGTTAAGTCAGTCCTCTTTAAGTCCAGACAGCCCGGACAGGGTTTACAACAAATATTTTCTACTTAAACAAAATGATTGCTAGTAGTCTTTTAATTTAACGGATTGGACGCGGCTTGTCCGTTTTAATGAGGTTGTACTAGGCCTATATTTAATCAAAGGTTCTCAAATAACCAAAACTCAATACTGTAAATCTTTGGTATGAATAGAAACCAAAATATAAAAAGATTAGGAGGATAAGGGAACTGTAGTCTCATCTAAATTACCAGATAACTGTGAACATTAGGGGCCATAATGATAAGCAGATGATCTGAGGACAATAATTCAAACACTGTCAAAACACATTTTTCAAGTTTCCCAAGCTTTTGACCTGATTTGTCATTATGCTGTTACCAATTAGTACGAGGGGAGTTTAACTAATCCTGTTAAACGCTACCCCATAATAGACGGAGGTACCCTGTGTAGTAGCTTTGCAAAAAGGTTTTAAATGTGTTCAACTAATACCGGTAATTAATAACACTAGTGGCTTGTAGGGACATAAGTCCCTAAAAAGCTCAAATGTAAAACAACTTTTTGCAATACCGGTATTTAAACAAACTCAGAATAACATTATCTATGTGTCAGAATAGGCATCCCTACACCATATCTTTTGTGTAAAAACCAGTTTGTTGTTCTTCTTTGTTTGCTTTTGTTGATGTCATTTTCAATAAATAATTTGAATCACTCCAGTGGTTTAACATGAAAAGGCAGCAAACATATCATTGTTTGTGAATAAATACTGGTTTAGTAAGGTAGCTTTGGTCTTGTGGTTAATGAGGATAAATAAAAGCTTCCCTGTTTGGAATTTTAAAAATTCATTGGAGGTTCGCCTTCAGATGAATTGAAGACGCCTGCAATTTCATTTGCAGTAGGCTTATTATACCTACGACGATCCATATTTATCCTGTCTACAAACCTAAGTTCTAATTCACTGTCACCTTGTACATCCATTTCTTCCGAAGCTCTTTTGTAAATTTGTGCAAATGGAATAACATTTTAATGTAGCCTAAGCCTAAGATTTATTTAAGGATGCAAATAGATTTATTCCAAAAACCCTACCAATGCATGGTAAATTGAACAAAAAGTTACCTCTTAACCAGCAACAATGACTGAAATTAGAAGGCAAATTGAAAATAAATCACTTAACAAAACAACACTATTGTTGCCACATGGAGCAATGACCTTGGACACAGAAAGCTACAGTTGGTCGTATATGACTCACACCAACATGTTGAATATCAACTATTCAAAACGATTGCCAACCATACAAGTGTTAGGAGTGTAAAAAGTAATACAACATTATATTTTTTAAGTCTATCAAAAAACTGAGTAGTCTATCAATTAGGAATGAATGACTAATTGGAAAACTAATTCAAATGTTTGTTTGAAAAGATCTATTTAAACTTATTATTAATCAATTTTAATGTAAAAACATAAATTGTGATTAATATACCATTTAAACCCCATCTATGGACCAGACAGTGTTGGATTTACCACTAGGCCACTTTTTAATTTTCATTATTAAAAGCAGTCACAAGCAATGAGTATTACGTATTACTTTCCGCCCTTGTTCAGACTTCAGACTAACTTAGTTGTCAATTTTCAGTAAAATGCCTTACTTTCGTCGGTAGAGTTTCCGTTTTCTTTCGTTTCTTCTTCCTTTGAGTCTTTTGAGTCCTCCTCGTGTTCCTCCGCCGTGCCGTTGTCCTTTGGTGTCTCGCTGTCTACGTTTCCGTTTTCTACAGGCTTCTCCTCCGTCTTTTCTTCTACTTTCTCTACTTCCTTCTCAACTACCTTCTCCTCCTTCTCGACCTTCTCAACTTTCTTTTCAGGCGATGCCTGGGTGGGCCTGCAAAAAACACAGATGTTAGACCACATTTACAAATAGAAATAAAACCAAATTGAAAACAAAATAGCTTCTTCCCTGAGGGGATTCACCTAGGCTAAAAAACTTATTTGATTATACGGCTCTGATCTATTGATCCTGATCAAAGAAGTCTGTGTTAACTTAGTAACAGAGTTTACACAATAGGTAATGGTACTCATCTTACACGCTAGCAATGATTATTCATAATATGCATGGATATTTTGTTAAAACAAAGAAAGAAATTAATTTTAAAACATGATGTAAATTTTATTTCCTTGGCATTTTGGCCTGATTGCGTTTTATAACATGACAGAAGTAAAGTGAGTTAAAACCGTTCAAGTTCAAAGCTGACAAAAGATAAATCCTAATCTTCAAGGTTTAGCCTCAAAAACAAACATGCCAACCTAACTTAACTAGTTTTTTAACTGAATAAGTTAAACCCATAAATGGAATTAGAAGACCGCCAAATCTTTGTTTTTCGATAAAGTGTAGCCCTCCTTAAGTTGACCTATCTTACTAAGTTAATCAACCAAAATGAATAACTTAATTTAATTCACAAATCCACACGAAGATTCTTAAAAAAATGTTAAGTTACCTATGAATAATTAATTTCTATTTTCTGTAGCTTACAGCAACTTATTGATCAATAATCCACTTAAAACTTAAACTAAAAATTAATTTCAAAATTAAGTTAGGTTAGGATTACTCTTTTGGATAACTAGCAAACTTAGCTTTCATTGGCTAATAATTTCTAGGCTATATACTTAGGCATCTAGTTTGAAGCGTGCATTCCAAAAAAATGAATTCCTAGCAATATTTAACAATAACTCAAGTCCTAGGTTTTACAGGATGTCTAACCATTTGGTCAAACTAAATTTCAGTGACTATGGGGAGGTACGAAGACACAAACGATGAAAACGTTTCACCTAAGGTAGTTAGGCCAAAGGTAGTTAGGCCTTTGACATGAGATAGGCCTAAGCCTAGCTTAATCGGTCATAACTGACATTATTTTGCGCCATAACAATTTGAGCTGGTTGACTTCTCACAAAATATTCGCTCTCACCGATTACTGCATGAACTTAATCATTGCCTGCAGCAAGGTGGAAAACAAAAGACAGGTCTGAGGCACTTTATATTAGTTAACTTAAGTTAGGTCCGATTTTCCCCCGTGACCCCATAAGTTTAACTTAAAGGATACGTGTCTGGTAACCGAACTTGGATTAGGCGTACGTCAGTAACGTCCGGGTTGTGGAGGTCCGAAATACAATTACCACAACGATACGATATAGCCATCGGAGTTCGTGGTGTAGTGGATAGAGCACTCGGCTAATGAACGAGAGGTATAGTTTGAAAAACATCGGTAGCACTTTTTGTCAAAGATTTTGCTTAGAATGCCATTTCTTCTCAACTGTAGGCTACATTTTTTGTTAAAATTTGAGGTAGGCCTATTCATAATTTTATTTTATGAACAGAATTTAGCCTTCATTTGATTTATAAAATTATCAGCCAGTTTGGTTAGTTAGGTTGTGACAGTAACTGCCGGACGCCTATCCTCTGCCTAAGTTTAAACTTTAACTTAAATCAGCGACTATTATGACCGATAGGACGCTTGTGACGCGTTGTGTTAAGGTGTTAGATCAAATATAAGGGACAGGTAAACTTCGGCCTGGTATCAAAACTTTTGTCCAAGTAACTCAAGTTCTGGAAACCACCAGCCGCTATGCAAAAAATTAATTAACAACTTAGGTCCGAGTTACTAACTTAGACGTTATAGGCTATAGGCCTACATGGAGAAAACCGGTAAGTTTAAACTATGATGGGACTGTATTATACTACAGCACTAAAATAAGTTAGGCTAAACAACATTTTGTTGTCATAGCCGAAACTTTACAATCAAGACCGCTAACTTATCTCAACTTAGCTCTAGACCAAAACTATCTTCCACATTAGCCTATGTCAAGGTATGACCTAACAAAGGTTCTCGGCATTAACACAGACTAGCTTAACGGTATTTGATGGGGATTGAAATCTGCACACTGGACATCAAACCTCCGCGCATCACTAGGTCTATAGCCTAAGTAACCAGCTCGCTCCCCAAACACAACAATAATACACCAGTGCTAAGTTAAACCAGTGTTCTATTTAACCTATTTTTTAGGTTATGGATGAAACAAAGATCAAGTAACTTAGGCCTAAGTTATGTTGTAATGCAGTTGGCTGTTGACACCATGGCTAACTAACCGAACCCATAGAGGGAATCTAACTTAACATACAACTACCGGTAGGGTAACTTACTTAAAGCCTAAAACAAGCGACACAATAACTTAGTTAAAGAGGAAACTTGAGCCTACTGTAGATGAACCTCACAAACTCAAACATTTTCAACTACACATTAACTTAGGCCTAGCCCTCCTAGTGCACTATAGGTTAGTGTAAGTAATTAAACGGAATTTTGAAACGGTAAGTTAACTTAGCCTACAGCAAGTTTGGTTAGTTATGTTAGTTTACTTAGTTAGAAAAAGTTAGTATCATTTCTTAATCCATGTAGGCCCCTAAGGTAACTTATCGTAGGCCTAGCCTACAACTTATTATTTTCGCCTAAACAAGATTAGGGCCTAATTTAAGTCAGTTCTCGATTCATATTAAAAGCGTTTGGAGATATTAAAACAGAAGGATTAGCCTAAGTTATGGATCGTAGTGGAAAAAAAATATCGATAACAAAGTTACACCGAAAAGAAATTATCAATAATAAGTTAATTAATGAAAATTCCCTTTAACATTAGGCAAACCACTGCACCGACCTAGGCAAACCAGGGTAACTTAGGCCTAGGCTAGGTTAGAATTCCGTATTTATCTGTAGTAAAAAAAAAAACCCCCGAATGAATATATTGATCGACCTATAAATATCAAATAATTTCTTTGGGTAAGCTACACTTCCATAACTTAAGTTACGGTATCTGTTGGCACAAACAACCGGATGAAAATACCGAGTGATAAGTATATAGAATAATCAACAGGCCTGTCACTCTGGTTGATTGATATAGAAGCATAGGCCTAGGCCAACCCATTTTTTGGCTGCACTTTACTTAAACTTACGTCCTACACTCATTCGAATGAAAATATTGATTTATCGATTGTGTCATTCGATAAGTATATTGTTTGGTTAGGTTAACCTTACCTAACTAATCAAATGATACATCGATCGATATTTTCATTCGAATGAGTGTAAGTTCGGACGCAAAGTAAAGTGCAGCCCATTTTATTATTTGGACATTTTTTACAAAAGATACGAAAGTGTACCCCTAGGCTACATTCTTTAAAACGCAGTGTTAAGACGGGGCCTTTCACATCATCGCTTCTACAGTTCGGTAACCTAATGGCCTAAATTTAGCCAAAGCTAGCCTAACTTACGATTAACTAACTTATAATTAGCTAAATTATAAGATAGCTTACATTTAACTACTTCGTTTCAAATATACTATGGGCCTATTTGCTACTGAAATACCTATAAAAAAACAATCCATGCAAAAATCAAGGTCACTTCTATTCACCAAGGCCTGGGCCTAGTCCTATCCTAGCCCCCAGTTATAAGTTAGCCCAAGTCTGGCAGGCATTAACTTAAACTTAGTCTACTCCTACAGCATTTAGATATCAACTACCTAATAGGCCTAAAACGCGTATTGACAATTATTACATCTATTTCCTTTTGTGTGTCACCGCGCCGGTAGGCCTACGACCACGTTTCTGAAATGCCGGTTAAATTGGCGGGATCATCTCACGTGTTACCAAGCGAGAGTTAAGTGTTAAAATGCGGAATTACACCTTTCCAAATCAAGACAAAAACAAAAAATATATCCGGTTAATAAGGAGTATCAAGCATTGAAGGACATTTTACGAGAAACTAAGGAATGGTTATTATTACAAAGCACCAGAATGGTGGGCGGCCATGTTGTTGTGCGTCAACCGCCAAAACAATGCCGATGCTAAAAAGTCGCTAAATCTATGATTTTACATAAAACTGAATGTGTAAAACTACTTACTTTACTTCTGCTGCGGTATCGGCCATATTATAACACAAGTTTAACGTAATTAAAACGGTAATAAAGGCGAGAAAGCTGTATCAAATCGACTAACAACACCGACGACAACCGCTTCACTCAAACTCTCACTTCGAAAGAACGAATCAGCTTCGGCTTCACAAGTCTGGCGGCACGGAGCGGCGGTATGTCTTGAAATTCTGTTTCTGCGCATAGGTTTTGCGCATGAAGTGTTTCAGTGACCTTCTACACGAGTTCTTTTCCCGCGTTCACAATCTCTTGTAGCGGCAAAATAGATTACTTGATTTTGTTTATGCAGTTTCTGAGCATGCGGTGCTAAAATTGTATAACGAAAGTTGTAAATTCCATTTGTGCAATAGAATATTTTAATCTGGGAATTGTAGTTTACACGAAGAACTATTTTATTAAAATATGAAACATGTTTTTTTCCGAATTCATGTACAATAATTAAACCGGCTAATTAATAATTTGAAGTCTCTACAAATATTACAGTTTTTAGGCACTTGATTGTTATTTAATCATGCTTAGTTATGCTGGTCATCACTGTTACAACTGAAACTACAAAATATTTCTCATACCTTTCTCGCGTATAGATTATACTAGGCTATTTACAATATTTACATAATTATAGGTACTAAACGTACTGTACTTTTTAAGACATTCCTTGTAATTTTTACGAATCAGCTACATTTTTGTCCAGGATTGTACTGGTATTTTGGGGTTTAACCATTATTTAACTTATTTGTTACTTCACAAAACTTAATTATTATATTTCAACTAATCAAAATGCTTCTGTGTAACTATTTCTTGTCTCGGCTGCACTTTACTTGACGTCCTACACTCATTCGATTGTTATTACTGTATTTTAATCATAGACTCCTAGTAAATTATTTTGTTATACCTACTTATACAGTAATCCAATACAGTAAGTAAGGCTGCGCACGGCGTACCATTTATTTACTCTTTAAAAAGCATAAATAAAGTCATATGAAAGTTTTGCTATGAAATCAATTATTAAAAAAAAATACAACACAAAAAAGTCGCACGGTTACAAGTTCAAAATTTACGGTTTTCTAACCAAAGGAGAGATCTTCGGAATCAATACCTAGTTCAAATAACTTTTTCTGAGAATGCTGTTTTCAAAGACTACATTGCTTTAAGTTATAAGTTATGTATTTGGATATTGGATATGTGGAATATATTTGTAGTATAATGCTATAATTGTTTTCCATTGTAAGAATCTATGGTAAATATTGTGTAGTTTTCCGATTTTACCATTGCAACATTTCAAAAAATTCGGAATGCACTTTCTCGATTTACTTGTATTTACATTATCATACGTGATTTTTTACGACGTATTCGTTAAAATTTGACATTTTTTCTAAAAAGTGAACGCTTTTAAGAAATTTTACACCTTAATAACACATTTTCTCTTTATTTACAAACTCAAAAAACAGCATGCAAACGAGTAATTGATTCGTGCAATCAGCATTCTTTTTCCTAACACAATTTCATTTGTTGAACCGATTCCAGTTCCCCCTGTGTCCACTGCCTACTAAATTATTCGCACATAAACACAAACAATAGCGACGAACAGCTGATCGATCTCGGGTGGAGTTTTGATGGATAGTAATTCACTGTCACTTTGGTCGAATCGATTGCGGCACGCATGCGGCTTTTCACCTTCTCCTTATCACACCCTTACTGTTTTAACTGATAACGGAAAATATTGCGTATCGAGGTGCAGCTGTTAGTTGTTGCATTTCATATATGAAAAGACAGTATTTAAAAAAAAACGTATAACTGTTTTAACTGCAGATGACTGCAAC
Source organism: Macrosteles quadrilineatus (assembly GCF_028750875.1). Taxonomy (NCBI): domain Eukaryota; kingdom Metazoa; phylum Arthropoda; class Insecta; order Hemiptera; family Cicadellidae; genus Macrosteles; species Macrosteles quadrilineatus. The sequence goes on along the minus strand of NW_026542623.1, from coordinate 283,192 downwards.
ATCTAGATGGTTGTTAAAGTAATTTCATATTACTAAAGTAAGACTGTATGACTTTGGTAAACATATAAAATTAAAGTTGTAGTGTATGTAGATGGGTGTAAAAGTAGGTGTACAGATTTTGTTGGTACTGTAATATTTTACGTTTCACATTAATTTGTGCTAATGTTCGTGTCTGTAAAAAAGCTAAGTAGCTTTTCAATACGACCAGTGTTTTTTGTGTTTGGCATTCGAAGTTTTATTTATGAAAATATATAAATTGTATTAGCTATTAGTAGTAACCGTATTTACATCTCACCTCGAATATCTTTATTAACATCTTTATGCGACAACAAACTATTCACCCATCTTTGGAGAAACTTTGGGAAACTGTTCGACATCTGGGAAAGGTTTCTGTATTCAATGTTACTACGTAAGTAGGGCCTATACAATTCGTGTCATGAAGAACAGTAAATAAAATCTTGATTCGATGATTTCCTTCCTTCTCTTCGTACCAGTTGCGTCCTCCATAGAGGTAAAAATCACAATCGATAAAATAATCTGATAATGCCAATTGTGCCTAGAGGACTATCCCAAAAATCTATAATTGTATGTAATTGGTCCATGACATTGCTCTTGCAATAATTAATTAGTTAGTATCATTTGCTGGTCTAGTGGTTGAGTGGGTTGTGTCCTGATTGCGAACAGTCCAGATTGCGAACAAGGGTAAAATCGTCCAGACTGCGAACACATCAAAAATGCAGTAGACTACCTGAACATGAGGCGTCCAGACTGCGAACAAATATTTTGGAATCTGTAAAGATGGTTTAGTCGCTGTTGTTGAGCTTGAGTTGGGAATGTGATTGAATGATTGATGTTGTAATGTGTTTGTAATGTGTAATGCATATACATGTTATTTCGGATGTAAGATTTATGTAAGTAGGTATTGTATTTGTTTTAGTTGTTATTTAAATTGCTCGTTAAATTGATGTTTTTTTTTAGGTAATGATTGAATTTGGAATGTGATGTTGGCAAATGCATGTTATTTCGGCCAATTGTGTTAAACTATAGTATTCATATGAAATGGTTGTTTTATTTCTTTTATTCTGAGATTGTTTAGTTATTGTAGTTGCTTGTTTAAGTCAAACATATTGTAATTCATTTTACCTAACCCGCCATGTTAAACTTCCCTATCCCAAGCGTGATGTATACAACTTCCTTACTTCTCGAGTGATGTAAAGTATCAAAAACTCACTCGGTGATGTAATGAAACCCATTTAAATAACATTGAGTGATTAACTTAAAAAATATACCTCTATGGAGCCAACGACGTTCAACGCTAGAAATCAGCTGTGCTCTTGAATTTTATTGTTATGTTTTGAAGAATTTTCCTAACCTAGCTTTTGTTTGTAAATGAACGTTACTGTTAGAAGATGAGTGAAATGGATAATGATTAATATTGTTCGAAACCTCCTGTATATTGTCGGGTCAGGTAAAATCTTGTACGTTACACGTTACGCAATAGCGTGTTTATACATCACTTAGGTAAATTATGCAACTCGCTTCCGCTCGTTGCACAACCTTCACCTGCGTGATGTAAAAACGCTCTTACTACACTTGTAAAGTAAATAGCTATTTCACCACACTATGATGTTTTTAGCTGTTTTACATACGTCAATTGGTGGCTGGAAGTTACGTTTTGCTGGCCATGCCAGCTGTCATCGTCATTTGGGGACCGAGCAGGTTTTTAAATCCCTAGGGCCGCAAAATCAGCTGCCCGCCTACTTTCTTAACACATGAATGCATATTATTAAATACACAATCAGTATCCATAGCATTTCAATAGAATTGTTTTATTGTCACCGCTGCCTAGCAACTATTTATTATTATTTTGCTGATCCTCAAATTATTTCTTCACATAACCTTAAAGTTGTACTTGTGTTGACAATCAGTGTGCATTATTATTGTGGTGAATAGTGTATAGTAATAGGGTACAGTGTGGTGAAAAGTGGTGTCCGGAAAGATGGGGACGAGGAAACTTAGGGACACGGAAACTTAGGGACAAATCGGGTTTTGAGCCGAGGGCGAGGCAAACGGAGGCTGACTAAGCTCTGAGAACGACTCTTTAAATCGACTCGTTCTCTATTGTTATTGTACCTAGGTCTAGTTGTAACTACGACTTGTTGTATTTATATCTAGTTGTATCTCCCCTTAAAATTTTCACCTCGTTTAAATGGTTACTTTTGTAGAGCTTAGGGACAACAGATTTAGTACATTGAAGTGTTTTTGTAGGGTTATTTTACGAATCACGGAGTAAACTCGAATTGTAAATGATTATTCAAGCATACATTTTTTAAATAAAAAATACACTTGAATATTTCCAAAACAATAGCTTCAACTTCGTGATGATGTTATAGCCTCCAATTTATGTTATACGACCGTGAACAAGGGCGAATTTCTCTCGTTTGTATTAGAACAATAATACAATATAATTCAGGAACAACCCGTGACTAGCTATTATGGAGAAAGATTAAAGAAATACCTGTTGTAAAATGTGGTCGTAGGCATCTGGTACAATGTATTCCACCTATTGTTTAATCTAAGCCAACCCATAAACATTCAGTACTTGGAAAGGTAAAGGAAATATGAGTGAACAGAATTCAGCGATGTCCCGTTAATCCCCTCGCACGTTTCTCCGAATCGACTTCATTTGCAATTTCTTAGATTTTCCTTTCAAACAGGCCAGTTGATGGGGTATCAGGTCACTCGGGTCAGTTAACTTTTGTGTAGTTGCGAAAGTGTGATTGACCTCCAATTTCCAACCTAAATATTGTTTTGGTTTTACGTGGCAATCGCAAAAGAGGAACTCTATGATAAAACTATTTTTTTCTGAATTCTTAAAAGAATAAAAGTGGCGGTAATTTAGGCCTAATTTATTCCTTCGTCGTCAGTGTATACTGATTGAAATATTTATATACAAAATTATCCAAAACACTGATTTGTATGATATTGGACACGTTTTCTTCAATTCTTTACTGCAAACGTCACTTACCTACAATGTGACGATATAATATTTCGTCTGAAAACAAATGCCGATCTGTTTAGAAATGTGTTCTTCCTACAAACTTACACCTGTATCTTTAAGTTATAAGTTATTTTATTGTAAAATAAATATAACTATGCCAAAGAAGATTATAACGTTGGTGGTGTTGTTATAAGCCATACGGCGACGAGCATATACATAAAAGTGAGAGCTTTTGGGGTTACCTGATTTTGAAGTAGATATTATTTGTTATAAAGTTGTAGATTTAGTTTTATTATTCTAATAATTTAGTAAAAAACACTTACACACGTTAACCATTAAAATTATACTGGCAACTCTCAATCGTACTTATTGCTTATTTTAAATGAAAATATATTGTATAAAAATAAAACTGTGTAGCAGAATCAAAACTAGTAAAACTTTATTGTAATTGTAAACACCTAGCCTATTATGAGAATAAAATATTAACTCTGGAAAAAAGTAAACAAACAAAATATACGAGTAAATAACAACAACTCTAACAGCTGATGCATCTTCAATCCTATACTCTAATACGAGCTATGTCTGTTTGTCTGTGTGTCTGTAATATTATAGACAAATAAATAGAATAAATATATATCTCAATATGCAGCGGAAGGATTTCGCTAAAGAAATAATTTTTTATATTGAAGCGTTGTTGTATGTCTAACGGTTACGGAGATAATTTAAAAAATTGTAAATTTAAATTCATGTGTTATTCTTATGGAGAACAAATAAACTGTTGTAGTTTGCTTGTTTATGGATATATTTTAATCAAATTTGGCAATTTAGTTTATTTCATACTAAGCTATTAACATTTTGAAAAAAAAAACACCCCTCAATATCTTCCCCGTAGCAGCAAGCCTTTTATAAAAAAAAAACAAAATATAAAATGCCTTGTAAGCAATTGTAACGAACGTACGTAATTATATTTCAAAAAATACATTGGGCCATTTTCACCAATTTAGTGAATATAAGAAAAAAGAGTAATCGCGTGGCGGATCCAGCCATCCAGCCAAGGATACCTTGGCCAGAAAATCTTTAACTATCGGGTAATATAATGTAACATATTTCGCTTTATTTTTACAAAGCCTTGTAAACCGATTTGAACAACTTAAAAATAATCACTAAATTTTCCTTTAAAATATATGTCAAAATATTCGATCTTGACCAGTCCTGTAATTATCTCAGAGTAGGCCGCATAAAATATTGTCTTCTTAAGCGTTTCCGACAAAATGACAGCGGATCAGAAATTCAGAGATAAAATGTCCATCAGACATGAAAGTAACACACCATGATCCGACGCAATGTGCAAACAAAAATATTTGAATTTTAAACTAATTACGTCAGCATATCTTAAAAATGTGTCATTACATTATATTCAGTAATATTGTTGCATAGAATGCGTTTATATTTTCTGTAATATATATTTAACTTACCCAAAATGCGTAAAAAAGAATCTAGCAAACCTAGGTGATTAGGCCTGGATCAATCAGTACTTGACTGACTTTTAACATTAACTGTTAAAAATGGCTGGTTTACTGTTTGGAAATATTCAAATTATGATTTTGAAGTCAACCCCCTTTACTGTAGCTCTCTGTGAACTGAAACAGGAGAACGATTCGTTCTAAAAGAGTAGTTTCAGAGTCTAGTTCAGCTAATCTCTCCCTCCCCCCCCCCGGTCGAACCCCTATTTGGCCCTAACTTTCCGTGTCCCTAACTTTCCTTGTCCCCATCTTTCCTAAACTCGTGAAAAGTAGCGTTCGTACCACGGGACAAACTTAAAAACTATCTCGAGCCAGCAAAACCTCATTTTCGGCCTTAGGTACGAAATATACTATTAAATAAACAACCACTTAAAATATTATCAGAACGGATTTGTGAGTCTGAAAGAATCTGTCACAAGCGGCTTTACGTACAATACTACGTCTCATAAAGATATGTGTCCTCAAGGACATTCATCCTCTCCATTATGTATATTACCAGTCTTAAGTTGTGGTTTTGGCTATACTCCGCGCGCGATAACTTTTCACTTGGGACTTGCACAACTTGGCAACGCTGCAGGGCTCGCTACCCCATCCTATACCTGTCACATATCGAGCCAAAGCGACAAGAAGTGGGCGCTCGCCTCGGCGGTGCGACGTTGCCGATACAAAATTCACACGGAACACCAAAAATCCCAAGTGCAAAGTTATCGCGCGCGGACTTATAAATCATTCTGTTAAGGGTTTCTATGAAAGGGTTGAAAACCCCGACAACTCAAAATGTGTTCGCAATCAGGAATCCTCCCCACCCCACGGACGACCCCCTCCACCTCGTATACCCAAACATGTTCGCAGTCTGGACTGTTCGCAATCAGGACTGTTCGCAATCAGGAGGACACCGTTGAGTGCACCGCGGTACTTCGGTCCCCGAGTTCGCAGGTTCTAATCCCACTAATCACCAATTGATTTTTATCCTTGATGATAACGAAAACCTCTATGCATAGCCGGAAGTAATGTTCGGAAGCGGTCCGGTACTGCCTAAGCCTACAATGTTATTAGGCGGGTAAAAAATTAATTCGTCGGTTGCTATCTCGAAGCCCTGCTTAGTCTATCCAAGAATGAAGAGGGTAGTCCGAGAACATCCCCAATCATGGCATATAGTTTTTGGGTATTCAAATTCAATTTCACCACATAACACATGCCAAATTTAGCAGGTGTCTGGTCACTTTCAGTTCCGGGAGGTGGGGGCAGGTGTCCTAAGGACGGCGGGCAGATGCCCCGTCCACCGACAGTCGGGGAGCGAGCCGAGAACCTCGGAACAAAGAGTCCGAGGTCTGTGACCTCGGTTACGCTCTCGCACACGACAGCGGACAACGGGGAACGGTGCCGAGTTATTCTTGGAGACCAACAGAATACCTTCCTGTCTCTCTTGGCTTGCGGAGGTGCAAAAAGTTAATTTGGAACTGCGAGATGTCATGGAGAAATTATCCTGTAGGTCTAGAAGTGAAAACATGAAGGGAAATCTACATCATCCGCATGGGGAAATCACCATTAATGTTTTTAAAATAGAACCACAGATAAAGAGTTGACTATATTTATAACGATAATTTTTTTTTTACTTCTACTTTATCCAGCGACAATGTATATTTATATTGATTTAGAGAAATGTTAATGTTAAAAAATTGACATTACTTACTTTACTCAATTTAAAATTATGATTTTTATGCTACAACTTACGTGCGTGTTATGACATCAATGTTGAATAGGCACATCATTGGTTGTTAACATGAAGAAAAACTGAGTTTTGATTTTAAGTGATAAGAAAAGAAAAAAAAAGAAAAAAAAAACATAAGTACGATCGTGTTTCTGTCAAAAATCGGTCTTTCTGTGCCAATATAAGGACTCAATTTGTCAAAATACGTAATGAAGTAACAATTTTTTTCAGGAACAGCGTCTTGAAGTAAATAAATAGGAAACCATTTTCCGAGATCAGAGCATAAGCGTAACTTTTTTAAAAAATAGCTGAAATACTTTTTTACACTTTCTTACCCAGCAGAAAGCGATGAAATGTAGTTTTGTTTGTGTACAAAATGTATAATTCCTACTCACGCCATCACGGAAGACACGGTCTGCTTGACAAATAGATGTTATTTTGGACTTGGACCTGTACCCGGCTTTAAAATAGACGGGCTTATGGAAAGTTTGAGCGTGAACGTGAATCACGTGTATTTATAAAAGTGGTTGTGAAGCTCTAAGTTCGTTTGTGAACATTGCAAAGGCAAAAACTTCATAAATTATTTTTTCCAATATTTATTTCCCTAGTAGCAAGATATATTAAAGGAAATCTTCGGTACCAAGAAAGAACTAAAATTATTTTACCTTCAAGTTATCTTTTTTATAGCTAGTTCTTGTAGAAATTCTAAATCCACAACATTTTGTGGCTAAGTGTGGCCTCTTTTTACACGATACACGAAAAACATTAGTGAATTTATACACTTAACGTGCCGAATTATTTTTCTGGCAGATTGTGTAATGACTATAAAAAGAAGATGCCACAATCTCCTCAAAGATGCTACACTCCGCGGCAAGATATATATTGTGGTATCTAGACTGTATATGATATCAATTTTCTGCAGACTGCAAGAACACAAAACTTACTCAAATACTGCTTATATATCTACCATCCTTATGCAAGCTAAAATCCTTATAAAGAGTAAAATCCAGTTTTATGTGCTATTACTGCACTACAATAATGCGTTCAATGCATTGATTTAAATTTATCTCTCAAAGATGCACGTCAAAAAAAGATAAACGCAAATAACAATCAAACTAGTGCGTTTCGAAGTTTACTGTCTTTCTCTTTTCAGATTGCTAACCTAGTAAAATCCAATAAAATAATCTATTTCTAGCAGTTACGAGTTTACGATTTCTTAGGAAATACAATTTTTATCTTTATCTTAAGCCAAATGATGCCTAAACAGGATTTGATGTTTCAAATTTCATGCATTCGTCCATTCGTGAATTATTTTTGGACTACCTCATCCTGACCTGACTTTGATTTTTTCCTAATAATATAGATTCAACATCTAAAAACGATGATAAGAGAAGAAGAGGCCAAAGAAGAAGAAGAAGAGGTTTGGATAGCATTCCTATTCTCTCATTTCCGGCCGACCGGGACCGGAAGTTCTTTTGATCCTAAATATTTCTCACAAATCAATTGAGTCAGCTAAATGCCGCATAGAGTGCAGCACCTGTCAAGATATTGCTAGTTGCTAATAGTTAGTGAGAAACATGCCAGGAGCGCTGCATGTCCGATATAGGCTCTGTACGGTGCTGCTATTTTGTGGCGAGAAACTAAACTATCATTGACCCGTCTGCTCTCCGTTTTCACATTACGACGTCTCTTGAAAATCCGGGGTCGGTGGCCATTTTTATGCTTGTGACTGTGTCTTATCGATAAAAATTTCGAAAATTAGTGGCATATTGTAGAGTACGTGGAGTGAATTAGTGTGTAGTGAGGTAGAAGAAGAGTGCAGGAAGAAAATGGTGCCGATTATCAAAAGGATGTGCTAGTGAGGTAGGTGGACAAACAACAAGGGAATCGGGTCTCCGCCTTTTGAGTTTTTGTCGAATTGGTGAAAACAGAACTTAGGTTCTGGCAGATTGGTGAAAGGAAGGGTTGGTTAGTGCTATTGGGAGCCCTGGAAGGCACAAAAGTCAAAACCATGGGCAATGCCGCAACGGCCAACAAGAAAGGCGATTCAGCAGAGAGTGTAAAGGAGTTTTTAGACCAGGCTAAAGAAGAGTTCGAAGAAAAATGGAAGAAAAATCCAACCAACACAGCTGCCCTGGATGACTTCGATAGAATAAAAACATTGGGTACCGGATCATTTGGAAGAGTGATGATAGTTCAACACAAACCCACCAAAGAATACTATGCCATGAAAATATTAGACAAACAAAAAGTTGTTAAACTGAAACAGGTAGAACACACACTGAACGAGAAGAGAATCCTTCAAGCGATTAGTTTTCCCTTTCTGGTCAGCCTCAAATTTCATTTTAAAGACAATTCAAATCTGTACATGGTTTTGGAGTATGTTCCTGGGGGAGAGATGTTTTCCCATTTACGTAAAGTAGGTCGATTCAGTGAGCCACACTCCAGATTTTATGCAGCACAAATCGTCCTAGCCTTTGAATACCTTCACTACCTAGATCTCATTTATAGAGACTTGAAGCCAGAAAATCTGCTTATAGATTCTCAAGGTTACCTGAAGGTAACAGATTTCGGTTTTGCCAAGAGGGTGAAAGGGCGAACTTGGACGCTCTGTGGAACACCTGAGTATCTTGCTCCTGAAATTATCCTCAGCAAGGGTTACAACAAAGCTGTCGACTGGTGGGCCCTGGGTGTCTTAGTTTATGAAATGGCTGCAGGATATCCCCCATTTTTTGCGGACCAGCCAATACAAATATACGAAAAAATCGTCTCAGGAAAGGTCCGTTTCCCGTCACATTTTGGATCCGATCTCAAGGATCTTCTACGAAATCTCCTGCAAGTGGATCTCACCAAGAGGTATGGGAATTTGAAGAACGGAGTCAATGACATCAAAGGTCACAAGTGGTTCGCACTAACAGATTGGATCGCCATTTTCCAAAAGAAAATCGAGGCTCCTTTCATCCCACGGTGCAAGGGTCCTGGAGACACAAGTAATTTTGATGACTACGAAGAGGAAGCTCTGCGAATCTCCTCTACAGAAAAATGTGCCAAGGAGTTTGCAGAGTTTTGAGTTTTTAACAAGGATCTTAAATCATGGACCAAAGTCGGAGGACTAGAGTGCTGCCTCACATCTCGTACGTTCTAGGTAACATCTTTATACTCATGACACACATTCACTTCATCTATCAAGTAAAATATCATATCACAACCTGTATAAATTAATTGGCAATATGTCTATTAGTCCTCTAGTGAGCCCTAAATTTAAATAACTTATCTTTGTTGGATACAAACATATGTATAAATTAAATAATTCGGTTAGGTATCAAACTATGTGCTTTGTACATTTTTATGTTACCTCACTGTATTTCCTATATATGCTAAACAGTATTGTTTAAAGTGTGCAAAGCTTACATAAATACTTTTGAGGTGGGAATTAATTTAAGTAATCAAAACAAAATTCGCTGTTGGCTAAATCAGTAATTAGCCTTAGTCTTGACATTGAAAATTGTTACTGTAACATAAACGAGTAAGTTTCAGCCAATTAAATTAAGTTCCAGAAACTAAATGGTTCACAACAATTTTAAGTTAGGAATGTTCAGTAGGCCTAGGATATTTTTACTCGGCTAGGCCCTAAGCTTGAAAAGCCATAAAATCTTTTTTGACATGCCTACCTAATTAATTTAAGTTTTAATGTAAAAACTACCCTTTAAACTTTTTTTGTTAGGCCCACATTAAAAAATAAAAACATTATTTTCAACTAACTTGGCCTGAAAGTTTTAACTCACAATTTAACAGCAAAGTCTCATAAGTTAGGCTACGACACAAATGATCAACCCTACAGTAACATCTCCTATTCATTCTAACATAGCCAAGTCAAAGCGTAGGTAAGAAAAAAAAAACCTTTTCTTGAATGTTTGGGAAAAACAAACAATTTGAATAGCCCTACAATTCTGCTTGGCACCAAGACCAACTACCAAACCAACTACCAACTACCAATAACCTCTTGTTTTTTTGACAATCTATCATACTTAAAGAGGAGAAGTTTGTGTTTTTGTGGTAAAAATTTTAAAACTGCTAAGTTGGTCTACTGATTGTTCAACAAACTTATAGGCTATAACTTACTAAGTTACTTAGCCTACCACCATTGGCACTTTGTCAAAAATAATTTTTCTATGTAGCAGATTTGGCTGCGTTGTTATTAAGATGACCTACCTCGTGATTAAAACACTTATTTTTGTTTAGGCCCTACCTAACTATTGTGTTTACGGTAGCCTAATTTTGATTAGCGAACTTATCGATTCTTAAAAAGAACTGTATTAGCCTACAGAGGATTGTCACCCAAAATAGGCAATAGACTATAAAATGGCACATTGATAAGAAAACTAATTTTTTATGAACATTTTCATCCTGTCCAAATGCAAAACAAAATTCACATGTTACATTTCATTATTAATTGTCTAGTATTTCACTGAAACTATTAATTTTTTTCTTACAGGGCAGTTTAATTGTGAAAACGCCTGAGTAAAACAAAAAAATAGTATAATTTTACACAAAGTGTTCCTAATTGTTATTTAAAGCAACACTGGTTTGATTACCGGTACCTAGGCTGTATCGTTTAGCATGTATTGGCAAATGCAATCAGTTCGATATGACCAATTACTAACGTTTATCGGATAAATTTCCCTGTATAACAATTAGTTTTTGTACCAATAATGCTCTTGTAGAGTATTTCCCTCAGTAAATGACCCCAATCAATTCAAACATTTTTCATCAATTTCTTAACCGTAATCTTGGCATATACAATCATTTCTGTTTACACAAACATCCTGTGAATTCTCACAGCCTTTGTAGAGTCTTAGGTTAGGATTGTCGTTATATTATTTTTGAAAGCAGGGTGTGGTCACTGTGATCAAAATTATAACCAATGAAGTCTATAAGTTGGTGTACAAACTAGTGTTTTGTGATAACCTACAAATCGCATATATTTGTTGTTTAGTTGGAGACCTAATGTCAGTGGGCCGTCAGGACTTTGTAATATAACACTGTACGCTTGTGAGTTCTGTGGTTCGTTGACACTTGGCTTAACCCTTTCTGTACCAACTGAATTTTGAGATCGTCTCTGTAGGCTAAATGTTTACTCAATCGAGTAACTCCTGTTTAAGTTTGATAGTTTATATAAAATGTTTCCTGTTATGATTTAGTTTCCTGATATTTTAAGGGATCATAAAACTCATATATATTTACAGTAATCTAATAATTAATAATAACTTTAATCTACGTTGTTGTTGAGCATGTTGAATTTTTAAAAGTCAGATTGGCACAGATAGGGTTAAATTCATTGTTTAAGTTTGCAGAGTTTATCGGTTGTATCTTTTTGTTAGTTAAGCTATATTGTTTAAAAAGTTTTAAAAATAGTTACAAATCAAATCCAATGAATTGTTTATGTAGATTTATTTGTAGATTATAGTACGGTATAGTGTAGGTATAACCACAGCGCCAATGTCTTATTACAATTTGTATATTATTTGAACTGAGGTACCTCGTACGTATGTTTTATGATCACATAAGTCAAAGTGTGCATGTTGAGTGTTTTTGCATTTGAAATCAGTATTTTACTCGACCGGTAAGGATGTGAAAAGACGTTATGACATTTTGTCGATTTCAATGGATATTCCTCTCGTGACAGAATGGACTAAGTATACTCATCTTCGGCTCAAGACTATCACCGCGTCCTTTGTAACGTGAGGCAAAGCGGAGGCGTGTTTAAAACGGATTCTTCTCAGAGTTTTAACTGTGTTTTGTTATAAGTCAAGTCAATGTATACAGTCTCGGTTATGAACCTGTTGTGGCGAATATTTGTAGTTTGTTTGAAATATTTTGTACATAGAAATATACATAACATACAATTTTAGGGTACTTAAGACATATTCATTTCCATGTAACAAAATTTGGTTTGCTTGGGTGAAAGTTGGGGTCGCCTCTAGGTGTAGGAACAACATTCAAGCTCTAGTTGTGTTTTAAACAACCACACTCTCTTGTAAAATTGATAAAAATGCTGAGATAAATATAACCCCATAACAAGTCATAATTCTACTTTCAATTGTTATCTTAAGATGCTAAATATGATAACATATTTTTGTCTTGAAGGGTTTTGGTCTGTGGCCAAGTTTACACTATTATACAATCAATTTTTAAGATTATCATTTTGACAGAAGTATTCCTGTAACATTTCACTGTAGGTATTTAGTGATCTTCATTAACAGCACTCTGTTATATAAATTGAGAACTTGTAAATATAAATCTCAACTTGTAAATTGATTACAGTAGCTGAATTCTATGACTGCTCATTATCATTCTATGTTCAGTTAGTATTTTAACTGCTCCTCTTTAAATAAACGACTCTCCTACACAATTATCAGAAATATCAGTCTTTTAACTTGTTATTGTATAAAAATTCACAACCAGTAAGTTTTAATCTTATCTAATTTCTAATCGAATAACTTGGGTACAGTTAGATTATCAGCATTGCTCAGTTACTGTACAATTATTTCCTGCATTGTTACTATGTTAACTATTTATTAAACCGAGCTTATTTATTCATCATAAATTTGGCTTGTAATAAATTAAGTCTATTTTAATTCATACTGTGATTATAAAATGTGTTATTTTGAGCTTAGAAATTGTACTTGTCAATCATATGGGATTATCGAACACCTTAAGAACTTGACTAAATCGTCAACTTGCAATTTACTTCCAAAGTTTGCCAACTTTCATTTGAAATTTAAGTTCAAAGTCTTAGTTTTACTTGCCGGAAGATGGATTACTCGGTCAAGTCACTACGGGTATTTCGGTATTTGTTTGTACAGTCTTACTGATCAGTTCACCAAGCTACTGCAGGCAGTAAGCACAAGTCTATATAGTGTGTCGTACGATCAGTGTGTTCCGAGTTTATTTGGCCTGTCCCGGTGTTCTCTATCAGCCCAACTTATCCTTTCAGAGTGTCATTTAGGTGTTGAAATCAGTCAAAATCCCGACGTTGACTATTTTGATACAGTCGTGCCTATTGGAAGCTTTAGCTTGGCAATAATTTCCTCTGTCTCCCGTAGCAACCGATCTTTGTCTTTTTTAAACCCGAACATATGTAAGGTGTTCAATGTCAGTGTACATAGAGAATTTACTGCCTGCACTCAGTGCGGCAAACAATCAAATTTGACGCTTAGTTCGACTCGGTTTTCGGTTAGTTTGCGGTTTGAGTTCACGCCCGAGCAAGATCGTAAGTTATAAATATATTTTAATATGATTGATTGTAGTAGATTGTATTTGTAAGTGTATGTAAGCCCCATGTTTGTGTATACCCCCTGTGTACAGATAAGAGTTTTTGGTAGCTTTACAAACGTGTCGCTGCCATTAACAATTGCTTGGATAAATTTTATTTATAATTGAAAATGTTTTCAAAATGACAAATAAAATCAGGTAGAATTCAACAGTGTTTTATTTGTACCTTTGTATTATGGTTCAAATGTGTAGTCTTTTTCAATTTGGTTAGGGGTTTTAACGATTAAAATTAAATTTTCTAAATATTTAATTGAAAATACTGGTATTTGTAACATTTATAGGCCTATAGGCCCTAGTTAATAATTTTCTTCTGAAAGTACCGTTCCAAATAATATAAATTACCGGTAATTGAATTTTATATCATATTTTTGATTTGTTGAGCTTTTGTCTGCAAAGGAAACCAACCATAAATCTATAGCCTATATAATTTACAGATATTTTATATCAAGATTTGAAGAGTGTTATACATACCCTATATTGTATACTTTACCAATATGGCAACATTTTAGGTTTGAATTTTACTAAAGAGTACAAAAATCTGAAACTGGTATTAGTTTATGTTTTCTAGGTTTTACAGATTTTAAAAACAATGTAAAACCACAATTTTTATGATAAAGTAAAAGATGTTTTTGTCTTTAAGTGTTCCAGCAGTTGGTCAATTGTTTTTGCTATTTAAGATTTTAAGCGAGTCATGAAACTACTACCTGTAATATCTTATCTAGTGGTGGTACTACCCTCATAATAGCCTAGTTTGGATTTTAAAACAGCTGTTTCCAGCAGATGAAACTTTGAAAAGAAGAACATTCACACACAATTTTTCATGTTCAATTACTTTTTTCTCTTTCAACTTTTTATAAAATTACAATCTAGGCCTAATCCAATTGTACTTATCTTTTTAACTCAAAAATACTTAAAAGACTCCATTGTTTACACTCAATAGTTCATTTGCCAGTTATTGTACTCAAGAATATTGGTTGAATGAGTCTCTTATGAAATAAACTATAAGTTTCATTTACTTTAAGTTAAATATTTTTAGTTGAGGAACATAAGTTAAGTTAGCCACAGTTGAAAAGTTGGTGGATAAAAACACAAATGTATTCTGATTGATTTTTATTTTAAAATTGGAAGTGAATCTACAGTAACAGATGGGTCTAAGGAGGTAAACTCATTTTGGCCTTAGTAGGCCTCGAAATAAGTTACACTTAACTACATTACTTTTACGGTGTAACTTTAACTCCCCAAGTGACTGTGAGTTAAGTTGTGGAGATCACAGAGGATTTCCGCTGGTATTCTTTGCTTAATTCATCAACAACCTTAGCACAGGCAAATGGAACTGAGCTAATTTTTCTTATGCCCATAATTGTTAATAATTGTTGTCAATAATTGTATTTTTTACGGGGTTAGAGTGAAGAGAGTGTTCTTTTAGTGTTTGTTTTTTTAGAATATGTACTGTATGTACATTTCACTCGTATTTAACATAATAAATCCCTCTTACGACTACGAGTGTACACTGTACATGATAATGTTTTGAGCATCCGAGTCATTTTTGAGAACCTGGACCAGACCATCTCTATGGTCTGTATGATGGAACCTGTCTCCTCACCAGGTCTACCTGGACCTTAAACCATTGGCCATTCCCCAGGTGGGAGGGTCAGAAAACAGGTTCCATTATACAGACTATAGTGAAAATTTTAAGATTTAAATTATTTGCAAATAACTATGTTTGACAAAACTAAATAATTATATTTACAACAGCAAAAAAAATCCCCCATTGCAGCAGAGATGTAGACTAAGTGAACTTTTTGGAGTACAAAACTTCACCAGAAATATGAATTTTCCTTTTAATCGGAATTTTACAACTAAAAATACAAATTTCAAAATGAAAAAAGTCCTGGGATACCATTAATTTGTACCCACGTATCAAATTACAGTATATAAAAAACCACAGGTGTAGTCTGTAGCTCTGTACACATAGTACACATTAAAGCCAAAACATAGACATCGCTTCTCGAAAATGTTGACAAAAACAATTCTTCTCCATATACAGTGACGGTCCCAGGATTTCATTTCGATGGGGGGGGGGGATGAAAACCGGGGGTCTTGGGGTATGGAGGGATTATCCTCTAGAAAAAAGGGGGTCCAGAGAAAATGTGGAATTTAAAGCCTAAAAACGTATTTTTATACATATTTGAGCTCAAAAATATGCTCACAAGCTAATAAATAGTATGTTAGCTTATAAAATATATTTCGGGGGGGGGGGGGGGATATCCCTCCCATCCCCCCTGGGACCTCCACTGTCCATATGTATAGGAGGAGAAAGTAAAAAGCCCAAACTAAATAATAAATACACTAACTGTATATCAGAATAATATTTCATGAAACTTGGGAATTCTTTCAACGTACATGGAAACTATTTCAGAAACAATTAAACAATTTAAATCTTTGATAAACACAATTTACTGTGCTATTTCCACTATCAGTTAGTTGTTTTCAGTTTCAATTTTATGTTCTGTAACAAATTTTCACAGTGTTAAGCTAAAACCTAATGAAGTAATCATACAACAAATATGGTAGATAAGTAACGACCTTGAATATCACACAAGTGTTAAACGACCTTTGTAGTTAATTTGGACTTGGTTGGATAGGTTATCCAATGTAATACCTATATCAGTTTGATACTAAAGTCCAGATTAAACACACGCCTTTATGGATGTGTCAATCTTATTGGTTAGGTGAGGTAAGGTCTGTTTGATTTATGTAAAGTTCGTTTTGTTGATTCCTAACTTCAAAATTATTTCAATTGATTACACGTGCTCCTACCTAACTTATCAAATACGGCAATGTGACGGATTCGTTTGAATAATTCTATCTCTGGACGTATTGGTTCCAATCAATTTACTGTTCTAGTATGTAGAAAGGGCACTTTTGTATTATACCGACCACACCTAATAATTATAACCTAACCTAAGGGTGGACTATGTTTTAGGTAAGGTTAGGAAGATGTTTTAACTAATTAAAATATTATTTGAAATTCGATTTATCGGTGTGGTTGGTACAATACCAAAGTACCACAAGAAGTAAAGGAAAAAACTAGAATATCAATTGTATCACACTCTATTAAGGAAAATTTATCTCTCTGAAAAAATATGGGTTCAAGTTGGACCAAACCGGTAGCCATCTTCTTCAGTATACAAACTCAACAATATTGTGCACCCATACGTATCGCTTTTATACAAACCAAAACCAAACTAAAACACAACTTAAACACTTTTAGTTTTTACACACATTTTTAATGACAGTCGATTTGGCGTGTATATTTGATGTTTTTCACAACGAATTGTCATACAATTTACAAATTTAATCGAACCATTCTAATCACATCACATAACTACTCTTATCACTCTTTCCCTCCTTTCTTTAAGGATCTTAAAATTATTCTCAAACACGTAATTTTACTTGAAAAATCGTGCTACGATTCAATTGATGTAGAAAGTACAAAGTAATTCAACGCCGTAATTCATCTAGCTGTTCGAGTGACAACAAAACAATGTAAGAGTAATTACAACCAATTAGGTGGCAATGTGAGTATCGGCTAAATTGACAGAATAGAAGCGCACGCTCACACACACATGCACCAGCAGATTGTCTGAATTAATTGAGGCTGGCTGCGGTGAGGCAAGAGTTGAGCTTTTCTATGGTTGTGTTACCATAGGCACACCTGTGCGTTTGCAATGTGGGAATTAAATTGATTTCTGAATTTTTATTGTTTTAGAAAAGTTGTGAGAAATACCATTGACTATACTGCACACAGAATACATAGGTTTTTAAGTCTTTGAAATGAATCGTGGTGAATATACTTTGTGTATGAGAATCGATTAATTTCCGAACGTAGTTAGTTACCTCGGTTTGATGGGTCGAACGGGTTTCTAACATACGGTAATTCTCTCATGTATACGTTAATTGTTTCTCAAAATTTAACAATTTAGGTTATTAGCCTGGCAAATAAAATGTTTGGTACCGAAATTACCCCGGCTTGTTTTGATTTTGCGTGGATGTTTTGCTAGAATACTGGCAACTAAACTCAAGTAAGGGCAAAATTCAGGGGGAGGCTATTTTATGTTGGGCAATATGAAAAAAAAAATTCCACCTCATCTGCTTGGTACGTGAATTTATTTTTTCATCCAGACACTAAAGCATTCCCTAGACTATTAACTTAAGCCCAAACACTTACCTTTTAATCTCTGGGTCACACCAAAAAATAATTTTGAAACTCGCGAACATGTTTCATGGGCTGTTAGGAATATTGTTTGTTTAACTCACAAAGACTCCAAGTTTCTTGTTTTCAGGAACAAATCCCGCAGGTTCACACAACGGGGCTATAGCCCCGTTCACATAAGGTGACGATAATCAGAATCGCCACATGTAGACTAAAAAACAAAATTTGTATTCCAAGTGGCGAAGAAATTTTTGTTGCCTTGTATACCAGAATCAAACTGCTAACTGAAAAGCCCACAAAGAGTCAAGCTATCCCTAATTCGTGATAAAATCCCACTGATAAAAATTTTAAGCTGACTTCAGGCAGACCTAGGGTTGCGGCATTATCACTTAGATAGAATCCATTTAGGTGATTTGGCGGGATTTTAACCTGGGTCCTCAGGGACCAAATTCCCGTGCTCTACCAATAGAACAGCTCACTCCCCAAAAGCTGAAAAATTCGTTGAAAAAATAAAATTTGGATTTTAGAAAATAATTTTATTTTCGTTGTTTGGATGTGTGTACCCTAACCATTCTGCGATCACTGTTAACTCCACAATGAATCAAATTACTACCTCCAGATGGGCAGCCAACTTGTCACGATCAAGAACTACAGTATATTTAATGGGAAAATAAAAAGAACATAGGCTTAGAAAAATAACCATTTATATATATATATATATATATTTTTAATCCTTTTGTTTACCATAACCAGTCTACAATCTCACTTTATCCCACGACGAGTCAAAAATATCCCAGTTGACCAGGATCCCGTCGGTTGACCAGGACTAGGATCACGGTCTGTAGCGTGAGGTTCCCCAAGGACATATTCATTGGCACGTCCTGTCCGCCATATTTGTTTACAAGGTTCCATTAATGCGCTGGCCAGTGCTATTCTCATCTTTCCACTGGTCATCACTTGCAGCTCATACCTTTGGTGTCAATGTGGTTTAATATACAATTATGGTACTAGGAGTTAGAAATTTTAGAGTAAAAAAGTAATACAGCTACACATTATTTCCAGTTCATATTTATGAGTAATGAAAAATCTAATTTTCCAACTGATAAATATTCTTGGTCTACGTAAATGTTTCTAGGGTACATTTATGGAAAAGTAATAAGTTAACAATTGCAATAGTGAATTTTGTAGCACCGTTGGTTTTGTATAGTTTGGAATTATGTTTTAAAATAAAGGGCCTTACTTGAAATATATTTTTTATCATAAGAGCTTGGAAACAAAATTACTTTAAATGATTGAATGGTTCTCATTACACTATACATATTTTAAAAATTTTGAGTAGTTAGTACATGGAATAATTTGCATATACTGAAAGATAAAATTACACGTTTTATGGCGAATAAATGAAAACCCCAAAGGTGTTCAAATACTACTGGAGTATTTTAATGTTTCTAGAGGGTACTGGAGTTAAAAATGGTTTAATTTTTTTCAGAGAGGTCTCTAAAAGAGACAGCTCTCGCATGAAGGACAGAATATATAGGTGACCTATGTCTGAAGGTATGACCCGAATCACCGAATGGTATTGCTACAAAATATTTGGTCCTACATGTTTTTCGGTTTGTACCTTTACCACTAGGATAGAAGGCCCACACTCTAATAATCATTACAGTCTGTATGATGGAACCTGTGTCTTGACGCTTCACCTGGGACTGGCCCGGGCCTTGGACCATTGGCCACTCAGGTAGATGAAGGGTCAAGATACAGGTTCCATGATACAGACTATAGACCAACCTCGTAATTGTTGTGGAAGTTCCTGATTTGGTTAATTCTATCTCGAACTAGTAAAGGAAGTTTACCAACTTGTTGAAGGAAGTTCTCTCACCTATCAGTATAGATTTTGGGTATTACCGGTTATAAAAACTAGGGAGGCTATAAGTTATCTTATCTTTAGTTATTTCCTTCCTTATTCACACTAGTAAATCTTATCCTATGTCTGATTCTACAGTTCTGTGTAAAGTCGAATGGATAATAACTGGAACAATTAATTAATAAGTTTTTATTGTATGCATCAGCATAAACGGAGTCTTTAATTGGTATCATCTAAGTCTTCGATAACATAACTTCGGACAAATGAAAATAACAATTTCTTTTATGTCCGTGTATGTGTTTTGACGACCATTCACAACACTATGGAGGGATTGGTTCTTTTAACTTGGTGTTGTGATTTACAATGCTGTAGGTTCGAAACCAGTGTACCGTAACGCTTTACGAATTTTTATTTTATTATTCAACAGTACAAGAGGATTTTTAAGCTTTTTTAGATCTATTAACTTGATCCGGATACTTAACACTTATTTACCAAGAACTTTCGTGTTTCATTTTGGTAAGTGGGGAAAAAAATATTACAAACAACCTTCAATATGTTTAAATAACTAATTTCCCATAAAAACCCCATAAAATAACGAAAAATAGGATTTTAGAAAAAAACCGGTTTTGATTTAACATAGTATGTTATGGTCCTTACAATTTTGATAGTTTTTTTTTTCATTTTTTAGATATTTTAATTTTGAATGGGGATTTTTCCATAAAACCCCATAAAATAACGGAAAAATAGGATTTTCCCAAAAATGGCCCGAACGATTTTGATACAAATTTAGTATGTTATAGTCCTTTATATTCTGAACAAAATGGTAAAATACCATTTCTGTAAAAATTACGGTTCAATAGTTATTGTAAATTATGTTATTTTCCCATAAAACCCCATAAAATAACGGAAAAATCGGATTTTCCTCAAAAATGGCCCGGACGATTTTGATAACAATTTAGTATGTTATAGTCCTTTAAATTCGGAACAAAACTGTACAAATCCCATTTCCGTATATTTACTCTCGCCGCTTACACATGATAAAGGTTGTTGACAAACTTATGGGAGAAAGTATGTGTCAGAATGCTGATACCGTTTATTTTGTTTATGCTTATGCTCTGTTTATTTTCTAATAGTCGTCATATAGCCCCTGAAGAACCAAGAAATGTCCAAATAAACCTTAGAAGATAGTAGTAAAACTCTAGTTGCGAATGATAACATTATTTTGTCCACAGTTTGTTCTCGCCGTCCGCAGGCTAAGTGCCCTTGTGTCTTGTCTGTGGGAGTTAATGAACCTTATTCTCCCCTCCCCCACAACCCTTTGACCTCCTCTTCACCCCTTTACACTTTCCCCAACCCCCTCACTAGGTCAGCGATATCTTTAGGAGGAAAAGATACGGTGAATACTGTCGTTATTGTATTGTGATGGTAACTACTAACTGTAGGTAATTAAACATGTTGACTACACATTTGGTGTGAATTCTATAAAATATTATCTAAAAAAATTGCAGAAACTTTATTTGGTACTTTTCTATTATAGGCTACCGACCATAACAGGTTAGGTTATATAACCACACATTTTAAATGAAAGTACAATACATTTTATTTTTAATGTACCTACAACCTAACCTAACCTAACCTGGTGTGGTCGGTATAACAGAAACGTACCCTTTATCTTTATTTTATTCATACAGTGAAGATCTATACAATTACTAAATACATAAACTATGTTAATATTTTATGTGGGATTTATTGTGTGAAAAATACAACTATTACTATGAACAAGAGTGGAGACATAGTTCTTTCTTGATTGGAAATGAGGCAGAAATAGGTGGCGTCAGATAAGGAACATGATTTGGTTTTGAATTTATAGAAATTGCACAATTTGAATGGCACAAAATTGAATAGATAGTAGACCCAGGTGCACTACTCCTGGACGGGTGAATAAGAAAAACATTTTTAAAGTTTTGTCAATTTCCGTACCGGTAATAAAAGAAAATTTACACCTCGTGACCTGATAAAAGACTCCCTTTTGAGAGTATAAACCGGTATCCTTAGTCTATAGAGAATGCAAGAATCCATTTGACAGTAAATTATATTTAAACCACTATTAAATATCGAATACCAAAAGTGATTCGGAGGCTATAGTCTGTTATGTGGAACCTGTCTCCTGACCGGTTCTACCTGGGGCTGGCCCGGGTCTTAGACCATTGCTAGTCTCCAGGTAGACGGTCAAGAGACAGGTTCCATCATACAGACTATAACATTGAACTGAAAGGACAAAAGCTAAGGGAGGACATAGAATTGTATACCGCAGAAGAATCTGTAGGTTGGCTCATTTAATATATATGATCTTCGTGAATATACATTGGCTACAGCTAGTCCATACACTTGAAAAGTATTCAAGTGTACTTAGAAATCCAAAAGTCAATTATATAACTGATTGTATTTATGCCGTGTATGGATAGAGTTAGTTCGGTTGCATGGAAAATGCATATGTGTGCTATTTCCGTCATATGCTGACCTCAGATTGCAAACCCCATTTTACCATTTGAAAAAAAACAATAACAATCAAATCAAAACAAATACTTATATGGCAATACAATCAGATGATTTTTTTGTTTGCAATCTGGGTGACGTCAGCATATGACGGGAATAGCACACCTATGTATTTTCCATTTTACCATTTAGAAAAAATATAAAAACAATAACAATAAAATCAAAACAAATGCTTATATGGCAATACAATCAGCTGATTTTTTTGTTTGCAATCTGATTGACGTCATCATATGACGGGAATAGCACACCTATGTATTTTCCTTCCACCATGGTTCGGTTGTATACGTGAAGATACGATAGATACATGTATGATGCATGTTATAACATGTTACCACAAGTTCGTGATGAAACGCCATTCCGTCGCCTTTACTGCAACCCACGCAGAGGTTTCTACTGCAAACATTGTTGAAAATAATTAACAATCAAATATTCAATGGTTTCTAAAATGTTGGGAGCAGTAACACCCTCCCCCTTAAATTAGTTTAGAAGAGATAAAAATAAAGATACGTATACTGTAGCGTTGTTTTTTAAATTTCTTTGGACATTATTCTACCCCTTTAACGGAGCATAAGTTGTATATACGTGTGCATCAAAGTAAAATTTAATGAATACATAGATTACGAGTATAAATTAAAATATATTTATATCTGAAATTAAAAGAACCTCCACAAAGTTTCTCAGAGAATTCTCTGTCATAAAGCAATATATAACTGTGCTTAGTTTTGGTAATATTTGACTAATTTAGCAATTTATTTTTAATTATAGGAAAGATATACCAGTCAACATACTGTTTTAGTTGCAATAAAATAACAGTTTGTTGTTTTGTCTTACGTCCAGTGGTCGAAAACTCGACCAAAACATTTAATGTACAGGATTCTCTTTTTCCACCACACGCTGTAAATACCCAATATGTTAATATTTTGTTGTTATTTTGTCACCAGCATGGCAACCCATAAGGCCAATGTTATTTTTTTTAAATTTAAAATTCATATTTTGTGCTTATCTTTGAGCCTATTTTAATTCATAAAGGGATTCTACACATCTACAGAAAATATCTTTCCAACAGCATGCATAGATTTCCCTGCACACGAGCTGAGAAAAAAAATGTTTTAAAGAAACATGCTTGCCTATAAATATAAATATGTATAAAAATACACTATATGAACACAATACAATACTCGTACAGAAGTATTTTATCTATAACTTACTACAAACATTATCCAAGTAGATTGGGATTCTAAAATGTCGAGCTAATATTTGTAGCATTTCATAATGCATTTGCAATAAAGTAGTAGATACATTTGAAACTACAGTATCTACATGCTAAAGAACATTGTACAAAATATGCTATCATGGTGGAAGGAAAATGTACATAGGTGTGCTATTCCCGTCATATGCTGACGTCACTCAGATTGCAAACACCATTTTACAATTTAGAAAAATTATAAAAACCATAACAATCAAATCAAAACAAATATATACACTTATATGGCAATACATCAGCTGATTTTTTGTTTGCAATCTGGATGACGTCAGCAAATGACGGGAATACGCTATGGTAAGGCTCGTATTTTTCAACTCCACAATCTTTCATAGTTGAAGAATGCAATACTTATTCATAAAATGATGAGGTCAACTCGTTAATAATATTTGATAAATTTTAGCTTTCATTAGCTCTTGTAATTCTAAAAACGATTCTTGAATGGACGATAGATTCATTATATCGTTGAACAATGTTAGGATTATTGAACAATGAATGAACGATTAGAAACTAACCCTCCGGTGTCAGACTTTGAAAAATTATTCCTTTGAGGCTTTGGGAATTCAGCAGGTGAGTTGAACTTCTATTATATTCGTTTTATCGCTTCGATTGGTTTATACTATTGCTACGTAGTTTTCTAGTCGATGAATACCGTATGTATATGAATCTAACACATTTTATTTTTATAAAGAAAAATATTTTATCTACAACTTAAACAGTTGTAACAGATTTAAACATATGCTTGTTGAAGTTTAACTGATATAAAACTATCCACAAGCTTAATAAGACATTGCATGAAAAGAGCAGTAATGAAAAATACTGTGAGTACATTTAGTATACGAAAAAAAATTGAATACCTTTATTATTATTTTATACGTACACAACGACTCATCTTACACACAGGATATCAGCCTTTTTTGAGGAGTAATAATTGTTTTTTTATCTGTTTGGTAAGCTGATCCATCATTTTATAGCTGTGCAGCAATACCAAATTAATAATGTATTGTACGTGAAGAACTACACATTGTACAATACATAAATAATATCTATGCAGACATGCTTTCGTGAATTTGCATTTTACATTTTTATCTCAATAAGTTCTCAGTGAAGCGTACCACGTAGCCACAAAATCAAATTTAATAAAGTATTGTACCTTCTTGAATTCAAATTACATTAGTTTGTCAAATTAATCCTGCAATTTTCTCGTGTAGTTTATTACACAGAAGAATTCAGTGCAGCATAATTTCTAAATGTGCAACATCAAATTACCTTCAAGAATTTTATTTTTTGCAAATTTTCACTGCAATTTCCCCACGAATTATATCACACAGAAGCATTCGTGATACTATGTAACTGTGCAACACCAAAGCTGGCTGAGCTCGTAGGAAGAAGTGGTTAGCCTTGACTGGGCGATGACCCAAAAACTGAACCTCAGAGTCCTCAGACTTCGCTGTGACTCTATTTATAAAACACGCCTGCAGCGAAAAACCTCAAGATACGCTTACGGGTATTCTCAGCAACATTTGTAACTACAGAAATCACTTTTGACGCCATTTTCAGAGGTAGATCATGACAGCTGTTTGTTAACTGTGGTGTGCAACAAGGTTGCACTCTGGGGCCGTTCTTGTTGAGTACGACTTGAATAGATGTATACAACGGTAATATTCATACTATTGTCTTGTAGGTACTAGGGTGTACAGTGTGTTTATGGATCTGTAGCCAATTCCTGACTTGAATATATATGTCATAATGAGCCACCCACAGAATAAGATACTGTCAAATTTCTATTTTCTTAGTTTTTGTTACTAAAATATTGTAATGATAAAAGATTCTGTAGTTTTCAATGAGTTTCAATGAGTAGTTTCTACACACTACAGCGATTATTTAAATTCTCTTGTTGCTGTATATTTAAATTTTATATTGTCATTCTAATTTATATCTTATATTCTTATATTTATATTTTGAGTGAAAGTGTTATATGACTGCCACCATAGAAGACGGACTTTTGTGCTGTTTTGTAGCATTGGAAAATATAATAAAATAAATAAATATTGTATTTTTTTATTATATTGGTTATCTTGTATCAGCTTTCTTTTTTTTTTGTTGTTGTTCACCTTTGATATACAATGCAAAATTGCCACAAAGCAATAAATACATTATTATTATGAGTTGAGCTATCATTTTTTTTTATTTGGGCGGACGTATGTTACTTTTTAATAATCCTTCTAACAATTGAAAATAAAATTATCGCATGAGTTTTTGATGAGGGAGTTACAAAGAACATAGAATATGTATTCTAGGAAGTTCTCTTATATACATCGCCTAAGACACTAGCTTTGCTTAATTTCGATAATTCTGAGGGCTTCACATTTGATTATGGAAGTCAATTATTTATCTTACTACCAACTCTTAGCTCACTACTTATACAACAATAAATATGACTCAGTGCTTTGCTTGTAACCATGCCTCATTGTTGAATCGGGTTTATGACTTGTAAACGCTAATGAATGGTTTCTAATTGACATTGTTAAGATAAGCGACTTATATAGCTTACTATTGTGACCTAAGGTAATTAGAGTTTTAGTTTATTTATGTGGACTTTCCAAGATTAAAACTACTGGTTAATTGACTTCTGTACTGTAAATAGTTTTTTAGTAAATAATTCATCTATATAAAGAAAATTACAGTTTTGTCTGTACATTGCTTAGAATCATGCAGTTGTTGGTTATTTTGACGTTTCATAGCCTAAGAAAGCCGAAACGAGTCTTATCTCAATTTCTGTCTGTATGTCTGTTTGTTTGTCTGTCTGTTTGTCCATTCTGTGGTTGCGTCTGTAACGCCAAAATGTAATTTTACGCGGCCTACTCCTAGAAAACTAGAGTACCGATCAAGGTTCTAATCATTTGTCTGTATTTACTGGATTGGCGAGAGTGTCTTTGGCTATAAAAACCTGGCCTCGCTTCTTTGAAAACAAAATAACGTGTTATCAAAAACCCAATTTTGTTACATTTTTGTCAAATTTTCTCCTAATGTTTACTATTACATTTGATGAAATAACGATTAGCTGTTTGGATTAGTTCTTACTTCTAGCTGTCACTGATATGTTTACAGTAAAAAGTTGTTTACAAATACCGCAACCATTTCCGATCAAGTTTTGTTAGCACATCCAAACCAAGTGAGATTAAAAACGTTGTGCCTTACAAAAAATGTTTCCACTCATTGACGGCGCTTCAAGGACAGTTGTGTAAAGTGCAAAGTAAAAAATCACAACTGCAGTGGGTGACTGGGTGATCGTGGATGTTGCTGCGATCTTGGAAGATCTTTCTGATTTTGCTGTGATCGTAACAGAGGTTTAACTTACAGATGTAGCTAAACTCGCTTTTCCAATCATACATATTCATGGCATAATATAAACAAATTAAAAATTTTGTTTGAAAGGTTAACAGCTAAGGTGGTCATTTGGTGTTTTATCTAGAAGATTCTGATTCCTGAGCAATTTAGGGCTCTGATAATATCAGGGATGTTATCATCCGATACCCACAATAATACAGGAACGCCTTCTTTGTGCGCTTGAAGATGAAAGTTTTGGAAAAATCTCGGTTTGAATAGAGTAAATAATTTGTCTTGATTCCTATCAATAAAATATTATGTTTATGACCAATTTTCGGAACAATTCCCCAACATTTCTTAAACTGTCAACAATTGCTGTTGCAACTTTTCACCTTCCTAGAAGCACATTGAGTGTCAACTGGTCGTGACAGTTGCTGCAGTTTATTGTTGCAGAGCACGTGTGATAATGGGGCAATTGGCGGGAAGAGACAGCTGATAGATCAGCTGACTTGTCACCTGGCGACAGACCAGTGGCACAGTGACCTTTGAATAAGGGTTTAACACAATTTCTTGTGTAGATTTTAATTCCAAATAAATACAACCTGGTAAATGATATACATTTGTGCACACATTTTTGATTAGGCGAATTTGATTTTTTACGTAAGTTAGAAAATTAGGAATATATGTTTTTCTTCTTGATTAACTTCTCCTATATCTTACAGTAGTTTTACTTAGTCGTTTGACCTGACAGTTTGACAACTACACGCGAAACAGACAGTAGATGCATGGCCCCGCCCTGTCTATTCCTGTACACATTTACTTGATGTTTTAACACTGGTAGATTTGACGTAAGTTAACCTTTTGAAAGTATTTCCCCTAATGTTAAATCCCCATATACAACTTGGACCCGATTTGTTAACTCATATACAGAATGTCTTATCTCTGGTTATTGAGAAATGTATTATTATACAGTATTGGTCAAAATCAACAGTATTGAACAGCTGTTTAGCTGAACAGCTGTTGTGGTAACAGCTGATTTAGTTTCAGTACTGTTTGTTTTGGCTAATATAGTATTACTATTATAACCAGATTCTAATTTGTGTGACTGATACTCTTGTTAACAGTTTGATTATGTATCTTGATACTCATGGATGACAAAAAAACTGTGATAATGTTGTAATCCATAGTTTATGCATTGTATGAATTGGATTTAGAATTAACCGAAGACAAACTCATTGCGACAAGGTTCACGACTAACCTGTTGTGACTTATCAGTGGTTCTGGTTGTAGAAGTAAAAGATAGTGTAATATAAAACCGTGCTTACTATTAATATTTAAGTTTTGTACTAATATCATCGACTATGCTAACTGAAGTAGATCCCATTAATATGGACCAGGTGTATAAATTGTTTCTATAAGAGTACATTGGTGAATTAGCCATACATTGTGAGTGCTATTAAAGCTAAAACGATTTTAAACATAGACAAAATAATTAAAATAAATATTGCTATACAGTACTTGGCTGTGATTTGTAAACTAGTTCAATTTGATTCACACGAAAGAAAACTTAATCTTTCAGCAACTCTGACAAACAATTAAACATCGTAATGCAATGTTATGTTCATGGAATAAATTGTAAGATACAAAAAATTAGGGTTTTTAAGAGTAATTTAATGACTTAATCGTGACCTGAACGTAGCAATATGACAATAAATTACAGTTTATGTCAATAAATAAATCCAACTACGCATTGTTCAACAACTACCGATAACTCATTTTGATTCAATGGTAAGTGGTTAGATAGGCACTGCTGCATATATATCGTCGTCGTACTGCGGAGGCAGTGACACTCTTGGACGTCGGAACGATGGAACTGAGCCAGTTGGAACTGTTGGATTCTGGACCAGCCAACAGCTGTGATTGTCAACAAACCTCTGCTTTGAGACATGCGAGGGATTAAAGTAATCCACATTACCCAGAATAACTTGCAGGTAAGGGAACAGGTGAAGCAGACGATTTGAGAATGCTTTTTGATGGGCGGGCATTAATTGCGCCAATTGACCTGAGTCAGGTATTCCTGAATTGCGCCAACTGGTGGAGCCACGTTGGGAACCACCCGATAGTTCATTAGGGCCAAGTTGCGGCCCTCTTTGACTGTATAATTGAGTAGGTTAGGTTAGGATGACACGTAAACAAGGACATTTCTTATGCCGGCAACTAACTCACCCCTACCTGGCTTGTGCTTGGCGCAACTAAGGAACCTTTTTTGGGACCCTTTGAGGGCTTGGCGCAATTAAGGAACCCTTAGGTGCAATTAATGCATGACCTTTTTGATTGGCTCAGCTGAGGAGTCTGGAGCACTTTTTCTTTCCCTGTAGCAGCAAACCTAGGTTCTCATAAATTGTAATGTTATTTATTATGGAGCAAATCTGAAAAGTCAAGGGAGTATTTTAGAAACAAATCCAATCAGACAAATCGAAATTTGCATATTCTACAGATTTGCTGTGGTGGGGGTATTTTATTTCCTATAAGTCCCTCAGGTGGGTCTACGGCTTCAGATAGGTTCCCCATCAAGTCACATTTTTATCACATAGCAATTGGTGATTGGCTGGATTTGAACTTCTGTCATCATGGAAAAAGTCCCGCTCTCTAAGGTTTATCACATGTTATATGTATCCCCGCACTCATCGTTGTTCTCACTAGACTTTCCAAACTGTAATTAAAATGTCGACAGATAAGATCTCCTATTGTAGGACGACAAACCAGTTTCTATATATCAGGAACTTCACCTTTTAAAGACCGGGATTATTTCTTAACGAGGCACGACGACTTCTATATAAGGCGGTTTCTGATTGGCCGGCGTCTCAGCCGCCATTTTATTACCCTACTTCGGTGGCGGAAAGTAATTGTCAACGTGTTGTGATAGTAATATATTTTACTTTTCAATTTGCCAGTCGTAAACGGGTCTAGTTTTTCCTCATTGCTCTGTAACGATAATTTCATTTGCTCATTTTATATCAGGTGAAAACTTGCCAATTTAACACCTATTAAAATCGAACAAATTAATTTTCGAATGAAGTAGTTAAATCTGAGTAATTATAGTGCTACTTAGGAGCTATAGTTAATAAACCTAGACAATGTATAATTGAGTTATAAAAATGTGTGGATATTTGTTGCAGTTAAATTGTGCATACAATGCTATCAATGCAGTTATTTAATTAACTACCGTACGACTAAATTACTAAGTTAACCACAATGTTTTGATGGTATAATAATTACAAAACCAATATTACTTGTGCTAGTCCACCCATGAGAATCAAATCATATATTAAGTAATATGACTATTTGTTGTATTTTAAACTAAGTGCTTTTTATTTTTTAAATTGTGTACAAATTACTACAGTAAATTAATCTCAAATACTTTAATTATTCCCTCATAATTAGTATTCTACAATCATAGGCCTTAATAAATTCTCAAAATAAAAATATATCAAATTTTAAGTATTGTTTGAGCTGTAATATTTTGATAGTCTGAGACTTGTTTGTATTAAACATGTTAGAGATCCTATAAGAAAGGTAAATTCGCGACTGATAGAGAATAATATGGTTTAATATTAAATCCAACTTATATCAAAACATCAGTAATTTACCATTAAATCGAAAAAAAATACCCTCTCTACAATGTTTATAAAAAATACTTCATTTTTTTTGTAAATTAGTATTACACATTCCAAACCATTGCCGTGCCGTAATTAAATTAAAATTTAAGTAACAGGTACAATTACCTCTAAAATAAAACCACTTAGTTTAGCCTTGTTAAGGATTCTAATTCATATTAGTTGGTCAGCATACTTGGAATTCGTAATCAGCTTTTTTTGATACAGTGAATAGGAAAATGTACTGTTAAGAAAACTGGCTGCTTCGTCATAGAAAATTATCTTTATGTATATTAAAATGCAATTGTGTGACATGTTGAGTTTATGATACCTACTTATTTATACTCATAGTAAATTATTTTCAAAATATAAGCTTAACTTAAATACAAGGTGTACTAGATGGACACAAAGTATCAATATTTCCACTATAGAACCATGTGTTTATCAAACTGTCCACCAGGTGTACTCACAGCGCTAGTGTACACTTATTATCATGTTGCTAACTAATTGCTTATTTACATAGACGTAAACACATGAGTGAAGTGATACCTACTGTACTGGATAGACACCAAGTAACAATATTTCCACTGTAGCACCAAGCGTTTATCAAACTGTCCACCAGGTGTACTCACAGCGCTAGTGTACACGTATTATCATGTTGCTAACTAATTGCTTATTTACATAGACGTTGGTAACACCTCACTCTTGTGTTTACGTCTTAGACGTAAACACAAGAGTGAGGTGTTACCTACTGTACTGGTTAGACACCAAGTAACAATATTTCCACTGTAGCACCAAGTGTTTATCAAACTGTCCACTAGGTGTACTCACAGCGCTAGTGTACACTTATTATCATGTTGCTTACTAATTGCTTATTTACATAGACGTAAACACACGAGTGTGGTGTTACCAACTGTACTGGCTAGACACCAAGTAACAATATTCCCACTGTAGTACCAATTGTTTATCAAACTGTCCACCAGGTGTACTCACAGCGCTAGCGTACACTTATTATCACGTTGCTTACTAATAGCTTATTTACATAGACGTAAACACACGAGTGAAGTGTTACCTACCGTACTGGACTGGCTAGACACCAAGTAACAATATTCCCACTGTAGTACCAATTGTTTATCAAACTGTCCACCAGGTGTATTCACAGCGCTAGTGTACACTTATTATCATGTTGCCTACTAATTGCTTATTTACATAGACGTAAACACGATATGAGTGAAGTACCTACTGTACTGGCTAGACACCAAGTGACAATATTTCCACTATAGCACCATGTGTTTATCAAACTGTCCACCAGGTGTACTCACAGCGCTAGCGTACACTTATTATCACGTTGCTTACTAATTACTTATTTACATAGACGCAAACACAATATGTGTGAAGGGTTACCTACTGTACTGGCTAGACACCAAGTAACAATATTTCCACTGTAGTACTAAGCGTTTATCAAACTGTCCACCAGGTGTACTCGTAGCGCTCGCGTACACTTTTAGGCCCCGTTTATGCACCAAGTGCGGTAGCGGTAGCGACAGCGGGAGCGATTTCTAACACCATTGAGTTAAATGGGGCTGTTTATGCACCAAGAGCGATAGCGATAGCGGTTGACCTCCCGCTGCGATTTCTAATTCGCCCGCCGTGTAGTTAGGAATCGCAGCGGTTGCTTGGGCTGAAGCCAGGGTTGCCAACTTGACCCACGCGCACGTGCACTTAGGACAAATAGTTGTGTTAATTATTTGGCAGAGTTTGAGTTGGCAAGACTGTGTCCCCCTTCCATTCTCCTTTAACCAACCGCTACCGCTATCGCTCTTCGTGCATAAACAGACTCATTTACAGCGGGAGCGGGCCCGCTATCGCACCGCTCCCGCACTTGGTGCATAAACGGGGCCTAAGGCCGGTACTAATTACCGGTACTAATTGCTTATTTACATAGCCTAACACAATATACCTACGTCAAGTGCTATCTACAGTTGTATAAAATGACCTGTATGATCTAAACCCCCGCAAATTATTTTCACATTAATTCTGCAAATAAATATTAATTGTGGGTGGAACTGTTCGTTGCGTCATTTGTGGATTATTTTTGTATCTCGAGTTCTGTCGGTTTGCTTTGTGGTTGAATGCGTTGCATAAATATTTAAAATAAAGGTTATTGAAAAAACGTGTTTAGTGGATTTGGAATAGAATCACAGTATTTGCATTTTAAAGTCCTCTTTTCGCTGTACTTTTTATAATTGAAAGGAGTATCCACCAGAAAGTGATTTACATGATGAGTGTAGTTATTTAAGTAGATTTAGCTTTGTACATAGTGAGATCTCAATTTTGTTTGATTTAACACTTTATTTTATTAAAAAAGATGAAGAATCGTGATGGTTTAAGTTACAGACTTAGTTTATTCTTTTAAACCCTGATTTCTATCACATATTAAATAAATACAAAATAAATAAAATTGGAGAATAGAAAATTGTAAATGAACTAATGGTAACATATGGTATGGTAACTAATTTCCGTCAGTATTTTTGAAGTAGGCCTATCCCAGTTTCAAAAGCTTTTATTATTTAATAGGTACCTTTTTTGTCTGTGTTCTTGAGCTGGTGGTTTTGCTAGCTCTAAAAGAAGCTGGGAAATTGCATCAGATTAATAAAAACTACTGTACTTGCTTAAGAACACAGGCAAACAAAAATGTAATTATTATTTCCGTTGCATTTAATTACAAAACATTACCTACTATTAGTATACTAGCATAGTATTAAGTATCGGTATATCAATCTAATTCTAAACCATACCAGGCTGTCTACAATACCAAAAAAACACAATATAAGAAAGTAAATGAGCAACTATTTAACAAAAAAAATTTCTATTCATTTGAAACGAGTGTAAACAAAGACGAACTATGATTGGACAAATGCCCTAACTGGATCCACTCCAAGTCTGACACGGTTTACGGTAGGTTACTGGAGCAGAGTGGAGTGAACTGACACAACACTAGCTCGTTGGGCACGTTTCGAGTGTTTTTGACTTAGCAAATGAAACTTTCGCGCCAAACAGTCCAATTAACCTAATTACGGCGGGAAAGAATAAATTCAGTGAATCATAAATAGATTTGGCGCCATTTTCTTTCCGCAAGTTAATGATTTCACAGAAAAAGAATACATTTCGTTCGTTACTACGTCGTAAGATAGGGAACATATGAGAATAATCAGAAAATTTAAATTGAAAATTCTACCAGTGATATTTGTTTTTAAATAAAATGGTAATAATACAAATAATATTATAATAATGGTAAAAACAATGGTTAATAATGCTGTTTTTTTTTTATTTCAAAGGATTCTAAACGATCTTGTGTCTTAAGAGAGGATAAAAACGAAACTTTATTGAAATCAAAAATATTTACCGATATTTTGTTGGTATGAAGAAACCATCCAACAGCCATATAGCAAGCTACACACACACACCAACCACGTTATAAGTTATAAAACATAAAAATAAGTTATAAGTTATAGCAATGCTATAAAATATTGTCAAGAAAAATACTCAATTCGCAGCAAATTTTGGTGAATTTAAATATGCTTGATTAGGTTTTTACCAAAATGTATCCATACAAATGTCAGGGATGGGTTTTGAATAGGAAATATAATATTTGAATAATTATGAAACTGATATAGCTATAAATAATTTAATGCTATTATCAGAAACACTATAACACATATCAATCGTTCAATAGCCAACAAAAACTGTGTATTGTGTTGTTTTTACTCGATAGTTACCTTATAACTAACAAGTAAAATTAACGCATGATTTTCAACACTCGGTTTATGTTATGATTGATTATTAAAAATATAATTAAAAACACAACATAGTTTGGAGAAGCTACATAAAAATTTTCGTGTCTCAAAACTCTTAAGGTAATTTAAGTTTTAAATTCAAGTAAAACTTTCAATTCTGTCTAGTTCTGATGTAAGTAATGAGAGCAAATGTAAACAAAACAACAATGTGTTCAAGCTAACTATAGCGCTCCAGGAACTTGCGTGTGTAACAGCTGATATGGAATGTGTGATTACTAATGTCACCGTCACGTCATGGCATCCCTTTATTTTACTCTTCAATTTGGCTTATTCCAATGTTACTCCTCTTAATCATCTTCAATTTGGCTTATTCCAATGTGGCTCCTCTTAATCATCTTCAATTTGGCTTATTAATCATATTCAATTTGGCTTATTCCAATGTGACTCCTTTTAATCATCTTCAATTTGGCTTATTAATCATCTTCAATTTGGCTAATTTCAATGTGACTCATCTTAATCATCTTCAATTTGGCTTATTCCAATGTGACTCCTCTTAATCATCTTCAATTTGACTTATTTCAATGTTACTCCTCTTATCATCTTCAGTTTGGCTTATTTCAATGTGACTCCTCCTAATCATCTTCAATTTGAATTATTCCAATGTGACTCCTCTTAATCATCTTCAATTTGGCTTATTCCAATGTGACTCCTCTTAATCATCTTCAATTTGACTTATTTCAATGTTACTCCTCTTATCATCTTCAGTTTGGCTTATTTCAATGTGACTCCTCCTAATCATCTTCAATTTGAATTATTCCAATGTGACTCCTCTTAATAATCTTCAATTTGGCTTATTCCAATGTGACTCCTCTTTATAATCTTCAATTTGACTTATTTCAATGTGACTCCTCTTTATAATCCTCAATTTGAATGATTTCAATGTGACTTCTCTTTATAATCCCCAATTTGACATATTCCAATGTTACTCTTCTTTATCATATTCAATTTGACTTATTCCAATGTTATTTGTCGTCTTTATCATCCTAATTTCACTTTGTTACTGAAGATTAGTTCTTTGATCTGTCTTTACTTGACAAACCATTCTGTACATATTTCATTTTATAACACATTGTCTTTCAATTGTTAATTAGAAGGTTTTTACTCCCCGGCTTCAGCAGCAATTTGTAGGAAATTTTTAAGGACAGACTAATAACTCCAAATTTATTGGACTTGCAAATTTTATTACTTAATTTGTCATTCGCCGTATGCCATGCTAGACGTGTCATCAAAACCTGGGTAGGTTTGTGATGCTCTTCCAAGAAACACATGGCCTCTTGGAAGAGCATTTACAGCCCACCCAGGTAGTTATGGACAGGTATGGGTCGGTGTCGTCACAACCACAGGTGTAGCATTTAAAAGGCCAATGACCAAACTGTTCTATCTGGGAGTGGAGAAGAAATAACAGAACATTAATTAGTCATTTTGATCAATGGACAATCTATTCTGTACACACTTCCTTTTATAACATACTGTCTTGCAATTGTCATTTTATTTTTGACGTTTACTTTTGTTCTTAGTAAAATAGTCAAGTCTAGTCAATTTGGAGTTATTAATCGTTTCCTACACACTTATTCCAATGTTACTTCTCTTCATCATCATCTCCGATTTCACTTATTACAGATGTTACTTTTCTTTATCATATTCACCTTTACTTAATCCAATGTCACTCTTCTTCAACATCTTTAATTTGACTTATTCCATTGTTACTTCTCTTTATCATATTCAATTTCACTCATTCCAACGTTACTTCTCTTAATTACTTTAATTTTACATATTCCAGTGTTACTTATTTTCGTCGTCTTCAATTTCACTTACTCCGATAATTGCCCCTCTTCATCATCTTAAATTTTTCCTATTCCACTGTGTCTTCTCTTCGTTATATTGAAGACTACCTGTAGTCCATTCTCTGTTCACGATTCTGAAACAAATAATTGAAAAACAGTGAAAGTTTCATTAAATACAAAAACATACAGCAGCAAAGAGACCAAAATTGTTATGCTTATCTCAATTAAATTAATCGAAAGTTGTCCCGGATAGGTTAGTCCAGTAATTTCACAAGTTAGTGTTTATGTTCTAAATAGGAAATATTATATCTTATGGAAATAATCTAAAGAAATAGCTATTCTGACCTGAAATTTTCTGGTTGAGTAGAAATAAATTGAAAATAATGTGAATTCAAACAAGACATTTTAGCGAATTTCCCTATAGGGAAGTAGCTATTACCGTAGGTCTCATGGTAAGACCTAAGCCCGGGACCGATTTACTTTTTCATTTTGATGTCCCCAGAGGCCAAAAACACCATTCGTTCAAATTTTTATATATCTATATATATATATATATATATATATATATATATATATATATATATATATATATGTGTGTCCATCCGCACGATAACTTGAGTAATTTTTGTCCGATTTTGATAAAATTTGGTTTGAAGGTGTAAGGCGGGATAAACTTGAATGAGTTCGCGAACCAGCGTGATCGGACTATGGGAACGGGGGTTTATGGGGGGTTTTATGGGGTAAAAATAGGTTTTCCCATTTTTGACCCTAAAAACACAAAATTTCACAATTTCTTTTTAAACTATTTTGTAGAGCTTAAAAAAACAAATAATTTAGTATATTGAAGCGTTATTATGCGCCTAATTGTTACGGAGAAAATTCAAAAAAATTGTAATTTTAAAATTCCCATGTTATTCTTATGGAGAATAAGTCAACTGTTGTTGTTTGCTTGTTTATGAATATATTTTGATCAAATTTGGAAAATACATTAATTTCTTACTAAACCACAGTACCTTTTAATATTTTACATAAAAAAAAACTTTTTACCCTCCCTGTTGCAGCAAACCTAAGTACCTACTCATTAAACTAATTCTGTTTAAATTGGGAATAAATGTGATATTTTTAAGGAGACATTTTAGTTTAAATCCAATCAGGCAAATGGAAATTCGCTAAGTCTGCAGGTTTGCTGCGGCGGGGGTATTTAAATAATAAATCTGTACATTACCCAGCTGATTTTATATATTTTACTATATTTGTTTTTCGTTTCGGCCTTACACTTATTATTCAACTTTATAGCCTATTGTTGGAAAGAATGCTAGTAACCTCCTAACTTATTTTGACACTCTTTTACGCCGATTACACCAGATTAGGTTAGTTTGGGCAAGTTTTGGCATAGATTAAACATATTCCGTTTAGTAACCAAATATTTGGAATGAAAGTGTATTTAAAATGTATACACAACCTAACCTAACCTGGTGTGGTCGAACTAATAATTTAACAGAAAAGTACACTTATTTAAAGTTTTCGTAGTAAATTTGTACGAAAATATTTTCTACAACTTACGATTAACCTTCCAGCGACAAGCCCGCGCACCTCATGATTATGACGTATGCAAATTGTCAAGATTGATTATGTAAGCAGCGCGAAGTTGTCACCTGTTCACCTCTAATTATTACAATCATATGATTGTGCTGCTCTCAGCTGTGGCACAATAGACTGTACATAGCCGTAGTCACAGTTGGTTACATGGTTACAAACATAAATACTGTACATGGTTCGTTTTAGGAATAGTTCCTGGGGGCCGAGCCATGGCTCGGGGTAGTTTCAATTTTAAAAGCAATATAAAGGAAACTCACGTATTTTACAACCAATTTTGGCTTTTATTATTTCAATTTCAGTGGAATTTCAATTTATTATGATGGGAACTTTAACCTGACAATTGACAACACTATAATTTACTTTACAGTTGATGGTAAAAATAACTAGTTTATAAAAGCATAGCCTTTACTTGCTTAAACATTGTTTTAACAGTCTGGCGATGCCTCTCTTACGTTTTTTTCATTTGACTAACTTTATTAAATAGTAATTAATGGTTAATGGTTGTCTAAAACAGAATAGCTTAACTATGTATTTATTTCTTACTAGTGGTCGTCCAGTGGTCGAAAACTCGACCAAATAGTATATTTCGTACCTAGGGCCGAAAATGAGGTTTTGCTGGCTCGAGATAGTTTTTAAGTTCGAGACGAAGTCGAGAACTTAAATCGATCGAGAGCTGCAAAACCATTTCGGTCCGTGGTACGAACGCTATTTTTCACCACACTATACCCTATTACCACTATTCACCACTATAATAATGCACACTAATAGTCAACACAACTACAACTCTAAGGTTATGTGATGAAATAATTTGAGGAATCAGCAAAAATAAAAATAAATAGTTGCTAGGCAACGGTGACAATAACACAATTCTATTGCAATGCTATGGATTTTGATTTTGTATTTAAAATGCATTCATGTTTTAAGTAAGTAAGCGGACAGCTGATTTTGCGGCCCCGGCCTGTAAAAACCTGCTCGGTCCCCAAATTACGATGACAGCTGGCATGGCCAGCAAAACGTAACTTTCAGCTACCAATTAACGTACGTAATACAGCCAAAAACATCATAGTGTGGTGAAAAATATGTAATGTACACGCATTGACTATTGGATACTGAAGTAGACATCCCATCTATATGGACCAGTTGTCGCAATTTTTTAAATTAAAATACATGTAGTTGTGTGAACCAGTCACAGTATGCGTGTCTAAAATTATATTTTCTATCTTATTTTTTGTTGCTGACAATGCTGACAAAGCTGATGTGTTATAACAATTGCTATAGCTCTTAATAAGTCATTCCATAAGTTTGACTTGGTAAAAATCATCGTGTATTCAAGAGAAATTAGTTATTTATATCAGCGCAATCAGTTGGTGACCCACACCAACTATGACGAATTAAATTAAAAACTTGTGACAACTTTAACATAGGGATGGAATATCTAGTTGTAAGTCAAAGGTACAGGCATAGACTAAGCAACACAAGGGAGTATGTTTTATCTATGGTACAGGCTTATCTATTTTCACTCTACCCTGTTGATTTTAAAGAAAATATGTGACAATAATTTTACTATAAGAAACATTTACCCTATGCTGAGTAATAATGATACAGTACAATGGGGAGAGTTATGTCTGGAAACTCTTCCCTGTTCTTGTTAACCCCCCTCCTCATTCTAACCCCACTTTTCCATTCAAAACAACAACAAAGGCGCTAATTAGGAATATTTCTGTTTCCAAAGAGATTGAAATTTATATCATTTTCGTCGTTCGTTAAAAGGTGAAAGGTTACTGCCACCTTATGCCTGTTAATGCCGATCGAGTGGAAATAGAACTTTGAAAAAATAACTTACTCCTAATACAAAATATATTAAGAGAAAAGTATTTATAACATATTTGTGATGTTTACAATGCCTACAGTATGTTATACAATCCTAATTGAAATGTAGCAAACACACACACTGTTATAAATATAGGTTTTTTTCTGTAAATATATTACGTGAAATAAAATGAAAATATTTCAGGATAAAAGAACAAGTCAGTAAAGCAGTTACGGTTTTGTTTTCAGTTTGGAAATACTCACAATATACAGCAATTAGAGAAACATTAAAACGTGCGCATACAGTATTTTATTGGATAAAAATAATCAATATTTAAAATCGGAGTCTAAATTTGTAATGACGATACATAATAGCTATATTGGCAAATTAAATAATGTAAAAAGTACAAGACTATAAAAGATAGTATAAAATAAAAACCAAATTCCCTTATGGCCTTTAAAATTATAATATGTGATGTATTTTGTTTTACAACACAACTAGCCTAAAAGCCCTTGCACTTGATATGAAATAAATTACCAAACAAAAATGTTCTGGAGATTACATAAAAACATTTAAACACCAACTACTTAATTTTATACACCCTTAAAAGAGTTTTATTTTACTTTAGAGCAAACAAGTCTAAAAAATATATATATATATTAATATAATATATATATATATATAAATATACTAGCTGTAACCCGCGGGCTTTGCCCCGTTTAACTTCTTAATTTTCAAGATTATCTCGTTCGCATGGCTCAATCACGTCCTGGTTGAAGTTTGTTCGCTACGCTCACTCACCTTTAGGTTGGAGCTCGTTCGCTACGCTCACTCACCTTTAGTTTGGAGCTAACTCGCCTCCAGGTTGAAGTTCGTTCGCTACGCTTACTCACCTTTTGGTTGCAAATTAGCTGTTGTCATAAATGTAAAAGAAATAATAGTGCTGCACCCTGTTGGTAATCCTTGTAACTTTAATGCTATTGAACATCATAGAACAGAACCAACTTGTTTAATTGAAACAGCTGTTAAGATTCAATAATTCCATTTCTCATAAGGTTAACATGGGAAACTCCAGAGCCACTGGGGCGGAGCCCGAAAGGATTTTTGAAATAAGAATATGCCTATATGTTAATCGGGAATGTGAGCTATCATCATGCCAAATTTCAGCCCAATCCGACCAGTATTTTTCGAGTTTACTTTTCCCATACACACATACACACATACAGCAACCACCTCTTTTTTTATAATACAGTAGTATAGATAATATATATATAATAATATATATAATATTTATATATAATATATGTATAATATATATATATATAATATATATTATATATATAAAGACTTATAAAACGTGTTTCTAACTAACCTCCATCTCTCTCTAAACTGTTTAGACAAATAACTACTATAGTTTAAATACTTGTATTTTACTCCAAAATTCATGTGCTACATCACTTTTAAAACGAATCCCTGACCAAGTCCAAACAAAAGCAAGTTGCGAAAGTTGCCGTTACAACGAGAAACTCTAGAAGGCAATGAATTGATAATACCATCGTGGATTTTTGAAAAGATGGATTGGAAAGCTTGTTGGAGTGATTGATTTGGTCGTGTCACTGTGAACGGTTGAGGATAATAAATTTGAACCCCCCCCCCTGTAAAACAACCCCCCCTGTAAAACAACCCCCCTAAAGAGGAGGTCTGTGTACCCATACAAATCTCGAGTGTTAAAACAACGGTCTAGTTAATCTTTTGTTTGGGTTTTCAAATACGTATGGATTTTTGTCAATCGTAAATTCATACGAGGCAATTTAAAGCACTGATTATCGATTGATTTAAATTACATTTCATAGTACTAACTGCCACAAACCATACTGGTATGATGTATGGATCGCGAGTCTATAATGGGACTGGTTCAAATCCCGCTAATGATCAATTAAAAAAGCTTATACAGGGTGTCCCGGAACTCTCTACCAATATTTTAGGGCATTGCTCCTGGGTAAGAAACATACCTAAATATCATATTTAAATTGTCCGGAAGTCCTTAGTTACTCACACAGTTGCCATTATGTTTTTTGTTATTAATTGTTTTATGAAAAATATTTAAACATACGAAATGGAAACTTTGCACAAACATTAATGACAACTAGACAAAGCTACACAAAAATTATGACAATTTTCCAAATTCACAAAACGAAATGGTGGCCATTTAAAACTTTTGTAAAATCAACGGTTTTAGATTTATTTAAGAAACAAAATTTTAAATGGCCGCCATTTTGTTTTATGAATTTGAAAAAAACTTCATAATTTTTTGGAAGTTATTTTTATAATTATTTTTGTCTAGTTGTCATAAATGTTTGTGCAAAGTTTCCATTTCGTATGTTTAACCATTCTTTAGGGAAAAAATAATAACTGAAAAAACAAAATGGCGACTGTGTGAGTAACTAAGGACTTCCGGATAATTTAAATATATGATATTTAGGTATGTTTCTTACCCAGGAGCAATGCCCTAAATTATTGGTAGAGAGTTCCGGGACACCCTGTATAAATATATAAATAGGTGTGGTTTATATCGTAACTCGATGGATCGGAGGACACTTTGCGGTTTTTTTAAATATCTAAAAAAAACAATA
This sequence comes from Macrosteles quadrilineatus, assembly GCF_028750875.1. NCBI lineage: Eukaryota > Metazoa > Arthropoda > Insecta > Hemiptera > Cicadellidae > Macrosteles > Macrosteles quadrilineatus. The sequence goes on along the minus strand of NW_026542623.1, from coordinate 241,056 downwards.
AAGACAGTTATTTGGGGAGAAGAATCATAAAAAATAAGATGATTTAACATAAGTTCGAAAATTTTGACTGAGATAAATAATAGTGTATTTAGTTTAAGTAAATGTAAGGATTAAAATCTTAAATCAGTTATAAAAACATATACTGTAAGATATACCATTAATCAACATAATTTGTAATTAACTACTATCACGTATGATTAAAATGCGTTATAGTAGTTTACCCAACGATTGCGTAAAGATAGTGTTAACGGCACGTGTAGAAAATTTAAGGTACAAGCCTTGGCGAGTGCCTTAAAAACTTCTACGAGTGTCGTTACCACTATTTACGCGAGTTGCGTACACTACTTTACCTACGACATTGTTTTAATTACTAAAAATCACTATTCATAGTTTCTAAAAGAGGTTATGTTTTCATTTATAACCTCCCATTGACACTGACAGTGATGCAACGAAACACACTAATTGCACCAATCAAGAATTAAATTGGCCTGAACAGCTGATAGTTGAATTTTGAATGATTACAATTTTACTTCTCCTCTCTCAATCCTTGAACCTCATTGGTCCGTTACCCGTGTTGTTACGAGTAAAACTATGCCGTTATGAGATACTTTTCAATTCTAAGAACTGTACTGAAACGGCTACTTTATAAAACGGTCGTAGGTAAAATAAATAATACTATACACGATGATAAAAACTGAATCGCCCTTTTCCTGGTGTGTTTAACACACAAACCCAAACAAATACCATTTAATTACACAAGACTCCACAGGAAATAACCTGACGCAGGAAGTATTAAAGTATTCCCTTGTGCCGGGTTGCTGCTTAAAAGAGAACTTAGTTACTTGATAAGTAGCTTAACTAAAACATCGTTCATGAATAAAACACAACTTTTGAAAATTATATGCGATAAACTGTGGTATAATTAATATAGCTTTTAACTCCTACATATTTATAGGGGTTTTCAGATCATTTGTATGAAATGTCAGTCAGTTATATTTTATATGAGTTTTAAGAAGTAAACCTAGCTGCAACGAAAAACCATACTTTAAATGGTCTATAGACCGTTTGTGGATATTGTCTTCGAAGCAAAATTTGTGCATTTTCTATTATTAGTGAAAACTTGATCGCTAAGATGTTTGTGAAAATCGTTGTAGAGGATGTTTGCACATTTTAAAGTAAAATTTATAATTCTAAAACTTGTAGTGATTTGTTTAATATTTGTCATACTGCTCGTTGTCAAGTACTGTACGATATTTTACAGAAGATTTAAGTACATTTAAAAAAGTATCCATGGTGTATGTGTCAACATAGGCTTTATTAACAAAACAATTAGTTAATCTCATAAAATTTTATTCATCTCATTGAACAGTGATGCCAATGGTTATCCTTCCATAAGTGTCAAAACCTGTTTCAAGCTTATGAAGTTCATAGTTCGAAACTGGTTTGATATTTATTTTACGAAAAAAACAACATAAGGATCATCCATGAGAACGATATCTAAAGCACCAATTAACTGTTTTAAGTAATGCTTATTTTCTTTCTACTTAATGTACAGCTTATTTATCATTTTTCAGTCTTTATTAGTGTAACTTGGTTCCTTTAGCAAAATAATATCAAGTAGTTTTTGAATGTGGAATTTATTTATGTAGGAATATTGCACAGAAGTGAAGAAGAATAGAGTTAAATTTTACTTTAAATCATGCGTTAAGTCATTGGGATAAACGTTATCGTCTTCAGAAAAGTTACAAGAACAGAAACTGAGCTACAACTCTGTTTTAATTTCCTGAAGCAAAGTTTCAGAAGTTTGCATTGTGTAATAGGTTTCAATCGATAAAACCATTATGTTGGTAAGACTTAAACAACCAAATAGGGACTTCTAGATAGTTTGCACACAGGTAAAAACAATATCGTATACTTGGTAGAAATGTCTAAGGTTTAAGACTACACTGTAAGAAATACAAGTGTAAAGTATATTGGAAATATTGTATAAGTATCGTAAATCGCTAATAAACACTCTCAAATCAATGTACATTTATTTTATTAGAAAATAATTACCGATTATAATATTTTCCAGCAAAACCTGCACAGAATACCTTAGAAGACAGTAAGTGTACCTAAAGATTAAGTAGGGCTACTTCTACCATAGTTAAAACATTCTTCCTTAGTAGATTTCTCATCCTTATGGATCAGCTGAAGCCAATTTCAAATGTGTTTTGAGTTAGTACTGTCCGGTGCACTGTAGAGGTGGTGATTTGTTTACAATTTGATTCTTGTTATTTCAGTAATTTAAAACCTCATTCTAAGTATAAACAATAACTCATTCCCTAGTTATATAACCTAACAGTAAAGCACAAATCATGAAATTAACCCTAAAATAATAAAACAAAATTTCGTCGACACTAGCGATCAGTGTCACCAGACATGAACTAGACACGAAAAACAAGCCTCAAAATACAATGGGATGAGAAGTCTTCTTGTGTTGGTTAGTCTATGCTTCTACTCAGTAAGTATACCACACACGCAGGCGGTATGAGGTAGAAGTAGGAGGCCAGTGTCGGTAGCAGATTTGGACAGACCTCTACCCACCGGACATAACCCTACTTTCTCCCGCCAACACTGAACAGCTGACTTATGTGGGCTCAGCTGTCGATCAGCTGGTACTGAAATTAATTCACTAGTAGCGATTTTCATAATCGATACATCAATCATTAGTATATCAATCAATATTACAATACGTTTCTATGTAAAAAGAAATAACAAAACGCAGTCCTTTGGATACTACCATCGATATATAAACACAATAGGGGGTTTACTTTGAGGGAAAGTTCTACTTCCACTTTTTTGCTTAACGTTGCACAGGTGATTGACGTTTTTGATAACCTACGCTGTTCAGCTGTTGTTTTAGGTTGAAGTATAGGGGATGGATTTTATACCCCTAAACCGCTAAGATTTTGTAAAAAAATGACAGTAAAAAGTTTGGAACAAGAATTAAAACAGGTATTTTCGGTGGTAATTAATTAATTATTTTTGCAGAGAAGTTAGGGCTCTGCCTCTTTTGCCTTTTAAGTTTGAAAACATCCTTGTTGCCGATTAATTTTTAATTGAATACATATCTGCAAGTCTATGTTAGTTTGAATTTAAATTTTATATAGACATGAGACCATAAGATATCAAAAAGTTATAAGTGGTTTATAATGTGATTTAACGACAAATCAGCCTTATAAAATGGTAAAAAAATAATGATATTGTAATAGTTTCTGTGGATTGTTCAAAAGTTTATTTAGACACTACGTTGCTCATAATAAAGATATTAGAGATAATAATAAAACGAAAAAACATAATTACGATCCCCAAACCAATACAAACCAACCATGAGTAAAGAGTACTCACATAAGGTCATCCTCAATTTGTACGCAATGGTATCAACGTACGGGCAATATAAATTAAATTGATGAGGTCACTGCATTTTGGTTTTGAGTACTCGCAACGAATTACTCCTACAACATTTTGCAGAAATGTGTTTTTTTTTTTAAACTGGTTTAAGTAAGAAATCTAATCATATAAACAATTAATTATTCCAACAAGTTCATGATATAAGAGTAGTTTCTTCTACAGTTGTAAATTAGCAGCAATAATCATAAGCCGCGGTTTTGACCGCAGTAGTCAAAACCGCAGCTTCTCGTGTGGTTAGCAGTTAACTAACAAGGAAAACCGCAAAGCGACATACATGACACCTGTTTGTAATATTATTATAATGTATTACTTAATTGGCGGACAATACTAATATAATCTGGTTAAAAATTTTCTTACACTCACCTTCATCACTAATAATTCTCGCCTGAAACTATTCACCAACTTGGATATTAAAATTGTCATCCATTCTTTATGGACTAGCTGTAACTTGTTTTTTAAAATAATTTTAACTTTTTTGAACCATTCAGAGTGTGTAATGCTATTAAATCCAGAGAAAGTAACTTAAATAAAAGTAGGGGACCAAAGTAAAGGTTAATAATAGAGAAACCTTAAGAAAATAATGTTTATGTTGGTTGTTCATCTTACGTTTGCTTAAAACTCGTCTGATTTGAATAACTAATACCTTAAATGAAAGCCGGTATTTCACTGATGGTTCTTAGACCAAAATATACGAAAAAATCTAATTTATGTTCATTTGTCGCGATGCTTGATGTGAAATCTGTGCGTGCATAGCTTCAGTTTGAGAACTCAATCATGAAAATCCGTCGGGTAGAAGAGCCAAACGAACTCAGAAAAGAAAAACCAAATTTGCTGTTCATTAGATCCATACCATTAAGGGCGATTTACCTACCTCAATCAGGTTACAGTTCTACCAATTCAAAATTCATTTTTATAAACTCTGTTGGTATTTTGTTCACAAGCTGGATATTCAATTGAAAGACCCGCGGTTAAATTACAATTTACTTTATTAAAATAAAACCGTTATTGATAAAGTCAATCTAATCTATAGAAAACCATTTCTATATCTTTGAAAGTATAGTACGTAAAAAAATCAAACGCTAAAGGCAAAACCCTAAAGAAAATCATACTTTAAGTTACCGCTCGTACCTCAGATAGATCATAAGCTTTTAAATGACAACTCAATCGTAGAAATCATATTATCAAGAAGGGGTGTTACAGTAAAAACCCTAATTTGTATTGAGTATAATTAGAAGAGCTAGATATTGGTATTACTAAATATTGTAGGCCCAATTAATGGACACAATTCTTACAGCTTGTAGATAAAAAGATAAAGATAATTTTGATTTGGTTTGATCAATTAACTATCCATAAAACCATAGATATCTAAGTTAAGATCCAAACATATATTCCATTTGAGTCGCTCAAAACTACCCAGCATAGTTTAAATGTTAATTGTTCTACCTTCCAGTGAAGACCATTTGCATTTGACAGGGAATGTATTAAAATGCAAATAAGATTTATGTTCCGTTCTGAAAGTGCTCAAACTAAATATTCTCAACTGCGTTCACTCGTGGCTTCATTAATTAATCCATTAAAATGTGTGGGTGGATAATATATATAATAACTGCACTAAAATGTTTAGTTATTTTTAAATGTATAACTGTTTAATTGATTTGACCTTTAAAAACGAAATGGGTAGGTGGTTAAAATGTAGATTTTAATTTTGTGCCATAATAAAGTAAGGCTTAATAATTTTTAGCTGTTGTATATTTCAGCTTGTAGTTGAATTATAATTATTGGCATTAACATAATTATTTATTCCATTCATATTAACATATCTACCTATTTTTGTTGAAATATTGAAGCAATATTATTTATTTAATTTTGTGTTGGTTTTTGTTGTACTATAACAATAAGTTGTCATTTCCTTTAAAATTATAATATCTTTATCTTATTTAGTAATATTGACTATAGTACACTTTTTTTGTAAAAAGTCTAATGCCTGTTAATGTGTTTCATGTCTTGCTCCATTATGCTATTTTGTAATAGAATGCATTTTCGTACATAGTTTAGAAAATTTTTGATCCACAACATTCGAATTAAAGAAAGCATAATTCGAATATTTTAAGAAGGTAAGAAATGTCAGCTTATTACGAATGTTCCATAATATGAACATTTATAAAATAAAATAATCCATACAGCTTATTATTATAAGTGTGACAGATTAGACGCGTGGTGGTGTTTATTAATGCTACTCAATGGCCTTCTATCACTCATCTTAATAATTATGTGATAAGAGCTAAGCCTCAATGAATCACCATTGATCCAATCACTCTGTACAATCATTTTATACTTTAAACGTAAATAAATTTTAAGCTGCTACACAAATACAGGGTGTCCCGTATGCAAACAGCCAAAGGGAAATGGGTCAAAATAAAGAGAAAATCAAGAATAACAGTTTTCCCCTAGTTGCTTCGTTTAATGGTTTACTGGATATTTCAAATGGCTAAGTAAAAGTGTCTTTAACATTCTTTCATAAAATTAGCCATTTTGAATTCACTCTATAGTGAAATATATAGCATGGTTTGAACGTTATTCATGGAAGGTTTTAAGTAAGTGTTCCAATTTAGTATAAATTTATACAATAAATAATTCTGAGCAAAATGTATAGCATGTAAGCTGCCCCTTGATTATAATTATTCATGGCAAGCATTAAGTAAAAGGAAGAAACAGAATTATGTTTCATCTGTTTGACTTGTATAGTTTTGCAGTATTTTTAAACATAGTTTTATTTTGTTGAGTAGACTAATTAAACATTTAATGGAGAGAAAATACAACCCAAAGATAAAATAAACAACCAATGGTGAATTGGAGGTTTGAATGTCTATCACCAAAGAACACAAGAGAAAAACTTTGGGTTTCTGTTTTTTATTTCATGTGTTTTCTTTACCAATGGCATTTTTACGTTTTGAAACGGAACGGTCCAAACCCCCAGTCTTGTTACTCGTACTATTTAACGTCAACCTTTTATCTAGCTTTTCTATAGGGAAGAACCTAATTGTTGGATAGCATCATGGTCTGGAAACGACTTCGCATGGAATCGAACCAGCGACCTTCAGATTTGATGGTAAGCACTACTCGGATATCCAGTGAAATAATGTATTGTGACAAGTATAATAAATAATATACTCATGCCATTAATGTTGTAAATACGAAAACTTGGAAATTATGAGTACCCTCGATCATCTAAATATTTGCAATCCACTACAATCCGGATAACATTTTCAGCATGTACAGTTAGTACACAAAAAGAGAAAAATCAACCAACACAGTTGCAAAATCAGTTTCGTAGGATGACTCGGCTGAAATCAGAGACAAGTCTTGATGTCTTGACAACAAACGATGTGTGGGTTTGACCTTTTGACCTTGGCGGTATTTGCTACTGGACAAACTAGACAGTTATTGTCCAATTCACTTATTTCTACTCGTTCATTATCACAAGTTAAACTGCACTTCATTAACACTTAACCCACCTCTGTTGTAGTTGTATCAGTGTACTATATTCCTGTGATCTCTATAGTGGAGTTGGGTTAACTTTGTGTTGAATGGTTACTATAATGCTATAATGCTATATAATGCACATACTGTAGTATTTGATTCGCTTTTGATGGTACAGGGTGTGAAGTGCGATTTAGTATTTTATTGGTTGTTTACGTCACCAAGTCAGGTAAGTTAGATTAGTTTAGGAGAATTACACGAAAAAAAAATTGACTATAGGTACACTTTTGTGGTAGAGATTATAAGATTTTTTACGCTAACCAAATAATTACAACTACCATAAGATTACTTTTTACTACTTTTAACGATAAAGCCAGCTTGCATGTTGGTATCCCTGTTCTTTACTTCATTGTCGATCAGCTGATTTGCATTGTTGCAATGTGTTGTTAATGTCTATGAGGTTTAATATTTTGAGGAGTTTATTGTAAATATGAATCAACATAGTGTTTTCCCAAGCTCGAAGATAGTGTTACAAGTAAATCATTGGTTTTATGCCAAGAAACGTTTGAAATTAAATTTACTTTTAATTTAAGAAAACCGAATCCGTTGTAAAAAAACCTAGACCTACAATATCTACTCTATTTGAGCTTGAGTTACTCCATGTTGTGAGTTAAATACAATCAATTCCCAATAACACTAAAAAAGCTCATAGATAACTGTGCAACAATGCATATCAGCTGATCTGCATTGAAGTAAAGAAAACAGTGATACCAACATATAAGCTTGTTTTGTCGTTGAAAAGTGCCAATCAGTGATTACAATATTTGGGTTGTGTTAAAAATAACATCCTGTGTACCCATGTTGGACCAATTGTATTCTGCAAAAAACCTGGTTGAATTAAAACACCAAGTTGATATCGGAGTAAGATCTAAATACTTACTCTCGTTTCCAACGCTTAGGTAGAATTGATTATTGAAACCACATAGGTACATAAATAGATTCGTGATTGTTGGGAATTGAACCCACGCCTTCAGGGAAGAGGCCCTGCCTTCTAACCATCGGACCAGGTAAGTCCATTGTTGTACTGGTTTCAATCCATCCTAAAGGCATTGTCTATTTATAATAGGATATCAGCTGTTGCTGATCTCTGTGGTTTCAATGGAAATATCTTTTTCAGGCCATTGTTGGCTGAATATCAAAAAGTGCATCTAATAAAAGATGCCAAAGACTTTAGATTGACTTGTGTCGTATATACAATCAGCTGACTAAAATAAATCTAACAAACAATCTTAGTTACGTCATAAATGTATGTATAGTCCACCTTTGTATTGCTGCTATTTATGATATGTAATTTAAGTCATGTTTCTTATAGGCTGAGTTTACAAGAACTTTTAACACGTTGCTTACCAACCATCACACTCCCCTGTATGAAGGGCCTTGCGTCACCTGTAGAGAATCAGGAGGTCATGATGATGAATGATGATGAAACCAAACACATTAATGAACTTTGGTTGATGTCAAAATATCTTTTACGCCACACTACACTGTTTTAACGAACTTCCCACAGAAGGATTTAGTCCTGAAAACAGCTGTATGCCGTCAGCTTAATCAAATGGGGTTTCATTACGTACTACTGTACTGTAATGAGTTTTCCCCGGACACCAACCAGCTGATTATATTTGGCAATGTGCGGCTATAAAAAAGCATAACCTCTCTTAGAGTTATCCTGTATAAGGATTTTTACAGATTTTTTATTGTTAAGTTAGCTTTAGTATGGCGTAAAATATAGTACGTCACTTGTCCCAAATGTGTTTACCGGACTCGTATGGTAATCCCGCTCTCTACTTCGTCTTTGCACGGGAACAACCATACTCGTCCGGTAGACACATATTTTCCGGACTAGTAACGTAATATACATCATTGACTTTTTATGATGAAACTTATACCAACAAAAACAAGTTTAACTCAGGACAAGGAATGGAAGAATAAGTGCGTGCATTCATCTATAAGTTTATTATTACATTATGTATTTTACATCTATAAAAATAATCACACTACTATCTTTAAGAATAAATTGCTATTCGTGACACCAAAGATAATCAAAAAGGAATCAGCTTTCGTCTAACAATCACATGAGGGGTTACAGGGCGCTACGATAATTAGAAAATTTCGATTGGCTCGAGTAAGATTTGAGAGAAATAAAATCAAACTAATTTCTATATTTACAAATAAATAATCACGTTTTTGTTACAAAACACCGATTTTACTGTGCACATGCATCAAAGAGAACACAACGTGAAAATGTCCTCATTTTTTGAAAGGGTCTTATAGTGACCACACTCTTAAGATCATTTTGATTAACAATGTCTGAAATGAATGTAATATGCTTTGAACAACCCCCTTCCCCGATTCAACATTTTTACACGTGTAATCTTAAAAAGGATAAAACATGAATTACTGGAAAATAAGTAAATTAACATTTTGGGACACTAAACAAGACTAACTTAGTCAAACTGAAAATTTGGCTGCACTTTACACTAAGTCATACACTCATTCGAATGAAAATATCGATCGATATATTGATTATTCGATAAGTTATATCGTTTGGTTAGTTAGGTAGGGATAACCTAACCTAACTAACCAAACGATATATCGAATGAAACAATCGAATAATCGATATTTTCATTCGAATGAGTGTAGGACGTAAAGTGCAGCCGTAAATTTTTCTAGATTTCAAGGATGAGATGATACAATTTTGTTCAAGAAAACGACAATACACATAACGATAACCTTTTTAAGGTAGAACACTAGTAAACATTATTTAGAAACGAGAAAAAAGTACTGTGATCTTAAGAGTGGGATCAAAAAGGTCCCGATTGAGCTCATTCACAACAAAATATCGACAGTTAGTTTAAAAAGGTGAACAACAACATTGCAAATAGAGCTGGAGTGGTAGCGCAGGGCTAGCTTATACAGTCAAGGGTTGTGGGACTTCACGCCGTCGTCGTCCAGGACCTCCGGCGTAGTTGGCGGCGGCTAGGCCCATCAGGTGTTTGGCTGCCTGGGATCCGGAGAACCCACGGGACAGACCCAGGTCTAGACCACGCTTGGAGCTGTAAAAAAACAGAAGAGAGGTGAATATACAGTAATGTCTTTCACATCCTAGGACGCTAGGATTCTAGGGACTGTTTTACACATTACATCAGACTAGTGCAAAAGGGTTGCGGCATTATCCTTCGGTGATTGGCGGGATTTGAACCTAAGACATCGGGCTCTGAAGCTCCGAGCTCTACCACTAGACCAGATCGCACCCCCTAGAATAGGCAGTGTGAGACAAGACGTTCTGATGGGCAATCTTGGGGTAGACTTCCGTATCTGTTGTCAAAAACAACCGAATGAAAATATCGAATATTCTTGATTCGATTGTTTCATTTGATAGATCGTTTGGTTGGTTAGGTTAACCTAACCTAACCAACCAAACGATATATCGAATAAAATTATCGATATATCGATCGATATTTTCGTTCGGTTGTTTTTGACAATAGATACGGAAGTCTACCCCAATCTTTTGAAAGGTAACACCACCGGTTCCTCGAAGGGAACAAACGTACAGAAGGCGTCGTCCTAAAACCACTGTCGGTTTCAGACCTCAGGAAATTCACGATTACGTCACGTCAAGATGAACAGCTTGTACAGAAAAATCCAAAGCTAGAGACGTCACAACAACCTGTAGAAGTTGAGAAATTATTGCGGATTTTCCAACACGTTTGGGTACTAATTTTGTTATGTTTTAGGTTTTTGCTTAAGGACGAGAACAGAATCCAGATTCCGATATCGTGACGGCAAATTCCGAAAGTAATTTCTTAACATAACCTCACACACACCAAAAATTAACTTTAAACAAAGAAACAGAAAATAGGCTATCATAGTTTGTGAAATTTTATAGATTCAAAATAATCTACAACCCAGATGGTTGGATACAAAATATCAAATGCTGTACAATCGTCCAATGTTTTTAGCTCGTTGAGATGTTTATACGAAGTTAAGGCAAAATAGGGTAAAATGGCTTCCAGAAATGATGGTGGGGTTGTACAGTGATATATGTGGTCCTAGAGGATGGTCAGGCGTGTTTCCTACATTAACTATGTTCAAGCCAATATCAAGTATACTATTTGAAGTACTTCTGTAGTACCACAGAGTAACTAGTGGATTCACTTTATTCTGTGTTAGTACCAGAAGTCCACAAATCCACCTAGGAACTGATTGGAAAATCTCCAGTATCAAACCTCATCAACTATAAATGCAAAAACTAAGTTAAGCCGGGAAGGAAGAATAGTCAGTTAGTTTGTATCTTCACCTATTAAAGTGGAGTGCAATAAAATTCATGATCCGGACAAAATACATTTACTTAGGTGAAGTCACTTGTTTACTGAACAACTACTCACGAAGGTTTAGGAAGTTAAAACACATGCAAGTTTTCTGGACAAATGCACTTTGCTTTTCTTCTTGAATAATGTGCCTAACGATTTTCATTCTCCAGAGTTACTTGACTACTTCCATAATGACTTCCTTAATCGTGAACCTATATTCCCCAAGAATTTACTAGTTTACTAAAAGATCACCTAAGATGATTTAGCTCAATGTCCTGAATACATTTTTTCTCCGATCAACATTATTCGTTGCCCCATGTTCCCCTCCTATCCAGCTTCCAACTAAAAGGTCAACTAAGGAAGTAGATTATAATGTCCTGGGCACAATTCATGCAACAGACCAAAGACCTTTACTACTTCTGGACCTATATTCCCTCAAAAGTAGCTTGTTTACTGAAAAAATATGCTCTAGTTTAGCATAATGTGCCGAAACACTTTGTAAGATCAATTGTAGCTATTCATAAACAAAGCTAGTATGATCAATTTTAAGCCAACACTTTTTCTCGAATAACTGGAATATAATACTCAATTATAGTATCTTTAAAACTTGGAACTGAGTAAAAAATACATTGAATATATAGTTAAGTTATTAGTTCCTGTATAATATTTTCGTAATTGCATAGTAACAACAGTAGTTTTTTCCGATTAGCTTTTTACTAATTTCAAAGCAATATCGATTAAAATCGCATATTAAACCATTAATTTTAATAATTAATTGTATACAGTATGTTGTAGCTTATACAGATGTTGGAACCAACAGTTTTACCGAATCAGCTGATTAGTAAATCCTCCACTCGCATGACGTAGTAGTTTCTTATTGGTTCATTGTTGTCTTATTCGTTTCGTAAGGTACAATGCATTTTCGTGTTACTACGCGTTAATATTGGTTGTGTGTGTCCGTGTAGTAATTATTATTACATTCCGTTAATCGTTCATGATATAAGTTTCTCTATTGTGTTTTAGTGAGTGTTTAGTGTCAAGTGACATCGGAAATATAATTAAGGCTGATTTTCCTATGCATCTTTGTTCTGGTGATTACTGAATACTCAGGTTAGTTTTTCAATTACATATTTTTATTTACCAAGCTCACTTTTTGATATATTATTTTAAGGGCACTGCACTGCAATTGTGATTAAGCATTGAATAACCGATTTTGAACGTGGCAATGACATTTTGACCTATTCCGTTTATTCACTACTATGTTTTTCAGGTTAAAATATTCTAATTACCTATAAAACTTGTTTAGAGTTAGGTTATTTATCTTGCGCTAGGTTAGGTTTGAACCAATATACATATTAAAACTTTAACCATGTATTTGTTACCTACAAATTATATAGTGGTTGGAAATTAGCGAAAAAAATAAATTTTTATTAAATATTGACATATTACACACGTTAAAAAAATAAATGCTCAAGACTAAATATTTAAATATTTTAAGAGATTTGTTTTTAAATTGGCATCCTGCCTCAAAGAATCAATAGTGTTATGAAATTATAGATGTTCATAAATAAATGAAGGCACTAAAATGAAGACCCTTTGGAAGAATATTTTTAAGAAAATCATTAACTAAATAATATTTCATCGCCTATTTTCACGTATAAATATTTAATTAGTTTAATATTTTGTGATAAAAATTGAATCCTAAAGTTTAATGGTATTTTAAGCAACATTAACCAAAAAACCGTGCTATTTCATCGTCATTCAAAACTAAGGAATTGCGAACAGGTAACTTTTGGGACTAAAATTTTATGGGAACCTTTTGCATCAATATGTTTTTGTTACAAAGTCGATAATTTTATATGAAATAAAAATATAATTAATGACTTGGTATGCGAAATAGCTACGTCATGGGCTATACTAATGCTATGTGTAGACTAGACTACCAAAGTGGAGCATAGATAATTTAAGTTCAGGAATAATAAACTCAGTTTGTATGCAGGTTGATGTCATACCAAAGGTAAGAATGTGTGGGTTTATGCCTTGTAATTTTTGACCTTTCGTTTCTTTAGACTTGAAAAGAAAGGAGGTTAGTACATAAATTTAATCTAAATATGGTACAGTTATGACTTTTAGGACAATAGATTATTTGTAAAGTGTCAGCACTTTATTAATGTCAGTATTGTTATTTCTAAGTAATTTAAAATTATATTTAATTCAAACATAAACTTACTTTATTGCAAATTAAGACTACGGAACATTTTGCAGTGGCGTAACAAAAGGGCCCGCAGGGCCCGCGATGCGGGGGGGCCCGGGAGCTGGTGAGCGGGAAACGGTGAGCGGAGAGGCCCGTGAGACGAGTGGGGCCGAAAAATTGTAGTTCATCCATTCAATAATTGTATTGAACAAGTAATAACATTGATGTTATTAATAATGTTGTTATCAGTTATCGTTTAATTTCGTTAGGCCTCTTCAGTGATAACGAACTAGGGTAACAAATTTAACATGTTATAACGTGGGTCTTTGATTATTATGCAATCTTACTTTCGTCACCGAGAAATATTTTACTTCTCGGTGATTTCGTACACTGCTTATGTCGTCTCGTCTGCAAACATTTTGTTTTTTGTTACTTTGGAGCCTGGAGTCATGAACGTTGGATGGGGCATTTAATATTGTATTATTTTACATTTTAGTTTTGTCCTAATATTGATTGTGTTTTGTTAAATACAATATACTGCTACTCTACTGACTGTGTTTGTTAGCCCCACAATTAACCAATACTATAGACATTAGTTGTAAGATAAACGCTTACAACATAATAAGACGCTTGAAATCCATACAAAGATAAACTCAAAAATGCAATATAGGCTATTTTAGCCTGTGATTAAAGTACGTCAATCTATTAAACTAACCAGCTTTTAGTGTATGAGTTAATTATAACCAAAGAGTTAAACTAACCTAATAAATTAATACTTTCTCATTCTTCAGTCATATTTGGGTTAAAATACGCACATATTGGCGTCCCCATCTTAATTAATTGATTGATTGATAATTTAATAATTTACTTTGAAATGCGACCATACCAATGTAGGTATTTTAAGCCAAGAATTAATGGAGATGAGTGGCCCAACCTTTTAGTTTTGAAAGGGACTGAGGCCGACATATTCCTTAGACACAGATGTTAATTAATAGCTAATACAGCAAAAGGCAACTAAGGGGCCTAAGGTGGTTAATAGGGGAATTCGAACCACATTTTGCCTTGTAATTAACGAATTAGTCTAATTATCAGGGTAATAAAAATGGATAACATGTGTTATAAATTAAATGTAAAGTTTTTAACCTCCTTGATATAAACATTCTGATAGACGGATGGAAAATAAGGGTTTTTTATTTGATTTCAAAACTATTTACAAACACTAAAACTGATATAATGATGTAGTGATGTAACACTTCCATCAAACCACGACTGAAAATACATAACACATACCCTTTTATGGAACATAACTCACAATTTAATATTTTAATTTAATATTTTTTTCATAATTTATTTACCACTCATTTTATGATAAATCTGCTTGATCATTGTATAGGTGGTCCAAAAAATACTGTGGTGGGAGGGGGAGGGCGTTAGATTATGTTGTATTGGTGGTCTAAAAATAACTCATGAGAGGGGGGCCCAAAAAATAAGTTTGCAGGGGGGCCCGTAAAAATTTGTTACGCCACTGACATTTTGCATCCATGCAAGTGACAAATATGGGATATTTTCTTGTAGAGCTATATAAAATATAATATGATGAATGTTAATAAAAAATGGTGGGTTAACCAGTACCGGTACAAAAAGTATAGTATGTATGTAGCTTAGTAATTTTCTATGGAGTCAAATTATTGCTAGAATACATGGTTGTACACAAAATAGTATAAATTATTTATTTCAATTTAGTTACATTAGAAAAAACCTAAACTGTTACAATAGGCCTAGATCCAATGATTTTATTTTGAGGATAATTTGTTGGTTAAGTTCGAGTACATACTGTAGTTCAATTTTAGGTTTGCATGTGGTTTGTGCTACTTATTGGTAAATAATTGGTATGTTGGAATATTATACATTCACCTCTCTAGAAAAGTTCAAAGTTTTAGGTTTTAGATTTGAAACACTTTGAATTTGAATTGATTAACAATATTTTGGCGATACAGTTAAATAATTCTTTCTTGTATTTGCAGTGTCTAGGCTAAGGATGAACTTGAGGCTATCGATTTATTTGTTTACAGCTTATTCAACATAGATGTCTCTGACATTTACCATGAAAGGGTGTTTTGTAACGCAGACATTGACATTGAAAAGTGTTTGACAACCTAAGGTGTAATTTGGGATTCTAAATATGGATGCAGTTTTCCATGCATTGAAAGTAAGCTGTTGATAATATCAGCAGTAATCATGAAACAGTATTAGCTCCAACCGTGATTCACGAGATATGAATATGTAATTTTACTAGCTGTAACCCGCGGGCTTTGCCCCGTTTAACTTCTTAATTTTCAAGATGATCTCGTTCGCATGGCTCAATCACGTCCTGGTTGAAGTTCGTTCGCTACGCTCACTCACCTTTAGGTTGGAGCTCGTTCGCTACGTTCACTCACCTTTTGGTTGCAAATTAGTAAAAGAAATAATAGTGCTGCACCCTGTTGGTAATCCATGTAACTTTAATGCTATTGAACATCATATAACAGAACCAACTTCTTTAATGGAAACAGCTGTTAAGATTCATTAATTCTATTTCTCATAAGGTTAACATGGGAAACTCCAGAGCCACTGGGGCGGAGCCCAGAGGTCGGAGGGTAAAATCCTTTCTTAGTGAGCGTCTAATACCCAAAAGGAAGATGCCTGCCAAGTTTCAAGTTCCTAGGTTTTATGGTTTCTGAGATTTCGTGATGAGTGAGTGAATGAATGAATGAATAAATTAATGAGTCAGAGGTATTTGAGCTTCATATATACTGTATAGAAAAAGTCCTGTTGGGTTGCTGCAAAAAATAGTGTTAACATTTATGATCTAGTTTTAATAGTTTTATAGCTTTTCTTTAGTCCACGTCACTATGGACTTCTGCCAATCCAATTTTTACTTTAGTGATTTGAAAAAATATTTTAGTTCCACAACACGTGTATTTTAACACAACCTGCAGTATGGAGAAGCAGTATGTTTCAATTCGTGTTTTAACACGTCAAGCGGAATGTGACGACTGGTAGTGAACCTAGTAATCAACACTAAAATTGAATTTAACCAAACAAGTGATGAAAAAAATCTTCATGCAATGTTGTAGGATACCATTCTTAGGTGATACAGTCGAAAGACAACAATGTATAAAAAATTGCTATGCCCGACACAACACGATTATTTGCAAAAGTAAATTTTAATAATGACGAAATAACAAATGTATTAATCAGAACTTTTTATTTGGCCTAAGTTTGCACTAAGGGAAACGTATATAACACGAGCTTTTACTGGTATTTTAGTTTTAAACACAATATGTACCCCGCCAACACAATTAATTATTAGGTTCACATTAAAGTATTATAATTCATAGCAGCCTGTGTCACTTCGTGAATTCAAAATCCGTATGTGATATAGTTGAGGGTGAAAACGATTATTCCCTATCATATCCCTGCATTGCGTGCCCATTTTTATGCTTGCGCGACTACTTCGAGGCATCTTAGTAAAATTACAATGCTAATGATACATACTATGAAACACAAAATCCAACGTAAGTCATTTTCTTTTTTACATTTTATACAAATACCATTAATTCTTAATAATACAGATAAAGATTTACAGCGATTGAGTTATACGGTTATACCATTGACTTTATATCTACAGTGTAGATATTAAGTCAATGGTTATGCCTAATAAGTATTCTCGTAAAACAAATCAAATACAACGTCCTGTACTGCTTATCACACGCCGTGCTATCTAGCGAACACTCGCACAACTAGAGTGGAGTCGGTAATGTAGATTTTAAACTGGCATTTACCAGTAAACAACTCATAAAAAATGCAAATCGGCAGTTAGTGGGTTTCAGAACAAAATGTACACTGTGTCCATTCATATTACTGGTTGAATACTCTGTATAAAATTCATATAGAGGTCTGAAACGTTATTGTAAGTTTTGGTTCTCACACGGAAGTTGTGCCTAACGTTCGGCATATATACTGGTCGGTTGGTATGCACTGCCGGTGGACCGATGCTTCTAGGTGTCAAATGAGGTAACTCACTAACCCATTTCGACATCTTTAAGATGTATCTAGCTCTTCGGGGCAATCGTCCCCCCAAGTGGAGGAACTTCGAGAATTCCAATCCAAGAAACGATTTACGTTGGATTAATATTGGAATTATTACTTACACCTCAGAAGCAACCTTTGTTCACCTTAAATTTTTGAATTTAGATTTTCAGAAAATTAATCAAATTACCCATCAACTACTGTATTTTGTCTAGGGATGTCGCTTTAAAATATACTTTTTCCTACAGTTACCTAACAATGTATATGTTCTCTCACTGATTTGAGAAAGCAAAGTGGCCAATTCGCTCATCAGTGAGACAATGTTAACATTGTCTCACTCCAGATTTGCAACGTGAAGGCACGTTTCTTTACCAATTTATCTGTTTTATGGTAACTGTAGGAAAAATATATATAGGTATGTGCAACTCGAGTGCAAAGTGCAATCTTCTCACTCGAGAAACCATTGAGTAAGGATTTCTCTCGAGTGAGGCAATTGCTCACTTTGCACAAATAATTATTGAACACAAAAACAAACCTGACCGCACTAATTTTATAATATAGATACATTTTAATTCGACAAAACCATGTTAAAATGTCAATAAATGATATGTATTGTTCGTTTTAGTGAAATATACATATAACACGAGGATAAAGCCAAAGAAATTATAATAAAGTATTTGTTAATCTCAGGTGTTTTCGTCAACAAAATTTGCGGAAGGATTAGCTAGTGTGTTAAGATGTGTCCACGAAAATGCGTCTAGCTAATTTCTTTAACTTCATTTTTCGTAACTTGTATATTGAAAACCACCATTGTAGCTACATAATGAAAAAAAAACTAACTAGACCCTAAACGTATGTACAACCAAGTAGTATAGTATGAAAAAATTCCAAAGAAGAGAAAGCTGTGATTATTACTACAGTACGATATGTTGGGCTAGAGCAGTCACAGGGAATGTAGATGTACCATATACAGAGACTCGGCGACGCGCACGTCCGCTACGCGATACTGCTTACGCGATCACGTCGTAGAAACGCGATAAAGTGTGGAAATGACGCGTACGTGCAGCCACTCCAGTTATGTCTTCATTTGTCTGCGCAAACGATCATTTGGTTAAATGCGCAGGAATAAGTGTTCATAACTGCCAGATACGAAATCTGTTTTTAATTGTTTGAGTTTGGCTTTCGTGATCACAATATGTCGAATAATTTGGGTGAGGACATTTTAGTCCCGATATATTAATGGTCTGTTTAAATTTTAGTATATTTTTATGATGGTATGTCATACTAAGCTGCTAAGCTTTCCTATTGTAAAAATATGGAGCCGATGATAGTAAATGAATAAATAAGCAGTTATGTTTTACCAAACAAATAAACCATCTTTACCATACATATTTGTATTATTTTCAAAATAAATGTATTTAGACTTAGACATATTTTTTATGCCAATTACAACCTTTGCATTAAAATAAAGTTCACGAAAAATATTTGTGGGTATTCTAGCTACATTGAAATTAGCTGTAATAATGAATAATCTGTAAAATATGGAATAATTATACGGATATGTTCAGACAATGGGTTAAACACAATAGAATTATAATAATTGGCGTAGATAGATAAAATACATTGTAAAACACTCAAGTAAGACCTTTTCAACAAAAAAACCTTACAAATTATATTGATGAGCACACCTACACATATTGCACTTTATGCATCATAACACACATTACTGACAAATAGGACTGTGCAATTATTTTAATACGATTATTTCCTATGAATTTCCATTTGCCAGGTTAAAACATGATTTAAAAATACTCGCAAACAATCATTGAATGGCTTTTTAAACTCACCCTGGATCCAAAATATGAATTAAGTAAATGAACTATTAACATGTAGTGTTTTACAAATCTTTTGAAATAGTATATTTCGTACTCAGGGCCGAAAATGAGCTCTCGACTTTGTCTCGAGCCAGAAAATAAATTTCGGTCCGTGGTACAAACGCTATTTCACCCTATTACCACGGTTTACCAAAATAATAATGCGCACAAACAGTCAACACAACTACAACTTTAAGATTATGTGCAGAAATAATAAGAGGAATTAGCAAAAACATTTATAAATAGCTGCTAAGCAGAGCTGATAATAAAACAAGTCTGCAATGCTATGCATACTGATTGTGTATTTAATATGCATTGATGTTTTAAGAAAGTAAGTGAACAGCTGATTTTCGGCCCGAAGGATGTAAAAACCTGCTCGGTCCCCAAATGATGAGCTGGCATGGACAGCAAAACGTAGCTTTCGGTCTCCAAAACGTTTGTAAAACGGCTAAAAACATCGTAGTGTGATAAAACGCATTTTCAGTTTCTTATCAAGCTGTCACGGTATTTAGCAAATTACAAAGAAAGGTTTGTAAAGGTATTTGGCTTGTAAGTCTGCGCGTGGTGAAGATGTAACTCGCCAAAAAACCAACACACTCACACATCGACACATACATTCACACACACACGCTCACCGCTGCATTTGCAAACGCAGTGCAGAAATAACTAGATATGAATGTCATTGTTTGGCAACGCTACACTGGAATTGTGCTTAGTTGTACCTGGGAAATGTTTCTTTGTGGAAGGGTAAACTGGTAAACATGATTATTTGTGCGAGAAAATTCTGGTAGTGTTTGAGGATATCTAAACTTTTTGTAACTGTCAGGAATAGACTATTTCATCGATGGCTAGTAATTTTAATAGGAAGATAAACCCACAATTTAAATAAGTTACATAATTGATATAGTAAAAACTGGCTGGGTATCTGAGTAGTTAAATTGTTTGAAAACAATCATAAGGTCACTGGTTCGATCCTGAGAAATGAAGATTTTTGATTATTCGAAATCGTACCCAGCTGTTCCTGATTAATGATCCTGACTGATGAAACAGCTGATCGTCAGTAATAAAGCTATACACCATCATCTCACACCATTCTACACCAATCCTTCACTCATATTTGGGTCAAAATACGCACCTAGGTGGTGCCCCCAAAAATAATTGTTAATTGATGATTTATAGTTGATCATTAAAGTAATTTTGCACAACAAGTATCAAAATTGACTATAAAACTCTGTATTTGATTGAATCAATCAATAAATTTGTTGGGACAGCAATGCAATAGATATTTGTATCGAAGCAATGATTAAAATAAAACTCAATTTAATTGACAAAACATATTTTGTAAATACATTTTAACAAACAAATTAAGAAAATTTGAAATTTACCATTTAAAAAACTCTTAACACTATTAAGCAATGACTCTTTATATATACTTAAAAAGATTTGATAGTTGAACAATAACCGATTTATTTCCTCTTTCAGGAATAATGAGTTTGAAAATGGAACCATCAGAAACTAAGTAAATATTAATAAGTTGTTACAGGGAAACACTTCAGCGGGTGTCAGCGAAGGGGCCCAAGAGGGGGAATTAAAAAGGGGGTTGGGGGGGGAAAGGGGGGTTAGGGGGGCTCATTAGTGGCCCAGCAGCTTCACAAGTGTCTCACATTGATTTGAGTTTCAATATTCATTTGAGCGAGAAAAAAACTGATCCCCGTACATGTAAACTTTTTCAAAATTATGTCTAACTAAGTTATAACGTAGTACTTAAAAAATACGCTATTTTAATAAGTTATTATAAATAACCAGCTGCTATACTGTTTCGAAATTTGAAGGGGACGTAGAAAACATTTTTGTGTATTTCTACTTAATAAAATAGTTACCGGTACACATTCAATCATGATTTAAGAAAAAAACTCTTTTGGACCTTACTAAAAAAACAATGTGGTTTTTTGAGTGTTATCTAAAAATTTTTGTATGGGGTGAACAATCTAGATTACCTTGGCAGCCATGTACTACACGCTTACTCAAAATTCTATTGTATTAAAAAAAACTTACCTACATTTTTTGATGGAATTGTTTGGAAAGATTTCATACAACATGCAACAGCGAAGCAAATTGCCATTAACTGAATAGGTTTTCAAAAATAATAACAAAACTAACCGATTATTTTTTATTAGTTTTTAGTTAGATTGAGATTTTTTTTGCTTTTAGGGGTTATTGACTTGTCAAAACCCAGTTGATTCAAAAGTAGTTAATATTTTGACATTAACACAATATTGAATGTATAAGTTAGCCTAAAAATACGATCAACTACGTAAAGTTTGAACCAATAAATCCAGGTGGTTTCGGCCACATGTTGAAAGTTTATACAACACGATGTTGGAATATGTTATAAAACACTTGTATCATAGACGTAGGAATACAATTGACGCAAACTGTCGTTTGTAAACTATTTGAATTTGTTGAAAACCGTCATTCGTCAACATTTTAAAATGTTATATAAAATATTCACAACAGAATTGGCAAAGATAGATAACACATCACAAAAAAAAAATTGTACCTATATGAGTGAAGAGAAAGAGACAATTCTTTCGATTATCTAAGTGGGCTCAAAGAATATTATTTATCTCTGTAGTAGTATAAATATGTACTATTTCACCATAAACAATCAAAAATAAAATGTGTTATACGAATGAAAATGAAAAAAATAAAGAAGTAATAAAATAATCAACATATATTTTATTTATTTAGAATTTTGATTACTTTTGTTCTGACCAACCGTCCCTAGAGAATCGTTTACGTTTAGTTTCCTCGTTTTGGGGATTAATTTAAGCCAATTATCCTTTGAAGGAATAATACCAGTATAAATCTTATAGTTTTTTTTTAACAATTACTGGACGTAGATATAATAAGTTTGACACTTTTATGACAAATTTAAACAAAAAAAATAGGTAGTTAAGGTACAAATATTGTCAAATTATGTTTTCATAAGATATTTTCGATTTAGATGAATAAAAGGTTGCAGAAAATAAATTTAAATTTTGAAACAATTTTATTAGGTATAAAGAAGGATTATGAAGATTTCCATAATTATTTTCTAGATTCGTATTAAAATAGTTCAATCGATTTAATATGAGGATCCGGTAATAAAAAAAATAAATTCCTACTTATTTTTTTTCATTTCATTGTTTGAAATATTTGTTGTTTCAACGTTTACCCGACTTATTGTAACGTAATATTCCCCCATTCTATTCCTTCAGACCTGAAATCGTACTCAGATTCTATAATATGCAATGATTCTTGAAACAACATAAATCTACCATCAACAATACTTATTAAATAAAAACTATTACTTTTAAACTGACCAATACTAACCAGTGCCAACCCTGAACAGTTTCCCTAATTAGTGATTTAACATCGCAACCTGGGATTTTACAATGATCGACTGGGACAGGTGGCGTCGTCCTATAATCCAGCTACTAGGAGGTGTCGAATTGTGGATATTTATAGGCATGCACTGTGGATGCGATGCTCCCTGGTGTGGATTAACGTCCGCACGGGTGAGTACTACGACTATCCGCAGTACTATCCTGATAATTAGACCAATTCGTAATTACCAAGGCAAAAATGTGGTTCGGATTCCACTCTAAACTGTAGGTCCCTTAGTTGCCATTAGCTGTATGGGCTATTAATTAACAGCTGTGTCTAAGGAATGTCGGCATTAGTCACTAACAAGACTACAAGATCGCGCCACTCATTCTACACTCATCTCCATTCATATTTGGCTTAAAATACCTACATTGTATGGTCGCCATTTCATAGAACAGTATTAACAGTATTAACCGCCGTAATAATTGATTAACGGAGCAGATCACACAACACCTAGAGCATGTAAACACTTCCCACGCAGGGACAGAAATAACCACGCAGGTAAATTTGAACCTACATTTGCTTGCATTGATTCAATTTCCCAGTTTGCGAGCGAAAAACGACAATGTTGGACGAGACAGACTTTTGTATTTATATCACGGATATTTCTGTGCGGGGATCTCCATTCGACGTCAAATATAACATCAAATTGTCCGCGAGAACTGAGTTTTACGATTCTTTCTTCACAAGTTGGTATATTGTGTTTTGTCATCTCTCTAAGCAGTTATTTTGTATTGGGAACTTTTGCTTTGAGACATTGAATCGTTGATTACAGACAAACGTAAACATTCTTATCGAATGTTTTCTAGTGTAAAACAGTTTATAACATAACAAAATTTGCGTATTCTATACAGTATTTCACTTCAAAACAATTAATTGTTGAAAATATTAAAAGTCATTTTAACAAAAAATACTTTTTCACTGTTAAATAGAGACGTTGCTTTCCTATGTAAAAAGTTGTAAGCTAATATATTAATTTAAAAGAATCGTGTCTAGAGGTAAAATGTTTTACCTACGACCGTTTATTAAAGTAGCCGTTTCAGTACAGTTATTAGAATTGAAAAGTATCTCATAACAGCATTGTTTACTTTCATAACAGCGTAGAAATGTAACGCTGGCACCAAAACTTGCGGCATCCCCCCAAAAAAAATCTGCGGAAGAATTAGCTAAGTGTATAAGATGTGTCCATGAAAATGCGTCAGCTAATTTTTTTTACCCTAGGGATAAAGAACTACTTCATACCCCTAACTTTTCTATATTGAAAACCGTCATTGTTGCTACAGTATAATGATATATACAGGGTGTATATAAAGTCTCGCAAGGGCTTAATATTACGTAATATTCGATTTACATAATATAGGGTATAACTAGGTCATTTTTAATTTTAATAGATTTTTATTTATAAGGGTGTTCATTATGGATGATTTAGGATACATGTCAAAATATCCAGGAGGTTACTGGAGTTATTTGGCATACAGTGTGTTAACACTGAGTAAATTATTTTGAATAGGTGAAATAATGATTTAGGATACATGTCAAAATATCCAGGAGGTTACTGGAGTTATTTGGCATACAGTGTGTTAACACTGAGTAAATTGGTATTTACTCATAACAACACGAGTAACGGACCAATGAGGTTCAAGGATTGAGAGAGATGTAAAATTGTAATGATTCAAAATTCAACTAATCAGTTGTTCAGGCCAATTTAATTGTTGATTGATGCAACTAGTGTTTGATACAATATTTCGTTGCATCACCGTCACTGGCAATGAGAGGTTATAAACGAAAACATAACCTCTTTTAGAAGTTATGAGTAGTGATTTTTAGTAATTAAAACAATGTCGTAGGTAAAGTAGTGTACGCAACTCGCGTAAATAATGTTAACGACACTCGTAGAAGTTTTTAAGGCACTCGCCAAGGCTCGTACCTTTAAATTTTCTACTCGTGTCGTTAACACTATCTTTACGCAATCGTTGCGTAAACTACTATTACAAAATAGATTCACTACAGCAGTGAAAATAAATAAATGGTTCAGTTTCTATTAAATTTGCAAAAACAATTGCAATTTATTGCCGAGTAGCTGTATCGTATTCGCTTTATGATAAGGATGTCTACCACTGGTTCAATCTTA
The DNA here is from genome assembly GCF_028750875.1 of Macrosteles quadrilineatus. Lineage (NCBI taxonomy): Eukaryota > Metazoa > Arthropoda > Insecta > Hemiptera > Cicadellidae > Macrosteles > Macrosteles quadrilineatus. Next base: position 216,054 of record NW_026542623.1, on the reverse strand, counting down.
AAAATCTTCAGTATTTTTCAAGTCCCTCTATGGACTTGAAGTAGGCATTACATTAATTTCCGTGCTTAAAATTGTAAAATAACTAATTTATAGACAAACATAGTTTTTGATGTACAAAACAGCTTTCTTTCTTTTACAACCACTACTTTTCTACTATGTCTAACAGAAAAGGGAACTTGTCCAGATTCCCTTAGATAATTATTTTAAGGGAACCAAGTTTCGCAGGCGCTCAATAATTCAAACCTGTGGCTCTTTAAATAAGTTAACTACCAAAGCAAGACCCCCGACCACTAAATGAGTCGTAAATTATACGCCTTTGGGCTTGCAAACTACAATTTATTCTATAAAAAAATAAACCTTACTAAGGTTTTGTTACTGTTAATAGTTTTTGTACAAGCCTGCTGTGTACTTTTCCATAACCGTTATCTTAGAAAACACAACTGTCATTTAAAAAAAAGCTACATTGAGTCTACCAATTAGAGTCATTTTCAATTTTATGTTCAAAAGTCAGTTAAATTAAGCCTCTGGCAGATCTGCATGTAAATTTTCGTATACAATAATATTAACCATATACAAATAAAATAGCAACAATTTCAAACTACATTTTTCTAACCCCATCAACTAACACAGTACGAAAAACTGTTTTATATAAAAGCACTGAGGTGTAGCTGGTGTATACAGGATACAATTTTATATTTTAATATCCAAAGTCAATGGTAATATACATTACATGAATAGTTACATTGTGTGAACGAGATTAAATTGTGTAATGAGAGGATAATGTAAACACAGGATGACATTGTTCTGAGGATTACATTGGAGAAGGGCGTATTACAATGTTACTGCAAAAGATTATGGTTATTACAATGCAGTGGTTTTATCGTTAATTACATTGCAGTGTGACTTGTTAAATCTAAATGTAGATGGATGCACACAACAAATATGGTAGTAGTTTTTACACTTTATTTGATGAGATTACAACATATTTAGCATCGTAATAGAAGTATGGATTTGGCCTAAAATAATTGCATTGGCTGAAGTAGACATAGCATTGATATGGACGATTTCTAACAGGGTTTTTTGCTTAAATATTAAGTCAAAATTACCCTCTAGCAAAGGAAAGTATTTATTTTTTATTTGTTATATTGATAGTACCTAAGCATTTTTTTATTATGACGATTCCTGCGACGAAATACCCTTTTAAGTTGAAAATGATTAAAAATTTAGAGTAAAGGAAACAAAAAAATGGGGTTTCCTTCGAAAACTTACTGTAGTGTGTCAATTAAGGTTATTAATATTGTAAAACTGGTATAGGCTTCATTTTGGAAATTTAATCCTACCATATTTTCGTTTATTTAAAAACTATCAACTAGAATAAAATTGTAGATCGAACTAAACTATAAGAATTAGGTTTGGTTTAATACAAACATTATGTGAAACCATAGAAAAAGTATTTGTCAAAAAAATAGGAAGAATCAGTATTCAATATCTATGTTGTAGAACATTGGTTTGCATCAAGTAAGAAGATAATTAATTATATTGTATCAGGTCTGTATTACATAGGATTATTATACAATCAGCTGATTCATTCATGTCATAGTTATCGTGCGAAACGGTATGAATTAATTATTCTTGATTTGATATTCAATTCATTTATACTTGCGCATTTTACTTCAAAACGGGATATTAATACTAAATTTAACACCTTAAAATGCTTGAACTTTTATTTAATTTTGGTAATTTTAAACGTATTAAATTACACCCGGGCAAAGCCTGTATTTCGTATAAAACACAAAGGAATTAAAAATTATTACCATACCTATCTAACTTCATGTTTCGTAAGTCGTTTAGACTATCTGAAATTGTATATGGTACATTAATTTGTGTGCAAATATTTCACTGTCAAATGAAACAAGTAGTTTCTCATGGAACTGTTTCGAGTACTGTAAATTAATGTTGCAAGCACTTGTATATGTATGTGTTTCAAATATATAAACAAAGGAAACTAAAAATGAAACAAAGACAATAGCCTTTGAACACTAAGGTAAACATGAACAACATGTATCCAATATATAGGGTGTCCCACGAAGGGGTTTAAATGTTTGATTTTATATTACGTGCCCATTCATGCACCAAACTTGTTTAAAATTTACACAGTTTACAAAGTAGGCTCTAAAAATATTCTGGAAAAATTTCAACTCCCTAACCTTAGTAGAAACAAAATGGCGGCATATTGAAAACAATACTTTAAAAACATTAAAAAAGGTATTTTTGGTTTTATAAAATATTATTATCAGTGTGTTGCTGTGGATGGGTTACGGTTTGAATAATTTTGGACATTAAAGTTATCCATTAGGCTATGTTCTAGTTTTTTTTTATTTAAAAGTCATATTGCCCTGGAAAATAACAATAAAAATATTTTATAAAACCAAAAATACCTTATTTAATGTTTTTAAAGTATTGTTTTTCAATATGCCGCCATTTTGTTTGTACTTATGTTAGGGAGCTGAAATTTCTCCAGAATATTTTTAGAACCTACTTTGTAAACTATGTAAAGTTTAAAAAAGTTTGGTGCATAAATGGGCACGTAATATAAAATCAAACGTTTAAACCCCTTCGTGGGACACCCGGTATTTAAATAGAACACAGTAACACAGTAGGGACCGCCTACAGAGTAGAATCCCACACAGAAGGTATTGTTCCTTTATAAGTTACATTTTCTTTAGCTAAAGTTGTGACTATGGTGCTATGCTTACAATAAGTGTTTCAGTTTAAACTGGTTAAATAGTGTGTAACTGTCACATAAATTAGTAATGTATATCACTCTATATTTCTGGCTTAATTTAATTACGTAATTATATTCATACACAACATTGGAATTTTAATTTATACCAATGATTTTATTGCAGTGTTTTCTTGTTTTCTTAGTCAAAAGATGTTTACTATTTCCTGCTACTATTTATAGCTGAAAAATATATACTATTTCCAGTCTAATAATATATTTGATACATATATTGACAAACAAATCAAAGTATTAAATAAGAAGAACAAAACAAACTGAAATACAGGTGGCACTGGAGAGATGAAGACACCCTATGATTCAGTCAGTTTTATTTTGTCAGTGACAGTGATAAGACAGTGCTGGCCAGCTTATATAACTTTTATTCCATTTTAATAATTGATCAATATGACTAGTTTTTACTATTGTGACTAGACAGTGTGTGATTTAGACAGTGTTTTAAAGAATCTTTTGACATACCTCAATGTATTAATACATTGATGATGTGGTTGCATACAATGACCTGACGAAGTTCCTAGACACGAAACTAGTTGTCATACCAGCAACTGTGGTTGGATAAGGTAATCCTTTTATTTTATCAATAATATATTCCAACGAAGGGTCACAATGAATAACATATACTACTATAACAATCTCGAGCTCAAATTTCAAAACACACGAAAACATTAATACCAAATACAAAAGTGTACCTGTATCTTTAAGGAAAAAAAGAGTAGTATAATTAATTATAGTCCAAATACAAAAATATTATTTGATCTATACGCTTTACTCTGTAAATTGAAATTTTAACACGGATCTGTTAAACCAAATATTTCTCAGCTGAAGATGAATTGAAACAAATTGAAAACAACAACAATACAAAATCAGCTGATTCAATAGTTACATTGTTTTGTGGTCAGCTGGAAGTGACACATGTGAACAACCATTGTTCTTGGTGAAGAAATAGTTAGGCAAATTGTAAAACAGTGGTTTCAGATAAAGGGGTTAATGCTGAGCTTATCTAAACATACATTCATTCAAATTACCTATATGGAATATTATATTGAAGTACTGAAGTAATACTTTACAGTAACTTTTATTTGCCTCTGTAACTTGTTTATTTGATCAGCTGATACGATTGTTTACGTTGTCTTAATATTTTCTGGCCCGCATGGGAAATAAGGGATTTTAAACATTGCAATATTAAGGATGAAATAGTAAACTCGGATTTTTTTCGACATAATGGTCTATACTATTTTCTATTCCAGATAAAAGTACTCACAATTTCTTTCATTAACTAAGCAAAACTATTTTACATAATATACGTAGAAGTGAATTTTGTAAATAAACTTTCATAAACCTGTTAAACTTTGTCAAGTGAAAGCTACAAATAATTTCACCTATGTGAAATAATTATATAGGCTACAAACAATCAATAATAGAACGGTTAGAAGAAAATTATTAAAACGTAATTTTGTGAGAAAAATTAATAAAATAAATTTTTGTCATACTAAAAATCTGTTTTATTAGCATTGTTGTAGTTAAAACGTGTGTGTGAGTGCTACAAACCTTTATGTACTCGTAAAAAACCTCCACACTCTTGCTTTCTTAAATTTAATAAACTAAGCAATAAAATGAACAAGAAAAAAATAAATGCACAATTACGACAACATTACAAACAGGCAGTTTTGTTAGCAATGCAAATTGTTCTCCATTATGGTGACCACGACTTTCAGATAAAACACGATTAAACACAATTAACCACTCATTAGTGAAAGCACCAAGCCAACAGCGAGCTTAGGTGATAAACCTTGTTTCTATCAGATTCGGGATCAGAACATGTGTTGCATTGGTTAACATTTCAAAGTCCGTTAATTAAAATAATCGCTTGTATACTTTGTTGAACGATATATATATCAATTATTGTCACTATTATTGTTTAATGTGGGAATTTGACGGTGTTCTATTACGGTGTTACATTGATTTCATAGTGTAATAAGCTACTGTTGAATTGTAGAGCGCGGGACTTCAGTCCCTGAAGTTCTGGGTTCAAATCCCGCCAAATCTCCGATGGATTTTATCTAAGTGATATTGCCGCGACCCTTAGGTCTAGCCTGAAGTAATGTGAAAAATATTCTCAGGCTCGTGCCTAGCGTCCTAGGACAAAAAAAAAACTCTATTGAGATCCTTTGGTCTAACGACTCAAAGTTTTAGTCCGGGGTCGTTTTCCAAATTTCTTTAGGCCCATGGGTTGCGACATTACCACTTAATTAAAACCCAATGGTGATTAGGCAGGATTGAACCCGGAACCTCATGACTTCAGGACTTCAGGCGCTCTAACACTAGACCACCACTCCTTGGTGAATTGCAATAGTAGTATATGAGTGATTTTTTATAAACTTCATAGATTATATTCTGGAGCAAAACTAAAGGAAAGTATTCCAATAAATGATTAGTATTTGTTGTCATGGTGGTTAACTATTTTTAGTTACATTGTTGTACATTGCAAAAGGTGTGCATCCTTAAAGTATGGAAGGGACCAAAATCTTATACACAATGAAATGCTTCATTACGAGAATTTAAGTGCAGAATTATTATACATAATCAACTAGTTTCGGATTTATATAAACGTGTAAAGTATAACATAAGAATCTATAAAGTACATGTATAAACGTCAGTATAAGCTTTTAGCGGTGGATCTTTTGGTTTTTTGTTTTGAGCTTTTAGAGTAGTCTCTCTTATTAGCCTATGTTTCATTAAACGATGTGAAAAATTTATGAGTAACAATCAACATGTGATAATTAATAAAAAAATATTTAAGGTTTTTCAATTCATGAACTTTTGGTGGATGTTCATTAATGTTCTCACCTTTTTTATTCAGGAAAAGTACAAGATTACAACAACAAAAAAGAAAATGACTCACAAAGAGTGAGATCGCATGACCGTCTGACCGGGTCAGGAAGGTTCGTGTTTCAAAGGTAAGTGTGGCGTCTTTGATTTTACCTGAATCCCAAACAGAAACATGCTGTAGGGCTAAAACGCATTGTTAAAACTGACAAAATTTCAATTTCAGCAATTGGCAATATGAATATATCACAAATATGTTACGGTATCCGTCTATGAAACGTGCTTTATTTAATCTGAAAAAATAATTAAATGCCGTTATGGATTTGCAAACACCTTGTCAAAAGTTGTAATAGTGACACGATAATTTATCAGACCTAATTTAGTTATAGGTGTACTTAATTCTGATGGAAAACATAAAGACTAGAAGGTTAGTTCCATCCGATTTATGAAACTGTAGAATTTCATAAATTACATGGTCATTTATCATTTATTTATCATTTATCATGGTCATGGTCATGTGCCAACACAATTATTGAACCAAAGTCTTAAGGATTTAATAATTGTTGGGTAAAAAGAATAATATTTATCAATTTATTTTAGAAGAAGGGTTCATAATGTCACTTAATGAATTTTAAAATAAAAATAGGTAGATAAATATTTTGTTGATTTGTTATTCCTCATGCAGTTTTACCATAGAATTTTAAACGTTATTTTGTATATTTTAGTATATCCTAGTTGAACAAAAAACTACATAAAAACTTTTCAAGTAAACAGCAACAAAGAAAGGATTGCGCTGAGAGGGGACATATTGCTCCCTCCTCATCCCTGACCTCTGTTATGGTTGCCATATGCCGTCTAAGTGCCACTGTATATAGGTTAACTTGGCCTGATACTGCCGATATGTCATCATTTATATACATAATGCAGTGCCGCATTGTAGCTGTATACCGCATCGATAGTTTATTGTATGCTTGTGTTAGTCAGAAAACTGTTTAAGTTTGCATTTCTACCATATTTTTGTGTTTTAAAAGCATAAAAATCGTCCCAGGATAATATTCCCAAGCTAGGGGCTAGTTAAACAATTGTTAAAAAAGTTGAGTTAAAAAAATAAGGTAAAACCTTATACAAATATAATATTGAAACATGTTTTTAATTTTTAAGAAGTAAAATTGAAATTCAAAACATTAACATTAATATTAGAAAATCAAACAGTTAAAATAATGCTTTTGTAAAGGTAATTAAGGAAATCCAATAATTTAAATTTTATGAAGATAGTAATTTAATATATTGTGCAAGTATATAATTTATAGGACAGTATTCAAATTTAGTTTCACTATTGACTGTGTATACTGCAAGAACACTTTTCATCTCATTTTATTTGTTTTGATGTTTCCTTAATGTCGGATACATTTTAGTACATTTATGCAGACTTGGGGTTTTTTCTTTTATTTTAGAGTAAACTTTACACACAACCTTTTTATTTTTTGGTAATATGCCTAGTACTCGTGGACAAGCATTATATATTACAACGAATTGGAGGCTGATTAGTTAAATGTAATTTATCCTAGACTTAAATAGTAAACCAATTACTTTATTCCATTACTTTCTAACAACGCAGGTGCCAATACAATTCCACCTCAATATCCAAAGCTTAAACCTACAGGATCCATTTACAACGTCGATATCCTAGAATGACAGATTTGACACATATTAAGGTTTTATATTGGGGAAACTCGCCCATATATTCTTGGCATTTTCGAAGGAGATTTTACATGGTAAATACATAATAAACTGTTAATAATTATATACTGAAATGCTTTTTAGTTAAGTAGTAAGTTTAAACATTAATTTAATGAAAGTAGCTTTATACGTTTTAGTCATAATTTTAATATAGTTGCATAATTAAAATCTGTAATATTCCTAAACAATTTTAAAGATTTTTTTAAAATTTTCAGTTTAGCAGCTTAATAGCGTACGAATGTTACAATTTGACTCAATTAAATAGTAAACTAAATCATTTCATTTTAATCAATGTGCAGTAAGTTTCCCTTTGAGTTTAATCCATGAACATAAACTCAATTAAAACGGTTACTAGATTATAGAGCTTATGGCAATTATCTAAACAGATTAGAATTCACTCATTTTAAGTGTTGCTCTTTTTGGTTAGTATTTTGTTGATTTTTCAAAAACTTTTATATTCTTTAAGTAAATAATTTTGTAGTTAATTTTGATTGTTGTCCATTTTTGTGTTGTATGTTGTAGTTACACTTGTGAAACAAGCAAATTTGTATTACGAAGGAAAATAATATGGACGCCTCATGCATATTTGTTAAATTCGAATGTGACACACACACCCCATTTTGGTAAAAAAATCTTTAATTTGACTCCCAAACCCTACTCTGTATAAAAAATATGATTCAGACCTAGTGCTAATATGTAGTGCAGACTTTAGGTGTTACTTAACATGAGTTTGAGCACTAAGATGCGGCGGTCTTTCTTGTCTTATCATTAAGAGATAAGACTTGTGCTCGCTAGAACCGCATATTGTATAAGCCGCTAAGATACAACTCTTCAGTCTACGAGTATATACAAGTATTGAAATAAAAATATCATCAAAAAATCTTTTATACATACCGGAAGTAAACTTTACTGAAAATATTCTGTGGATACAAAAACATAAGTCTATGAGAGAGGGTGTTTAAATCCTATGAATTTGTTCACTAAGTCACTGTTATGTGTAAAGGGAAATATGTACCCAAGAAAAAATAACTTGCATGTCACCGCATCCTGCAAAAGTTGTAAAAACATTCGCAACTCTGGACAGCTGACGAAGTAATTGACTGACGAGCACATTGTTGCAATAATTACATCAGCTGTTAGACTGCAGTTTGACAATCTAAACAACATGCAGACTGTACCTGAGGACCGAGCTTTGCTTTTCAAACAACGATGATATGACATAATAATTTTCTAAGAGACAAAGTTTGTAAGCCAAATCAATGGTCCTATGTAATCATGCTAACGAACTATTATTTTTTTTCTCATACAGTATTTTGTCATAAAAAATGTAGATTGAATTAATTTGACATTTATTTGCTATGCAAATATACTGCATGTGTTTGAAAATTGTATTATTTATCAACAAATCTTTTGAACGTGTATTCAGTCGGAAAATTATCAACATTCAATAAAACATTAGGGTTTAGATTTTGCAGTATGAGGTATTTTTAAAGTACCTACTGTCAATATTAAACTAACTCAAGAAATCTTACAAAACTAAATGATTTAAACTTCTACTGTAATAAATAAGAGATAAACTGCCTTTATTAGAGAAATATCAACTTCTAGAAATAAATAGTCAACAATACTTATCCATTTGTATGTTATGATAAACAATTGTACAACTCTACAAAAATGGTTTTATAATCAATATTTTTGACAAAACGTTATTCTTTAATATGACGGCGTAGAAGAACCATGGAATAATATTTCTTTTGTAAAATTCTGACTTAAAATCTCAAAATTTTGATTTCCAAACTCAAAATTTTGACTTTAAATCTCAAAATTTTGACTTTTAATCTCAAAATCTTAACTTTTAATCTCCAAATTTTGACTTTGATCCTCAAAATTTTGACTTTTAATCCCAAAATTTTGACTTAAAATCTCAAAATTTGGACTTTTAATCTAAAAAATTGGACTTTTAATCTCAAAACTTTGACTTTTATTCCCTAAGTTTTGACTTCAAATTTAAAAAATTTTGACTTCCAATCTCAAAATTTTGACTTTTAATCGTTGTTTATCTAATCTCTCAATTTATATTGTTCCTGATATTTTTTTGTTGTAACTTTTTAGTTTTAGTTTGCCTTTGTAATGAAAAATGTTTTGTGCAACAAAATACTTATGAATTGTATACCCTTTTCCAAAATTAAACCTCTAATACTCTTTTTAATAATATTGAAAACATAATTATTTTTATCCTTATAATGCTCCCTTACATATTTCCTTATCGCATATAATCGTAGCTAGTGTATTATCAACATATTTTACATGTTGATAGTTTTATACAACGTTTTCCTCTATGCACATCGCCCTTGACCTTTCTCTATGGAGACGGAAGTAGAGCTGTAATTATCATTGGAAACGCTGCTTGAAGCTCTCGAGTCTTTGTAAGTGAGAAACCCCCCCCCCCCCCCAACATACATTCATCCCCCTCCCTACCATTTCCTCAGGCCATCTCATCTTCATAGGCTGATAGGCTGAAACTGGTCTGTATAAACATTGACGATGTTCCTTTCAGATGTGGTTCTAATTTGTTGTTTAACATTAATTCCAAGAACATAAATTTTAGTTTTTAAATTAACACAACAATGTTGTTGGAAATGAATATGGGGACAATAGTAATATTATGAAATTTTAAGTTAATCAATTTCTGGTGTTTTTTCAGGAAAATGTTAGGCTACTGTATGATAATCTAAAAATTCTGTTTAGGTTATTATAGGTTGGATTCAGTGTTTTTTTTGTGATATTTTACACTTATACACTTATAAGTGCAACCTCTTCAATAAGTTATTTGTACAAGTCAAAATAATGAAAAGTCTTTTTATTAAAGAAAACTTACAATTAATTGCAAATTTTCTATTCCGGATTGATTTCCCTTCTGAAATGTTAGTGGCTTGTACAACTACGTCATGAAACTTAAACTTGGTATGGAATTTCAAGACAGGAGTGGGCATACAATGGTCCAGGATCTAATGAATGTCAATTTAGATGTTATATGTTAACATGTTAAATAATTTGGTAACATTTTTAAGAGTTTTAAATGTCAATTGAAACGACGTACTGGCCTAAATTTTCTTAAATAAAATAAAGCAAGAATATTCGAAAAGCTAAGCACCGTATTTATTATCTATATTATTTTAAACTGACAATCTTTATGAATATTTGGATTGTTTCCTTACAAAAACGCAAAAAAACTCCAAAGGTCTAGCAACACAAGAAGAAAAATTACTAAATCTATCAAAACAGACTCAAAGTTTAAAACACAATAAGGATTTTTCTCCACAAAAGTATTGCAACACTATTCCGGTTAGAGGAAACAGTTTTTCAATCTCCAACGTCGCTGGGAAGTAAATGAAAGAATTGCTTCTCAGTCGCCGATGGTGTTGTCAAAGAACTGATAGGGGGTTGAAAGGGGTGGGGCAGGTGGGGGTTTTGGTGGGGGGGGGGCGAAGTTTGTGCTTACCAAGGGCTGCTTGATAGTCATGATTAGATCAAAACCCGTAATTCACCCGGGTTCTCCTTTACACATTCGATTTATTAAGTTTTCCTTTTGTAGCCTTAGTTGTATTTTTAATGTGTTATTCGTGCATTGTTGTTGTATACAGAAGTAGAAAAATATACAGTAACAAATTTGACAAATTTGTGGGAAAAACATAGAGTAATATTTTAGACTCGTTAAGTTTATGTGATATGAAGCTATTATGTAAACGAAAATATCGAAACATAATTAATATGGGAATAATAATTACCGTTTGTGCCCAACTCACAGAAAACCGAATTATCTTAAAAAAGTTTCTAAAATATCCATTTTATATAAAACCATGCTAATTTTATAACACACAATGATCATACGAGCGTCCGAATTAAAAATCATATCGCATGTAAATGTATGCTTTTGTGGAAAAGCAAACAAGACTTAATTCGCTTATGTTTTTTTTTTCAAGCAAAACATTTCTCTACTCGTCAATGGCGTGCTTATTCTCATAACTTCACTTCTGCATGTAATGGCAAAATAGAAACTTACATTTACTGTTTCGAATAAGAAAACTACTGTGCGTCAATGTTTGTAAAATGTCTGTTTAAGATGCAACAATTTAATAATTTTATTAAACAATAACATGCTACATGAAACCCCACTAACTGCCTATATTTATAGAAATGTATTTAAAAATAAATTTCATCATGAAGCCATGAAACAACGGTTCGTTACATAAGCTCTTATCTGACAAGCTGCATACAGTTTTGTCCGATAACAAGACTGCAAATGTTGTAAGACTGGCAACTTAGCACTGGGAACCCCTCTAACCAGGCGCGGAGGTGTTATATTCCTGGGCAATATGAAATTTAAATTTCGCCGCTAACTCAACTTACAGCAACGATGTGTTGGTTAAAAATGTAAACAATTGTACGCAATTGTATGGTTCCGCACTAATTGGTCCAGAAAGGTTGGAAGTAAACGTGAGCGCTACCTAGCGGAGATTCTGTGAACTACGTCGAGTAGAGCGCTAGTGAGTCGGCGCGGGCGATTGCAGCGCTGCGGTGGAGAAGGTTGGAACTACTGTTGCGATGTTTGTCCGCTAGATAGTGCGGGCTGTATGTCATTGTTGCATTTGCAACCGGGAGAGTATAAAACGGTGATAATACACTTTTTGGATTAATTAGCGATATGTTTAATATTAACTCTACTCTCTCTTATAGATTTGTGATTTTTTATTTATATGATTCAACTAAATAACAGTCTTTGTGTATGTATATGTCGATATGTCCCATAATTGTAGAGAGCTTTTCGATTTTAATTATTCTTATCTTACCAACCTGAAAACTTAATAATCGGTTAAAAAGATTTATTAATACAATATGACTCTTCTTACCTTTGTACATGTCGTCTAAGCCAAAAACCAGAATAAGAAATCTACTTAAGTTTATTCAAAGACAATCGGTTACTCGGTTTACGTGATGGGTTGAAAAAAATAAAAAAATAAAAATAGTTAGCTGTGTTAACATAAACGCACATTTACCCCATTTTTTACCAGAAAACAATGTGTTAAACGTGTACTTCTTAAACCTACGATTATAATTAGTTTTTATGAATCACATTTCTTCCCGAATCTGAAGATTTAGTTTACTTATAAAAATTAGTACAAAATGATGTAATATTTATTTTTTGGCTCATTAAGGAAAGTTTGTTTGGAAAGGGGAGCTACTAAGCTACGGTTTAAAGCTTAGAAACTGTGAGGTTCATCTTATGGCTTCACCTTTGTCACTCTTTAAAGTTAAAATATCCCTTCCCACGAAGTTATTTTAATTTCAATTTCAATTTTGCCTTATATACGTCAAATGAATAATAACACTGAGTGCAATTTTACGACCAAATTATGGTTATGCAATTGCTTTCAAAATAATCAAGTGAAATTATTTTGCATCAAAATTTAATTTCACAACCCTTACAAAAACTGTATACAAATACATGAAATAAGTAAAACTATTAATTTATCCGATGTTACATAATGAGTTTAAATGAATTAAATTTGAAAGTTCATTATGAAAATGTGATGTGTAAAATCCAAATCCAAACTCCTTACAAATTACACAACACCCTACAAACTAAGGTTATGAAGTTTCCTCAAGAAAATCGTGTTTCAACTTTTAGAGAGTATTCAAAATTTACACAACCTAAGGGGATTATAGGAACAAGTTGGTGCAAGTTTAGATGAGCCGACTTTAAAAAAGTTCATCAAAATATTTTAAGTACAGTAATTTAATTTTATACCCGTAGACAACATTGTTGCTATGCTGGTACTTGCAAGTTTTAGTACTTTCCTGTTTGTATTACCTGTGTTATCAAGCACAACAATCGGTGCTAAGACTAACTTTCTGCTTGAAAGCCACTAAAACTTTCAAACAAAATTGGTACTTATTTTTTTGAATAACATTACTTCACAAAGATTAAAGCCCGTATATGGTTTTAGAATATGTACACACATTAGGGAAGAAGTTAATGTCAACTAAATTGGCAGTATACATTGGTTTAAATCAACCTATTTATTCTTAGTGATAATTTATGTCAACCTACATATATTATTAATATGATACATGACACTTTATGAACAATCAGGCTTTTTTGTTTTAAAATTTAACCCCACATATTATATAAAACAATGTTCGTCTAGGTGTGTAGATTTGCAAACTGACCACGTTTTTTTTTAAGTACCTAGTGGATTTTAAATTTCCCATGTTATCCTTATGAAGAACATTTTTGTTTACATTATGATCAGCTGGATAATTTATTGCTGTTAATATTTTGATTGCAACTTAAAGAAACGTGTGCTGCAATAGTTGTGTAACTAGTGGGCAAAATGGCACTTTGCTGCACACGAGAGCAAAATGCGGCTATTGCGGAATGATCTCGAGTGCAGCAAAGGCCTTTTGCACTCGTGTTACACATTATATTTTTCCTACAGTCACTATAAAGCATATAAATAATTAGTCTTTCAAACACTCTACAACACGTTTTTAGGTTCAGCTGGCAACACAAATAGGTGCCCTAGAGAAAGTAGTGCCCAGTCCGTATCACTCCCCTATTTTTCCTCGGCAAGAAATGTGCTCCGTGACTTGATAATATAGTTCCGTATGTTTTTGTAATTTGAAGTGGTTTCCGCTCTTAAAAAAATGCTTTAAAGGTATTTTCTTGTTTATTAAGATCGTAGGAATGTTTTAAAAACGTTTAAATGAAAAGTCCAGAAAGTTCAGAAATACCGAAACTATAAACACGAAATGACAGGTTAAATCGTAGTTATAATAGACAATCAGCTGCTCATAGCATTATTATCTTTAAGTGTTGCCAACCTATTTCCAAACGTACACGGATTCCCGGATTACGTGCATAATAGAACCACGCTGTTTTGTGTTGTTTTGTTGGAATCCTGATGTACGCCAAAGTATAAACCGTACGACAAAGTATAAATATGCAGCAGTTAGCAACTTTCTGTACTATAAACAGTACAAGGACGCCAACTTTGTCGGGTGACTGTAGGAAAAGAATATTTAACATTTGTATAGATTTAATAGTACCAATATATGTGTACATCTATGAAAACAGAAAAAGAAAATTATTCTATAACCATTTATTGTACATTTTATAATTTTACCCGGGCAAAGCCGGGCTTTGCTGCTAGTACGTTTTTATTGATAGAGTTAACCTAAAATATGGTAAGAATATTTCAAGTTAACCCATAAATTGGGACTAACGGTATAAGTTAAGCCACCAATAGTTCAGGTTAACCTAAGAGTGGGTAATATCAGTATTGGTTAATATTGGAATTTATAATTTAGATACATTTGTTTTCAGATGTCAACATTTTATGTAATCCCATATGTAGGTAATAATAGTGCTAACATGGGTTAAACTGTATACTTTATACTTAAATATAAATACACACAGTTAGATAAATACTACAAAAAAAAACATATTCTTGATCAGGGGTATAGTATAGGTGCAGAGGAGATGGTTAATCATTTTATTGAATTTTCCAAATCAAATTTGTGATTTAAGTCAATTATTGTAATTGGTTTTAAAGTTAATTAGATGTCACATGAGTTTGAGTAAGAGATCGTTGTATAATGCATTGTAATGGAAACATATGTACTAAGACAAATTTGGAGCTATAACTTTAGACAAACAATCCTAAGTTTTAGTGGTGCACACGAAATATTTACAATCTAATACGATAGAATTACAATCTAAATAAACATTATTTACCTGCCTTAAAATAAATAGAAAAATGTTAAGTTTTTGTTATACACAGAAACTATTTTCATAACAATGTACAATGTATACAATATCTCAATGTACAATGGAACCGACCTAAATTTCCAAAATCTGGACAAGAAAAGCGTAGCAGAAACCAGCAAGTTGGTGAAAAATGGTGTTCAATAAAAACGAGATAAATATTTTTACAAAATCTCGGAAGTACCGATATAAAATGATTATAAATCTAAATTCTAAAATAATAAATTAATGTTTGAAAAACGACAGCGTATGACCAAGAGAGAAAACATGAGAAAATAATTTGAAATAAATTACAGATTTACGTACTATACTCCAATTCCCTGCACCTTTAACCGTCAAGGAGTTTGATTCTTAAAGGTTAACTGAGAGCTCAAGACTAATTATCGAAGTGTCATTCGCAAACGCTAGTATACAATATCAAACGTTTCATACATTCTGGATTTAATACCTAATACTACGATCAGGAGAACTAAAATCACACCGTAATGTTATAATTCCTTTTTTATTTAATAACAAATTGTTTCACCCCCTTTCGCAACGAGATCCATGCAGTGGTCCGAAAGGCACTGCTCCGAAAGGCAGTGCTCCGAAAGGCACTGGTTCGAAAATCATTTTCGGACTACTGCCTTTCGGAGTACTGCCTTTCGGAGCAGTGCCTGACCATGCTAAATCTGTCGGACCAGTGCCTCTCGCAACGAGCATTTTCTATACCAGAAACAATAGGAGAATTACAAATGTACCAATCATACAACACAATAAACATGTTGATTGAATTAAATAAAACTAGAGGTCGTCCAGTGGTCGAAACTCGACCAAAAATATTTAATGTACAGACTTTATTTTCATTCCACACTTTGAATAGAACATGTGATTGGAGTTTCTTCCATTTGTTTTGATTTTCTGTTTATATTTCGTTGTTATTTCGTCACCAGCATGGCAACTCATAATATCCATGTTACATTTTTCAAAATTTTAAATTCATTTTTTGTGCTTATTTTTGAGCCTATTTTAATTTATAAAGGGATTCTGCACACCTACAGGAAAATAGCTTTCTAACAGTATGCGTAGATTTTCCCTACGATGCACACGAGCTAAGAAAAAAGGTTTTAAAGAAACATGCTTGCCTATTAATATATAGATAGATGTCTAGCAGCATCAAATAACTAATTTTGCTATGAAAAATCCAGGTTTTCAGGAGACGGCAGCTTTTTTTTGGCGAAACACTGGTTTCTGATACAGCAATCCGGGGCAAGATACAATAACTTCAAGCTGCGGTTAGGCTACGTAGGAAGATGGATTGAACCTCAAAACGTCGGGTATTTTCACCAACAATGATTAGGTCTCCAACAAAATTTTAAAAGCCTGGAGCAAAGAATTGAGTACTAATATCCTAACACTACACTTATATCCTAATAGTCTGGTATTTAAATTGCGTAACATTTCTTATTAATTTGATTATCAGTATTACATGAGGGAACAACAAACAGAACCCTAATTTGTATAATAATTTAGGTTATACAGTATGTATTATGACTTTATCGGGTTGTATCTAAAAACATATTGCCTGACTTCAAAAATACAAGTAGGTTTTTACCAAAAGCAAATTATTCTGAAAACAGTTTTTCTCTTCGTTCTATGTTTGTAAAACTTCAGTGTGCAGATATCATATGCTATTTTTAATTCAGGGTTTACTTCACAATTTCACCTACACTCTTTTCTTACAAACAAGCAATAGTTTTCTAACATCCTTTTATTAATCTAAATTGCTTAAAAGTTGATTAAATAACAAGAATCAAGTAGTTAATAAGATACGCTCTATACCAAAACCAACAAAAACCGACCTTAAATTATCTTTAGCTAATACATAAAGATATGTATTATAAGGGGAATTTTTAAACATGGACTTATTCGGTTTCCATGTGTATTTACAACGGATAATCTTAGATTACAAATTATTTTTTAAAGAAGCAAGGAGTAACTGATACCACACAGTATTGAAACAGCGCTGCGGGTGGCAGTATATTGAAAACAAAATTATGTTTACCCACACAATTGAATATTTCACTACAAAGGTCTGATGCCGTTGGCAATGCACATTCTAACTTTTAACTTCTTCCAACAGACTCTCTTTTCTTCCTTGTTGCAGATTGTTTACCTTTGTTAAACGTACACAATACCGTATAGTTGGAGTACTTTCTTTGAGAGAGACAATAGATAATTAAAATCCTTACTTTAGTTTTGGTGTTAAAATACTCAGGGCCGCTCTCCCCAAATCAAGTTTAACTCTGATCGCGGTTTAAACTCTAGTTTAACCTCAGATTCACTTTCCCCAAAATAATTTCTCCGTTTAAACTAGGTTTAAGTTAACCCTAGGGGTGAGGCTGGTTTAACTGGCGATCCGTGGGTTAACCCAGGAGAGAAGAATAATAGCTTGATTTTGATTGGCTCTTGGCTGACTTGTTACGTTCGGCAGACGGCAATGGCAAATATCCTTGTTTGACATTTGTTAAACTTAAACATAACCTAAAATAAATTGAACTGGAAATTTAAGAAATAACAAACCAGAACCTATGTAGACAATTAATTCATGACTATTTCAAATTTAAAGATATAAGGCTAGAGATATACAGTAATGGTTTTAAGGTTTTTAAATGCGTAGAGTAGGCCTAAATTATTATATTTTCGGTAGGTAGTATCGTAGTTGTGTACAATCGATAGGTTACCTTGACCACAGCAACGCAACAGTGGTTGGAAAGTTTGCTCATAAGAAGCCTTTTGGTTTGATTTTATTTTAACACGAGTCTTACACTACACAAAAGTAAATATTAAACATTCGGGCCTAACCACTAGTCTATTATTATCATGTGTAAATTAACAACTACTGCAGTACGCCTAAAATTAAATTTAGTTTAGAAACATCGAACGTGTCTAATGCTGAGTAGCCTAGGCCTGCCATTACAAAGGATAGGCTCTAGTTTTTAATCCACAAACATTAATTTTGCGTCTTTCCCAACATTTTATTTCCCCATGATTGTAAATGCTTTTATTTGATGCATACAGTAGGCCTACTGTTTAATTAAGTTTGAGCTTAAATAAACACAATAAATGAAATGCCTATAAATTAGCATCAGTACATTTTATTAGCCTGCAAATAAAAATGTTTCTTTTTAATGTCAACAATTGGAGACAATGACACGAAACCTAATACAAATAACCAAAACATGAGAAAATTAATGACAGATATGTCATAGTGGGAAGTTAAACAGCTAATATTGCAGACAAAATTGCATAACAGTGTTGCCAACATTGTTGCTTGCAAAGAAAAGCTAGGTTAAACTAAACTTTCATGACAAAATAGTGGGGAAAGCCATCCTAAGTTTAACCCACGGATTAAAGTTAACCGAGATTAAGTTAAACTTGATTTGGGGAAAGCGGCCCTCAGTGTTTAAATTACCACAGCTGATCAGCTGTAAAACAGCTGTTGGTAAATCATTGTATAAAAGGAACATTTAAACAATTATTTTACCTACTTTTATATAATAAAAACTCTTCTTGCACCGTCGATCTAATGTTCACTTTTACAATAAATATTTGGTCCGGTAAATGGAAATGGGCAGGCCTAGTATAAGAAGTCGTTCACAAATTCGTAAAGGAGGGCCTTGTAATGTAGTCCAACTTCGGTCAAACTTTGGAACAATAGCTGTTTCCACGGAATGAATAAGAGTATAATTTACTCACATTTGAAAATGCTATTATCTAAAATCATATTCTTTGTTGCCCAGGGACAATAGCACCACTTACGTGTGATTAGTAGGCAAACGTTCTCAATCAGTTTAAAATTCCAAATAGGAAAACATAATATAAGTGCAGGAGGAGAGAATAGCACAAAAGCAGCAAAAACACAGAATAAACATTGTTATAAAATAATTAAAACACACGAGGCTATCTGCTCAGAATCTGCTGACTTAATATTCTAAAATCTTAATTTCGACTGTACTCGACAAATTTGTCCAGCAAAGTTGAATTTTGTGCTTGATTACTTAAAACTAGTATTCCTTTATTATTCTTCAATCTAAATTACTATGTTTTCATATTATAAATGTTGAGTTAATTCGGTCATTAAAAGAACTATATCCGTTCATGCAGTCAGTGACTTTAATCATACGGTTGAAATGATAAATGTAATGTTATAAGTTAGAATTCTATGATTTGAATTGTACTAAAATGCTATACAACACAATTAATTAAAAGCTATTCTTCCGTAAGAACAACTCCAATCAAGCAAACCTGTTAAGCTGTGTTTGAAGTAACTCTAGGCAAAACGAGAATTTAATAATCAACAGTGAAAATTGGGTAATAATTCGTCATAAAATCGAAAGATAGTCTTGAAATATTGCTAAAGGCATTGGCATGGAATTTGTACAGAAGAATTTTCATCATATATATTTTATTTGCATTTCAAGTTTGGTGGTTTCAAGTTTGAGTGGGCTGAAGTAGATTAAAATTATGATTTTTTTCAGGGTCGGTTTTTAAATGTGAGTCCTATGTTTGTAATGCCAGAAGACACGAAATACCTCAATTATTTGGTTGATATGATTAAAATAATAAGTAAACGATTAAAGAGAAATTAAATTGTATCAAAATACATATACGTATAACGAACAAAAAATACACAGAATTGTATTTTCACTGTATCCGTAGGAACATTTATAGAAGAGCATTTTGTACTAGGTACTGCAGCGATACAACTTCAGAGTATTTTATTAGAACAACAAAAATAGTTCTGAAAGTTTCACCCAGCTCCCGCCTTATGACACGGTTTCCCGCTGTTTTCATCAAACATATTGTGTGGAAATGTGCGACTTTGAGGTTCGCCGCTTACAAAGAGTTTAATTACTTAACTTTAACAAACTCATCGTGAACCGCAGCTCGTTAAAACGTCATTGCAACTCACGTGGGACTAGGCTGTTGTCTACCAAGTTGCACATCGATATGGTTGACTTTGTTTGAGAAAGGGGTATGTTTGGTGAGTTAATGGTTTTGTCGATAATGTAAAGTATGTCATACGATCGTTTTTTGACTTCAATAGTCAATGATAGTATGGTTTATTATATTTAGAACTAGCTGTGTACCCGTTCTACGCACGGGAATCTTATAGTATTCAGTTGAAACCTTCTTATATAAAGAACAGCAGTTGGTTTGCATTTTCAGATATGCTGGCCAAACTATATTATAGGCCTACATAACTTCATTTTATGTTGTTTGTTTTCCGGATCGGTATGACAATCAATAAATGGTTAAAAAGGCGAGTTAGCGTAGCGAATGAGCTAACTGAAGGCAAATGAGCGCAGCGGACGAGCTCCAACCAGGACGTGATTGAGCCATGCGAACGAGATCATCTTGAAAATTAAGAAGTTAAACGGGGCAAAGCCCGCGGGTTGTTAATATAATGTTTAGCAAGACGATATTGGTAACCTGTTGTAAGGAGCGGATATACACGTCTTGGTGTAATGACCCGAGACAGAACTTTGCCAACTTTGCCACGATATTTCGACCCGGTGTTCTCCTTGTGTCACATGGTATTGCGACATTGTTAATAATCTGTTTAACATTCTGATTTTAACAAATTTTCCCTATAGAGAGATGCTATTACCGTAGGTGATACGGAAGTAGCTAGACACGAGACCGATTTGCTTGTTTTATTTCGACGTCCCCAGAGGCCCAAGCACTATTTGTTGAAATATATATAGCCGTGAACATGGCGACTTAAGTAGTTTTAGTCCGATGTTGACGAAATTCGGCACGAATGTGTAGAGTTAAATATATACTTGAATGAGATCGTGAACCAGCAAAATCGGGGAACTTAAGTTAAGTTTTACGAGGTTTTGAAATTTTCCCGTAAAAAATTTACCCCATTTTTACGCTTTAAAACATGGAAATGGCCAATTTTTATTACACCCATAAAGTTAACTAAGTTAAAAAATAATCAGGAGTTTTCAATTTATGATTTTTTTTGTTTTCGTAACCATTAGGCGTACAACAACGCTTCAACTCTCACAATCTTTTTTCAAGCTAAACGAAATAGTTTAGAAATAAATCGCAAAATATTTTCGGAAGATCAAACATGAGAAACTAAAATTTTTACCCCATAAAATCCCTGTTAATCCCCTTCCCCACAGTCCGATCATGCTGGTTCACAATCTCTATCGTATAAATGTAGGTTTACACGAATTGTGTTTTTGGCCCCTTGGAACGTTAAAAACGAAAATGTAAATCGGTTCCGGGTCTATGTCTTACCATAAGACCTCTGGTAACAGATTATTTCTTATATGGGAAATGTTCTAGAATTACGTGTAAATTTAAAAGTTCCTACTTACAAATAAACAAATAACATACTAGTATGTTGATACTATATAATACTTGTGTGACTTATAACACGATATATAATTAGAAACGGAGACAGTTTGAAGATAGTTCATCTTGATGCTATTTGGTATAACACTAAAGCACTAATTTAATAAATTCAAGTTAGGTTCACAAGTTTTGCCCTAGTTTCAACGTGTAGACGATAATCTAGAAAACCAAAGTGCATAATTAATTTAACTTCTAAAAATTAAACCTTCAACGTATTAATGTCTAACTTGTAGCACATACGGTTGATAGCACTAAGAACTGATGAATCATTGCTTTCGAAGTTCAACTAAATTAAAAAAAAAATATGTGAAAACGTTCATGTCTTGACTATTGAGTAGGCCGGTTACTGTGTTCAATCACACAATGATTTAATTGGAGGTTTGATTAGTATAAAAATCATTAAGGGAGTAATATACAACATTTTTAACAAATCAAATGATTGACCACAGTTTTCTTAAATTCACACATAACAATACAAACCCTAAGCTAAATTCCAGGTTAGGTAAGTTCCACGAGTATAGCCTAAGTGAGGACATTGTTTAGGATAAGCTATAAAGGTAGACGAGACAACAATGACAAAAGCACGAAAGTGCTTCGCCTACAATGGGGACTCGTCAAATGTTCATAAGACTTGATGACCTGGGAATTAGCAAGTAGTTTAGAATTTTACAAACTTTCTACGATAAAAGTTGCAAGTTTCATACTGCTACTGGACCCTTGCGTATAGTGGACAAAATAGTTGCAAGTTTGTTTAATCTTGTTTGATATTTTTTACGACTTACTTTTATGAGCTAGAAATCTGTTCGTGTATGTTGTAAAGGTAAAGTAGACGTCTTTTAGACATAATATTTACATAGGTTATACTATAACAAGTTTACTTCAAGTATGGTTATTTGAACAATCTATATGTGTTCGAATACATAATATAATTTTTTCCTTTATGCATTACTTAATTATTGTACATCTGATTACCATGAAATTTAGGGATTTGTACTAAATGACAGGCTATACTTGGGAAGGTATATCCTACTGTTGCCTTAACATTTTGATAGGATTTTACAGTGAGCGCCTAGTAATAGGAAAGTTGGATTCTGAGAAAATAGTAGGGTTTTAAGTGAATCCTGTCAATTTATCCGTAAACCTTTGGTTAGTGTAATTCGATTACCAAAACGAATAAAAACATTCTAGATTAAATATATTATAGAACAAACTATTAAAATACTTGGGTTGGATATGATATTAGTTGGTTCCTCATAATAATGTCCCATTGCTTACATTGTTCACAAAAAATAAATAAAACTATTTACACTAATTTGCGATGTGACAAAATGATTATTGAAAGTTATTTTTTGGCCCAAACCACATTAAAACAAGAATATTTGTAAACTGGTTCCAAAAAAGCAATAAATCATGAAACAAATTTCAGTCAAGTCATTTAAATTATTGCTTTAATCGCTCCAGTTATTCACTTATTTATAGATCCAAATCTAAAACTTAATTTTTATTTCAAACATATTTTAAATTATTGTGCTATTGTAGGCCTATTTAGTAGAGAAAAACTAAAAAATTCACAAATTCACTGAATCACAGTATGCAAAATAACATCTAAATACAAAATTCAGTCAACTTCACAGCAATACTCGAATCAGATAAAATAGGATTAGTGAAAGATATAAACCATGAGTAATGCCCCATTACTCGACAATTAATCTGTTGTTTTATTAGTTCATTAGCATGTGACAGAGAATCTCCATTGCACAGTGCAGTCACTATTTATGTACTTTATTACCATATGCACCTCGTATATGACTAAATATTTCTGTATCTTGGATCTACTTTGATATTATGGCTCAAATCAGTGCAAGGTTTGTGTTATTTTTTAGTTTAAAATTTTAGCAGTTTTTTAATGGGCAGTTTAGTTAATTTTTGCAAATTTATTTTATAACGGATGTTTGGTTGTTTTTATCAACAATCAGAAATAATGGTAAAAATAGCCCCTCTTAAATTTGGCATTATTTTTGATTAAGTGAAGGAAAGTTTGGGTTTAATTTCAATCCGTAATTTGTAAAGTTTATATAAAAAAGAGTGTAAAAACCATGGTTTGTACATTGATATTTTAACCAACGAGTAAATAAAAATGTAAAATTTACCCTAAAATAGTTGGAAATATTTAGTGAAAAAAAAAGAAAAAACTTAAATACCAAATTATGAGCAAATTTGGCATTAAACAGTATCTATCGGTACTTCGGTAATTTGGGCTACGTTTAAAAACACCCTGTAGCTTACATATTGCAGTTGTGAGGTGTTTAGTAGGAGTATGTCATGTTTTAGTATTTATAATATCTAAATCATATTTATAAATACTAATACATCATTCACTAAACATATATCTATTATTTTAATGCAAATACAATCAATCAACTGTGTATAAATGCCCTTCATTTACATATACAGACCTTCACATCTTTACATTTTACGCCAGTTAAAACTTTTGATATACATTCTGCAATGAATGCAAGAGACGTCATACAAAATAAACAGTTGAATTACAACTCATTATTTTTCCGCAGTATTTTTAACGTTCCCTAGAAACTGCTTCCAATTACTGCATTTTCCATTCCAATTGTATCATTACACTTTATGCGCTCTTGATGGTAAAATGGTAAAAATCACACACAACTAATATTCTTGTAAAGAGAGTACCATTGTAGTGTAAGATGTAATAAACCACGAGTCCTTAAAGAAACTTATCAACAGTGCACATTATTAAGGAGAAATGTTATTGAGAGCTACACTTTGGAGACAAAATAAAATTTGAAACAAAATATTAGGCTTCTTTATTCTATATTTATTAATTTAAGTAATTTTAGATTTATATTTTTTTGTAGAAAATTCCATATAACGCTAATTTTCCCTAAACTGCTTGCGGTTTTTGCTAAACGATGCGTTTCAAGGATTTAAGGTCGCGTATCTAAGGTAGTTGTGTGAACCAAAGAAATTAATATTTAATATGTAAACGTATATAAAACTGTTTGTTAAACACTTAGGCTCCAAAACACCATTGGTAATTAGTGTAGTGTTTTTAGGCAAGGGTTAGCATGCGAAATTGAAAGAAACCATTAAATAATGGATATTGAATTAATATAAAGCATTTAGTCGACTGGTAAAAAATATTATTGCTTATCCATTGGGGTTTTGTGCAAAAGATTGCCTTACTTCCTCTGTTTACTTTCAGAACTTTATTTACTCACAAACCTGGGGATTATCAAGAGATTTTTAAAAAAAATAGCATAAAAATATCTTCTGGACCGATGAAATCATTCGTGAAATATCACAACGAAAGCATAAAAAGTTTTCTCAAATACTATACAGACGTTGTGGATTAACATTGAAAAATGGCTGTGGTTGAAGTTCTCTTCTTTTTGACACCTATTTAGTGTAAAAAAAATATTGGTAGGAAAAACTTAAAAATATAAACAAATATTCAATCAAAACATTTTTTGGGAAAACGAAAATTCTTCGTTGTCTTCTTAGCCTGGCC
Organism: Macrosteles quadrilineatus; assembly: GCF_028750875.1. Classification (NCBI taxonomy): domain Eukaryota; kingdom Metazoa; phylum Arthropoda; class Insecta; order Hemiptera; family Cicadellidae; genus Macrosteles; species Macrosteles quadrilineatus. The sequence goes on along the minus strand of NW_026542623.1, from coordinate 190,905 downwards.
TTGCCGTTTACCGGAAATTTGAGCTTTACTGACTAAAGACACTGTACTGAAAAACAATTACTTCTCTCATTTATGAGAACGTACTCAGTAAATATAAGAGTATATACTCACTTTTCAAGATCGTTAGCTCTCATGATAGTCTGTCCCAGTCGGGTTAGAATTTCCAGCATCAGTTCTGGGTCTGCGTCATTCTCAATATCTGTCAGGTATCCCTTGTGCCTAGAAAATACGAAATTGATGATTACATGATCACAAATTTGATAACAGGCTCAAAATACATTTATCAAAGTCTAAATATAGGTAGGAAGTAGTAGTGCGTTTAGCAATATTTGATGGAACCGTAAATTTGTGTGTTTGTGTGTGTGTTCTTGGACTTCAGTGTGGGAGGGATTGGTTCGATTCCCGATGTAACACATATGGGTTGGCACTGCCTTCCCAAAAGCGTTATTTCAGTATAATGCAATTTTGTCTCTCCTTTCAATGTGCCACTTAGCTACGACATAAAGAAATAAAAATAAAAATCTTTTACAAAATGTGTGGTTTTGTAGTATTAGTTGGGCTGAAAAAATGAGGCCTTGAGTAGGGAAACCAGTAATTCTTTACTTAATTTTAATATTAAAAAAAAAAACTTTTCTTATAAAAGAGACAAAAAGTGATTGAATTAATTAAGCCCAAAAGGTAAAGGAGGGTTAAAAAAATTACTCTTGCCATGCACATTTTTGGGAAGTTTTTTGGAAAACCTATACACAATGTATTAGGTGTACCTTAAAAGTAATTTTGGTGATCAAAATTTTGCTGTGCAATTGAAAAAACTCGAAAAACAATAGTTCCTCTAAAAAGGAAAAAACTACAGCAAACCTGTACATATTTCAACTACACATAACCTTATATATTGCAACATGCACACCTTCTGCTCGATGCACTTATTAATTAATTGTCACAACAAAGGTCAAACAGACAAAGCATAAGTAATTGGTTTATGCAACGCTGCATCGTTGTTTCTTGCAACAACTGGAATATTCTCTATGTACATCATTAGTGATACAGGCCAATATTTGATGTGTAGGCCTGTAGAACTGATTGACATTGTATCCATCGTTATCTTTGTGTACATTAGTGGCCGTACTTACAGTAGGAGAGGCTAATGTCTAATGTTAGTGATGTTAGTGATCTGATGAGGTCGTTAGCCTTGTACATTAGTGATTCAGGCTAGAGTCGCAGATCACTGGACTTTCTGATAAGTCCATTATTTGGCCAATTTTACATTTCTTTTTACACATGGGTGCTGCTCTAACGAATCAATATTTTTACAGTGTAATTGTATACCTTTAGTTTTAGGAGAATCATATGGTTTCAATGTCATCAGTTTTACATTGTTCTAAATGTATACACATAAATTTTTGTCGAAAACATGAGTAGTAGGGTTGTTTTTAAAATCAGTTGAATGCTGTTTTTTTTATATTTTGTATAATTCAGATTATAGTTTTTTTGTGAATTTAGCCTACATACTTCTCTTCGAACATGTCCACTTCCATCAGTTCCATCAACACCAATTCTTTGTACTTTTTCTAAAAATTTTCACGACTATTATTTCAAGTTCATAAGAAGAAATTAACACCATAATATTATAAAGTGGGAAGGAAATCTTCGCACTACTCTTTTTTTGACCCCTTCGTACATGTAAAACAATAAAGATACAACAATCGTTAGCTAAAAAATCGCCCAAAAAACTCTTGAACCTCAAGACCTAAAGATATTGTGTTAAATAATAATGAGACCTTGAAACCTAGTATTTCACCCTATTAATTGTTTATGAGTAGGTATTTTATTGTTTTATTCCTAGTTTATGGTCCCAATAAAAAAACTACAAAAAAGTAAGTCCATAGAATTTCTCTCTCAAAATGCACTATGAAAACAATTAACAAATTTAATTCAAGGAACCGAAGCTCAACATGGTCTATTGACAAACAAACATATCCAGCTAGCTTTGAACAGTAAACATATTAACGCCAAATAAAGAAATTATGACGGAATTTAGCAAAAACATCTCAGTCCACGAATATGTTTGGTAAGTAAACGTGAGTTGGAGACAGTTCATAATATCGTCCGATCGCAGCAATCAATCAATCGCAGTCTAATACCTACAGATTGAGCGAGAGGTTCCCGTAATACTCGGGGATTTACCTACATTCGTATTTTATTACCGAATCTGAAATGTTACACGACTGTGGTTATATCGGCTGAGTAACGCAATGGATAAAAATATTCAGTTCGTTTGTGCGTGATAAAACTGTGGATTCAAAAAGTTATAGTTTGAAATAAATATATAGATGTGCAGTGAAATTTATGTATGTTTAGTTTGATGTCGTTATATTTTTGAATTGAGAGATATTTCTGAACCTGGATTATTTGTTGGATTGGTTTGTAATGGATATGTAATTTTTTGATACCTTTTTAATACTTGTAATACGAAATGTTTCCCAAAGCTGATAAATAGATTTGTTGGATAGCTCAAGCAACAATATAATTCAGTCTCAGTTATCTAAAGTACCTCTAATTAGTCTGTAACCGCTTAAGCAAATAACATTTATCACATCACAATCATAAGACATTTGTGCCACATTATGGTTTTGTTGGAAACGTTAATTTTTCTCAACATTTAGGTAAATGACTAGAACAATAGCAAATTCGTGTACTATTAACATAATATATTGTACCTGTACAGTTAGAAAACAGTTAAAGTATCCTCCTTAAATATATTTAAACTAATTATACATTTAAAATTTTATCGTTTCTCAGTAAGGACATATATAAACTTTTAAGGGGTTTCAGTGCATTTTTTCGAATGCAACAATGATTTCAGAGCTTACCACCAAAACTAAACTAACAATTTCGCATAATATTTACCTTTACATTTACTTACATTTACTACCCTACATTTACATTTACTTACCCTGAGTAGGGCAGGGACTGTGTGACGTGACTGATTGACAAAACAACGACCAGGACCAGCACTACAGATGAGCTGAGGACTACAGCTGATGAGGGCATCGTCATCTGAAACATGTACAAGGTAAATGTAGGACTACTAACTTGACTGATTGACAAAACAACGACTAGGACCAGGACTACAGATGAGCTGAGGACTACAGCTGATGAGGGCATCGTCATCTGAAACATGTACAAGGTAAATGTAGTACTGCCAACTTGACTGATTGACAAAACAACGACCAGAACCAGGACTACAGATGAGCTGAGGACTACAGCTGATGAGGGCATCGTCATCTGAAACATGTACAAGGTAAATGTAGGACTACTAACTTGACTGATTGACAAAACAACGACCAGGACCAGGACTACAGATGAGCTGAGGACTACAGCTGATGAGGGCATCGTCATCTGAAACATGTACAAGGTAAATGTAGTACTGCCAACTTGACTGATTGACAAAACAACGACCAGGACCAGGACTACAGATGAGCTGAGGACTACAGCTGATGAGGGCATCGTCATCTGAAACATGTACAAGGTAAATGTAGGACTACCAACTTGACTGATTGACAAAACAACGACCAGGACCAGGACTACAGATGAGCTGAGGACTACAGCTGATGAGGCCATCGTCATCTGAAACATGTACAAGGTAAATGTAGGACTACCAACTTGACTGATTGACAAAACAACGACCAGAACCAGGACTACAGATGAGCTGAGGACTACAGCTGATGAGGGCATCGTCATCTGAAACATGTACAAGGTAAATGTAGGGACTACCAACTTGACTGATTGACAAAACAACGACCAGAACCAGGACCACAGATGAGCTGAGGACTACAGCTGACGAGGGCATCGTCATCTGAAACATGTACAAGGTAAATGTAGGACTACCAACATGACTGATTGACAAAACAACGACCAGGACCAGGACTACAGATGAGCTGAGGACTACAGCTGATGAGGGCATCGTCATCTGAAACATGTACAAGGTAAATGTAGGGACTACCAACTTGACTGATTGACAAAACAACGACCAGAACCAGGACCACAGATGAGCTGAGGACTACAGCTGATGAGGGCATCGTCATCTGAAACATGTACAAGGTAAATGTAGGGACTACCAACTTGACTGATTGACAAAACAACGACCAGAACCAGGACCACAGATGAGCTGAGGACTACAGCTGATGAGGGCATCGTCATCTGAAACATGTACAAGGTAAATGTAGGACTACCAACTTGACTGATTGACAAAACAACGACCAGAACCAGGACTACAGATGAGCTGAGGACTACAGCTGATGAGGGCATCGTCATCTGAAACATGTACAAGGTAAATGTAGGACTACCAACTTGACTGATTGACAAAACAACGACCAGAACCAGGACTACAGATGAGCTGAGGACTACAGCTGATGAGGGCATCGTCATCTGAAACATGTACAAGGTAAATGTAGGGACTACCAACTTGACTGATTGACAAAACAACGACCAGAACCAGGACTACAGATGAGCTGAGGACTACAGCTGATGAGGGCATCGTCATCTGAAACATATACAAGGTAAATGTAGGACTACTAACTTGACTGATTGATAAAACAACGACCAAGACCAGGACTACAGATGAGCTGAGGACTACAGCTGATGAGGGCATCGTCATCTGAAACATGTACAAGGTAAATGTAGGACTACCAACTTGACTGATTGACAAAACAACGACCAGGACCAGCACTACAGATGAGCTGAGGACTACAGCTGATGAGGGCATCGTCATCTGAAACATGTACAAGGTAAATGTAGGACTACCAACTTGACTGATTGACAAAACAACGACCAGGACCAGGACTACATATGAGCTGAGGACTACAGCTGATGAGGGCATCGTCATCTGAAACATGTACAAGGTAAATGTAGGACTACCAACTTGACTGATTGACAAAACAACGACCAGGACCAGCACTACAGATGAGCTGAGGACTACAGCTGATGAGGGCATCGTCATCTGAAACATGTACAAGGTAAATGTAGGACTACCAACTTGACTGATTGACAAAACAACGACCAGGACCAGCACTACAGATGAGCTGAGGACTACAGCTGATGAGGGCATCGTCATCTGAAACATGTACCAGGTAAATGTAGGACCGACCATACAACTCTATCAAATTGACAGACAAGTTTTCTTACTTTTAACAGTATTCAGCTGGCTCCAGTGAAACTAACTGCCTCTTTAACTCTTGACAGAATCTCCACTAAATTACATCAGCATTATCAAGAACCTGTAGAAATACTTAAAAAATATTAATATACACCAAACATTGGTACACTAAACACATGAAACATCATAATAAATGTTATCCCCTCTTTGATAATTCATCCATGGGTATTCTTTTCGGAAATTCTTGACAGCCCTCAAGCGAAAACACCCCAATAATAAAAAATTGTGATCAATTGCATAAACAAATTGTTGAAACAGATGATCATTAAGTGTTGTACTTATAACCTCATTGGAATAGTGGTTTGATGCACACAGTAATTACAAGAGTTGTTAAATTTTAATTGCCATCCGATGCATTATTAAAATCGTAGGTTAGAAGTGGAGTATATAAACTAAACACTAGCATCGTGTTGGCCAGAATTGGTCTGATTGATACAATCCACAGATAAAGGCAGTAATCGCTCGGGGAGTTTTACTCCGTCTGATCCGCTTGCTGAAATCCGATTTGTCGGTGAACACCGCAGGGAAAATTTTCTTCTCATTCCTCACAGTAGGTAAAATTTATTCCTAAATAGAAAAGAAAATAATTGTGTCCAATTTATTGACAGCACGGAATGAAGTGTTCCTATTTGGGTAACCGCAGGTAAAATGTTCTTCCCATTTCCCTAACAGCGGGTAAAATATTTTTCCCACTGCTCTCACTGCAAGTAAAATATTTTCCCCACTTCTCTACTCACAGGTAAATATAAACCTTTATTCTTTCCAGGCTGGAAATATTGGTTTATACAATCCATAATACATCACCCTTGATATTTTGAGTTAGGACTCTAGTCTGGACTTCCTTGGTCTGGAAGTTTTTACACTAGCACTTTGTTTACACGTTTTAAAAGTTTTTCAATTCAAATGAATAGGTGATCACGTCTACGTATGTATGTAGCCTATGTCATGAATGATCTAGTGCGGACTTTCTATGTCCGAGATAGAGTACCACCAATTACCAATTAATTACCAGTTGGGTTTGGGTATGTGATCATTCCGTGGTGCCCTTTGCCAACCTTAAGCTTTAGGTTCACTCTAAGGCGAGAACTTTTTCTTTATTAGAAACTTCCATCCGCTAAAAACGGAAATAATTAACCCAACCTGGTTGAAACAAATACAGTATTTTAAAACTTACTAAGCAGTGTGGTGCCTACACAACAATTGGTACATAACAATTGGTGCCTGTAGTTGTTTTTGTACCAGCTTTAAACGCCTCAGAAGTTTAAATTGTAGGCTCATTGTAAAGTTGGAGGGAAGGAAGCTTTAGCCATAGTTAAAAACCCTAACTTTCTGAAACACATTTTATTCAGCTGAAAAATGTAGCATTGGCAGTCGGAACACATTAAAAACATTTCCCCTCTAATCTATCTGTTTCTAAGCGTCATCGATTTGGCTCAAAACTATGTTTGTTGAGATAAGTTGCACATCAATCGAACAAAGATGACATTTGACCTTGATTATGACATGTCAGATCTAAAGGTGTTGACATGAAAAGGTTCTCTGCTGGGAGACAAGTTTAATTACTGTCTCACCTTTCGAAATTACTCTTCTCTAGTTGCCGAACTAGGCTACATCTCTTAGACTATACGTGATTACATCATCAAACTAGTTTAATTGATGTGTAACTTTAAATTAAAGTTTTTTTAGATATTAATAATTTGATACAAAAAAATGAGGGTTCTTGTAGAATGCTTTGTAATGTTTGGAGTCGAGGTCTGATTTCTAAATTAGTCAGCTGATTTTCTGAAGAAAATAGTCCCGATTTATCAAAATAATATTGCATCGTTACCAACATGTCTTTGTGTTTATTATCATATCATGAAGATAGGTACATAAATAGCAGTAACAGCTGTTTGTATTTAATTCAGCTGTTCACAAAGAAGGAAACCACTTTAGGAGCAAGTTAATTTACGTAAAAACGTATGCAATAATTGCACAGTATTATTAAAAATCTAGTTCACTTCCCTCACTCATTATTTTGAGTTCCTGTAAAAAAATAAAAATTTAAGCCCTAGTAAATAAAATATACCATAACTTGATTATTTATTTTTGCCTTCTTGATTAATTAGTGTATAATATAATATCAAAGTGTACCATAACTACATTCATCATGATAGGATTCGTGCATCAAACAATATTTTTTAATATCATTTTTAAACATGTCGTTTAAAAGGATATGTTTTCCCACAGAGTTTGATGAAATAGTGAACGTTTAAAGCTATCCCTGAGTGGATATCCTAGTGGTTTATTGTATATCCAGCGGATCCATGAAACCCAACGAATAAAATTTTGACAAATGTCAACTGATTTTTGTCTAACTCATTTTATGACCAGAAACATTGATTTATTTACAAAAACATTATGGTTCACCTGAAAATGCAGGGTGAGTAAATTAAAAATGACAATTTTTGTACTAAACTTGATACAAATGACCTCGTTTTTTATTTATTATTTTAAAGAGATTCCAGTGCTATTGTATTCACCTACAAATATTGATAGACAACGATTATCTTTTAACACCAAAAAGTAAAAGTGGTCATAGTATCCACATAACTATACTCGTTCCACAATATTTAGGCGGTTTGAGGAGAAGTTCCCCCACCACCTTTTTTGTACTTTGGTTAAACAGCTGTTAAGCTATTTAAAGGTATTTTTAAAGGTAAGGATGGAGTGGAGGAAATAGATTTCTTCCCTTAAAACTGCCTAAATATTGTGATCGAAGTATAGTTAGTATACATCATGTAATATTATTAATGTAGTTCATAGTTAATGAATAACATAAATTCTCAGAGGATAGTAACGAAGTGTGGCAGCCTGATTAATTATTACTAACCTTATTGTTTGTTAAATTGTCCACTGTCAAGTTTCATTATCATTAACACATAATGTTTGTTTCTTGTTACTTAGCTTATTTGTAAACTTATCGTACTTAATGTTACGGATCGACTCTTACAAAAATAATATCACTAAACAGTATAGCAAGTCTTATAGTTCACTTTAGTTTTTAAGAGAAACATTAATTCAACATCAGCGTTATCTAAACACTATTAACATAAAACAAGCTTAAAATGTTTCGAAAGGATAATAGACGTTCGAGTACTAGAAACGTACATATATATTGAAGTTTGTTACTGTGTGCTTATACACAGCCTAACATGGTAATCTTTTACAACAATTTTCAAGCTCAAAATCTTTCAGAACCCAATTTAACCTAATGGGATCACAAGTAGAATGTCGGTAACATAACTTTGTTACGTAATAAATAAGTTAAGTTACGGTGATTTTGTCCCATATCTCTTAAGGGTTGAGGATCGTTCACTCTGTCCCCTTCTCCGACATTTTGGTTGTTGGTAAACCACTTTAACAGAAGTAACCTTGTTAACATGTTCAACAACATCCAAAGCAATTTAATGATGAATACATAATACATAATTGATGCGAATATGAGCAATGTTAAGTCGATTGTAAGACAAATTTACAGTTATAAGCCTTCTCTATTCATAACTTTCCAAGTGCAATTTTGGCTTTAGTTGATAATGGACAAATAAAATAAACTATACACGAGAGATGAGTTGATGACTTATATTAACTAAGGAGATTTGTGAAAAGGTACATAGAATAAAAATTAAACTTAAACAAAAACTACAATGTAACATAAGTGAAGTATATCACCTGGTATTGAAACTGATATTGGATTAATTATGTACAAGTCAGGAAATGATTTTTCACAAACAGTCTTAATGCTCTTTAAATCTTCTTTCCAAGTTTATTTGAATCTTCATAACTGCATTTTAATATACAATTTCATTTGTAAGATCTACGAAAAATTAAACATATTAATAATTAATTATATTTTAGTAATTTAGGGACAGAACTAAATGTACAACGAATCTGGGTTGTGATTAGCTTCTAAATAATCAATTTTTAAAACTTATAATAAACATGAGTTACTGTAATACTATTTACCAATTCAGTTTTAACTTTTAACAATCAATTGCTCAAGAGCACAAAATTACACCTTAAAAGCGTCACTGATCAAACTTAATTTAGATTCAATCAATTTTTTTATTGAGATTTCTTTAAGAAATATACAATAGTGTCATTAAGAGATTTTAATCCGAATATTCACATAAGTTAATGTTGAGGTTATAAATATGCATCTGTCGAGAGAAAAGATGGAGGACATAAGAAAAATTTATTATTAGACATTTAACGACTTAAAAATCGACCAATCAAAATTTTGTACAACAGCAAATAAATTCTATGAACAAATAATAAAGAATAGAGGAGTAGGCAAGCAATACTAAATACAGATCGTACAGTTAAATGTGGTAGAAAACTCAAACAATAACATTAAAGGTCATGAGGTGGGAATAACGAAGAGCGGACGTTAGTGTTTTGTGTTGTGAAAAATATCACTGGAGTTTTACACGTGTTTGGATGCGTTTAGAATCTGAATGGTTTATTGCTGTAAGATAAAATATACATAGGGGAATATTAACCGGAAATGATATATTACACAATAACTAACATTCGTAATTATTGCTAAAAGGCTACAAAGAAAGCTATTTACATTGTACGATTCTTTTGTAAATAAATACTTAACTATGTGCCGGCATCCACTTTATAATATGTAATCAGGAAAAACACAAAAAATTCATTTTCCTTATGGTGGGCTCTGGCTCTGGGCCCTTGAACTGTGGAATTATCATAGGTAAAAGGTGACTGGTGGGATTTGAACCCGCAACTTCATGACAAAAGTCCCGGGTTCCAACCACAAAACTAGTCGCTCCCCTAATATAATGGTAGGTTTACACTTAGTGGGAAATCGCATAAATTACTGTAATTATTTAAACATTATGGAATAATGTAACAAAAAGAGGAAAATCGTTGTTTAATGAAATATGTTTTGATACACTCAATTTTAAAAGACTATTCTTTCTATGCATTTTTAATTGTTTTTATTCTTTGGTTGCTTGCTAGCTACATAACAATTAGGATCTAAACATCTTACTAACACCTAAACCAACAATATGTATGACTTCACAAGCAAATAAAAGGCTTTAAACACTCAATCAAATCAAATAATCAATAAAATAATGTTTAACAGCTTTAAAATTAAATACATCCTCCTCAGAAAGTATCTCATCAAAAACTGTATTGGTTCTTAAACTAGTATTTGTAACACTTTATTACTTTTATTTTAGAAAATTATCATAATTATTATTTAATAATATTATCATAATAGGGCATCCATAGGCTGTCTACACATGATGATCTACATATTGAAAAAATATCAAAATCCTAAAATACTTACAAACATGACATTCAGAATCCAAACTTGTATTTATGAATTAAATATATTCTGGCGAATGTAACCATATAATATATATATCCTACTAACGTTGGCAAAGAAACTAAATGTGCAATAAAGATTGACGAAAAAATACCACCACCAAACATTACTGTAAATAAATAATAGGTCTAAAACAAACCTAAAAATAATTTTACATATTTTTGATATGATAATACCTGTTTATCTCTACGTAAGATTTAATAAATGTTAACAGGTAAAGCTCGTCTCCCAAAGGTCTGCCTTTGGGAAATACGATCCAGACAGAGTCAGACAATGGGATCGTCTTCTGCTTTTACAATAGCTTCACAAATATTAAAATTAAATTAAGAAAATATTTCTTGAAATGAAATTCAAACCCTGTTCATAAAGTTAATTAAATTCTAATTGAATATTTTTAATATTTTTGATATACATAAATACCTTTCTTATTCTATTAGATGAAAATTTATTCAAAGGTTATCATTTGTTAGTCAGTATAAAATGTAATGAAATTTTCTGGAGATATTTAATTTTCATAGCTATATTTTGCTCAATGTTTGCTTTTAACTGTAAATATTACTGGTGTACAATGGTTTATATTCAAGTACTCAAAGTAATTTCTGGATTTACTGGGAAAATTACAAAGTGGGCTTAGATTCAAATCGATTGAACCAATAACATTTGATTGGTTTAGAATCTCCTACCAAGGGATAGAAGATTGCTTAATACACTGAACTTGAGAAAAGTCACGTTTTCAAGTTTTAAGGTCTCCAAAGTATTACTGTACTACGAGTATATACTATTTAACTACTGTAAATGGTTTTCAAAAAAGGTTACTTTGATTTTACCAAGTATTATTTTAAGTTGTAAACTGTTATTTGGAAAAAAAATTGTTTTATCGGTGAACAGAAGACTTGTGAAATATTAAGTCAAAAGTAATATTTATAACACAAAATATTGTTAGTGCGACAGATATTCAAGCCAGGAAAGAATGTTATTAGACCCTAAGAAAAATAAAAGAAAAACTTCAGTATTAATAATTTAATCCAAAGTTTAAAGAAGTTTGTAGGAGTTTGTGATAAGAAATATACCATGTAAACCGGGGTTTAAACGGTTGGTGATAAGATAAAATAATGATATAATACGTAAAATAGAGTAAAGACCGTCTTAAATAATAATGAATGTAATATATTGCAAAAATAATTCTTAATCCTTATGTGGCCTTAAAAATAAATCGAATTAATATTATAATTATATAAACGAACAAATAATTAATTGATAAATAAACATACCAAAACATAAAAAAAACTTACAGAATTACTTTACATCCTTTAGATTTAATTAATTCCCGTATACATGTTATTGATCAAAATAATTCCGTAAAAAATGCAATTTACTATGTATCAATAGGTAATAATTTTTAACATTATCGTAATTTTTAGAGATCGCTCATTCTTAGTTAAATTTGTTGTGGTATTTGAAATAAATTATTATCTAAAAATATTCACAGTAGGTGAAATTAATTTACCGAAAGAAAGTTTGAGTTAAAAATTAAATAGTCAAATAAATCTTACACCCCACAATTTGTACATCGAAGTTTATAATTAATTTAATGAATTGCTTGAGAATTGTTATGACTAAAAATATTTTTCCCAAACGCTAAAACTGTTACACAAATGTATTAGCAATTATATTAGCCTGTGAACTTTCTCACAGACAAACCTCAGCCTAAGGGAGGTGACATCAATGTCAACACTCGTACAACCCCTAGGCTCATCTGTGATTGGGGTGGTCTATATGTCACCCACCCCCTACACGGTATAACTATGTAAACTGAAAACTAGCAGCTAGCACACTGATGGCAAATATTTCATTCTGGACAAGACTTTATAGTAGGCCTAGGGTATCGTAGATAATCATTGTGTCTACCTTCAGTTTCGCCAACATTTGCTTTGGGTGAGACAGATCAGAAATGATACTCAAAATTCTTTAAAAATATTCTAAACACAAATCAGTCAAAGAATTTTAAAATTTTAGGTGGAAGAATGTTAATAAACAAATTGCAATAATAAATTCCACATTGGGAAAAATACTGTTAGTTCTAGTATTTAAAAATTTTAAGATAATCTAAGATGAGTGGATAGGCCTACTGCTCCCCAAAAAGACCCTGTCCTCCAATACACTAGACTTAAGCTCATAATCTCTCTAGAGAACAAATGTGAGCTACTTAATGTTTTGTATGTGCTTTTGGTCAGCAAAGTTATGATTTCATGCACATTTCCTCTTTAGCATTTAATCTATGGTATTATAACTGCAGTATACATTTTAGGTAGGGATGTATCGTTATTTAACTATTTTGGATAGAATGTAGTCGATATAAAAAAATAAACATATAAAAAGCTGCTTTTGTAGTATGTTTTGTATGCTAGTGAGTTCGTTGGGTAACATTGAAGAATGAATTGACAGCAGAGTGTAATAAATGAGGTTAGATTCTATTTTGGTTAATATACTCCTCTATATTTTCCCAATCTTTAAGTTGAAGAACGTGTACTTCTATCTAGTATTTATGTGATTTCAAATTTCTATTTTTTGGTATTACTCCAACTTTTAAACAAGTTTAACCAAGAAAAGAGGTCCATTAATATTTGAAAGTGAGAAACAAAAAGATCTTAACATTTTGGGGAACCGATTCCTTTAATCAAACTAGCACTATGTATTTTATGCTTGGTGTGAACAGCAATGATAAAATAAAAACCTAGTTAATTCAAATAGCAGCACTGCAATTTTATATATATTTGAAGAATCAGACACCACTTAAGTTTTGGTGAAAACCCTAAGAAATATTTTGGTTTGTATATCTCAATTTAAATTTAAATATTGAAAATTCACAATACGACTTTAAATAATCGTTTTATTTTAGAGTGTTTGCAACTATATCCTAAAAGGAGATATATTAATACAGGTATTTAATAATTTAATTAAAAAGGTATTTAAATTGTTGTATGTATTTTCAACAATTGTAACAAATATTGTGTGTTTGTAAAGGTTATGATTAAAATCTAGTAGTTTTCGAACACAAAATTGAATTGCTTGTTTTTTATTTACTTAAAAATATTAAATAAATTATTAGGTTACTAAAAGTTAAGTAGGATATTTTGCCACATAAAACATGGATTCCGTTATATATAACGATATAAATTTTTTAAATTAAAAAGTGCACCAAAGAACCAAACATTTTTCTCCTATTTGTGACAGGAAATTAAGAGTTTTAAAGAACGCACTACATCTGTCTCTCTCACAACATGCGTGTTGCTTACACTACCCCACACGTGATATTGTGTTTGTTCTTTGTATTCTGTTTACTTTATTTACACCGGATTAAATAAAAGCACAAGGTAGAAACACGAGGGAGAAAATATTTTCTTTTGCAATTACCCAGTTTTCTCGATGAAACAATTTATTTTAACTGATTAAAGCTATCGATTTGCACATGTGGTTAGTTTTTGTGTGTTTGAAATATTACAATTATGATTTTGACTCAGTTGCTATTGGGATATCCAGATTAAGTAAGAATTCTCGTATTTGACATAAAGGAAGTATGTGCTATTCGAAGTAGTCATTGTGTCCATGCCACTAAGATTAGGGTTTGGATAGAATCAGTCACTTTCAAAAGCCTGTTATCAAAAATGTCGCTACTTTTTATTTAAATGGGACAGAAAGAACACAAACAATATGTTTATGTTATTAGTACAAGATTCGGGTCAGTGACTTTTTTCATGTTTATGATCCATCATATTGGAAAAATACACCGTAACATATCTTAAGCCATATTTGTCTAAAGATTAGACCACGAAGTCGACATAAAAATAATCACGGACGAATACATTTTAACATCCGTTCTATTTTTTAACTTTTGAGATGTTTTTAAATTTATGGGATTAATGTTTACGATTTTTCTCAGAATTGAACCGTTAACTAATTACCAGGCGAGAACTAAAATTTTAGAGCTTCTGATTATTTCTTAAAATTTGTACTATTATGGTAGTTTTCCTATCAACACTTTACTTTTGACGTGGACTAATTAAGTAAACAATTGAATAAACACGGTTAATGTTATAACCAGAATTATCATTATTAATTTATACAAACCACTTTAAAAATTGTATATTTTAAAAAAGAAAATGTGCCAGTCAATGCAAGAGTGAGTCATGTGGGTTTCAAGATCTGCCTACCTTACTGTGAATTCCGTTATTGTCGACGTAATGGAGTCGAGATGACGAAAATGATAAGAACGCATTGCCATTACCAACATAAAAGCCACTTTACCTGCCTTAGATCACAAATGATTGTCATTGATTCCATTTAAGTCCTGGATCATATGTAGAATCCATTGAATACAGATTATTCTGTGTGATAGTAAATTTTTCCTAGGAGTAATTGTGTGCTTGTATTATGAGTTATGTACTACTATTCTTTAAGGCTAAACAACACGTTTTCGTCGTGATTAAATACATAATTTAAGCGTATGAGTAAGCATGTGCAATTTGATATGAGGGGCTCAAAGGGGACCATTGCGAAATTTGCAGTACAACACTTTATTCCACATAAAAGAAATCCAATGCAATACTTGTACCTTTCAATGAATACGTTTGTTCAAGGCAGTTATTAAGTTAATAATAGGACTGCTACTAATTTACAATAAATTACATACGTTGACTTTAGATGCGTACCCCATAAATGAAGTTTCACATACCTCAATCAGGTTACATTTTTTTTTTAATTATCATATTTCAAATTCATTTTCATAAACTATTTCATCTTATAAAAATCTGACTGGTTAAGCATTTGGCTGAACGATCAACTGTATTTTCACGATTTAAACAGTTATAAAAAAGTTCACCACCCTAACTGGACCTTTAGAAGCGCATTCTAGAAATAAATTAGATGCAGGGGGCAAAGCCCTAAAGAAAACTACCTTTTCGTTGCTATTTGTTCCTCCACTTGACTATAAGCATTAAAATGACTACATAATCGTAAAAAATCGGTAAAGTAGAACTATTGAAAAAATATTTTTATAAAAAAATCTTCATTGTATTAAGTATACAGGGTGATTGATATAAGTGTGCCAGCCGTTTTATTCGAAAACTATAAGAGATATCAAAAAAAGTTAAATGGTAAGTGCCTTGGATTTTTTATTAAATTATTCAAAACAATTATTATAGCTGCCATTTTTCCAATATGGCCGCCAACTTTGATTTTTCTTACGGAACACCCTGTATTTTATGATGTATTCTGGTAGAAAATGTAATTTTAAGACGATTTGATTCTTGTGATTTTTTTCATAAACCTAACCGTTTCAAAGATAATATTGGTTAAAGTTTTGAAATTTCTGCATGAGAAAGAGTTTCAATAAAGGCCTAAGCAAGCATGCCAGCTGTTTTATTCGAAAACCATTCAAAATTTCACAACATAAATCATTATTATATTGACACGGTTAGGTTCATGAAAAAATCACAAGAATAAAATCGTCTTAAAATTACATTTTCTACCAGAATAAATCATAAAATACAGGGTGTTACATAAGAAAAATCAAAGTTGGTGGCCATATTGGAAAAATGGCGGCTAAAATAATTTTTTCGACTTTACTACAATTTTTTAAATAAAAAGTCCAAGGCACTTACCATTTAACTTTTTTTGATATCTCTTATGGTTTTCGAATAAAACGGCTGGCACACTTATATCAATCACCCTGTATAAAAGTATGAAGTATATGGTCGTTTCAACCAAGTAACCGTTATTGATTCTTTACGGTCTAATAAAAACAATTAATTAACAGAATAGTCTGTTTCGTCACGAATCAATGTCTAGTTGTATAATTTTACTTAGTATAGCTTTATGGTTTGGACGTAATACCTTTTGAAAGCAAAGGTCAAATGTTCAACTGTATGAAAAGAATTGTTCCTTTTGATCGAAACCAATTAATAATCATTAAGTCTGAATTTAGATTAGTATTGGAAGCCAGGCAGAGTCGTGCATGCATAACCATTCTTTAATGGATGTTAAGTGCTTACAGATTTTCTCATTTGTAATTGAAAAGAATTTAGGATGGAACATGAAATCAATTTTTAAAATCTTAGTTCACATCTTAGTAGTATTTTCTGACTTCATAATATCGTAAATAGTAAATATGTAATATCAAAAAGTAAACAAACAAAATAGCTATCTGAATACTTAGTACAATAAGGGGTTCTTTGTAACACCCCTTTTCACCCGAAACTTCACCCTTAACCGTTTTATATAATTGATATGTCATTTCAAGGCTTACGATCCAATGGAGTGAAAGATGGTATGACATTTTCTTTCAATTTTTAATAATCACAAATCCTAGTTTCACATATTAAATTCCCCTAAAACTACTAACTAAACAGTTGTACCTTATTTATACAACTAGTTGTAGCGATTGATAATCTAAGCCATACTGATTCTGATGATAAAATTACTGGTAAATAGTGATTCAGTGAAACTGAATATAATTTATTACATTGAAATTAATTTACAATAAAATAAAAACGTATCCAAAAACACTTTCGGTAAAAACTATAAGTATTTTTCGTTGGAGAGTTAAAGTAAGCTTCCAGACTCATTCATAACCGAAACGATTATTCATTGTTTTGTTTCATTTCGTTATAATTGCTTTTACCTTCAAGGTAGGTTATTATAAAACCTTATTAATTACGCTTCATTGTTAATTGAATATGTTACTTTGTTAAGTAAATGGGTGTGATGAAAATTCGTATACTATATGTAGGTTTTACTCTAAATGCATAATTAAATGTTTAAGTTAATTTTTTTTAGTTTTGGAGGCAGTGGCATTTTGTAAGATAGAATAACAAATCTTTTGGGAAAAGTAGATCAAAGAACCTGAAATTTTTTGATATAGTTTAAGTCGAATATGTCCCTTCCATACCTAAATCCTGGATGCTGACTAATCAAGTATCAATCATCTAACTTCAACATATGGACCCCCACCACCACATATGAAAATATGAACACATGAACCTGTTTTGTAATGCAGGATGAAAAGTAAAAATAAAAAAAAAATGCGAAAATTAAAACGGTTAAGAATGAGAGAGCAAAAGGAGGTTATGACTCACCCTACAAACTGAAAAAAGTAGAACTCAATCCTCTTCTAGCTAGATTTTAAAACCATCAGCTTGTTTTAGTGCTCATGAAAGGCAGGCATTGGACAAGATTATGGAGTACCTATGTGTGTGCAGTAGAATTGCCAAAAGATAAAGCTTCAAATACTAAACAGAACCATTATACAAGTGTTAAACACTAACCTGAAAGCACAAACATACGTCATGATCATTGAGTGTTATTTTTACGTGTTTGCTTTGTTTTCAGGTAATTTAATAACACCGATAAAGAAGTGATTAAAAATATTAAGAATTCAGATTTATAAATAAAATAAAATATCTTAGGAGTTTAACACACGTAACAAGCTGTACACCGACAGAGATCACTAATCTTACTAATATTATAAAAGCTAAAGTTTGTGTGTTTGTTTGAAGTTCAATCACGCATTAACTAATTGATGGATTGGACTAAATTTGACATGGCGATAGCTCACATTCCCGATTAACATATAGGCATATTCATATCTCAAAAACCCTTTGGGCTCCGCCCCAGTGGCTCTGTTGTTCCCAATGTTAACCTTATGAGTATTCATATTTTTTTAAAGGAGTTAAAGAATTTAGTCAGCTGTTACAAATAAAAAAGTTGTTTCTATGATATGCAAAAGTATTAACAAGTTATAAGATTTGCAAACAGGGTGCAGCACTATTTTATTTTCATTTATGAAAACAGCTAATCTATCTATCTATATATTAATAGGCAAGCATGTTTCTTTAAAACCTTTTTTCTCAGCTCGTGTGCATCGTAGGGAAAATCTACGCATACCGTTGGAAAGCTATTTTCCTGTAGGTGTGCAGAACCCCTTTATAAATTTAAATAGGCTCAAAGATAAGCACAAAAAATGAGTTTAAAAATTTGAAAAAATTAACATGGATCTTATGCGTTGCTATGCTGGTTACGAAATAACAACGAAATATAAACAGAAAATCAAAACAAATGGAAGAAACTCCAATCACATGTTTTATTTACAGTGTGGGGTGAAAATAGATAAGTTAGTACATTACATATTTTTGGTCGAGTTTCGACCACTGGACGACCTCTCGTACTTATTTAATACGCAAGCACGATTTTTGTGACAATTACTCCTCCGAAACTACTGAACCGATTGACATGTTTTTGGTGTTCATTACGGAAAATTCTGACCAGGGTAATATTCCTGAAGGTAACTTTATGACTAAAATCGTAGTATTCATGGAAGTGCTTTTGTGATAAAAATATTTTTTTTAGTGTTTATTTTTAAAAGTGTGATTTCTTCAAGCAGCATTTTTATGACCCTCAAAATATGCTACATAGGCCTATTGGTTTGATATGATAAAATGTTTTGTTAAATGTGTTATAAAATCTTTAAAACATAACTACCCTATAACCTTGCTCGCTGCCTATAACATACTTGAACTTGAACACTTATTAATTTACTAAATATAATACACATACAGCTAGGAAATGGCTGGACAGCTTCCCTTCCAAGGCTTCATTATTATTGTATTTAATTTTCGACGTCGAGTCAATATATGATACGATGAATTTGTTTTCTAAATTCATATGTTATTTTGCGGCGCATTGAGCCGCACAGGTTCACTAGTTTGAACTAAGCAGCAACAAAAAACTGTGATAGGCAATTAATGAGAACTGTCAAAATAGGTTTGTTTACAGCTATGTTTATGTATTTAATTGCTTGAAAATTTTGTGATATTTTGTGAATTTTTTTATAATTTATTTTTCTTTATTGTTTAGGTGAAGTAGTAGAACATTATGGCTATGGTAGATGTGCAATACTATAGAATACCGTAAATTTATAGAAGCAAATTTTATCAATCTGTGTTCTCCCCCATTGCAAACGCAAAGCTTGAGTATAACTGCAATAAGAATTTTACACTTATATGCCAACCCCGTACGAAGGACGGGTACTCAGCTAGTATCGTAATATTTGTCTCAAGTAAGCTGTATAGTTGTAGAGTTTAAGTTACATTTGACTAGTATAACCTCCGTGTTAGGAATTGCTTCAATTAATAAGTCAAATCATCATTGGATAACCAAGCACAGACTGTGGAATACAGTTTGTTGTTTGCAAACTAGCTTGTTTAAATGTTCACACCTCCAGTTGATTCGAGAACTAATTATGGTATTAGTTAACCGTTTCCGTCTTAATATTGGCCTATTTTTAAAACCTATTATTAGAAAAAATATATATTTAATTTTTTTTTAATTTGGGTTTGTTCCTTAGGATTTCCTTTTTACATTAATGTAAAACAATAAGTTATTTTTTGTTATTCCTAAAATATATAAATAAAAGTATGAAAGCGTTTGTGAGTGTTATAGTTTACTCACGTTTTCTTTTCATCGATTTCCCAAAACACATTTTTTTAAATTTGGCAACACATATCTAAATAAACTATAAGAGATACAAGGACCAAATTTTCACACCAAGATTATACAACTACTTACCAGTTCCATACACAGGGATTCTGTATTATTTTGTTATGCAACCTAAATTATGATATCTTTTAGCAAGACAAAATTTCAAAATTGCAATATTTTTCAAGATTGTGTATAAAAACTTTAATTTTATGGATAAAAACCTTGTGTAAGGAACTAGCCAATGAGTTTATCTTTTAAATAACACAAACCCTGTGACTCTACCTCCAATAGTTTTTTTTTAGATATGTGGGCACAAGCAACAGAATGAAAATATCGATCGATGTATCGAATGAAACAATCGAATAATCGATATCTTCATTCGGTTGTTTGTGCCAACAGATACAGAAGTCTCCCCTATTAACCTTGCAACCTCTGTATCCTAATTCGAACACGACTTACACGTAAGATTCTAATAACTCGCAATAATTTTGTAAGGTAACAATTTAAACGCATAGCAGCATAGCAGTGTACCAATTTAAACCCATAAATGCCATGATAATATCGTCAACATCATGTAATATCTAGTTAAAGCCAGGAACGGAATGATAACATCGTCAACACCTTGACATATCTGACAGGTATGGAGTTGAACATAGTCTTGCCTATATTGAATAGCACGCGGTCGTAGGACCATCACCGACAATGAGGTGTAAAAATAACCATCTTACTCACCAAGTGATTATCGCTAGGTTATGTTTTATCACTTAAGCAATTTACAAGATTTTTTTTTCTTTTAGAAACTCTGGATGTACTCATCCAGGTATTAGGTTATTCTAGTGATTGCAGTGTGAGCCTTCGGACTAAGAGTTTTGGATTCAAATACCCGCAATCACTAATAAATTTAACTACGTATTAATGCTGTAGCACTCGTTTTTTGTGTCAACCTAATTTTTTTAATACTTGTACAAAGAAAAATGACAGGTCTGTGAACAGACAATTTTATTTGGGAGAAATTTTCCTGTAAAAATTCATATACATATTTTTATTAGCTTCTTGATTGCCATTTTTGGTATTGGTGCTATTAAACGGATTAGATGTTAATTAAGGCAGTTTTTACCGTTTTTTATAGTCTTCCAAACTTTTAGAAGACTTATGTGTGACTATACTTCTTGGATTAAGTGAAAAACCCACCTGTATTGTACAAACAGTGAAACGAACGAATAATTATTATTAACAATTGAAATGGGACGCCACCTAGGTGCGTATTTTAATCCAAATATGAGCAAAGGATGGATGTAAAATGGATTGTGGTGATCCTTGTAGCTTTGTTACTGACTGCTTTGTTAAGATCAGCTGTTTTATTAGCTAGGATCATTTTATTAAAAGTCCCCAAATGATCAGAATGAGTGTAAAATGGAGTGCAGAATGTTACTACATAATTTATTTGCATGGATCAAATTTGTTATACAAATTGTGGGCATTTTTGGATTACACTGTTTAAATTTCAAACTATAATGCATTGTCTTACATAGGATGTGATTAATTAAAAAGATTGGAGTATCTTTGAGTTTAAAAAGTTATAGTACCTTTTACTTTTATGTTTAAACCGTATTATATGCAACAAATATTTTTTTCGTGAAAACTGCCTTAAGCTGCTCTTTGGGTTAAATTTATTACGTAATACTTAGTTTTCTCCGTAATCATAAAGTTCTCGTCAAAAGATATACAAGTGAACTCATGTGGGCAAGCCCTTGACAGAAAAGTCTTTTCCCTATATAAATGCAAATTCGTTTCAATGTAATATTCAAAACGGCTTAAAACTTGTAGGTTTTATATATGGCTTACAATTTTTAAATTTTCATATAAATATCCTTTAGCCGTGAATATAATATAACAGTTTGTTAGACAGAGATAAAAAAATTTCCACATTGCTTCTCACATTAGGCCTTTTTATTTTAACACAATGCACAAATAATATTGGCTAACTTCGTTTTTTAAGACTGTTAGAGGCTCTTGAACCCAACCCAAGACCTATTAATTTACGTCTTAACGAAATTTGTCGCAGGAAAACTCATACACGTTCAAAACGTCTAATTAATGTATTTGTATGCTGAGAAATTAAAGTACTCGTTTAACAATCGAAGGTCTCTGGTAAAATTTTGTTAAAAATCAGTAGTTAAATGATGGTTTGAATCTGGACACAGCTGTTCCTTAATCATTGTCATTGTAATACTTAGCCCTTAAAGAAACAGCTGATTCTGGTCAGTAACAACTTATTTGTCGTATATTCAAACTTCATTTACATTCATCGTAAATTACGTCAAAAAGTAAGTCATTGTAATAGTAAAGTTGAGTAACTAACCAGAACTTTTTGTGTAATGGTAGCTTATGGAAGTAGGATTAGAAACAACTGTTATAAATAGGATGTATACATTATTCTAAAAACGCTTTAATTAAACATATAGACCTAGAATCAGTTTTAGCATGCACATTATTGTCCTATAAAATTACAAAACCATACCATCAATTAGATTATTAAGGGTTGTTGAACCTAATGAACCATCAATTAATTAGTGAGATTAAACGAGATTCATATCATGTAGAGGGTTTAATTAAAAGAAACAATAAATTGTTGTTGTTGCATACGCAATGGGACGACCCTGCTTTATGTAAATTAGTGAATCTGATTAAAAGTCTTTACGCAAAAAGCATGTTTGGATTTAGCCAAATGTAACATAGAGTAATCTATAGCATCAAAGTAAGATTTGATTACTCAATGATTGAAGCAGTTCCCCAAACACGTACTTTTTAACCTTCCTTTTGTGTAATCATATTGTAAAAATGTCATCACTTTGCATAATGATAATAATGATCATTATGATCGAATGATTATGATGGATAATGATCGAAGGTGTGTATTCCAATAACATTAGTTGCAATCATCTCTTTACTAATGTCGGTCTCTATGGATGAAATATGATCCATAATTCATATAATCATTCCATATATTCATTCCATATAATCATTATTCGTAGATATAATGATTCGACAATTGGCACCTTTTTTCCAAAGATGCGAAAATAGAGCGCCCAATCCATTATGCGACTCTAAAAGAAATCGCAAACTTCCTAATCCCACAATATCAATGTACAAAAGTACATTACAATGTACAATTAAACCATAGACAATTTAATTAGTCAACATTTTCGAATGGAAATAGTCATTATCAGTTTTTTATTCTAAGTAGTCTTGTCTTTGAATTGTCAAAACAAAAATGCTCATGAATTTTTAATATAGAAACATGACCTTTCCAATTCATGCTGTAATCAAAACATTAAATATTAAAACAAGTTGACTCTGGTAATAAAACTACAAGACATGATGAAATTCCCTCAAGAATACAACTAATTTCTCCTTTCTTAACTAGGTTCTACTTTTGTGCAGAGACTTGGGTTTGGAAATATTTAGTCACAATGTTGTGACAAAACCACTTTTAATTACTGATAACGAGACTAAAACTTTATTTTGTTTGGCTATTACTAGCTATTAGCTATTACCCTCGTATAAATTAAATGGCTTACTTTAAGTTGTATGTTAAGCTAACTAAAACTACTTTCTAGGTATTTTTATTTCACTTTTTTTCACATAAGTTATTTTCATTTTAATATCAAAACTTGCCCCTCAGGGATGTATTTAAACCAATCAAACTTTGGATACAAATTTATGTACAAATATTCTGTATTTGAAACTTATCCAGTGGTTACGATTACCTACAGTGCATTACTTAAAATAATCAGTTTTATTTCGTTTATTTAAAAACAGCTTATTTCATCAGAATTTAACACATTTTAATATTTTTTTTGCTCGGTTGAACTATTCAATTAGTTAAATGAAGGCTACGGTACGACCGGCGTATACTATATCTCATTCTAAGTTTGTTTCCATTGTGATTGTTTTTATATTCATCGATTTATAAACTTGCTCAAATAAAACACCTAAGCATGATTACAACTTATGATGAAACATAAATGTGAAAAGGTACATGATACATAAAATGTAAAAAGGTATCTCTGATACATGAAATTAAATGTAATAAGGTACCTGATACTGCCTATTGATTATATGAACCTAGAATGGACTATGTATTTCGATGTTGTAGATACATAATCAGATAGAATCAGGCAATACGAGGTGTTTTAACCTTTAGAGGTTAACACTGTAAACCAACTGCCATGATTATTAAGGAAACACGAGTTGTAAATAAAACGAGTGTTTAACGACAATCGACAATATTACGACATCGTTATTGGTCAACGACATCCAGGGGTCTCGTTATTGGTTGATCCTGAGGGTGGTTCTTACCTCGTCGCGTTAAATCATCGTTTAAAGGGATGATTTTTAGATACACTGTAGAAATATATGGGCTATAAACCTAATTTTGAAATTTGATTATCCTTTGGACTTTCATTGTACAGTTTAAAGTGATAAAATTTTATTTTCCGTCATTCAAACTCTCCTCTTCTGAAGTTCCCTTAGGTTAGTAAGAAAACCAAACATTTTGTGAGCGTTAACTGAATGAAAATTCTTTGATATTAACTAACGACCAGATTATATGCAATTATATACAGGGTGTTTTTTTAAAAACTTGCATCTTTATTTATGTAAAAACCGCAATATATAGAAATATGCATTTTGCGGGAATCATCTATTGACGTAGGGGGCCCAATTGTTTTGAATTCAACGTTACATTCACACATTCCCCCTCTTTCTCCCCCTGCCCCAACTTAATTTTTTTAAATAGCAAGGTACCCCTTGTGACATATCAAATGAAAGAGCATGAAAAAGAAAATGTTTGATGAAAAAAAATTTAAAATCGGTTGATAAATTTGCGAGATATTTCCCCCCCCCCCCCCCTTCCCCGGAACTTAATTTTTTTAATAGCAAGGTACCCCTTGTGACATATTAAATGAAAGAGTATGAAAAAAGAAAAGGTTTGGTGAAATTTATTTTTCATTTGATATCTCACAAGGGCGGGTACCTTGCTATTAAAAAACAAGTTATGGGTAGGGGAAAAGGGGGGGATTATCTCACAAATTCATGAGCCGATTTAAAATTTTTTTCACCAAAAATTTTCTTTTTTCATGCTCTTTCATTTGATATGTCACAAGGGGTACCTTGCTTTAAAAAAAATAAGTTCTGGGGGGGAGGGGGGAATATCTTACAAATTTATGAACTGATTTTAAATTTGTTCATGAAACATTTTATTTTTTCATGCTCTTTCATTTGATATGTCAAAAGGGGTGCCTTGCTATTAAAAAAATTAAGTTGGGGGCAGGGGGGAAAGGGGGGGAATGTGAATGTAACGTTGAATTCAAAACAATTGGGCCCCCTACGTCAATAGATGATTCCCGCAAACTGCATATTTCTATCTATTGCGGTTTTTACATAAATAAAGATGCAAGTTTAAAAAAAACACCCTGTATTGTGTTAATGCAGATAGGTTAATCCTCTACAGCCCGAGGAGGGGGGGGGACGAGTTGGTCTAGTGGTTAGAGTGCGGGATTTAAGTTCCTGAGGTCCCAGGTTCAAATCCCACCAAATCACCAATGGATGTTATGAAAGTGATATTTCCGTAACCCCAAGCCTGAACTAATGTGAAAAACAAATCCCGAGCTCGTGCCTAACACCCTAGTAAAATAAATGCTGTACAGCATTTGGAGAGCATAATACCACAAAATTACTACTGATAATAATGACAATAAATGTCATTGATCAAAAATAAAATATTATGAAACCTCCTCAGTCCTCACTCAATATATACTAATTTTGTAATTAGTAGGTAAAAATGATTTTGGAATACATTATGGAAAAGGCTGATTATGTTTTTGAAATTATAGTAATAACAAACTCTTTGACCTTTACTAAACCATGTACTCTTAGAACAAAAATATATTATTAAAAATATACCAATCCAACCTAAGATGGTGTTTTGCGCTTAAAAAGGATATACTGGCTTATACTGTTCAGAAAGTTTATTTTCCTCAATTTTTTCATTTTTCTGAACACAAATACAGAATATTGCTTCAAAGAACAAATTCACCCAACCAAACTCAGTTATAAACACTCAGCATTTTGAAAAAAAGCAAAAATTATTCTATAGCTAGTATTTCAAACTAGTTATAAACTGTATGCGAACCTATTGAACGCAAGAGTTAATAAAAACTAAATTCTATGTTTCAACTGAGGTGAATAAACGGCGAGATAAAGTTGGAAAGTTGTCAAGTGGTTTTCAGAAGGTTGAAGTAACATAATCAACAACTCATCGTCATGTTTAGCAAGGAAATTAACCTTCACTCCGTCAAAGTGAACTAATCCAACTTTAACTGGCCATCCTGAATACAAGGAGTAAGTGTTTAGTGTTACATAGAGTATAAAACGATGCTTTGATGAGTATTGAGTAGAAAAATGCTCGTTTGTGGTTATTCGTTTGCCAAAGAACAAAAAGATGATAGTGAGCATTTTGTTTTGAATTTGATACATTATTTTGATTAAGAAAAGAAAATTTTTTGTCAGTTGAATCTACTTTGTGACAAGTCTAACGGTTTTTGTTAACAA
Organism: Macrosteles quadrilineatus; assembly: GCF_028750875.1. Taxonomy (NCBI): domain Eukaryota; kingdom Metazoa; phylum Arthropoda; class Insecta; order Hemiptera; family Cicadellidae; genus Macrosteles; species Macrosteles quadrilineatus. The sequence continues at coordinate 164,146 of NW_026542623.1, read as the reverse complement.
TACGGATTAAATCAGTTAACTTGATTTGAATTTTGCACAATTGCAAAACAAATTGTTGGAAAATGGCTATATTTTCGTTCATCCAGCACACCCCTATTTTTGTACTAATAATCAACGAATATTTAGAATGAAAGAATATTAAAGAACTGCAAAGAAGAAATACATTGCCTTAAAAACTTTCGTCAAATTTACTAACGCTTTGTTTGGGACAGTAAAGCCTGTGTCACACTTGGCTACTTACTAGCAGCTACCTAGTAGCAGCTACTTTTCCTGTCACACTTATTTTGGTAGCCTCTATTCACTAGCAGCTACTACTAGTTTAGCTCAAGAGAGGTTATGTCCCAAAGACACGGATATTTCCTATACAGGTTCAAAAAATTAATCACATCTCCCCCACCCCACTTCGGATCACTCATGATCACTTCAGAAATTATTCAAAATCAACGAGAATAAACAAATCAGGCAGACAGCACGTGGTGCAAGTAGCCGCTAGTCTGCTATTAATGCTGTCACACTGGGCGACAGTCGCTACTTTATAGCTGCTATTTGGTCACGTGACTCACTAGCGCAGTTTAGTAGTACCACAGAAAACGTACTACTATAACCCAGAATGCCAACCGCATGGTAAAAAGCATTACGCGTTTTGAGAGAGCTTTGCCTGTCAATCCGTAGGCAGCGCCACCAGCGTTGCCATGCAATAGCATAGCAACGCTGGTGGCGCTGCCTACGGATTGACAGGCAAAGCTCTCTCAAAACGCTTAATGCTTTTTACCATGCGGTTGGCATTCTGGGTTATAGTAGTACGTTTTCTGTGGTAGTACGGAAAGTTGGACATGTTCAACTTTCCATGCTAGTAAAATTTCACTAGCGCGCTACTCTAAGTAGCTGCTACTGCCTAAGTCACATTGGCTACTTGGTAGCTGCTATTTCGCTAGCTGCTAGTAAAGTAGCGTAGTGTGACATAGCCTTAAGTAAAGACGATTTTTTATTCAGCGTAAAGGAAGATCTGATATGAAAAATGTATTTGTTTTCTACTTGAAAAGTCACTATTTTCAACCTTGAACCTAATCAACACAAAATTACAAAGGCTTAAAACTTAAGGAAACAAAAGACATGCTGAACTTTCTTCCTTTTAGCTGGCAGCCCAAATAAATATCTTTTGAAAATATTGATGAAAGATGTTCAAAAATTAACGATGCATTTTATACAAAACAACCAAATGGAATTACTGTATGATTTTTTTTATGACTTTATATCCCTAAGAAATGCACCTTTGAAAATAAAATATTCAAAAATAAACAGTTTCAATTTTAACAACATTCAATTGCCTGGAAAACATTGGTCTGACAATTTAAATTAAATTTAAAAGGTAATTTAAAATTATCTAAGTAGCTAATATCATCTAATAGTCAACTCAATAAATTATTCAAGACTTTAGCAATGACGCTTATTACAAAAGTCTTTTCGTTTAGGCATTGCGTAGGATGAAATACCATTGACCCCTACAGTCATCCCTTTATCCTATTATGACGGCTGCTATTGTTTACATATTAACACCCGACCACCTGTTGTTACATCTCGACTGTAATTAACTCAACCTACATTGTTGGAACTAATGAAACGCCATAACTTAAAAATAGCTGTACTTTTTGTGTTTACTGTGTTTCGACATAAAAGTGTTTGTGCAAATAAAGTAATGTATAATTCCTGATCAATACTGTTTAAACACTTTCATAGTAAAGAGTTTGACCAATATGTTAGTTTAAAGTTGTAAATCAAAACCATAAGCTTAACCCTTGCTAGACTAAAAAGTTTCCTTGACACTAATTCGTCAAACCGATCAGTTTTACTAAAGTGAGTCAAACACTATCTCGTCCTGTAATGAATGTTGACATTTAAAGTTTTAAGGTCACATTTTATTACACCCAAGACATTTAAACATTTAAATTGCTAAGTTTGATAACTATCTACATTAAGCAATCCACCTCCTAAGCACTTATCTTAAGTGCAATTCACTCGTCTTACACGAGTTCTGCTTAGCGTTGTATGTATTAAGCGTTGTGCTACCTATTATACTTTTATTTAAATTATTAGTATTTTTTTTGTGTGAAAGATATTGAACCCAATGTGTACTAATTTGAGAATAGCACAAGTTAATGCCTTTTCAATTTAATATGAACCTATATTTAAACCTAGAGTACAACAAAATTAAAGTTAGGAAGGATTCAAAGAACAACTTTAAAATTAGTTTACATTGATACCATATTCTATAGGTTTATGTAAGTGATATAACTGATTGAAGAGAAAGAAAACATATTTTTTTACCATTAAAAATGTATAGGCTTTCTAAAATCAAAAGCGTATCTAGACCTAAGAGAACCCTGATTGAGATAGAAGTTAATTTTACGCACCAACGACTTGAGAGGCATTTGGAAATGGTCTTGGTCTCAAGAAATAGTTATGAATAGAACTGTTAATTACATCAAGGAGATTGACGTTTTAATTTTATGATATTGCTAAATTTCCTTCAAAGTGTTCCAGATTTTAAAAAACAAATAGGCCAATGACTTCTTTTTAGCGAATTTCCCATATAGGGAATAAGCTATTACCGAAAAATCATCCGTTCAAATTCATATATATATATATATATATATAAATTTGAATTTTTTATATATATATATATATATATGAGTCCGTTAGCACGATAACTCGAGCAAAAATGATCCGATTTTGATGAAATTTGGTACAAACGTGTAAACCTACGTTTATTCGAACGAGTTCACGATCCAGCATGATCGGACCATGGGAACGGGGGTTTACGGGGGGTTTTATGGGGTAAAAATAGGGTTTTCCCATTTTTGACCCAAAAAACATAAAATTTAGCAATTTCTTTCCAAACCATTTTGTAGAGATTAAAAAAACAAATAATTTAGTATATTTAAGCGTTATTATGCGCCTAATGGTTACGGAGAAAATTCCAAAAAATTGTAAATCTAAAATTCCCATGTTATTCTTACGGAGAATAAGTAAACTGTTGTAGTTTGCTTGTTTATGAACATATTTTGATCAAATTTGGAAAATGTTTTTATTTCTTACTAACTATTAACATAAAAAAAAAAACAGTTTTACCCCTCCCTGATGCAGCAAACCTAAGTACTTGTTAAACTAATTCTATTTAAATAGGGAATAAATGTTATATTTTTAAGTAGACATTTAATCAGTCAAATGGAAATTCAATTAGTCTGCAGGTTTGCTGCGGCGGGGGGTATTTATTTCACATATAGTAAATGTGGAATCATTATGAATTTGCTTATCATTCAAGGAATAAACTTTGCCAAAGTCCAAAGTTCACATGGAGAAATCAAATAACTCTACGATGAATATACGAGTTTCTCTTCGTAAATTCATGTTTCAATTGATAGTAAAAGTGTCTCAATTAAATAGCTTAACGAATATTTCAAACATCAAACAGTCATTCTGATAATCATTTAGGACGTCCACTCAAAAAGTACTTACATATGCCTATTAATATCAGCATAACAGAAAACTATCAAATCATTTAACCGGAATACCATAGTTCTTTGAGTATCTCTTGGCTATGTTATATTTCCTTGTAAAAAATTACTTATTTCTAGAAAAAAAAAAATAATATACAGAGTGTCCCGTAACTCTCTGGACACTTGTATATAGCGTTATTCCTTAGGTCAAGACAAACACATTTCACCATAGGAACATGGGTCTGTGGTGTCTAGTTTACTGACTGTCGGCATTTATGTGTTTTTTACATAAACATTAATAACTCCTAAACGGTTTGAGATACAGCTTTGATATTTTGCAAAAATGTTAATACTCCTTCTACGTTGTTAAGCATTGTTTAAATGGAGAAAAGTGGTCATAAATTACGAAAACAACAAGTTTCTCTGTTATTATTTATCCAATCTTAACAAATAACGTACCATTGAAAATTACATAAAATTTACAAACTTTTTTGACTCATGCAATTTGTTTGTAAAGTTAACGGTTTTTGTGAAATTTGGCATCAAATATTTTAAATGGCCACCATTTTGAAACGGTGAATGATTTTTTAGTATAATTTCTAACAATAATAGGTCTTAATAAGATTAACATTTTTGCAAAATGTCAAAGCTGTATCTCAAACCATTTAGGATTTATTAATGTTTATGTAAAAAAACACATTAATGCTGACAGTCGGTAAACTAGACACCACAGACCCACGTTCCTATGGTGAAATGTGTTTGTCTTGACCTAAGGAATAACGCTATGTACAAGTTGTCCCAGAGAGTTCGGGACACCCTGTATACACGTCAGGTTAAACTGGAAGGGAATATGTATAAATTGAAGCATGTTATGCACTCGTAAGTTATCAAGGAAAGCTTGAATTCAAGAAATTCTGCTCATTGAACCATAATTTATTTTGAGGAACACCTTTTTCTGCTATATCCGAATCGTGAACTGGATTTGATCCATTACAATCCGTAACTATGTTTTTATAACCTAATCCTTATAACTAGGATAATGTTTTTACTCATGTAAGACTCGAGAAATCAGAGTTAATTATAGATAAGTTAAATTTCTTTGTAATATCTATTATACAGTATCATCTACGTAAGACAGTTCGCAAACTTGTAATACCGATACAAGTGACAGGTGGATTCAGTTTGGAGCATTTACAAGTTTGTAACTGTTTTGACAGGAATCTAAACTTGGGATAGTTGGATCTCCCTCAACAAACTAAGCAATTACACCAAAGTTGGACTTGACTGTTAAACGTCAAAATTATTATTATTTTATTTACTGTAAAATTCAATAGTCTCTTGTAGCCTACTTAAAGATACTTTAGTGCGGGTTGAAAATTGAAGTCGTATGATTTGAATTGAGCTGGACCTTTTATATGATCTACTTTCGACAAATCAATAATGATCCAAAGATTATAGACAGAAGATTATAGATTATAGATTGTAGATTATTAAACTTTAATAGTAGAATAAAATAATTTACAATCAAACATACTGAGCATGAGAATTAAAATTGTCGATAAAAATACGGCGAACTTCTCAAATGCATTGGATTTTAAAATAACTCACAAACTTTATTGTAGTCCTAAAAAGTTATGAAACATCCCTCATTAACCAGTAAAACATTGTTTGTAACTTAAACTTGGCACAATAACGCACTGACGACCTCAAACTACGTAAAAGTTTTCAATTAAAAATACTATCCCTGGACTATTTAAATTTCAAAACCTAAACATTACGATAGTACACACAATTTCAAACCGTGTTTGAATCTAATTTTCTACAGTTAGTAGTTTGACTGTGCATAAAAGTACAATAAAGTAAAAAGCTACTTAACAAAGTCTGGGAACGCTGTATAAATGACTTCACTGAGTACAGTAGTTAAATACTCAATCAATCAAAGAGTTGGAAAGGCGGTTAACCAATTACGACATCGTAAACATTTAATTGCCTCTTAAAATACAGTTTATGACACATTTAAAGTATTTTATGTTCAATACGTCTAATTTGCTTTAGGAAATTAAAGTAATGTAGTTATTAAGGAGTTGTTTGCGTAAGTAAGTACATAAAACGTTAAAAGACTTTTTGTGTGCATTTTGTATACACAGTCATGCATACTACTAACCATTTTGTAATATTGCACCCATTAAGTCGACACAAAACAAGTGAATATGGAATATATGAATATTAAGTATTAACGTGCCAATCCACAAATGATGAGAGAGCATTTACTAGTTGATACTATGAAGATACAACATTTTTTACGTAACGTATGGTGCTTTTTGTACGTGTTATGGGTATATGCCACTTGATTTAAAACTTAAAGGTTGTATGATTAAATACATTCTGACTTTGGACTATCCAAATAAATTGTCAAATAAAATGTTTATCAACTAATTTGTAAATCAACGAAGGCAAAAAAATTTAAAATTTCTGTTTTGAATTTAATTAATTCGTAAAATAGGTCAAAGAAGGATCGTTATTGTTATTGATGTTTCATAAAACTAATCACCTAATTTCAAAGCTTAAATTTCAAATTATCTGTCTAAAATAAAAATGTGCTAAGTAAAATAAACAGTATTGTTATTGATAGTGTGAGATTTTGGAGTCACATAAAAAATTCTCAATTGTTTCATATTTTTTAGGGAGTTTAAAATAAGAGGATTTGAGACAGTTCAGGATAAAAATTTAAATATTCTTAGCACATTTTTTATTTACTAATTTTAGTTTTGGTTTCTAAACATCTAATGAATTCAAAAGATGAGAACATGTTCAAACTCGCATACGAAATCATTTTTGTATCACTAAAACAACGTGGCAGGTTAGGTAAACATAGAGTAATTAGTGTAGTTGCATCTAAAGCACGGTTTGTATTTGGTTATCTTTTAATTACTAAGGTTTTCATAATATTTGGTACTGTGAAAACATTTTTCATGTACCTTTGATATTTACACATGGAAATGACGTATGGTTAATTAAGGTTATTTCCTCATATTTTCATCGAAAACTAATGTAAACATTTTTCTGTAGGTATTCTATGTATTCTATGGTTGTAACTGTAGTAAAATGAAAATCGGAGTCTAATCGATGAACGAATAACTATTAGTTTCGAGCTAAAATATGTCAAAGATTCAACTATTGGGTATTAAAACGTAACAATCAATGTTAAATTTATCTAGCTTTGTTGAAATATACAGTATTTTAAGCCAGAAACACTTGCTTAATTTGGAATAACATATCATTTATTCTTATTTCTATTAGCATTGATAGCCTAATTTAGTTGCTTTTGTTCCAATTTGGCTGCAAAACGTAGAATGAGCTATCTCAAAACCCATTTGTGTGTAAATGATCCATTGATTAATATTCAATACATTTTCAGTTTTATAATGATAAAGACAAAGCACTTTGAATTATTATAGACGGTTTCACTTAGAGTCTGATAATACAGAGCTATTTCCATTAAAAGCAGAAAACTCGTAATTGATATTCAATGCTAATTTTGACGACCTTGTGGAAATACAAACTGTATTTTTTCATAAAAATACATGCAGAAATAAGTTACCTGCTTTTGCAGTTGTACCGATCAGACCTATTATGTATCTACAACAATGAATACGGTAACGGATATTTTCCAATAGTAAATGAACTAAAAACTAATTGAAATCATTTGCAACCAATCATATTTATACGAAAAAAGAAAACTACATTATTTTACAAAAAAACATTGCCCACCTTGCCAAGTTTTTAAATATTTTTCTATAGCAAATTTTAATGGAAAAAGATTAGATTATTTGAACGCGGAAGGAATTTGCTAGGATAAAATTGCCTTTAATTTGAAAGTGGACTTATATTACTAAAAAATTGTATTTTTAGGTATTCAACAATTGAATTAGTAAACATTGTCTTTCGAAGTTTGGTAAAATTAACATGCTTTTCTCTGAGGTAAAGAGAGAACAGCTGTCAGAAGTTACCCTGGACTAATAATAAGACGAGGTTGTGATACTTACCTCTACTTATTTCTTTACCTCATAAACTACCACGTGTTATGGCTCTGCCAGAAGAACCTTATTGTGTGTAATCCTTTTGTTGGGAGTTTCTTTCAGAAATTCTCCCTAAAATACTTGGCTTGGCGAAAAAATTTGATTATACACATGTTACAGTTTGAATACGATGTTCGACAAATTGTTTTCGTAAAAATTAATACAAAAGTCCCTAAATTACTAAGGATTTATTTTCATACTGGCCGGTATCACAAGCTTTATTAGGAGGTGCAAATCAAAAGAATAATGCAGATACGATCGACCGACAAAAAAGTCTAGAGAAATAGTATATACGATGTAACTAAATTTTTTTGTAAGTAAATTTTATTTTCTTAAAGAATTTAAGTCCAAATAAAAACTATTATGAATCTTACAAAAATATCCATTAAAAATAGAATGTCACCTACTTATGTTAGTACTAGAGATGATTAAATACTGCAATATTTAGTATCATACCTTTTCCCCTTAGACTATACATTTCCCCTTACTGCACCCCCCCCCCCTTATACCCTCCCCCCAAATGAGCACAACCTTCCCTAACATTGTTAAACTAATCGGTACTGATTGCATTTGTAAATTCCTTTCAAACTCTCTCTTTTTACTTCTATATACAATGGATGTTTTAAAATGTATAATGAATTTAGTTTTTATATTTGAAAGATAACAATTACCAACCGGATATTAATAGTGCAAAAAGTGTTCGTGTTTTATTTTATGTCAAATCTAGTACAGTATTGCAGTGTTGAAAAGCCTTGAAAATAGCTAAACGCTATGATTGAGTAGGTAGAATTGCCCAAATTATATTTATGACATATTGCGATATTAAGAATCTTTAAAATAAAATAAAAATAATGTGCGGTTTAGCTATTTGCATTTCCCAGATTAAGGAAACATCCCAAGGAACAATTGAATGGGTAGGCTAATCGATTTACAACAATTATCTGTGATACAAACTTAATGTTTTCACTTTTAGCGAATTTCCCTGAAGTAGCTATTACCGTAGGTCTCATGGTAAGACTTAGGCCCGGGACCGATTTAAATTTTTATTTTGATGTCCACTGAGGCCAAAAACACCACTCGTTCAAAACTAATGTTATTTAAATAGATCAATTGAAAATCAATTCAGCCAAATGGAAATTCGCTTAGGCGTCAGGTTTGCTGCGGCGGGGGTATTTATAATGTACTTTACTTAAGTTGTCTATAGCAATAATTTACTATTTCATACCTGGATACTTATAAAACCATATTCGTGAAGTATTTTCACAAAAAAAGAAAGAAAAAAACAAAGAGTGATATTATATTGTAAGAGGACACAGTAGAAAATATTATTTATGTAAAAATATGAACTTTAAAAATGCATGGCGATAGTTTTTTTAATTACGTATATTTGATTTCACAAAGAGAACCCCCATAACCCTTAAAATAATTTATTGTGTACCGATATGAAGAAATAGATTATATTTACTCTTATTTCTATGAATTTTGAGAGCTTTAAATTTAACCTCCATTATAAGTTACTTGAATATTTTTAAGAAAAAGAGTGGTGCAACTCTTTATGAAGGCGTGGTACAAATTTTTGCAAAAGGAAAAGAAGGCATTTGGATAGCCTACACTACAGTAAATATATTTTTAATTTACATATCCATGCTTTTACCAACAAACCTTTCAGCGTTTAATTTTCAAAAGCAGAATTGAAGTTTTGGTGAGATAAAACTACAAACACTCTCTAACGATTTGCGAATGTGAGTAAAACGAACAATTGAGTTAAAGCAGCCTTTGATTCTACACCATGACGCGTTAACAACTGCTTTCAACTCTCTGTCAAAGCTTACTTGTGGTGGAATGTAAAAATTAAATTTTCGCTAAACAGAATTTAATAATTGACAAGCTATAACTTAGTAACTATTAAAACAGTTGAAGTGTTAGATTTTTGTCTTAGTTTAATTTATCAGCAATTGAAAGGTTTTTAATCATAATTTTTCAATCTATTATTGACATTTGGGATGGTATTGGTGTACATAATAATCCAATAACTTCATATATAAAAAATAAATATACAACAATACCTTTGGCAGGCTTTGAATAGTATGAAGTATTTTTCGTAATTAATTTGATTTCCATCTTTGTGTCCATAGCAATCCTTAAGTTCCAAATACTTTGTCGTGTATGAGTAGGCGAGTGATTATAAAGCGCATACCTTTGTAATGTATCCGAGGGTTTATTGTTCGATCCCCAACTGGATAAATTCTGGGCAGAGATCCTATTTGTTAATGAGCAACTACAGATTATTAATGCTTTTTAAGAAAAGTTTACGTTGGATAGTCAAAACTTCCATTCCCTTCATAAAAAAAGAGAGAGAAAAAAAAACAAAAAACAAATTTTTAAAACTCTTGTTATGGATAAACAAGAAGAAAACGGTCAAATAAGATCCTAACCCCTCAGAATTGTCTTGTAAGGAGAAATTTTTCAATTTCCGAGTCAAGATTAATGGATAGATCTGAGTTATAGCTACTGTAAATAAAATAATCTATTGTTCGTGGCTAGTTTTGCTATACATGTTTGGTTGTGGTATAATGACGGATGACGGTACATAGCAACTCGTTAAGTAATAACCTACATTGTTCTTTGTATGTAGAAGGCACACTAGAATGTTTAGGACGTAAATGGTCAATATTCCATGGCTGGAAAATATTTATATTAAACATTATATGTCAGATTGCCTTAAAAGGTCAACATTCGGCCTGTTTCTGGAATTGACATAGCGACAAATATCATTCGATTTCACATTGTACGCTCCTTTTACGAGTTGAAACGGATTAGTATTGTAAACATAACACCTAGACTATAAAAATTTGCTCTATACTGCATTACCATTTTTTTATGATATGGTATTTTTGAGTATGTCATCTCCCAAATTGTCCTAGGCTGGTATGAAGTTAAAGTAGTTCAAAAAGCTATTTGTTATTGTATAGTGATTAATTTGTTATTGAATTTAATTAATTTGGTATTGAAGATAAAATTCATCCGTTTACCAAAAAGGTTAGTTAAAGCATGTCATAAGATTGTGTGACCTTCATGTTTTTATGGTAAAAGATTTACATTTCGGTAAACGAGTACTTCAGGGAGTTATACTACTCTGGAGCCTTTATAAGATTTTACACACCAACAACATGTTTTGATGGATAGAACATGATAAACTACTCTATTCTAGGAAATAGTGGAGAATGTTTTATTTCTGGTTAGGCAATCATTTTAATATCACAGATGACAGTTTCAATAATTTTGAACGTCAACAGATCGTTAGAGAACCATAATCATTAATATTATTTATTGGTTAATAAACTATATTGGTTAACAGCAAACTATCTGATCAGAAGGGGTAGTAGTAATACATGTCAACTTAGGAAGTTACCGATTACCCATATAAGTACAACGGAACCTCGATAACAAGTCACCCTTGATAACATCGATAACAAGTCACCCTTGATAACAAGTGTCATTGTCAAATCCTCTAGAAATTGCTTGACCCATAATATCATGTTATTGCAAACCTCGATAAAAAGTCAGATATAATTCAGTCTTTACTGCGAAGTAACGTTTCATCCTTAGTAGAATATTTGTATACGAGGAAAAGTAACCGTTAATATAGTATTTCGTCACAAGGGCCGAAAGTGACTCAATAACGGTGGAGTCCAATATGACGACCGAGGTGATGCCGAGGTTGGAAAATAAGCCAGAGTCGAAAGGACACTACACCTACACTTTTATAGTCATATCAGATTCCATTTGCATTTTACCAAAAACCTTTTGCTTCCATTTTGCAATATCAATGTTGTACCTACTTATACCAAGACATAATCTTAGTCAGACAGTCAGGGCAACAACACTATTAGACTTCAAAGTTGGTAAAACTGAAACTTCTGTCACGTAGCGTCATCTGATTCCAACTGACCTGAGTTTGCACAGTTTAATCGACCAATCGCAGTTAAACTTTACTACACGGATACCAACTGAACAACATTACTATTCAAACTCAAATTGGCAAGATACTATATCAATTGAATATTGATATTGTAACAATCTAGGAGCTTTGTAGGAATAGAAATAGAGTAATTAAATAATAGGCTACCTGATTATGAAGTTATTTTAGTTTAATGTAAATTACATAGCTAACTAAAATAGAATATCCAATTACTGATAAATACTCATTTAACTAAATAAAATCCATTAAATCCTTCTCTTGATAAAAAAACCTAAATTATGATATAGAGATTTTAACTGAAACCAAAAGCTATACACAGTGCGGATAAAAGAGGACATCTTGAAACAAGATATTGTTGTAAACCTTAAGCCTTACAACAAGTGATATTGTTGGACAAACCCATGATACCTCAAAGGTAATTAACGAATAAACATGGGGAAATTGTAAAAGTTATGTATTTTTATGACACAAAAGAAATATATAGGCATATTGGTTATGTTTCGGAATGAAAATAAATATATAACAACCTTCACTAAACAGCACACAAAAACGTATGAAAATCCTTTGTTTTCAGAATGCATTTGTGTTCGGTAACATTTTCGGAACAGGAAACAAAAAAAAAAATTAATAATAATGAATAGAAGGTTGAACTATGTTCGAATACCAACTCGATGGAAAAGTGGATTTAATTTGATTTGCAAGTAATTCAACTCGACTATTGAAAAATAATGAACGTTTTTTTCATTTCATGTTTAGATACTTCAAATCATGATACTCATCGTCCCCAGAGAACTTCATTAATGAATATATTCGATGCTACTTGTAACGGCAGTGGTACATTTATTTATGTGGTACCTTTTATAATTATAATCAGCTACACAAAAAACTTATGCTTTTTTGTATTTGTTGGATATTTAAATTTTTCTCTCTTATGTTTTGTATATCTATCTGGTTGGAAGTTTATTATTATTTTCTGTTTTTATTGCCTCTCTCTGAAGCCGTTTCCTGTGAATCTTTATTGTAAAACCTATAACCAGGGTCAACTTTGATAAATTTCGTACACAAACTGATTAAATTGTACGCAATCAAAGTATAATTACAACCATGCCCAAACCAACACATGCAGGAGGTTTTTTAATCAATATTTCACGAAAAATACAAAAGCATTTTTTTACGATTTTCATTATAACTTTCTCATCCAACTAAGAGGAAATCAAATTAAGTGTTAAGCATCTTATTATTATATTTTAACAACTAAATAGTAACAGTACGTTAAAAAAACTAACATCATAGAAGATGCACATAGGAAAGTTTTTAGAATGTAAGAAGTACTTATTGCACCTGAGTGCATTTTAACTAATATCATAAAAATGTCCACATCGTATTGATATAATGTATAATATCAGTATTCTGGATAACCCTTGGATAATAATCTTTCCTGGCCTCAGATTACCTCAAGGGTTATTTTGTGGTAAAGTTTCAAACCAGCTTAAACTTCAAAGCCTACATGTTGGGAGGTTGATTAAGTAAACTTCCAAACTACTAATTACGTAAAAAAATATATTACAAGAAATTGCTTGGTATGTAATGAGTTGCAAATATTTTGAAGTTTTTACCGTAACTAGTTTATACCATTTATATCTATGTACATCTTTCAATTGGTAGGATCTAAAGTTTTTTGAAAAGCATTAGAGTTGTCAAAAATAATGAATACAGTTAAAAAGTGATTAAAATATTAATACAATGATTGAGGGTAAGTTTATTTGGTCATAGATCATAAACATCATCGATTCCATGAGTATTTGTATCACCTACTCTTTGGATGTATTATAACCTATTTTGGACTGTAAGTTTTTTGGTCAACATATTTTTAAACAATATAGTTAACATAGGTGAACCGTAAGGAAGGATTGGCAAGTGTACGTTTGTACAATTTATCACAAAAATTATACATCATATTGATATTGTTAAGAAATAAACCGTTTTAAACAACAAAAAATAATAATGGCAATAAAAATAATAAGCGTATCACCTATAATAACGAAATAGAATTAAAATCCATGATATTTATTATGTTTTTATATTTATAAAATAGTATATTACGTTACTAGTCCTGAAAATAAGTGTTTACCGGACGAGTGTGGTCGTTCTCGGGATTACCATACGAGTCCGGTACACACATTTTGGACGATTTACGTACGACAGTTTACGCCATACTACTTAATCCGTACGAATCCTTATATATTTCCACCAACTAAAGGACTACAAATCACTAGTCAACACCTCTGAGAGAGGTTATGTTTTTGTTTATAACCACTAATTGCCACGCAAATACCTTATAATCAGCTGATTGGTGTCCGGTAAAACTCATTGCAGAACAGTATTACGCAATGAAACCCCATTTGAATAAGCTAGCGGCAAACCGCTGTTTTCTGGACTAAATCCTTGCGTGGGAAGTTCGTCAAAATAATGTAGTCTGGCGTAAAAATATTTCATTATATTTTAAAATGTTATATTTATTATTATGTTTCATTATACAAATTATGCAAAGTAATATACATAGTCGTATGTTATTTATACTGTGCGTGTAAAACGTAATCGTTAATTTTACAACAATCAGCTGTGCTACAAGTTTAATTATTTCTGCCAGGCTTAAGATACGCGTTTTGTAGTGATAGGTTAAAATGGATAACTGTATTGATGTCACAGCGAATTCTTGCTTCTGCTCAACAGTAATCCTAAGTGAGCTTACTTGGAGATAAACGGAAACAGAAAGCTGAGTGCACATAGTATACAATCTCTTCCGTTTCCCAAATAAAGTAGAAAATTAGGTGGAGCTGTGGAAAAAGTAGAAATAGATGGTTTCTGGCAATATCTTGAAATTTCTGTTACTAACAAAGGTTTTCTATAACTTTTATCTATAGAAAGAAACTTCAAATAAATAAATTAAATTGTGTAATGCTAACTTTTCTAAGCTAAGTAATGGGGTTAAACGTAGTAGGAAAAACTACATATCCTTGTATAGAAATTGATGGTGTATAAACCTATTCCATGAAATTCTACACGTATGTACCAAGTTTCGTGGCAATCGGTTCAGCGGTGTCTGAGTTTATCACTGCCAAATATACCAACATCCTCTTTTATACTTATAGATACGTGAAGGGGATTTCTACGAAACACTACTTCTCCGTTAATAATGGACGGATTTTTACAAACGATGTGTTAAAATTAAGTATTTTTTGTATAGATGTCCCCTTTCACCAATTCCTGTAATAAAAGTCCTCGGGCTTTGCCTCACAGGCCATCAAAATCCCAAGGTATTTCTCACGAAGAAAAGATTTTGTTTACTTAAACAGACCAATAATTTGTATTAATTGCATACTAAAACAGCCATATGGTAAACAATATGACAGTATGTGATCAAATGCAGAATATATTTCAAAGTATGTTAATAAAAAACCGGATTTTAACCTATCTTAGTGATTGTAAACTACCATACTTGGAATTTTCCATATTATTCTGTTATTTAATCAATCATTTCCAAGATTTATCAAGCTAAGCGATTTCAAACATGGCGTTGCAAGAAACCAGTGATCTAGAAAATTAACCTTGTACCTCTGAGTAGATGAAGAATTTTCTTTGTAGGTTGCAAAATATTGATAAAGCTTTTACAAAAATCTTTACTGATTGAAAATATGTAGCTTTTTGTTTCTTTATGTGGTTAACTAATAGATATAAAGAATGTTGACTAATATAATTTGAAATAAACCTGAATATTCGCTCGTGGTAGAATCAACTTCACTAGGCTATCCCAAAACACGAAATTTGCATTTATATAACCCTAGTCTTTGAACAAACTGTCGACGTACTCTCACAAGTTTGCATACGCGAAGTTGATTTAATGTTCTCTTGTCAATTTTCTTTTAACACTTTTACGTAAGCTTAAAATGCGTTGACAATGAACAACTTTCACTGTACACGGGTATTAAATTGTGAAGATTAAACATTAACCTTATTGGTAAGTCCCAAAACCAACCATTTGTTAATCGTTCCACACTAATTTGTGTATTTAAAAGAAATTACCAACCAAATAGTTAAATCTTAAGTAAAAGTCCTCCTATATCATGTGGTTGGTATGGTCTTTGGTTTCATAGTAAATGCTTGATGTTCGTAAAGGCTTAATTTGTAATCACAAACCAAACTAAGCATGTAACATTGCATATCCTCTCAATGAACTGAAATCCTCTTAACATAAAATTAGAATAAAGTTTAACTTGGTCCAAGTATTCATCGAATGTAAATAAGTTTGGAACTCCGTGAAGGTGACAAGGGTAGATGTGTAAGAAGTTAGATTGTTCTGTCTTCAAGATATCATTGGACGTTTTGGGCATTTGTCTAAAAATTAACCAATTTTGACGAATCGCGAAACAAAACAACAGAATTTCTAGGGAAACTCTATAAACTTTATGACATTAACCTTATTAAACCTGGTGTCGTTTGATAGGGAATCAAAAATGTTAAATAAAAGTGTTCTTGGCATATTTTTATCAAATTAGCTGTTTTTTAATAATTTAAGTCTAAAAAATCCAAAATGGCCGCCATATTAAATTCAGCCATGTTAAATTAAGTAGACCCTGCAGTGAAACATACACTGTATATGAATATATGTAAACATAATTTTAATCACTCTATGTCTCATGTAAGATGAGTAAAATCGTAGACAAAATTTGTTTAGTTTAATATTTTTATCAGAACTATTGAGCTTTGAACGACTTAAATAAGTTTTTATAATCGTTTATATTTGAGTAGACAAAAGCGCAAAAGTGTCATGTGATGTTTAAATGTTTACAAAGAAATAGAAAACATACTATGAATTAAGGTTTTGCTTAAGTTATACCTTTCAAAACCAAAATGATCCCAAGAAACTAACCAATTTCAAGAGACGATTTTTTCCTACTAATAACAAAATAACAATACCCACTTAAGCATTTACGATTATTTACCACTTCCGAACTTAATGTAATTAGTTCTATTCCAGCAGTTTCCAGTTAAGGATCACAGGACCTGTATATCCTGTGATGTCTGCCCCAGGATAGCTTCAATGTATCCTTGCCTTTGGCAGTCTTTGGGGCAACATATCATGTTTACTGTATACTGTACATTTCTACGGACCAAGGCTCAAAGTGACAAAGTTTCATGGGCCTTTTTGCATCCACAAAATTAAAATATTTTGATTTGTGGTTTAATTTGATTTGTGGTTTAATTTGATTTAAATAGGTAATAATTAAATAATACATGCATCACACCGTATATGAATGCTAATCTGAAGGGACGAATAAAAGGTGCAAAGCCAAAGACAATGTATAAATAATTATGAAACAAATTAATTTCTTATCACTATGAACATTATCATAATTCATCACAATTAATTACTATATTCAATCAAGAATAGTTGAAAACTTACGATTTGATAAGTGGGATCGTTGGATAAACACTTACCTGAAAAAAAAAACATATTAACAATCCATTACAATACTAACACTTATTTAGTAAGCGAGATTGGGAGTTTCCTTAACCAAACAACAGCTACCCCACTCACATATACTTGAAATGCCTGCAAAACTTCAACTGACATTCAATTCTAGAGCAAAGAATAACAAATATTTTACGATACTGTAACTCTTTGAAATTTGTAAAATGCACATTCAATATTAATAATTTCTTATGAAAAAAGGAAACGATATGGAAATAATATTCAGTTGAACCTATATGAACTAATAACAAATACATAGAAACGATGTGCTTTAGTAAAAACTATAATTTAATTCCAACCTTGTACTAATTTCAGTAAGATTTTCATAGCCAAAAGATTAAGTTATTTAAAAGTCCTTTTACAGAAGATTGAATCAAAATGAATCACTAGTTTCTTTAAACCATCAACACATTATCATCACACAAAAACAATGTTCGTAAAAGTGTACGGTTCTAAGCATAAGTCTCTTTATTGTATGTTTAAAATATAAAAAAAAAAATTATTATGTCTTAATAATGTACAATTATTTGTTGTGTTCCTAATTGCAGTTTTTGAGTAGTTAGGTATACATCTGAAGGTAGGTTCCATATTTTTGGTATAATTAAACCACTCGTATTGGTGACTGTCGAGGATTGGACCAATGCCTGTAGAGCAATCGAGCTCTGACAACTAAACAGCTGTTCCTCTATGAATAAATAAACCATTGTTTCAACGTTTCAACAAATTGTATTATATCTCTACAGAACAACCCAAATGGCCAATACCAGCTGATAGCATAAACAGCTGACCATAACATCTGATTCCTAATCATAAAGTTACTGGGATTTCACGTTTGCAATATTGAACTTCTTAGAACGTGACATTGAAGAGGTCAGCTGTATTAGACAATCTGAAGTAAGCCTGAGAACAGATTGCTTAAACAATCGAACTTGGAAATTCAATCTAAATACCAAATACATTTTGATTGTTTTCATTGTTCGCGTATCTAAAATGATAAGGAATAGGCTATCTTACTCTATAACAACTAATTTAATCGTTTGGTTTCCAATCTTAAAGTATTGTGAGTACTTTTAATTTTCAAATATTTTAAACCTGACTATGACTTACCAAATAAATATAGTTCTAGTCGAATTTTGTTTATTTCATATAGTTTCTATCTAAAAGATATGCTGGTATGCCAATTAAAAATATAATAAGTAGTAAAAATCATCCTCCCTACTGTTTTATGAGTCAAATTAAAGATATTGTCTTGAAAGTGTTTCTGTTACAACTGTAAAGAATAACAAAATGAAATAACAAAAAATGATATAATGATAATTTATTATGCATAAACAATTAATTTGATCAGGTTTGTACATAAGTATTGTATAATCAAAATGTATTCAATGTACAATTGATTCAAATTAATTTAATTGAAAAGAAATAATTTTGTAGTGTGACGAAGACTCTTCTTAAACAATAGATTAAAATTTGATATTTTGATACAAAATTGTTCGTATATATATGTCCATGTCTAGGAGTAATTATGAGAAATATATGTGAAACACTGCATTTTCCAATAGCTTCTCAATTGTATCATATGAAAGGTCCGTTTTAATAAGGTCAAAGGGAGGCAATTAGTAACTTTTTATGAGATTCTCAAATCCGGAATTCTCCATTTATTATTTGTTGTTTTGCTGCCTCCATTGCCACAGGTATTGAAATAATTTGATTTAATTATCTCTTTTCCAAATAAAATGTTTGAAATACTGTAGGATTTATGCATTGGTGCATTTTTCCTGTATGGGCAAGATATAATCTTACGTAGTTAAAAGATTTATTCAAAGCTCTAGTTACACTAAACGAACGAAATATGTAAATGAACAGACTCTCTTAAAACAAAAGTAGTGCCTAATTGTTTGAATACCGATAGGAGATTTATTTGTATTTTCATATTATTTTGTTTAATATTTCATTTATTTGAATTTACACGGGTCTTTACATCACTAAACCATGTTTATTCTGACACTATACTCGTTTTATTACCATTATATTATGAAATCCCTGAGTTAATTATATCCATAAAACAATAAAATATTTTCTGACATAACTTTCTGTCACTTAAGGTATGATAGACATATTTACTAGTATTGGGTTTTCTAAGGAGTTTTGTAAGGATAAAATAAGGAAATTGACTGATCCTTTTACAAACTTGCAAATCCGGCTGTTTTAAGAGTTTTGTCATAATTCTCAATTAATTGTGATTTACTAAATAGGAGTTCTTCGTTAAAAGGTAAGAGGGAAAAAGAAGAGCTAGTCAGAATCAGAAATCCAAAGTGTAAATTCAGCCAGGACTTGCCCTGAGCAAACAGTCCGAGTGTTTTAATATAGGTCTTGGAGAAAATATTACTGCAGCAAAAGTAGAAAATTTTCATGGGTTTTGTCATTAAAACTCGTGACCTCGTTTTGATAACTATATCTAGACACAAACATTTAGAAGTTTAATTCTTGTTAAAACGTTTATATTCATTAAACTAAATAAGAGTGTAAAAACTTAATAACAAGAAGAAAGATTTTTGTATGTTTGATTGTAACAAGTGAAAAAATTAAAAGAAGGGTATACATGATAGTAAAAATATATTCATGTTCAAAAGTCATTTTTTTAAATGTAAAGGATTCTGTGTTAAGTATTCTTTTATGTTGTATAACTCACAACCAAACAAGAAAATATTACTGTTACAGTTCTTATTAATCATGATAATTAAGTGTTCATCTTTCCAGGAAGAATATAATTTTTAATATTTCTATTCAGGAAATCAACTGAATATGTGACCACTAGCATCCCTACCCTATTAAATTTTAGCAAATACTTTTACCAATTATTTGAGATAATTAAACCTATTTATTTATAACATATTTTTTTCCAGTTAAGATAATTGAAGAGTAAAGATCAAAACGTGAATTAGCTATGAGAAAAAAAATTAAGATAAAATGCCATGAAACAAGCGCACATAAACAAGTTTCAAGTTATACATCGATGGTTATACAATAAGATGGAAAATATTTACATAATTTCAAAAGTCAATCCTAAAGATATCATCATAAACACTACATATTGTCAAAATGTAGTGTAAATATTATATTACACCAGGGACCGTTTATCATTTGATCTATATACTCGTAAGCCAATAACTAGCCTGAAGATTAAGGTTTTGGGTTTGTTTCAAGCTTTAATGAAGAAACGGGATTAAACTTTCCTTATACAACTTTTAAGACTTTAGTGTACAGGTTAGCTTTTAATCTGGTTCTCCACAATAAACAATATTAATATTTATTACCAAATAGGTAAAATATTGGTGTAAAACCCTTATTTTATGTACCGTATACCTTATAACACGTTACCTTATGACGCAAAAGCGTTATAAAACTGGTATGTTTAACCTCTAATTCTTTGACACCGAACATTGCAGAACACACAACGCAGGTGCGGCTTAACCGCTGTGTTTGGAGAACTGGGTGTTGTTTGAATTGTCTCTTTGTCATTAGGTTTTGAGGTTAGGTTGGGTTTTGTAAAGCTGTTAACTTTGTTTCAGTTTGACTCTTCCAAGCTAATCCATCTTCGTTTTAAAATAATAGATTTCAATACGATAAATTTGTTATTAACATTTTACTTAATTGGTTCAACAGTAATAGTTTTTTATTGTAAAATTTCTTTTTATTGAACACCATTTATTCGGGAATATGTAAGGAAGCTAAATTCTAGTTTTATAACTGCCTAGGATATGATGTTGTTTGTAATTACTATTATCATATAACTTATAAATTATTTGATTATTTTACTAGCTTTTGTATTAGAATTGTTTTTTTTATCATACTATAAATGTTACTATTACAATAATTGATAAAAAGGAAACTTTATTATGTTTTATTTACTAGTAAAAGTAAGTAGCCTACCAAGTCTATGATAAATTAAAATTCAATGTAAGTTTTCCAAGCTCCCTTTTTACCCTATATATGAATTCAGGACTACAATTTGCAATAAATAGAATTGAAAATGGAAGTTAAAATTAATAGGATGCTCAAGAATCAATAGTAAATATTGGTTAAAAACAAACAATGATTGCAAAACAAACTATGAACCAAATATTATCGGCTAAACCAAATTAGGAACTTAATCATATTAGACATGCTGCAGTGAGGAGTGAAGCTGTGGTAAGGGTAGGTTTTGTGAGGGTTGTGTGGGGAGAGACGTCGCTTGATCTTGTTGAGAAGGTTAGCAACAACATCATCCATCTCACTGTCACCACAGATCTCTCCCATATAAACGTCAGACATGCTGCAGTGAGAAGTGAAGCAGTGGTAAGAGTAGGTTTTGTGAGGGTTGTGTGGGGAGAGACGTTGCTTGATCTTGTTGAGAAGGATAGCAACAACATCATCCATCTCACTGTCATCACAGATCTCTCCCATATAAACGTCAGACATGCTGCAGAGAGGAGTGAAGCAGTGGTGAGGGTAGGTTTTGTGAGGGTTGTGTGGGGAGAGACGTCGCTTGATCTTGTAGAGAAGGATAGCAACAACATCATCCATCTCACTGTCACCACAGATCTCTCCCATATAAACGTCAGACATGCTGCAGTGAGGAGTGAAGCAGTGGTGAGGGTAGGTTTTGTGAGGGTTGTGTGGGGAGAGACGTCGCTTGATCTTGTAGAGAAGGATAGCAACAACATCATCCATCTCACTGTCACCACAGATCTCTCCCATGTAAACGTCACACATGCTGCAGTGAGGAGTGAAGCAGTGGTGAGGGTAGGTTTTGTGAGGGTTGTGTGGGGAGAGACGTCGCTTGATCTTGTAGAGAAGGTTAGCAACAACATCATCCATCTCACTGTCACCACAGATCTCTCCCATATAAACGTCAGACATGCTGCAGAGAGGAGTGAAGCAGTGGTAAGGGTAGGTTTTGTGAGGGTTGTGTGGGGAGAGACGTCGCTTGATCTTGTAGAGAAGGATAGCAACAACATCATCCATCTCACTGTCACCACTGATCTCTCCCATATAAAAGTCAGACATGCTGCAGTGAGGAGTGAAGCAGTTGTAAGGGTAGGTTTTGTGAGGGTTGTGTGGGGAGAGACGTTGCTTGATCTTGTTGAGAAGGATAGCAACAACATCATCCATCTCACTGTCACCACAGATCTCTCCCATATAAACGTCAGACATGCTGCAGTGAGGAGTGAAGCAGTGGTAAGGGTAGGTGTTGTGAGGGTTGTGTGGGGAGAGACGTTGCTTGATCTTGTTGAGAAGGATGGCAACAACATCATCCATCTCACTGTCACCACAGATCTCTCCCATATAAACGTCAGACATGCTGCAGTGAGGAGTGAAGCAGTGGTAAGAGTAGGTTTTGTGGGGGGAGACGTCGCTTGATATTGTAGAGAAGGATAGCAACAACATCATCCATCTCACTGTCACTACAGATCTCACCCATATAAATGTCAGACATGCTGCAGTGAGGAGTGAAGCAGTGGTAAGGGTAGGTTTTGTGAGGGTTGTGTGGGGAGAGACGTCGTTTGATCTTGTTGAGAAGGATAGCAACAACATCATCCATCTCACTGTCACCACATATCTCTCCCATATAAACGTCAGACATGCTGCAGTGAGGAGTGAAGCAGTGGTAAGGGTAGGTTTTGTGAGGGTTGTGTGGGGAGAGACGTCACTTGATCTTGTAGAGAAGGATAGCAACAACGTCATCCATCTCACTGTCACCACAGATCTCTCCCATATAAACGTCAGACATGCTGCAGTAAGGAGTAAAGCAGTGGTAAGGGTAGGTTTTGTGAGGGTTGTGTGGGGAGAGATGTCACTTGATCTTGTAGAGAAGGATAGCAACAACATCATCCATCTCATTGTCACCACAGATCTCTCCCATATAAACGTCAGACATGCTGCAGTGAGGAGTAAAGCAGTGGTAAGGGTAGGTTTTGTGAGGGTTGTGTGGGGAGAGATGTCACTTGATCTTGTTGAGAAGGATAGCAACAACGTCATCCATCTTACTGTCACCACAGATCTCTCCCATATAAACGTCAGACCTGCTGCAGTGAGGAGTAAAGCAGTGGTAAGGGTAGGTTTTGTGAGGGTTGTGTGGGGAGAGATGTCACTTGATCTTGTAGAGAAGGATAGCAACAACGTCATCCATCTCACTGTCACCACAGATCTCTCCCATATAAACGTCAGACCTGCTGCAGTGAGGAGTAAAGCAGTGGTAAGGGTAGGTTTTGTGAGGGTTGTGTGGGGAGAGATGTCACTTGATCTTGTAGAGAAGGATAGCAACAACGTCATCCATCTCACTGTCACCACAGATCTCTCCCATATAAACGTCAGACCTGCTGCAGTGAGGAGTAAAGCAGTGGTAAGGGTAGGTTTTGTGAGGGTTGTGTGGGGAGAGATGTCACTTGATCTTGTAGAGAAGGATAGCAACAACGTCATCCATCTCACCGTCACCACAGATCTCTCCCATATAAACGTCAGACATGCTGCAGTGAGGAGTAAAGCAGTGGTAAGGGTAGGTTTTGTGAGGGTTGTGTGGGGAGAGACGTCGCTTGATCTTGTTGAGAAGGATAGCAACAACATCATCCATCTCACTGTCAGCACAGATCTCTCCCATATAAACGTCAGACATGCTGCAGTGAGGAGTGAAGCTGTAATAAGGGTAGGTTTTGTGAGGAATGTGTGGGGAGAGACGTCGCTTGATCTTGTAGAGAAGGATAGCAACAACATCATCCATCCATCTGTCACCACAGATCTGTTCTATATAACGTCTGGTAGATTATATGAAGCAATTAAGCTTGTACCATTTTAAATCTGTGCGGGTTGAGCCCTTAATTTACTTAAGCGGCATTTTTCAGTTTTTCAAAGTTTTTAATATTTATTAAATTTAAAGATACATATTTGGCATAAAGGAAAATATTGGTAAAAACGTGGTAACATTAGTGGATAAGTTTATTTTAGTTAATAGACTTTGAGATGTCAAGTTAAACGTCTTTATTAAAACCACGCTTTTCTTAAATGTCATTTTAAATTGTGTATTGTATTTTGAGTCTAGTGACAATCAGCCGAGTAAGATGTCTAGTTGTGTTTCACATATATTGTATCAAGGGAAATCACAGTAGAAGATCACTTCATTCCACAGAGGCTGGTGTGTTAAGCAATAATACTTGTGGCTACTTTTACCTGCTAATATCCAACAATGTATTTCATGTTTGACCTTAAATGCAATAATGGAAAATATACAAAGTCCTTATAATTCAAGAAATTTACAATTATAAACACTTTATAATAACTAATTTATTAAAAGTTAGTCCACAAATATCTACAAATAAAAATTAAGAATAAATATAAATAACTAACAAATTATCTTTTAGGCTGAAATTATATTGTTGAAGAACTGGTTCAAATAGTTTTTGGCGAAAATCTAACTAAAATGTTATCCAAGCAAACGTGGGAAAGGATTTACAAAGTTAAATTGCATTATTAGAAATATTTTGAATATTTTAAAGTGAATACTTATATAATTAGGTTTTTAGGTCGGTTTTAGCACGTGATGATATGAAAAATATATAGACAAATTTGACCTTAAGCTACCCACAAAAAACCAACGTAGCTGAGAAGTATAGCTGGGTATAGGTACCTATTAAAACCAATAAATTATGTAAGTTCAAACACTATCTAAATCTATGAAGTCTATTAATTAGAAAAATAATTAACTAACACACAACAATTTATACATCCACATATAAAACAAATATGTTTAAACATATTTAAACGTAGAATTAATTATTTTCCGTTCAAACTATTAGGAGTATTTTTTGCAGGTTACAAATATGGGTTTTTATATTATTGTAAGGAGAAAAAGGATGATTGTTTATGTGGTTAAAACAAAACTCTTTCAGAGAAGTGATCACAAGCAATTTGTATGCTAATTTGTGGTAGATGTTCCGTGTATAATACATGTCCAATTAATTATTAATTATTAGTTTGAATAACTTAATCAATTAATTGCAGATCAATACAGCATGCAAAGTCTACAAATGTCATACTTCATAATAACTCATCGTCACAGGCTTTAGTGTTAGATAAAAACAGTATACATTGATATTAATGTTTACTAGTGTCTTTATTTCAGTTTGTTAAGCAAATCAAATATTTTACGGGTGTTCAAATATTAAATCTACAGATCTCGTACATCTATAGATTAGGTTTATGTAGTTGATTAATAGGCAAGTATGCTTCTTTCAAACCTTTTTTCTCAGCTCACGTGCATCGCAGGGAAAATATACGCATACTGTTAGAAAGATATTTTCCTGTAGATGTGCAGAATTCCTTTATAAATTAAAATAGGCTCAAAAATAAGCACGAAAATTAATTTAAAATTAAACAGAAACTAACATTTGCCTTATGGGTTGCTATGCTGGTGACGAAACGACAACGAAATATAAACATAAAATCAAAACAAATTAAATAAATTCCACTCACATGTTTGATTACAGCGTTGATTGAAAATAAGTCTGCACATTACATATTTTTGGTCGAGTTTTCGACCACTGGACGACCTCTAGTAATGATAAATCGGACTAACATGTTTGTTTTTTTTATAAGAAAGTCTAACTTTAGGATTACAATCGTAAATAATAAAATCTCCATTTTTTGTGCAAATAATGGACATACAAGTAAAGGTAATGATATACATTACTTGTTATTAAGTAGCTTTATCTATTGGTTTAAGGCTTTTTAGATTGTTTCACATTAATATTTTGAAATAGGAAAACATATAGGTGTGTTGGTAACAGTCTTAGTTGCTCGTCACAGTTTTGCGTAAATTTCATATTGATAACATAACCAACTACTGTGGGACAATCATCCAATTCTTTTGTAGTATACACATACCATAACCTTCTAAAAATATATAACTATGACTGTAGAATTCATTGAATGAAAATAAACTTGGACAATGAGTTGACTTCCTTTTAGTACAAAAATAGTTTTATAGATTATTTTTTGTTGTTCGATAAAAGGTACACATTTTCAAAGCAACAAAAGCAGTTCAGTAATTTAGTAGTTTTTAAATGCCATATATGCAATAAAGCTTGCCACTATGAGCTTCTATCTCTATTTGTACAAGCTTCATGCTGACTTGGTCATTGTTTCAAAGGGAAGCTCAGTCCAATGAACAGTGTACCTTGTACATCAGCTTTGTACAGATGTTCTGCTTCACTTATTGAGTAAACACATTTAACTGAATGCACTGTCAATTAACATTCACATTCGTGGTTACTTACAAGATTATGAAGAATTGTGTATGTCTATTTTTGTGTTAATCTAGGTCTATGGCATTTTTTAACGACTTGTAAGTGAACGACCTAAATCCTAGTCTTGTTACTATCTAACGACGACCTTTTTGTTAGATAGCACCTTTTAATGGCACTCCAATAAAAAATGGTATCTAGGGCCACAAGTACAGATTTCGATTGCATACAATGAATGTTCAAAACATTGTCCTAGTTAGAAATAAAACTGGAGTACCAAAAACAATGAATGTTAGTGCTGTTAGGTTAGGTTAACCAATTTGAAGGCTAAGTTAAGCTATGCTACGTTATGTCGGGATAGGTTAAGTAGTTTAGGCGACGTTACCTAATTCGGTTATACCCAACCACCTTCAGGTGGTAGATAAGCTGTTTATTATAGTATGTTAAAGGGAAAAACATATGTTTTTGATATTTTACTTTTAGGGTAAACAGTTCTTTTTCTATTGCTAAGTGTTTTATCTGCAATGTATTTCCCGTTTAAAAAGTGACCCTATCATGGTCATCGCTAAAAATGTGTACCAATCATTCCTGGCACAGTTCGTTGAACTGTTATTTAGCATGTTATTAGCATGTTATTTGTTTCATGCATTTTTTGAAAATTTAGTGAACAAATTGGAAAGTTTCTATTTAATATTTTACTTAACTGATTTAATTAACAGCTTATGTTCAGGCTAACAAGCAAACAACTTCTAACAACTTTCCTCATCGTGTTATACTACCGGTATTATATCAGAAAGTTTAAACACTGATGTTAATGTTAATTAGTGTAGAATTATTTATGCTACTTTATCATGGCTACGAAAACGCAGTACAGAATATCAATATTAGTTAGCAAATATTGTACTTATGTTAATAATTCAAACTATAAAGAAACTAAACATTTTTTTATGGCGTCATCTTGAAACTTATACATTCCATCCCCATGTTAAATTTGTAGCCAGCTTTTTATCAAAATTGTTGTAGTTGATGTGAGCCACCGACGGATTGCGCTGATCTAAATTACTAAATTCTGTCGCATAAGCAAACTTTTTTACCAAGTCAAACTTAGGGAATTACTTATGGTGAGCTATAACAACTGTTATGACCTATCAACCTGGTCAGCAAGAGCAACCAAAAATAAGGTATAACATAGTAATTCAGACACTAGCGCATTCTGTGACTGGCTCACACAACTACGTTATTTTAGCGAATTTCCCTATAGGGAAGTAGCTATTACCGTAGGTCTCATGGTAAGACTTAGGCCCGGGACCGATTTACTTTTTCATTTTAATGTCCCCAGAGGCCAAAAACACCATTCGATCAAATTTTTATATATGTATATGTATATATATATATATATAGATTTATATATATATATATATATATGTGTCCGTGAACACGATAACTTGAGTAATTTTTATCCGATTTTGATGAAATTTGGTTTGAAGGTGTAAGGCGGGATAAACTTGAATGAGTTCGCGATCCAGCATGATCGGACCATGGGAACAGGATTTTATGGGGGTTTTATGGGGTAAAAATTGGTTTTTCTCACTTTTTACCCTCAAAACACAAAATTTCCCAATTTTTCTCTAAACCTTCTTAAAGAGCTTAAAAAAACAAACAATTCAGTATATCAAAGTGTTTTTGTACGGTTATTGGTTACGGAGAAAACTAAAAAAATAGTAAATTTAAAATTCCCATGTTATTCTTACGGAGAATATTGTAAAATGTTGTAGTTTGCTTGTTTATGGATATATTTTGATCAAACTTGGCAAATTTATTTATTTTATAGTAAGCTATCAATATTTTACTAAAAACACACTACTTTATTAGTTTCCTTGTTGCAGCAAACCTAGGTACTCGTTAAACCTAATGTTATTTAAATAGATCAATTGAAAATCAATTCGGCCAAATGGAAATTCGCTTAGACGGCAGGTTTGCTGCGGCGGGGGTATTTTAATAAAACATTGGCGACAGCTGGTCCATATAGATGGAATGTCCATAAAATACTGTAACTATAATAACACAACTATTGATACATGCACAATTTTTTTAAATCACTAATTCGAAATATATATTGGTTTTGTTATAAAACGAATCCATTGTTATAATATTTATAAATAAATATCACGACGATGCATTATTTGTATACCTATGTTGTATTTATAAAATATAACTTCTTTAAACCTTGGAATTCACTAACCACTTGATACTTATTGTTGGTACAAACAAAGGAAAAAATTGGAATAATGCCATTCAAAACTAAAAATCTGTACATTTTGCTTAATTTTAAACTAACTCAAATATGTTTTTCTATCCAAAGTTAACATATATTCAGGCTGATGGAAGGTTGATGTAAACTGAAATAGTTTCATGTACAAAACACCTTTCTCAAATTTCGAGGCTAACCATTTATCATGCAAGGTGATAACCTTATAAAATAAACATTTCATATTAATAATAAAACTATATTTTCATACAGTTAACATGTAAGCTTTATTTAAACTAAGTAGTTCTACTCCAGCAGTTGCTAGTTAAGGATCACAGGACCTGTATCCTGTGATGTCTGCCCCAGGATAGCCTCAATGTGTCCTTGCCTTTAGCAGTCCTACTAGAGCAACATATCATGTTTACTGTATACTGTACATTTGTACGGACCAAAGCTCAAAGCTTGTAAGATGATTGGTTGAGGCTATTTAGCTAATCAAAGTACAGGACGAGAATTTAACTTTAACAAGTTTTTAGTTTTCTTTAGCTTGTGTTGATATAATTTTCCTTGTGTTTAATCTTTTTGTTCCATGGAAGCGAAAAGTAATTAATTAATGTTTGTGCCTTTGTTTGTTACAGTGAAAATCCCTGTTAGTTCTTGGCTCTGATTCCAGTTTCAACTTCAAGATAATGCAGAACAATAAGTACAAGTATGTAATACTGTGAGTGCTTAACAGTTATACTGTTTTAACAATGTACTATAGTCAGCTAGTAATAAATATTAAATGTATATTCTATTTCAAAATCATATTATTGACTGTAAGATAGGGGTTTTATAGTTTTTCTTTAAACTGTAGGGTCTAATTTCAGAATAGTTTTAGTTATACTGTATATATATTTTTATATAGTGTGTTCAAAACAGGTAGGGACATAATTTACATAGCGATTTCTTGGGTCGAATTAAGAAAAGGTTACATAAACATACTCCTATTTCGTTCAACTTAGCTGTCCAGGAAATCTGTATGTGTTTTTTTATAAAAAAATTCATAGCTCGTTAACTTTTTGACCTACAGCGTTGAAACTCCACAAGTCTGTTCACCTTATTTGTCGCTATCTTTGAACAAAATATGAATCAAAACTCATTGTTTCAAAATTGCGGTTATTTTAAACATTTGATGCCGAATTCCACAAAAACCGTTAACAAAAAAGTTGCATGAAACAAATACCAATAAAATATTCAAAGATTATTTTATTTTAAAAGGGAATTCAAATATCATTCACCCCATATTACACGACTTTTGTCTACATACAGTCGATATTTTATACCTTTTTTATGACAAATCAAACTCAGTTGAAGGTTAAACTAAACTCACCGGTCGCAGTGACTGTTGTCCAACTCGCGGAAGATAATTGCAGCGAAACACGTTTTAATTAAAAATTCCCATTTAAAGTCAAACAGAATATTCCAATTGGTCAACGTGATGACAACGAATCTATATAATCCGTTGGTTATGAAATTACAGTGACTGGTTTACAGATTCAACAACGTTCAATCCTAACTTTCATACATTAAATATTAACATTGAAATACATAGCTTTAAGAGTGTGTTGTTTGTTTAGATAATGAAATAGAACCGGGAGACCGAGCCATGGTTTGGTTATAGTTTATTTCAATTTTAAAAGTAATATAAAGGAAACTCACGTTTTTTTACAACTAATTTTTAATTTTATTATTTAAGTTCCAGCGAAATTTCAATTTATTATAAACAGTTAAAATTATGTAAAAAAAATAATGCATAAAATTGTAAAATCTACCCTTAAATAAGAGTGAAACGAGTTAACGCTAGTGCACTCAAACAGCACTAAAACGAAACACCCATCACTTAACACTGACTATTTCCCCCTATATCTAGTAATCATCAGTGTAATTTTTGCTCAATAGCTATCACTTTGTACTGTATTTAATTATTTACTAGTATACTGTGGATGGCTTGTTATAAACCCATGTTACAAGTCTTTTGTTTACTTTTCCAAGTTATTTTGTTCAACCAACATAGTTACGTGGCAGCTCATAAAGCCAATGTAAATTTTTTAAATTTTGAAATGAGTTCTGTAGAGTAATGTTAATTTTTCTGAGGTAGTGGCTGTCGTCAATAATTCTCTAATTCCAAAATTTAGTCAAAATACTTTCGCTGAATTTCAAGACAGACAGACAGATAAACAGACTTTGCTCGAATTAGATTATTGTAAGATATATGTCCATTTTTTGATGTGTGTGATGACGAAAATTTAAATATTACTTTTAGTTTTTATTTAATCCTGAATGATATATTTACCTTGCAGGGACCAGATTTAGAAGTTCATATTGGAAAAGTTTTAATCCAGAGTAAAACCTGACGTAATTAATTTCCCATAGCTGGAGGTCAAATTAAGATAATTAACTGAATCCATCACAATATCGTCATAATTTATGACAATGTTTTATAATATGTACATACCATAGTAGTTGCGTACAAAATTTGGTAGGGTAGGAAAAAAATATACTACAAAATGAAACGAAGAGAATATTTATAAATGGAAATAATGTGTAAACATTTTCGAACACAATACTTAATAGACAGCTTATGTATGGTGAAATTGTTTGTTAACAGGTCACAGATGAAACTATTCAACCTGAAACCAGTTATTTGCCGAGTTAAACAGAAATCGTTTGGGACTATTTCAATGAAAAGCGTTCATAACCAAACCAGGAAAAGTTGTAAAACTCATAACCAACCATTTGACCGTCAAAGCAAAATGAAAATGCTCTCCAATATTTGTGACTGTGTTGTCTTTCGAAAGCAGTCGTAGTTTATTTTATACAGAGATACAGAACCATTACAGATCGTTATTTTTGTAAGGATAAAATAACAAGTGAAATAAAGTGGAATATATACTATTGCAAATTCGCTAAGGGATCTAATGTATATTTCATGAAGTAAAGTATATTGACATCTTCCGGATAATTTCGATATTGAATAGCAAGATTTGTACGTTTACGATACTTCAAATAATTTATTGAATAAAACAAATATTTGAATTATTAATTTATATTTATATTGACAAACTAGCAGAGTGATGAATAGGCTATTGGGATAAGACAACAAGTCAGAAACTTGGCCCAATACATGTACAAGTTACATACACATTAAATGTTTCAAACAAATACCATTTGCTCGTAAAAAAACTTATATGTTGAGCTCGAAATTGAACAATACAATAGTATGTATAAAACTACATCGACATATTTTAGACCATGATAAGAATAAACCAAAATAATGTATACTGTATCTGGGTAAGCAATCAGTGACATCAAGGATAATCGAAGGAAATCCTTAATCACCATCATAATCAAATCTAAATAAGTATAAAACCCTTAAATAAGTTTACTGCACCAAAACCCAAAACAGGATTTTACTTCCTAAAGTGTCCCACCTTCTAAACTCTAACCCCAGTACAAAGCTTTAGAAGTTGGAAAAGTAAAATCCCGTTTCCTCATTAAAGCTAAGCAAAGAACCTCAATCGTGGTAACTTTTTAACCAACGGTAGGCAGTTGTTTTGTGATTTAAAAAATAGATTTAACTATGTAATGTTTTAACAAAAAAGGATTAGTATATTTGATACAATCTTTTATATTTAGAAAGGATTTTAAACGAGATATTTTGGTTCAACTTAAACTTACTAGGGTATAACCCATTTTAATGAATTTTATTGTTGGTTAACTTTTTAAATAGTTTTACGGGTTAAAACAGAGTTCATACCGATGTAATAAGGTGTTATTTCTGGAAGTATGAGTAACACGACCAAATCCGCCAAACAACTTAATGCTTAGGTTAAGATAGAGCATCTTATAAGAAGAGGCTGTCTTTTAAATCTCACCATACAGAATTGCTCGTATTTTCAAAGTAGAATAAGATCTGTATTTGTCAGCCAAGTTTATGTAAGTAAAGTAACTTGTACTGTTTTTAACCTATAAAGTTTTCACTATTTAGATTCAATACCTGCACTTAAACAGGAATTTTCTGATTCATTCATTCGTTTGGTAACTTGATTACTAGTTAATTTATGAATTTCCACCTAATTTCAAGCAACAGCTGACAGAAGTCGCCCAAAGTTGTAATAACTTAACACACCGGCCTCAACGGGACTCGCAACCATCTTCAACTGAGATTTCCCCAGATATGTGAAACAAGACTTGGCTGATTGTAACTTATATGTAGCGGTTTACTCAATTCAAACAAATAATACCAATTATGCTTATTTAAAAGGAGTTAGTTTTCGTTCTATTAAAATATTTTAGAGCAATACGTACCAAATCGTGTTTATAGGTTTATAGTATTAACTTAAGACGGTTTTATATTTTACTAAAATAATTGGATTAAATCCTACCCTAAATAACAAAGGAAACACACCTTGGAAACAAGTTAAATTATACCGACAAAGTACATCTGCTCCATTGAGGTGAGGTTATTAGTAAACAAATTATTTAAAAAAATTGTCTTCAACACTATCTATTGCAATTTACCCCCTTCCAAACCTGACATATGTTTTATTACTAATTTTGTACTATCCGCGAAGTTAGTAAAGTCAGTTGAGTACCTTATGTATGTATTAAAGATTAAAAATAATACAAGATTCATTGGTTTTGAATCTTGGTGAAAACTATTAAAACAATCGAAGACACAACTGATTTTATTGTAGTACAATTAACGTAAAATATATGATTACTAAAATATTCAATTTTTTATTGAGGTATTTGAAATTATAATTACTACATCCAAAATTATTTTAGTGTAAAAATCAGATAGATCATCAGTACTTTTTGTAAAGTAGGTTAAACAAAATTAGCGGAAAGTCGTCGTAACACTATTTAAAGCAAAATACGTAATTCTAAATGAGATTACATGAGAAAAGAGCAGCTGCGAAAACCCTGGCACCTTTGGAACTTGGCCTTTAAAATAAACTAACCTAAGTAAATGAAAGAAACAAGTTCGTCTTTCTCCGTGGTAAAAATATATTTAGCTCCAATTCTTTCCGAGTGTAGGTTAACATTCTTGGAATACTAGTGCTTTGGACGTGAGCAAACAAATAGGTAAGCAAAATAAAAATGCTAAATCATTCTTGTGATAAATAAAACCTATGCAACTTCAGATTACATTTTGAACACTAACCATTAATTGAGACCTCTTTAAAAAAATATCTTTTTGAATTAATTTTAAGTCTGTACTAGGTGTTACATCGTGAGCCAATGATTTCTATTTCCTTCAATATATTTTCCAAGCAACATTTCTAAGTGTTCAGACTTTAACCTTCAATGGCCTCTGAGCATCTTTTCCTTAATCATGCTTTGTTTTTATCTGCATGAGATAAATCGTTTTATGTACTTATGACGTTACAAATAAAATGCATACAGTATTCATATTGATCGATAGATATGTACAAATGAAAGGAAATTGCTACTAAAAAACAAGTTTTACCTATTACGTTTGAGCTACAAACATTTAATATTTCCTCAAAAATAAAAAATAAATTTGATCAGAAAATTTGTAATAAAAAATAGATTGTTCAATTTTTCATAGCATCAAACCTATGTTTCTATCAAAATACAGTAGCAATACGACAGATCCAATGGTGGATGACAAATTAATTCATGACAACATCCGTGACAAGTTGCAGGTTGACTCAACCACGTTGATGGTTGATTACGTTGGTATAACCATAGATTAAACATAACCCTCTTTGTAGATTTGTTAAGCCTTGGAATTAGCTGAAAGGGCTTTAAGTGAGATATTGTAATGTCCAGAACAATTAAATGTGTTTGTAGTTGGTGTCATGTATTTATTCTTAGGTTATTCCACTTACTTGAAAATATTGAAACAGTACAGGATTATCTACGTTTTCCCCCATTCCACCTGCTATCATTACTATATTAGTAAAGCTTAAATCAAAATGCGATTTAAATAAGAAAGAAAAGTACTTGTTTGAAATCAACGCAAAATTGAGTCATAAGTCGTAAAAACAAAAGTAACATTTAAATTTTGAAATTCGATAAGAAGTAACCTAAGAATAGTCAGAGTTTACATTCTGAGTTAGGTCTTATGATTGTACCACAGACTGTACAATGCGAGACGTGTTGTCCGTCTGTGTGTGTTAGTAAACGTTTAAGTGTGTGTGTGAGGTGAAAACAGTTACCGAACAGTTTTACCAACTGAAACCATACATCCTGCGGCTAGTCATAAAATGTTTCGGACATGTTTTTAATTAAAATTTTCAACTCTATCCGTTGTAACCCTGATGAGTATGCCTATGAAGGCTTTTTGAGTGGACTGTTGTTGCGAATGTTAAATTTAATTTTGGATTTGAAATTACATGTACTTCGAGTTGTGTAAAAGCAATGCACGTGGTAAATAACAATGTTTACTGATGTATTGTTGCCTTTCGTGGGCCATAAGGGGTTTGTGCAATTGACTCTATTACGTCATTCTGATCAGCTGATTCACTTTTAATGCATACTGAACAAACACTCTTAAGCCATAACTATTTGAATGCACAAGATCTTATTGCCATTTTAAGACAAAAAAAAAAATATAACACGATTTAATTTTTTGCATTTAGGATATATATTCACGACACAAAATGGGTTTTGATGACATTTGTATCCTGATAAACTGGTTTTATTCGTGTTGATGTCCTTAGGTTGAGAAGGCTATTAAGTGATGACTCTATTGCCATTAGAATGAAAATCAAACCTCTTGTCCTTGAAATTTAAGATTCATATCAGGGTAATGTATAATGTATACAAAAACTCATCAGGATTAGTTTGCAGCCAATTTACACTAAAGTAAATTAATCTACTTCAAGTGGGCTTTAATGTGCTATACAGTAAAATTCAAGCATTTTACCTAACTATTATGCACTACTTTCCAATTTGACAAAAAATTAAAATAGGCTCAAAAAAGCATAATTAATTAAAATGTTTAAAAAATTAGAATGGGTTGTATGGGTTGTCATGCTGGTGACGAAATAACAACGATAAACAAACATAAAATCAAAACAAATGGAAGAAATTCCAATCGCATGCGTATTTACAGCGTGTGGTGAAAATAGAGAATCTGTACATTAAATTATTTTTGGTCGAATTTTCGACCACTGGACGACCTCTATTTATTGTATGCTATTAAATGTATACCACAGTAAATGTGTAACATGTACTCACATGTTAACATGTAAAGTCGTAACATGTAAGCCTTTAGTCATAACATGTAAATGTGTAACAGTAAATGTGTAACATTTAACACATTCGCATATTATCGTAATTGTCCCAATATTATCAGAAAGTCCCATTGGAGCCCAACTGCACGTATTTACCGCAGGTTAACGGTTTTGTAAACGATCATTTCAAACTGTCATCATTTAATCAATTATATAATTTAAATAAATACTGTAAGCTGCATGCTTTGGAACTTATATGTTGCAGGTATGTGTTCATATGGGAATAAAATTAGTGCGAATGTAAATATACCTCTTTATTTTTAATTTGTGTATAAAACTTAAAACATTAAAAAATTAAGATATCAATACGACACTATATTTCAATCATGTGATTTAATTCATGCTAGTAGCTTTATCAAAAAGAAAGGTAATTTGAATGTACCCTATTTGATCACCGAGCACAATGCAGTTTTTATAATCAAAGATACCGTTATAAATGTGTGTACACTTTTATTTTTGATCAGCTTTATGTGTGTGTAATATAAAACCATTTGAGAACACAGCAGGAATAAAACTTTTATAATGTACATTTTAGTTTTTGTTTTTATGGGAAATTATCAATATTTGCTTCTAAAGGTCTGTCTAACAACATAGATGAAAAAATACCTAATCTTTTACCTACTACACTACACTCCAAGTTAACGAAGCCTGACTTTGTCCAAAACTCTGTCATCTAAAGTATTCTATTGGTGTTTACACAATGAAAACACAAACATATGAGTTTTTAAATACTACAGTGGATATATTTCTAGAAAACATTTTCCTGTGTTAAAATAACCGTAGACAAGCTATTTGCACTCCCTCGACGGTTATGTTAAGCCTTGTCGGTTCTGTGATACATTGCATGGCCATTCCTTCTGACTCTGTCTACAGTATAAAGTATACTTGATAGGATAAATCGTGTTAAAAATTCATGGGGAAACCAAACCAAGACCATGTGTTCACAAACTTACTTAAAGGTTGTATATACAACCTTTATAGGTTTTTCACGGATTTTCCTTGAACAAATTAAACACAACACAAAAACGAACAAACAATGAATTGATGAACTTGGATTGGAATTGAAGTTCATATAAATCTAATGCGCATTAGTAGATATAATAGGACAATATGACCCCACTTTCGGCGTTTTAGAGGCACTTTTAGGGCACTTTTTATAGGGGAAAAATGAGAAAAAAATGGAAGAGCTTTTTTTGGCCACTTTTTTTAAAGATCCAGCTCTCGACCTATACACCCCTATATAAATTTTCTACTTTTGTTAATACTAAAAATCACGTCTGGAATATGGCTCATTTTTTGGCCACTTTTTTAAAAGACCTGGATCTCGTCCAATACAAGCCTATATAAATGTTCAAACTCTATTAAAATTTCAAATCCACATCCATTCCCATGTATATTTTCAAAATCATGTGAGGTTTGTGCGTGAACTCGGGCATGCTCCCGGCTTATGACGTGCTCCCTTGGACATCCTTAGTGGAAATCCATGAGTTCTGGCTACTTGGGAACCCAAGCCATTTGACATACAACGAATCACCTTTTTTCCTAATTATCTTCTCTACCAAATACATGTCCTTATACTTGGTCTTTAACAACTCCTCTGTATAGAAGCCTCCCCTGATTATATTGCCATTTTCATCTTTCAAGATATAAGTCACAGGCTTTGTATTCTTAACTTCTGCTATTGTAAATAGTTCCCCTGTCCAATTTGGAGTATAACCTTTACTAAAAACATGTTTATACTTGGAAATCCTTACGCTATCACCTACCTTATATCTTGGCTTTTTAACTTGCTCTACTTTAGAAGTCAACCTCTCATGTACATATTTACTATTCTTAACATTCACTTGGTTAGGCTTCATTCCTATAGATCTATGCACTTTATTATTATATTTTCGAATTAACTTTGGAAGTAAATCCAACCATTTATAACTCCCCTGAGCACTAAATTCCCTATATAACCAATTCTTTAAAGTTCTCTGAAACCTCTCCACAATTGCAGCCTTAGTTGTAGAAAATGTGTGATAGTGATTAATATTTAATTTTTTCATTAGTTTGTTAAAATATTGATTAAAAAATTCTTTTCCATTGTCAGATTGAATGTTTTTAACCCCCTTTGGTAGAATGGTTTTAATGGCTTCTGTAACCACTAACCCTGTCTTATTCTTTAGTGGAGCAGCATAAGCTTTTTTAGAAAATGTATCTATTAAAGTTAAAATATATTTATTGCCAGAATTTTCTCTAGCATAGTTTTGCATATCAATTAAATCTATTTGTACGGTTTCATTTATACCTAATACTTTGAAAGACCTTCTTATGAAATTCTTTCTTGCAGGTTTATGAAGTTCGTATGCAATTTCATTCATTTTTTATAACATCATCCTTTCCTGTAACTCTAAATACATCACCATTAGCCCCAATCAATAGATTATCTTCCATTCTTTTAAATACATAGTTTTCTGGTATATATGGTCTATTATCTATATACTTAAATCCACTCAAAGATGTGGGGTCAGCAACTAATAAATCAGGATTGTATTCCATCAAATTAAAATTTTTTTCTCCATACACAAATTTCGATCCATCATAATGCATAGCTTGTGACATTAGACAAATATCATCCAAATGTTTCCCCTCTGGTAGATTTCTTATAAATTGATTTTTGGCATCCCAACAATATAGTTTTTTATTATAAGTTATAGTCTGTTCTTTTGTAACACAGTCAGTGTCATCAATGGCAGGTTTAACACGTACTAACCTTTTATTATTAAAATTCCAATAGCCTGCTTCCATTTTTGGAACTTGTGAAACATTCACAGCATCTTTACTATCTGTACCTTCCATCAAATTACTAATTTTCTGTTTCTTTGCATTCCAAACACCATTCTCTGATTCTAAAAATTCATAATTATTATCGTCTTGTATAAATTTACCATCTTCTTTTCGTATTAAAGTCTGTTGTAAAGTGGGCACATCATCTAAACTTTCACCCTTTTCTACATTAGTAATTTTCCGTTTCTTAGCATTCCAAACACCATTCTCTGATTCTAAAAATTCATAATTATTATTGTCTTGTACAAATGTACCATCTTTTTTTCGTATTAAAGTCTGTTGTAAAGTGGGCACATCATCTAAACTTTCACCCTTTCCCACATTAGTAATTTTCTGTTTTTTAGCATTCCAATTTTTATTCTTAGATTCTAAAAACTCATATTTAGTTTTACCTTGTAAAAAGACATCACCTTTTCTAGTTAATGTCTGTCCCAAAGTTGATACATCATCTACAAACTCCCCATCTTTAACATTACCAATTTTACGGTTTAAACCATTCCAACTATCGTCTTGTAAATTTAAAGTAGGTTCACTACTAGCCCTGGGTTCTGCAGGCTTATTATATGGATTATATAAACGATAAAATTTATCTATAAACATATTTTTATTTAATAAATAATTCCACTTTCTCTTAATTCCTCAATAATGGAATCTATTTCATTATCCACTCCTGAGTTACCGGCTTGGCGACTTAGCCAAAGAAGTCTTAACCTATCTACAAGCTCATTAGGATCATCCCAATAAATATAGTCTATTTTATTACCAGTCACTTGTCTCAAACCTTCACCAACAGATTTAAAAAGAGGTTTAATTATATTAAGATATTTAGTATGTCTATTACTTGAAATTGGTGCACCATCTTTGTAACTCTTTAAATGTCCATTTGTAGCTTCCAAAATCTCTTTATAATTTTGCAAATCAGCCGGAGTATAATCCTCAGGTTCTTTTAAAGTTAACAATTGCCACAAACCTTTTGTCCCCTTGTAGGTTTTATTTGCAATTGTAACATCATCATTGGCAATGTCAACTTCCTTATTTCCAATAAAAAATTTATTTGCTTCTCGTCTAATACCATATGTAGTGTCTGTCATACTACTTTTACTGAGGTAATTTCCTAAATAGTCTGATGCTAAAAGACCAAAATCTAATTTCTGTGGAGTAGATTGTTGTAATGGTTGCAATCTTGGTATTATTGGTATTCTAGATGGAGTCATTGGGAGAATCTCCATTCGAGGCCTCTCTGTTTTGGTGATTTTTTTTAATTCTTGTAATGGCTCTATTAAAGGTTGGAATGTTTGAAACCTCTCTTCAGCCTCTAGAAACTTGCCACGTTTTAAAGCTCTATATTTCTCTCGTATTTGATTTGCAGAGTCAACCAATTCTTGTTGAATGTTTTTCATCTTTTATTTACATTTTATTTATCTCATTTGACAAAGGATTGTACTCAAACACTTTATCATGTATTATCAAACAATATGCAGATGTATTTGCTGGCACATTTTCTGCAGTTTCAATCTCTAATTTAATATCAACAATTCCTTCCTTCACTGTTTCGTTCTGTCTAGAACAGTCTATTACAATTAGTGGATATTTCTTCATAAACTCAGCCCTACTAATCATAGGATCTGGGATAGTATTATAGTAAGTCTCTCTAAATCTCATAAACATCTCATAAGCTTTAGAGACATCTCCATTTTCAAAGTCTAAATTTAAATCACTATAAGGATAATATTCAGAGTTTAGAAATACTTTGAGATTTTTTAATTTACAGTGATCAAATTCATCAGTTCTTTTTCGTGCACTATTATCCCTAGCTGTTTGGAAACCAAATATAATATACCTAGGCTTCTCCAAACTTGAAGATGTCTTTACTGACCATGTATGTCTTGTAGTATTGGGATATGATGGAAGTTCATGCAACTCTAAACTTCTAAATGCAATTTGCAAATTTTTATTTTGCAGTAACATCTTTTGTAATTGTAACTTCTCCCCATCTGATGGTATTACATGTGGCATCACCCATTGAATTGAGTTAAGTGTAATTTTAGGAATCGTATCAGCAGTGCCACTGGCTGGAGCACTAGTGGTTGTTAATATACAATTCAAATCATTTTTGGATCTTTTTAACACCAATTCTTGTTTGACATTTACTAATACCTTATTAAAGTCCTCGAATACACCCATTAACAGCTCTAATGGCAAACATGTACTAAACTTGCCACTTTTATGGAACTCTTTTAAATTCGTGTCAGAATCAAATGCCACATTTGACAATTTAGTAGTTTTATTGTAAGAGCTCAATATTTTCATAAGACTAGAAATTCCTGGGTTTCTTACAATGTCTATTTCTTTACCTGCGACTTCATATCTAATTTCATCAAATAAGAATGCAAATGCATTATTTATAAAATGACCTTTATCATGATTTTCAATTTCTCCCTTAATATACAGATAACTCCTACACGGGAGAGTTAGCAAATCTTGATTATTAATACATATTCGAATTTCATCAGAATTATTTATTGCCAAAGTGTTGTGGGGAACATAGGAGTGATTTGTAATTTTAACCACACTATCGTCGAATTGGGATTTCCCTGTAACGTCTAGAAAATCTTCCATTTTTATTAATAGAAAATTTTAACTTTAGTCCTATTGATCGTAGGAACCTAGCATTTTGTGCACTTATAGATAAATTCTTATAAATTCTCATATCTTTTTTATATGACAAGTAATTGTAGTTTCTTCTCCATTAAAGTCAATTGCCTTGTCGTGCTGATCGGCAAATGTAATACTGACAACATCTAAACTTCTCTTATTTACAGGAAAATATATAATATTTCTTGGAACTTCAATAATTTTGTAGCCAGGAGGAGCTTCTGGATAAAAGCTATGTATGGTGTGTGATTTGTTTCCGTTTAAATAGGACCCGTTTGCAATATTACATTTTACTCTAATCACATTTACATTATTAATGTTTATTTTATTTGTAGATTCAAACTGAACACCAGGAGTAGAAACACCTTTAAATCCCAATAAAACAGACCCTAAACATGGTTTTGTAAAATCAAACACGTGGCTAGAAAGTAATGTCGCTTTCATAGTTTTATTATTAGCTGTAAGGAAAAAGTCTGGGATTTGCTTTTGAATTTCCTTTGCAAGCTCAACCACCTCATATGTTCCTTCAGAAATTTCTATTGTAACTGGAGCTTTGTGGTCATAATAGAAAACATCATCACCTTCTCCAATGGTTAATTTGTTGCCTTTAAGTTGATTTAATTTTGGAATAAGCCCTTTGAATAAAAGTTTGACTTTAGTATTAATTAATGCTTCTCCATTTTTATCTATTATAACTTTAAGTTTACCATTTAATAACTGGTTTAAATCATCAACTGAGATATCTCCTTTTGGTAATGTTTTTTTCTCTACTTTGTAATATGTTAAAGTATTAAGTGGTTTTTTTACATTAAATATAGAATTATAACTTTGAAAATCTACTAATCCAATTACATAATCATCATTTAATTCTATGGGAGGAAAGAACACTGACTTTAGCTCTGGCTCTGTACCCGAAAATGTTATAGTAAATGAATCCATTTTTATAAACAAAAATTTTTTATGAATGATAAACATAAAATTCCACAAATAGAACTATTTAAATCTTGTATTTGATCGGTTGTATAGAATATTTTATGTCCCTCAAAATATTTAATTACTTCTTTTGGAGGTTGGATTCCAAATGGGTCAAAATAAATTACAATATCTTTATTTTTACGATATGCTGTCCAATGTGTGCCAGATGAACTGTCTAAATTAACTATTCCGC
Source organism: Macrosteles quadrilineatus (assembly GCF_028750875.1). Classification (NCBI taxonomy): domain Eukaryota; kingdom Metazoa; phylum Arthropoda; class Insecta; order Hemiptera; family Cicadellidae; genus Macrosteles; species Macrosteles quadrilineatus. The sequence continues at coordinate 121,567 of NW_026542623.1, read as the reverse complement.
ACTCTTTTACTCTTGGTGTTAGATTTTTTAGCTCGTTTTTTAGGTACACCCCCCGGAAGTGAGGCACGTCTTTTGCGGCCTCTAACAGCTGGTAGTTGTCCATATTTTTTATTAAATTTTAATCCCATTCCCATCTTTGCTTTTGCCTTCATCAAATTTGTCACCGCATAAGCTGCAGCTCTTTCAGCAAGATTTGCATCCTTGGCCGTTACTCTAGTCCAAGCTAAGTCTGCTAATCTCATGTCTGCTTTGTTCCGAGCAGCGGTATCGGGATTATTCATGTAGAATATGTCATGCTCTTTACAATAAGAGTCTAGTTTATTTTTTGGAGGTACATTTTTAGCTAAATTCTCACGTATATTCGTTCCAGGTCCACAGTACCGATATGATGGTATGTGAAGTGGAAATGGAAGGTTATTTATAAGAGTATTCAATAACCCTCGACCCCTGTAAGGCTTTAGGAATAAACCTTTGCCCTTTTTACATGTTTTCTTATTATTTTTTACCATTTTTATTATATAAAAAATGTCTTTTATTCAACAAAAACACAAATTTAAAATAGTACATACTAAGGAAAATATACCAAAGAAGTTGGGTCTTTTTCCTACCAATATTCGATGTGTTATTTGTGGTCCCAGTGGAAGTGGGAAAACGGTTGTAATTTATAATTTAATTGTAAGAAAGGAAGGATTAAAATTTACAAATCTATATTTAATATCTAAATCTTTAGAACAAGAAAAATATAAAAAAATAATTGAAATATTTAGTTTGTGTGACGAAGTGAAATTACACACGTTTACTGACTGTGAAATCACACCAAATGATGTAAAATCACAGTCAGTTGTTGTATTTGATGATATAAATAGTCCAAATATTACACAATTTTTCTCAATGGGTCGACATAAAAATATTAACAGTTTTTACTTGTGTCAATCTTACAGCAAAGTACACAAACATTTACGTGATAATGTAAATTTCCTAATATTATTTAAACAAGATGATTTGAATTTAAAACATGTATATAACAATCATGTTGGTAATGATTTTTCATTTAACCAATTTAGAAATCTCTGTCATCAATGTTGGGATAAAACTAAATATGGCTTTTTTGTAATAGACAAAGAAAGGTTAAAGAATAATGGCAAATATAGATTTATGTTTGATCAATTTTATAATGACCAAGTGCAAGAGTATTGATACCATCTTCAAGAATAAACCTCTTGTCATCGTCAAAAGATAGTACTTTCTTATTCATAGTTAAGGTTTGAAGATGATGATTTGTAGATTTAATTCTTGTCACATTCTCATAGTAATCTTGCCCAGTGGCAAGACAGTTCAAATAATGTTGATGTCTAAGGAGATGTTTAACTGTAGCACCATCAGCTCCTTTAGCTTTCTTCACCTCTAAAGCTTGTTTGTCTTCTTCATATAACCATTTTAGAGGAATATAAGAATATAACTTTGGTCTTAAACCACAATATTCATACATAATATGACCATCTAATTCGTCTTTAAACTTGCCAGTGACTTTTTTATTTTTATCAGAGTATAAGAAATGGTCTTTACTATATCCAGAGGTATCAAAATAGTGCAAGTCACATTCTATTTCCTTGTAAAAGTCCTCTGTAACTATAGAATACATTAAAGAATCTGTATCTGTCATAAGAAATCTTTTGTTCTTAAATTTTGACATATAATTATAGTGAAAATCATACATTATTACTTTACTAATATCCAAAATGGTCATTCCCAAATATATCGGCTTATTAAACTTTACAACTAATTTATTTAAATGTATAGCATGCAAATTGTTATCGAACTTTTTGCTACAGTCGAACCTTGGATTAGTGACATATTTAGTTAATAGTGACTCATCCTTGAGATATATATCACGAAACTTGCGTTGGTTCATAATTGTTCGACCAAAGAGACTATTATTTAACAATTTGTAAAAGTCTTTTTCGAAATCATTTTTAGCACATTTGCGTTTTTCAATATTAAAATTAATATAGGGCGCAAGCCATTTGGACTGTCTAAATTTTAAAATTCTATGGTATTTTGTAGCAACCAAACCCAATTCCTCATATTTTTGTAATGCTTTATAATGTAAAATATATTTAGTTTTGTCATTTAAATTAGGTATTAATTTGCCATTCATTTTCTCAGGTGCTAATGGATAGTCATTATGTAAATCATGTAAGCTTTTATCATATTTTAAATCAACTTCTAAAATATATCCAAACTCATCATTTTGATTGTTTTTGTATATTTTGTAGTCTATCTCATTCGTCCAACGAAATCCATCCACAGGTAGTGTCTCACACATAGCTGTGGAGTATAGCGAGTTACAATCTAAATATATTAAATAGACACTCTCTTGATTGGGGTCATAATGTTCACCCATATATCTATTATTAGCTTTAGCGTAACGTGTGGAAATCATACTGACTCCTCCTCTGATTGCACTTTCTATGAACAAATGCATGTCAATATCTTGAAATAATTGTAATTTTATACCAGTCATTCTAAGACAGGCCTCCCATGTTAGTCCTGGAAGTGAATACATATGTACGGGGTCAAGTTTGTAATCTTTTAAACACAGGTCTCTAAATGTCTCAAAGACATCAGCCAGTAGCAATACATCTGTTTTAAGATATAAATCATGATATTCTTGTAAATTGTTTATATTAAAATGGGTCCAGACATTTTTAGCATGTTCATATTCATTGGGAGAGATATGTTCTTTAGTTAAAGTACTGTAAAATTTTTCAATTGGAGGTAGAGACTCTGTAAACTTATCTGGTCCTGTCATATATTCATAGGGAAATACGCCTTTGCGTTGTAGTAGTGGATTGTCTATAAATCTAAATGTATTTAAATTGGAAGCTAATTTGTATAATGGAAGGGATAGAAAGTTGTAGGAATCTAAAAATACTAAATCATCAACAGAGAATGAAATGTACTTTTCCATATCTTTGGCTATGCAATTTAATTTACGATTATATTTTCCCAAGTGTTGCATTATTAAATGTCCATCGTAATTTTTCAAGTTATGGAAGAATACTGGTATTTTCTTTGTTACTTTATAGTTTAAATTACAATCATTATGGGCAGCTCCACGGTATTGGCCATTTGAATGACAATGTTCTCGTACCCTATCAAAATATAGAGGCTTTTCACAAATATGACAATGTGTTGAGTTTTGGAAAGATGCCTCTTGCTCAGGAGTCATTACAAGGGGAATATATATCGCCATTTGACTTTTAATAAAATCATAAGTCTCAAATAATCTTTCAAAAAACACATCCATAACATTTGCACCACTATATAACTCTTCAGAAATAATCTTAGAATCTTTTACTACGACAAATGCAAATCCCGATGGAATATGTATATTGGAGTTTATAAAGCACTCAAAATCAGCATAAATCACAAATGGGGCTTTAAGTTGATATTTATAATTTTTAAATTGTAATGTATCTTGTTTAGACATTTCCACTCTTTGTGCATCAAAGTTCTTACAATATGTTATATGACATTCTAATTTATCTTTGGTGTAAAAATGTTGTAAACAAAACTTGCAAAAATACTTCTTGTGGTCTTGTTTCGTAGACCGTAGCATTAACCTATCAAAATCACGAATTAAACAGTAATGTGATTTACGACCTTGTAGTAATAATAATAGATCTATGTGAGCATTACTATTCAGTTTGGTTCTTCTTAATGGATATATAAATTTTTGGTCTTCAACTCCAAATACATTAACACTTATATTATTTTGTCTTTCAAATTTATCTATATCAGATATTTTAACAGGATACTTTATGTTTGTCATATTTAACTGATTTTCATAGGGTGCATATTTCGATACCCTTTCAGCATGTTTAGCATTCCTTGGATGTAAAGCTGCTAAAATTGACCAAAGGAAGCATTTATTATCAGCATTCTTTATATTTAAAACTGCTTTTGTCAATTTAATACTTTTTGGTGTGGGGATATATGACTTTGGAGTTAGGGGCTTATACTTGTAAACGTGCAACTGCCAATATTTAGTATGGTCATAAATCCATCCACTGCCTTCGGCTTGATATTTGTGTATGGAAGCATCAATCTTTAAAAGAGCATTTTCAATTTGAGGCTTTAAATCTCTCTTCTCAATGGTTAAGGTAGTAAGGCTTCTAAAATCTGCAATACATTCTTTCTCATTAACTAATTTTCCATTTTGATCTATTGTATATTTTATAAATTTGATTCTCCTTACTAAAGTCCATTTTATCGGTAGAGGACAAGACTGAAGAGTACTTTTAAGTTCAGTTTTAATCGATTCACCAACAAATTTAATCATTGTATATGGACATTTGTTACAAGAATTGATGTGTCTTTTAAAATGACCAACAACATTTCTTTTACAGAAATTACAAGTCTTATGAGTTTGTAATATATGAGATTTTAGAGCCATGTTATTATCACAGATTATATCACAAACTTTGCACAGTTTCACCTTCATTTTATGTATTACCTTGTAGTGGCGAATCAGGTTGCTTTTTTTGGAGAGCGATGCAAAACAATGTTGACATGTAGTCTTCATTTTTATATATGTAATTAAAAAATAGGTTGGTATCTTCTATATAGTAGAAATTACATTTTGACAATTTCAATTAATGAGAAATAATAATTTGAATTAGAATTTTATATTTTAATATTCAAAACAATTTCATACAATAAGATTTGGCAATTGTAATTTTCTAAATCAAAACTAAATCCAAAATCTTAAATAAAAAATACTTTTTAGCAATTCAGATTGCTGAGTCTACATATATACAGAGTGAGTGTTACCTATTTTAAAGGGGACTTGACAAAATTATATAGTATAATTCAGCTAAGTTTTTAAATAATAACTTGTACACACTTTAGACTCAAAGTCCCCCGGTGCATAAAATTTGGCTATGTTTTTAAATAATAACTTGTGCACACTTTTGACTCAAAGTCCCCCCGTGAGTGAGTTTGGCTAAGTTTTTAAATAATAACTTGTGCACACTTTTGACTCAAAGTTCCCCCCGTGAGTAAATTTGGCTAAGTTTTAAAAAAATAACGTGTACAAACTTTTGACTCAAAGTTCCCCCGTGAGTGAATTTGGCTAAGTTTAAAAAAATAACTTGTATATATTTTTGACTCACTTAAAAATAGTAATAACAAAATAAGTTACTTTTTTGGATAGAGAAGCAGCACACAGTTGACATGTAACTAAAAAAACTAAGTTAGCATGTTCTATATGGTGGAAATTACATTTTAGACAATTTCAATTAATGGGAAATAATAATTTAAATCAAAATTTTAAATTTTAATATTCAAAACAATTTAATACAATAAGATTTGGCAATTGTAATTTTCTAAATCAAAACTAAATCCAAAATCTTAAATAAAAATACTTTTTAGCAATTCAGAATACTGAGTCTACATATATACAGAGTGAGTGTTAGTTATAGAGAAGACTATGTTACCTATGTTAAAAGGGACTTGACAAAATTATATAGTGAGTATAATTCGGCTAAGTTTTTTAATAATAACTTGTACACATTTTGACTCAAAGTTCCCCAGTGCGTGAAGTTTGGCTAAGTTTTTAAATAATAACTTGTGCAAACTTTTGACTCAAAGTCCCCCTCATGAGTGAATTTGGCTAAGTTTTTTAAAATAGACTTATATACATTTTAAGTTCCTTAGTGACTGTTCAAAATACTCTAAGTGTTTAAAAATAGATTTATATACATTTTTATAAGTTCCTTAGTGACTCAATTCGGCTAAGTTTTTAAAAATGGACTCGGGAAATTAGCTACACTCCTAAGTTAAAAGAAATACAGAGTATGAGTAGCCTACAAGCATCAATTACATCACCAATTGATCCCATGACCCGACACACGACAACATATTACATTAGTCTAGCTTAGATGTCAAAGACTTACCATAACAAGAAGATCCAGGTGGAAGAGTTAGTGATGATTCCGTAGAATGCCCCCCTTATATACCACAAAATTGTCTAAATTAATTTAGAACTTAACAATGGAAATTGAACAAACTGAAATTGAACAATTGAATAATTGAGGTCAATCAATCAAACATATTTGGCAATTGTCTAAACCTGCCCCAGACAGACTGGCGCCAGACAGGCAGAGAATGTTGACAATTGGTTTTGATTGGGGTCATTAGGTTACACTCACAGTCATTCATTTGAGTCAGGCATAGTTTACGCATAGCCATAAGCATGCCCGAGTTCACGCACAAACCTCACATGATTTTGAAAATATACATGGGAATAGATGTGGATTTGAAATTTTAATAGAGTTTGAACATTTATATAGGCTTGTATTGGACGAGATCCAGGTCTTTTAAAAAAGTGGCCAAAAAATGAGCCATATTCCAGACGTGATTTTTAGTATTAACAAAAGTAGAAAATTTATATAGGGGTGTATAGGTCGAGAGCTGGATCTTTAAAAAAAGTGGCCAAAAAAAGCTCTTCCATTTTTTTCTCATTTTTCCCCTATAAAAAGTGCCCTAAAAGTGCCTCTAAAACGCCGAAAGTGGGGTCATATTGTCCTATTATATCTACTCGCATTGTGTTTGTAATCCATTTAATCTTCAAGTATGCGGGGAGCAAGTTGGTCTAGTGGTTATAGCGCGAGACTCCGGTTCCTGGGGTCCCGGGTACAAATCCTGCCAAATACCAATGTATTTTATCTAAGTGATAATGCCGTAACCCCTAGGTCTAGCCTGAAGTAACGTGAAAAACAATTTTGGGCTCGTGTATAGAGTCCTAGGACAAAAAAATCTTCAAGTAAGTATTATTAGTTATAAACATTTTCTAATGCATTCCATTGTTGTTTTAGTCATAATTAGGTGCATCTTCGTCTTAAAACATGTCTAAGTTATATTTGTGATGCCCGAATATAAGAAAATATATGTTGTAGCTCTTATTCATTTTCAAGTTTGGCATTTTTGTGTACAAAGGGAAACGAGAACAAACTCAACTTTATAAGGCTACGTGTAAATATAGTGTTTACACATCTAGAAAAAAGTATATTTTGTTACTATACAAAATTATTAATACAAAAAGTGTGATCAAAACTAAGTATTTCTTCTAAAATTCATTTCTTATACCAGTGGTTACTGATTCACAATATATCAAAATGAGTAATTGATTCTTGGTCTGCACTTCTTAGTGTTTACACGAATTCGATTTAAAACCATTTGTCTTTTCTATTTTGACAACAGTTTGTGTAAAGAAAATTTATATTCATTTTTAAGATGATATTCTGTGACGTTTTATAAAGGTTTGGGTGATATTTAGAGCCTCTTACCCAAATTACTAGGCAGGTTTGTTAAAATTTAGCAACTTAATTTGACTGTACCTTGTTTAATTTTTTAACATGAAATTAGGATTTGTAATTAGCATAAACAATAAACAAGATTAAGCTTTTCATTTCTGTTGTTTTTTAATCGTAGCCAACAAAATGTATTAATGGATTTTCAATTTCATACGATTATCCTATTCAGACTTTTAAGTCATATTTCTTTTCTTTGCTTGTTGTAAAAAAAAAAGTTTGTGTACTTTTTGGGTATGCGTGATTTTTGAAGTAAGCAAGGCTATTTTCCTGAACAATATACTGATAATGAACAGTTAAATTCCTTGTATATAGAATTCAAGCAAGGAATTAATATACTTTGCCACTTTTTTATATTATAATAAAATATTCTATCTTGTCAATATACAATACATTGTTACTGCTACTCAAAATTCGTCTGTCCACCAATGATGACCAATGATGACAGTCTATCAGATAGTCCCTTATTGTTGAACGTAGCGTAGACACTGAACACCTATAGTCAATTAGCATACAAATGGGTTGTGATAGCTTTGCGGACAAAGAGTTGTGTTTGGTTAGGCGGTCGATTCAACTAACCTGTTTTCTTGTTTCAGCCAACGTTTATTTAATCTGCACCCACTGGTAATCTTCTGATTTCAAACAATTATAAGAAACGTAACACAACACTTTGGAAATTGCTAAATTTTTCCTGTTTTCTGCTTGAATCTAGATACTCAAGTAAAACGTGCGCATTCCAAATATCAATTTTTATCTAGATTCTTAAATGATAAGGGAAAATTTCAAACAGTTTCAGCTCATTTAGTATCTGGGGGGGGGGGGGAGGGGTGTAAACTAATAAACACCACGGACAGAAAATACACTTTTCAACATACTATTATTTTAGGGTAACACTTTACGGGCCTTTCTTCACATAATGATCATTTAAGTAAATTAAATCACCAATTCACCAATATCATAATAAAATAACTAAAATAGATACAACAACAACAAAAATAAAATAAACAACATCAGTACAAACAAAAGCAATAACTCTATACATACTAGCGATGAATATTAAATATCTACTAGCAAGCCTAAAGGATTAATTGAATGATTGATGATTTTTAAGTACCTTTAAAAATTTAATTTATGATTAAAATTTTTGAGTAATCACCAATGTTTTCGAATCAAACGAAAGACAAATGTGCTATTTTCCAAGTGTGGATTTGTCATGGAAGTAGCTTAAGAGTGTAATATCTTCACAGATACGATCTCGTGGACTTCTTATGATTTCCCAGGATGGTGCAAATATTTTGTAACACACTGTATGATAGCTCAGCCAATTGTCGTTTAGTGCAGACTATTATTTCACAAGAGTTGACTGAACAACAAAGTGATTGAGTTGGTTACCTCATTACTCCTAGTATTTCCTATTGTAATAATTTGTGAGGATTTTTATTAGTTGGTTTAAACAATAAAGGCTTAACAAACTATCTCGATTTTTGACAATTTATAAGTCTAGTAGGTGTATATTTTGAGTAATAATGTTTCTGAAAAGATATTAGAAAATATTTCATATCAACGATACACATTGTTTTAACAAATGCTATTTAATAGCAGTGAATTGCTAAACTTTTATTGAATAACCCCACCAAAGCAAACCTACAGACTAGGTGAAATTCCATTTTTCTGATTGAATTTACACAAAATCTGTCCTTAACAAAACCAATTGTACCCTATTTAAAGTGAATTAAACTAGATTTAATGACGTTTGCTACTACACAAAAAGTATTATAGTGCGTTTTTAGTGAACTGTTAAGTTAAAATTAAATAATACAAATTTCAAATTAATTACTATAATCAATTTGAGGTTAGGCCTAATAACTAGAATCTGTGGGGCATATTGCGTTCTGAAACAAGCTTGCATTTTCACGTCAATGAGAATTGTTTATTTATTTTCTTTCACCAATTCACAACTAAAAATTAACAAAACTTCATTAAAACTGCAGTCGATGTTAATGAACTGCTAAATTAGAGTTTCCTAAAAGAAGGAGTGAGAGAGAAAACATGGTTGATCAGGGTCGAATTCGTAGAATAAAGCTGGTTAACTCAATGTAAATAGAGGGTTAAAAATACAGCTTTGGAGAAATGGTGGATGGTGAAATCAAAGGGGGGTTTAACATTGGATAATTACAAAGTACTTCGTCAATTTAGTTTGTTAATCGACATTATAGCTTTAACGTGAGTCTATCTCTCTTGATGTCTACTCCAGTGGAATTTTTAGACTTGAATTATTGGGAAATGTACTTAAACGCTTTTAGGGAAAACGGTCCAAACCAAATCCAAAATGTTTGAGAATGTATTGGGATTTGAACCCGTCCCTCCCGTACCAACAATTAGACGCTAACCACTACACCAGGCTACCAACACACCAAAATTTTACATTAATTAAATTAGTTAAAACTTTGTTTTTCCATCCGTGTGATAAAAAATAGATTTTCATGCGCACGATGAAAATTAATAGTAAAAAGCTTAAGTAAAATAATTGCCTTCAACATCTTTTAACAATAACAGTTACTAGCCTACGAAATCAAACATGGTTTTGAAAATTGAAATTGTATTGTAGTTTGTTCAAAGTAGCTCGTTAATTTAAAGTTCGTGTGACTAGATTTATGCAAATTTGTAACGTGTGTATGGGTTTAGATCGTATTAATTGTGTATACAACCAAAACTTTGAGATTTCTAAACTATTTTCATTCGTCAAGTATTATTTTTGAAAAAAATTCAGCTACACCATCTATCTTCCGTAATTTTTAGACCATACGAAATTGGAGTCGAAATCGAGAGGAGATCAAAGATAAGCTTCTATTTTGAGCAACTGATTTTCACTTACGGAGGTCCTGTTAATATTTAACCAACGAGAAAGAAGATCCCAGTTCTGAGCTGTTCACGTTGCGCTCTTAAACTTTTATAGCTTTATCCGGAGCGGATGGATTACTTTCAATTAAGGGATTACATTTTACTCTATGTCTGATAATAGTTTATCCAGGTATTTAGTTTGGAAACATTTTATACACATTTAAAGAGGTTTTGGTATGAAATATACTAATTTACAGGGACATATAATAACGTTTTGAAGTATCGTGAATTTAATGATTTTCTGGTTTTTTCAATATTATATTTGTTTGGAAATGGATTTTTCCTACCACTGCATGGAAATCACATTAACATGCCTGTCAACAGTACGTAAAATAGATCATTTTTACAATTTACTGTATTTATAATGATTCTTCAGTTCACTATTACATAATTAATTTTTAAATCTTAATTGTACTTGAAAATTAACTTTGATCTTTAAAATGTAGAAAAATCTCTAACAACTACTTTGAAAACCTGTCTTTAGGTACAAATAAATTCGATGATTGATCCTTTGATTAGTTCATTAACTCCGTCAAAAGTACTCGAGTTTATCTTAGATGAGTTCAATTTATCCCTTTCAGATTACATTTCATTTGGCATTTCTATACTAAGTAAATACTACTTTGGAGCTTAAATATATTGTTTGACGAGTGAACTCCCTCCATTGTTTTTATTTTTTTGTATGCTTGGGACATCATTGTTAATTATATTGCATTTGGTAATCACAACCCCCCGTTACACAGGACATAATCTATATAATTAATACGCTACATGAAACTTTGTCGGTTGAACTCCTCCGCCATTTCTTAACCGATTTTATCCATTGACGTCTCATTGGAAAGAGCGTGTCGCGTAGATTTGCAAACTGACCTTTAATTTTTTTTAAGTCCCTTGGGCTCTGTACCAGTGGCTGTTAAAGCTCCCATGTTATCCTTATGAAGAACATAATTGTTTACATTTTGATCAGCTGTATAATTGAATTGCTGTTGTTTATTTTTCGATTCAAAGTCTTTTAAACTCATCGGAAGTTATGATGACTTTTATTTGTTTTTAAATAGATACTTTACTATCTTTGCAATTGCTCGATTTCGAGCAACGTGTTTACTAATTATTATTGAATATAGGTCAAATGGATCGCCATAAAGATTATATTAATTATAAAAGATCATTTTAATATTTCATTAGATTGTTTCAGATACACAGGTAATTTATGGCCATTAAAACCGACACCAAACTGGTGTTTGGTTTTTTTGTAAACAATTCTTGATGGAACTTCAAACAGTTAATCAAAACTGTACTACTGTACTAGAATTGATGCCTAAAAAGCATTAATTTCAATGCTACGTCACAAACCACATTTTATGTAGGCAGTATTTAAAGCTATTTTTAAATGCTGAAAACTTATATAATCAAACATTATGATCGAAACATTAATCACGACAACGCTCTCAATTCAATAAATTTATCAACCGCGTGGCATTTAACAACGTTTTTCTACATCCGAGTATTTAAAAGCCAACAATGTTTGCTCGCCGCACTCTTTGTGAAGTGGGGAAGGTCAAAGAAGTGTAAACAAACAGTTTGGCGTTTGTCTACCAAATCCGTTTAAACGTCCCACTTTCAAGACCTCTGTTGCTTGAAGTGACCAATGTAATAGCTTCTAGTCGTGGCTTTTATTATAGGTATATAAAGATCACAGGTAAGACTTTTATCTCCAAAATAATAATAATTAAAAATAATTTAACTCACGGGACTGAAAGGATGATGCGCCTCTTTTCTCCTCCTGAAACAAAAAAAACTTATTTTACAACAAAACAATAAAATCTGCTCATTATAATCTAAAAACGCATATTCTTTACAAATAATTGGTAAGAAAATAGAATGAGGGTTGGTTTCGTACCAATCTTTCGTATAATAAAATTGTCTGTTTCTAAGTTGTCTTTCACTTTTACAAATAAAAGTGGTTCCAAAGATTTAAATCTTCACTAGCCTATATGAAACAACTAAACCTAAGGCGGTTTAGTTCTGTCTAGTTAGTATCTTTTAATAATTAATTAAGTATGTCCTTGAAACATGCTATATGTGTGTGTTCTGCATTTCATTTGTACAAACAAACTATGTGATGTAGCACGTTGCAGGCTACACTGAAGATCAAGTGTGTGGGAAACAAATAAAAATAAAAAACCGTGCCAGAGAATGGCGTGCCATATAAAGAATGGCACGTGCAGTGTGTGTGCCACTTTTAAGCTTTAGTGTAAGCCTTAAAGCTAAAGGCACCCTTTAACTACAATCTTCCAAACTATATATCTAGTTTGCTTATCAGTAGGACGAACAACAATTTGACAATGTAGATAAAATGTTAATTTAAACCTTTGAGCTGTGAGATTATTAAAACATATTTTTAAGATTTTTTTGTAAGAGGTAGAAAGATAAATAAAAGAAAAACTGAGAACTAATCTATCTTTTTGTATTTAACATTAAATAAACTAATTTTATTAAATTAGCTTGATTTTAATCGCTGAGCTTTAATTAATTATATCGATTAACGTCTAAAACATATATTATATTCCCTTTAGAAACATTATTACAATTATAGCTATGACAATTTTCTCTAATAGATCCATTAGTATAATTTGAGTAAGTGAAATAAAAGGTATTACAAACGGGATTATAACGGGTAATCAAGTTACAATATAACAGCCAATGACCGAGTGATTGGTTGGTTTGTCGATATAATACCCTATATGAGAACATTACCTGTTAATGATACTGTGAAATAGGAATCTATCGTGTCATATATCATGGATATATTTTAATATTTAGTGTTAAGTTTATTTTAAATGATCATAATTAAGTTTGTTAACATTACTGATTTGTATAATTTGTGATTTGAAATTATTGCATGAATAGTAAAGTCGACTTAATTGTTAATACTATATTGGTTAGTAAAGTGTTGCATTTATAAGAAAGTATTATGCTGGATGGATACTTTTGTGTTGTGAATGTAAAATTCTTGACAGTTTGTTTATTCAAACTATGACTAGGAAAGTTCAAATTAGAAAATGCAGGGAAAAAGTTTAATCACCACATTTATATTGAACATGACCATAGTAAATTATTTTTGAGGAGTGTTTAATATCGTTATAAAAAGCTAAGAAACCTCTAAAATATGACCTAATTGATTATTATAATTGCCTCAACATTTTTATGGCCCTTATGTTTGATCTAACATAAGAAAAATAAGAATCATGATTACAATATGTGAAAAATAGAAATATTTTGTTCTAATTCCAATGAACAATCTCAGTAAAATTCTGTAGTGAATTTGAGTCATAAACCCCTTAGCCCTGTACACACCAGAGCGATACTATTCCTAGAATTTTATGTGCGATACTTGGGCGATAACATCGCAGATCTCTTTTATTCCACTTTTGTAGTAAAATGCTTTTGAGAAATTTCTGTCGTGAGCTATTGGTATTTAACTGATTGCCAATTCATTATTCTCTTTCACTCTGTCTTTATATAAGCTGATCTTTTAGTACTTTTTTTCGGTTGTTAGTCAGTGCAATGATTTACGTTTTGTGTTTTTTACACCGTTTAAACGTGTTCAATAAACGTCTATGAAATGAAGATTCAAATCCATTTCCATTTATTTCACAACTATCCACTAATGACCCGATATAGTTAGGTTGGTAATAGTTCAACTACAAGGTCATGCGTTTATTTAGTTCAAACGTATTTTTCAGTTAATCCCCATAACAGCGATACATCATAATTACACCTGATAATTCCGGGCTTTCATGGGTTAAGAGTAATCAAAACACATGCGTTACAGCAAAAGACACATTCGACGGATGTCACGGATGTTAATACGAGTTGTGTGACGTAATGGAGACAAGTTGCTATGATGGAGACTTTGTCATCTGTCACAATGTTCTTGCTGTCCAACCGACCGAGTTTTTGTTTACATTAATTGTTATTTATTTAGTTTTCGTGTGTGTTATATATGTACACCACGTATAAATCTTGGTCAGTGGTTATTCGAGCTTGAAAAAGTAATCGTAGAACTATAATTCCTGCAAACAATTTTACTTTGTTGCAAGTTATGTGCACGAGCGCTTCTGAGCTTTTGAAATGTGTGTTGTATACGTAACTTATACCAGTATAATTCTAGACTAACTCCCTACTAAAACCTATGAATGATAGAGATTCCATTATAGTTATACCTAAAACCTAAGCAAATATAATTGATTAAAAAGACAATGTAGGGATATCGAAATAGCAATAGACGAACATCAACTCTGCTATAATTTGCTAAGCTTATCACAAATAATTTATATTCTATCTCTACAAGATATGTATGCACATATTATGTTTAAATAAGCTGCTTACAAGTTGGTTTACCTCAGGGTGAAAATTTTTCCAAATCTTTTCAAGGGAGAACTCACTTTTTAGATTAAACCCTGGCAGATATTATGTTTAAAAGTAGCCAAACAGTACCTTCAATTTGATTAACACTGAATATGTACGGTATAAAATGAATTGAAAAAGTATGGTCCACGAAATCTCTTCTGAAACCCCTTAGTTTAATTTTGTTATGACTTTGTTGTTGTTTCTTTACATTGTTCAGCTAAATTTTTATTAGTTTTCTTATTCGTATATCAGCCAACAAACACGTTAAGCAATTATGTTTTCCCAAAGGTGTTCTAAAATAAATATCTTGTCTGACAATGGAATAGATTTCTCGGACTACCACAGGTACACATCATAGTGACATCACTCTTGTTATAGTAACAACCGTTGTGGACGTTAACAACTACATAATTAGCAAACGAAATACGTTTGTTAACAAATCTGGCATGACAGGGCGACCAGGAAAATGCAAAGCAGTGGTAGAATAATTCACATGGTCTCACAGCAGGTAATGAAGTTATATAATGCATTGGTCAGCTGTGCTGTTTGAGGAGGAGAATTTCATAGTTTGCTTCCCCAATCTCCAAGTAAATGGGACGTAACTTTAACCATTCCAATAACATAAATATACCATAATACTACAATTACGTTACTTAAAAATAGAATTGCATGAAAACGATAACCAACACATAGTCGTTATTTGATAATACTATTATTATCAGTATCTCTCTTAAAGGTTTTTTGCTTGGGGGAGAAAGCTGGTCTAGTGGGTACTCGAGTGTGAGACTCTGGTTCCTGGGGTCCCGGGTTCAAATCCCACCAAATCACCAATGTATTTTATCTCAGTGATAATGCCGTAAGCCCTAGGTCTAGCCTGAAGAAATGTGAAAAACAATTCCGGGCTCGTGCCTAGCGTCCTAGGACAAAAAAGAAAGGTTTTTTTGCAATTTCTAGAGAGGAACTAAGTGAAGATGTAAATACCTGTAGCGTTTACAGAGATTTCCCAAAACAAAGAGAGACCGTTATGTTGTTGACCAACTTTGATACCGTATGAGCTAAGGAGAATTTATACGAGAGTTAGTGTGTGTGCCAAAAACAGACACTATACTAATAATAATATTTTAAAAGTATGTATTAATTTTGAACGAATAGTATTTTTGACCTCGTGGGACACTAGAACACAAAAATAAACTGGTTCAGAAACTAGATCTCACCAACAATATTACAGTAATAATTTATTCCTAGTAGCAAATTCATTATTTAAAATAAAAACACGGTGAATTGATTATAATTCAACATTGTAGCCCCTGAGGAGCCACTATATTTTTTTCAGTTGACTCTCATTTTTCTCTATAAAGACATACTGTGTCAATAAGGACGTCCAGACGTCTCCATTGAACCATGAAACAATTATTTGTAAATGAAGCAAGATAGATGACCGAATGCTTTTATATAGTCTCCCTTGTGGCAGTTTGATTTTATTATGGATCCTTTAATATACTATATATACATAGGCGTACTGTATATGAGGATGAAAATGAAGCACGCTGACTACATAAAAAGTAGGCCTACAAATTCTGGGCTGCTCTTAAGTTTACGTCCTACACTCATTCGAATAAATTTATCGATCGATATATCGATTATTTTATTCGGTTATTTAGGTTAGGTTAACCTAACTAACTAAACTTGATATATCAAATGAAATTATCGATGTATCAATCGATATATTCATTCGAATGAGTGTAGGACGTAAACTAGCGTGCAGCCAAAAGAAATTTATACGTGGATAATTTGGGTATTGTAGTTAAGATTATCAACAAAAAAAAAATTGATGAGTACTAATTAAGTGGAGATGTACTAATTTTAGATCAGTAGCTCAAAAATACTGTAATTTACTTGATTACTAAGGTAAGAATATTGGAAGAACATTGATAAATAAAGTTAATTCCTCAACACCAAATGAGTCTGCAGGTTTGCTGTGTCGTGTTCTACACATGTGTCGACTACAGCTGTTATTTCAGGACTATTCGTCGCAGTAGTCACCAGTTAATGAGTTGTCCTACAATTACTCCGTGCTTGTTTTCCATCTGACGTACAAACGAGGCACTTCACTCGCCTGTCTCACCCTTCTTACTACAGCTACCCTGCCAGATAGCTTGGCAATAGCCTAGGAATAGCTAGGGTGTTGTTTGACTGCATCTTGTGATAGGACTTGGTATAAACTGCTCTTTGCTAGACTTAATTACTTCCCTAATGTTGTTGACTTAGTTATCCTTTAAATTTAATTTTATTGTTTTATAAAACTAAAAACGGTACGAAAGTTTTCTTTTAGTTTTTCTACGTTTCTTTTAGTCCACCTTTATTTATTTTTTTTATATGGTAATATAGCGAGTATTAAGTATTGAAAACAATCCAAAATGTATTAAAACTATTGAACGGTACCTAAAAAACAATAAATACCCCCGCTACAGTAAACCTGCAGACTAAGCGAATTTCCATTTGCCTGAATTGAGATACAAATTAATTTATTTATCATTAGGTTAAACGAGTACCTAGGTTTGTTGCTATAGGGAGGCTAAAAGGTGTGTTTTTTAGTAAAATATTAATGGCATAGTATAAAATAAATTATTTTGCCACATAGTAATAGATCGATCAAAATATAGCCTACCCATAAACTAGGAAAATACAACATTTTATAATATTCTCCATAAGAATAACATGGGAATTTTAAATTTTTTAATTTTCTCCGTATTTAATAACCGCACAAAAACACTCAAATATACTAAATTATTTGTCTTTTAAGCTCTTTAAATGGTCTAAAGAAAAATTGGTAAATTTTATGTTTTGATGGTCAAAAATGAGAAAACCCGATATTTACCCCATAAAACCCCAGTATAACCTCGTCCCCATCGGTACGGGTAAGGCTCAAGTCTTACCATTAAAACCTACGGTAATAGCTACTTCCCTATAGGGAAATTCGCTAACATCAACTACTTTTGGCCAATCTTAGCTTTTCAGTACTGGTATGGCAAAAAATACTACATTGTGTCACTAGAGATAAAAGTTATTCTTTTTACACGTGCTTGAGCTTAATTTGGATAATGAGTGAGGGTCATTAACAATTAAAACTTTCACAAAAAATTGGTTTACTTGTGCATTCTTGGAATTGTTTAGAAGTTGACCACGACAATGACATAAACTATACCGATTACAAGTCTACCAAATTTAGAGAAAATGAATATAATTCTATTGTTAGAGGTTAGTTTTATAAAGTTATCTTTCAGTCAGCTATTTTTTAATAGAGGTAAAATTGTTTTGACAGAAAATCTTTCCCTAATTATGTGTTTTCGTGTAAATTGACCATGTAACGTCTAAAAACGACTTGGTGTGAAAGATATTCTCATAATACCTACTAATATATTTCAGAATCGGTAATGTTTAGCCACTGATTATTTATGCCAAATAAATTGCTACCCACGGTATCACAAGTTAATGCACCACGCATTATTATGATTCGCTGATCAGCAATTTCAATCAGCCACCATTGTATGTGTTTAGACCCAGGTTTACCGGATACTAGCAATGCGGATGCCGGTAATACCGGATTTTGAGTCGTATGACGAATCCCTTCTGTCACTTTATGACCTTAAAATTCATCCACATATATTTTTATTGGAAGGAACTTTAGTTAAATTGACTTAAACTAATTTTGCTACCCCAATAAATGAGTGTGTTAAGTTTCCTACACTGATTTACTTGTTGTTTGGATTAAAGCCGTAAACATAGTTCACGAAGAGCATTCCTTCATTTCCTCTCAAAATATAAAAGCTTTTGAAGGGGTCCATTTCACTCCAATTTTAATACACCCCACAATGGCCAAATTTGGTACGAGTGAGAAAGATGTAAATATTACAAAAATACTAAGTTTCTAGAACATCCATTAAACATCTTTAAGTTGTTTTAGATTCGAATACTGTAGCTCAAATAACCTAGAAAGCTATTATAAAATATTTTGGCATTCTGAGATTAATTTGTGTTATATATATTTTCTGGGAAATATTTTTATTGATTCAAAACTATCATTTAATTAAACTTACAATCAATGTATATGATTTTCAATCTAAAATATGCAATTAAATCTTATGTATAAGATCTCAAACCTCCATTGTTGCTAGTTATTGTAATTATTTAGTTTTGAAAGCTTTCTGCTAATTGTTAAACTGCAGTTTGCCAACTAAACTTACTTAAGGTAATTAATTGTAATGGAAAAGAATGTCTGTAAATAAAGTGAGTGCCGATAGATATGCATTAGATAAGTCTGAATAGTCTTGATATTTTAATGAGATGAAAAGTTATCTTGTTATACGCAAATTGGCGTTAAATAATGGTCATAAAATAAAATAAAGTTACATAAAATATTTTTAAGAGACATGGCATATAAAGTAATATGATAACGAATTGAATTTTTAGGCAGGACCATAGAGTAACTAAAACAAATAAGAGTTCTCATTCAATAGTAAAATGTAAAATCAAAAGCTAGTTTTTCATGGCTATTTTATGTTGGTGACTGAGAGCTAGTGTCGACTTAAATTTGATTCTATTATTTTAGGGTTAATTTCATGATTTGTGCTTATTTTTTGTTTGTTATAGCCAGAAAACGAGCTATTGTATGATTGTATCGTTTTATTTGGCTAAACGAGGTTTTAAATAACTGAAATAGCATTAATTAAATTGTAAAAGTAAACCACGCCCATAGAGAACGAACGGTGTTACCATTAAAATTGTCTTCTGCTGATCCATAAGGATGGCAAACATACTGGGGGAGTTTGTACAATGGTAGGGCTTTTATTAATAAATAACTATCCACTACAACTTAAAACATATCAATTCAATATGATACAGTATGAACTCACAGTTAGAGTTATTGCGGATTTTCTATCTTAACGACTTAAAACAACGAAAGACTTTCATTTAGAGATATATATTTTCGTAAGTAATGTAACAATGTCACAAAACGGTAATGGACACGGACCGAAAGCCGGTAATACTTGACCGGAAGTAAACGGTCCGTTGATGTTACTTTTGTCGTCAAAGTTAATCCTTAAATCTTGTCCTTAGTTTATTTGTGCTTAATTGTTTTCAATATCCCCCAAAATATAGTTGAATATTTGTGTATTAGTAAAATTTTCGGCTGCACTTTACTTTAGGTCCTACACTCATTCGAATGGAAATATCGATCGATATATTGATTATTCGATATATCATTTGGTTAGTTAGGTAAGTTAACCTAACCTAACTAACCAAACGATATATCGAATGAAACAATCGATTACGAATAATCGATTTTTTAATTCGAATGAGTGTAGGACCTAAAGTAAAGTGCAGCCAAATTTTCTAATTTATTCAAAACACATATTTGGGTTCCTTGTAGCATGGCACAAAATGTTAAGCGCAGCTTCATTAATTTATAGTTGATATACATCTATTACTCATTCTAGTAGTATATTAATCAACTTGTTTATTGATACCTGACATAGTTTTTCACTTATCTCTGTCAAGGAAATCCACTAATCTTATAAGTATTTATAGGGCTTTTTGGTTGTTTATCCTCTGACTAAATTTTGTTATTGTGTACCAATTGGCATGGGTTCACCATCCCAAATAATATATAGGTGCGTATTTTGACCTAAAAATGAGTGAAGAAAAAAGTGAAATGCGTTTTGTAGCTTTGTTACTGAACGAAATCAGCTGCTTCATAAGCCAAGACCGTTTATTAAAAGCCCAGTGATCCAGATGTGGTTTATAATTTCGTGGTTTTATAACTTCTCCATATACGAAATGTGAAACGCATTAAATGTAAGTTTCAAATATGTATTTAATATTTTTGAAAATGAATATAAGTTAATAACAATTTGTAATAAATGTAAACTTGTATTACAAAACCATTGAACAGAAGACGTGTACAGTGACCGGATGCCAGATAAGACCCGGATGACATCCGCCAACTCTCACTGTTACCAACCGTACATGTTGTATCGAATTGTGTTATACATTACATTATATGCTGTAGTTAGAATATGTAAAATAAATGTTTTTTGTAGATTTTTAGGCTTATTTAGTTGTATTAATATGTGGTATTGTATATTGTTTTATTCTAATTCCTTAACGACCTTATTAACAATATTTTAAGAGGATATTGGGGGAAATTAATTTATTGTTATCTTGAGAAAACATAGAGGTGTGCCTAAAAATACGTTATATGCAACTAAACTACTATTAAAATAAGGTAAAACAACAATATTAAGAGTGACTTAGATTAAAGCTCTTGGTTATGATATGGTTTTGTAAAATTTAAATTTGCAGCGTAAATATTTTACTTTTAAAGCTCAAACTCAAATCAGTTATGGAACTTTTCTACAACAGTAATACTTATATTGACTATTTCTAACTGTAAAATTTTAATATTTACTATATTTTTTTGATATTAATGAAAATGAGGTTGATTACATTTCAAAAATATGTCTCGGGTGTAGCCATTTTAGTTTAATTTCATTTTATCCAAGTTTATTTGTAGATTATACACGATTTACTTTTAGATTTTTTACAAAATAATAAGTACTCATTGATATATTGTACGCACATTTACACATAAAATCATCAAGGAAATTATTACGATTTAACAAAGTGTAGGCCAATCATATTATTAAGTTGATGTTTTTTACTAATTTTCTAAGGGCTACATTAATACTTGTTTGAACCGAAAACAAGTTATAAGCTTAACTATCCACTTAATTGTATATAATTCCATAACGTTAGTCTCCTTCTATCCTCTAAAATATAAACGTTTTTATTTTCACAAACATACCATTCTCGTCACCACACCTCGCGTATGTTTCCACAATGTTTCAAACAGGACTTTGCATTTGTGTAATATATTATTCAGGATCAGCCAAGTTGTGACGTAGACGACTTGTAAGCTTCTCAGTTTGACAAAACATATTTTAAAGTCTTAAATTGTTTCCTGTAGAAATCCTTGTCGACACCTCGGGTGTTGAATATTTATCTTACGTCTCAAAGTGCACAGGTTTGTGGAAAATTACTTGTCATTTTTTTACTGGCTGTTTACTTAGAGGTGAACTTTAATCAATATTTAGAGGTGTAATTTAGGTAAATATACTACTTTCCAACAAGAAACTTTCAAATAAAAATCATGTGCCCGCTAATTATTGCCACTTTGTATCAAAATTATCTTCGTATTGCCTAAAAAGTCAGTTTAGAATATTTTACTAAGAAAATGGTTGAGCCAACTGATTTAATGAGGAACTTTTGAATATTTTTTTACACATAGCTTCAAAACTATTAGATGCAATCAATATTTAGATAAACTTCTTTACTACTGTGCTTATGGGATTGGCGTAGTATATAAAATCGTTTTTGATCTTGCAAAATTATATCCTAATCAATTAATAATAATTAAATTTTCAATTTAGCTCTTTTGCTATAAAACAATTATCACCTACATTAGCTAATTTTACACAATATTATTTAGTTGGTAGTTTTAATGTCAGATATTGTTTGTGTACCCAAAAGTGATTCTAGTCCATTTGAGGTTGATGGCTTTTAATTACTTATTAATACAACCGAAAATTCCATAATTTATTAAATGTAATTTTAATAAATAACCCAGAAAACTACAGCCAAACTAAATGGAAATCATTTAGTATATTGCTACTAGCATTTTATTACTTTAGCATTGAGATGTTGTGTGCAAGAAAATAATTAGGCTACCAACAGAATGAAGTACCAGGTCCAAAATATATTAAAATTAACATGAACTAATGAAAGTAACTACTAAATTTTCTTCGAGCATACGATTTTCCTATTTGTTTTCCCAGCCAGATTCCAAATGTAAGGGGGTTCGACATATCGACAGCCCCTATTGGAACTATTGGGAACCAAACAATGACACAAAGTGGACACAAAGTGTTGGGTTTCCTTGCAACAACATCTCCTAATGCTTGGTTCAACATCCCAGCGTTGTTGTAAATATTGTGTCAAATACGAATTTGCTAAGTTCATGTACAAAATAATTGTTTGAATGGTTTTAGAGTGAAATGTAGTTAAATGAGTGTGATTGGAAGAATTTTTAACGCAAAATTAATAAGGCTTAGTAATTTGAATTTTTGTCATAGGGTGTGGTTAAATGTTTGTATGTAGATGTTCACATGTTTGTATGTTTGATTTTCTTCTACCTTATTTACATTTTTATCGATTCCTTTAATCTAACCCTGAGCCGTGACTATTTCCACCGGGCGAATGTCACGACTCATGATCAATGGTTCAAGTGTTTTTTTTTTTTTTTAGTAGGCTAGTTCAGTGTTTCGTTGTCACTCCACGACCCCGAACAAGGCTGTGGGTTTTTGTTCTTATTACTCCCACCGCCAAGCACTTCAGAGGTTGCGTGACAATCAACTAGTTAACCTCGCAGACATTTTTCCATCGTTTTACATCGCCCTTTTGGCACATGTTTTATGCAAAGTCAATTAAGTTTTTTTATTTGTGCTTAGTCTGCGAGGTTATGGAGTAGTTCAAGTGCGCCACGCGCGCCTTTTGGGGCCCGTGAGGAGGAACATGTAGCAGCCGCATCAGCATTGACGGAGTGGATTCTACTACTCTTGGCCACCCCTGGATCATGGCCCCCCTCTTCCGTCATGCTCGTTTCCCCCTCCGGTGCTGCTTGCCCAGAACCATTGAACTGAATACGCCCTACCGCAAGTTACCCACTGTTGTTATGTTTTGATTTTATTTATAAAAAAGGCAACCCAAGAGACTATTTAAAAATTATTATTTGTTATAGGCCTATACATAGTTTATTAATTGTTATTCTTTTTAAATTTTAAATTCTTTAGCCTAGGCTACTTGTTGATTTTTTAGATTTTATAATTTTTTTACATATTCTATTAAATTTCAATTTTGGGGCCCCTAAATTTTCTATAGTTACCATGAAATGAATTTATTAAAAGAGTCATTAGATATTTCATTGTTGTAATTTGTTAATTTAAAGGTTAAAACTGATTAAATTTACTTTGACTGAAATTAGCCTATTTTGAATTTTTTTAAATTAATGTTTGTAAGTTAGTAGGTCAGAGTGGTATCAAAATTTTTTAAAGTTTAATTGAGAGTATTTAATTCATGTATTATTGTTAATTATTGTTGTGTTATTCTTTTAAATGGTTAATTACAGCTCGTTTCTCTCAAATGGCGTGTTGTTCTTGAACCTCCATCCATGGTTCTCATTTTGTTAAGTAAAGTTTTGTGAGCCGCTCCTCGGGCCTGCGCATGGATCACGCTTCCTTTTCGTTAGTCTGGGTGCAGGCACGAGGGCATGGTTCAACCCTAAACCGTTTCCCCTGATTTAAATTCACTTTTTTGCTATGATAGAATCGAATAATTATTTTAAACAAACAAAATATCATAAATATCAGTAATAATAATAGTGTTGCAGTTAATTTTCTGAAAGGTGTTTAATAAGTAAAGAATCCGGATTAAAAAACTCTTCATATTTTAACAATTTACTTATATACGAAAATCAAATACAAATTATGAATAATGTGAAAATTCTAAATACATATTTTAATTTTTAACTATTCCAAATATTCAAAACTGTCCAACGAAGTACAACATTCGCATTAAACCTTTTATAATCTTATATCGTGTGTGTTATTATAAAGATACACGTTTATAAACACAAACTATTAACCCAGCTGATCGAAAGTCCAGTGGTTAGTAATCACTGTGGTAATCAGCTGACGAGATGTCACTCATGTTCAAACATGTGACAGCTCATTCTGTACTACCAGCTGATACATAACTGATTGATGAGAACATTTAGCCTAAATTAAGCATTGGTTTTGTAAGAAAATTTCGATTGTAACATTAAAAACTTCAATATAAATTCCAAGAAATCATTTATACTCTAACTGACCGAGATAAAAATTATTATGTAGTTTTAATTAGTTAAATATTTAGTCGGTTTATCTTTAATTGTTGTTTATTATTCTTTGTGTTCTGCAGCTTGTTTGATGGAGCAAGAAGGATGTAATTTATTCAATAAATTATCTTTATATACAATATATATTAAAAGTAATTTAAATTAGGTTCCATGGGGATATATTTGTCAAAAACCCTTTCTACATTGTTTTAATACATTGAGAATTATATGTAATGTAACTGAACTATTCTTGTAAACCTGTAAAATGTTTGAAAAAATAATATAAAATAAATCTTTAATACGATATTTTTTATCAAAGCTCTGTTTTAAAAGTATGCACCGTAGGAAAATACAGGGTTTAATAAGGTATTCTTTTAAACCAGAGAAACATATTTATATTATTTATTACATATGTAATAGCCTATGATTTACCGAATAAACTTTTGCCATTAAACAATTTTGTTTAACCTAACTACTTCTGAGATAAAACTATTTAACATTTTGCCCATTTATTTCTTACGTAGGCTACATCAATATTAATATTAATTAGCTATACCGCTGACATCTCAAAAACCTTTAGGTGAAATTTTGTCAAAGATATTAATGTAATTAAGGTGTGTTATCTTAGAAAAATGCCTGAAACGTTTTAAAGTTAGTTGGATTTGCACAACAAATTGTTAGAAAAACTTAATTGGTATTTTAAATGGTTATGCAATTTACCAACATTTTTCTCTTCAAAGTCTTATAGGCCTATAAAACATTTATTTACTTTATGATTCACATCAATTAGGAATAGTTCAATTGAGAAATTTAAGCACGAAATTTTACTCTGGAATTTGTTAAATGACACGTACTTTTACAGGTCAACAAAAAGTATTTCAGTGTTTTAATACTAACAATAAAATTAAAAGAGGAAATACAACCAATACGTCCCCACATTTTAAAACATCATCATACTGTTCACATGGAGAAGACTACATATTTTGGAAGCTATGATTGTTGTCGACATTTAACTTAAGATCATTATTGTGCTAAAGCCTCTTACAGTGATTAACTCAATGAATGAAGCCATGAGCCTCGGGTTTATAGGGTGTGAGGGTTAATATGTTCAGAGCGTTCATACACAAATAGGTGCACACTTGCAAAAATGGTTTGTCTATTAGGTTAGCGTTGATAATATTCTTATTTTTTCTTGATTACTTGGCAGGATTAAAATATACATTTGTATTTCAAGAAATACATTTAAAATTGAAGATTACTTTGGTAGACCTATTCATACTAAATGAACCGGTATAGTTGAAAAGTGGTTAAGAAAATAATTTCAACCAAGTTTAGGTCGAAACAAGCAAAAGTCCCAACCGAATTTTGGGTGATGGAGAGGTTCGGCGTTTGAACTTTCGTTCTTTGTCCCCAGACCAACGCCCGTTTGCGGCTAGTTCTGTTTTGCAAAGTTTCGTCCTGTTCAGGTACTCGTCAGTTGCGCTTTGAGCGCAAGACTTTGCGTTAATGGTGAAGAAAATCATGTATCTCCTGTAAACAAATGTAAAGAGAAGGAAGAAACAATACCAACCATTAAAGATGAGTTTAAAAAATTTTGTTGTTTTAGTTGCCCACAAGAGGTTGCTTAAAATGTTTGTTATGTCGATCAATGGTTAAAAACCAAGGTTCCTAGGATATATATTACAATGCATGCCAAATAATACGACTACATTGATGAATTTGCCTACGGTGCCAGACGAAGGGGTTTTTTGGACTCATGCTAAAATTTAAACTTGATTGCATTTAGTTTCTAGAGAGTGATCAATTCGCTCATAGCCTTGGAGTTTTACCAAACATATACAAGAAAATCGCTCAAATAAGTAGTTTTTTTATAAATATATCATGATAGATTTAAAAAAATTCTACAACTGTCTTTTTGTCACTGAATCAAATTAATGTCAACCAGGAACATACAGAGAGACAATTGATGAGTAAATTATTTAAAAAGGCAGCCTTTTTAATGCAAACATCCTAAAAAAATAGTATGTGTACACATTCCAAAATCTTGCGTTTTTAAGAATGCTTTCACAATTGTGTAGTTTTCCACTACAATGCACTACAACTATAGCTGCGTTCGTGTAACACAATTTATTTACTCGTAATTTATTTTCATACGAGGGAATAAGCAAATTGTAGTTAACGAATGTAATATAACTTATTGTTTACCAGTAGGTATATTTGCATTTTCACCTATTTGAAACAAAAGGGTCAATATTATTTTTCTGCCCTTGTGAAAAAAACATCTATCCATCTCACATAAAAAAAAAAAAACTCTATTCGATACTTCATAAATTTTATTAATCATTTTAGTTTGACCCAAGTGCCACAAGGACGACCCGTTTGGTGTCAACGTCTATTCACCGTTAAATTCCTTTAATCTGTTACATCCACCAGCTGTTACGGCGTGTTACTACATGTGGTATGGATAAACAACAATGCCACAGCTGATTGAATGTGCGCGGTTGGTAATCCTGGTCATACAAACAGCTGACAGCTCGTCAGCCCTGAACAAACAGACGGGTGTATGAGAGTTGTCACCGTTACTTCAGTATTAACAATTGCTTGGGGTGTAACGTAATGTAGAAATAAATATTGTTTTCCTTATGTACAAACATTGAGTTTGAAAGGTTAATCTAGTTAATTTTTATTCTGGATGTTTCTTTTTATCAAAATGGTTCAAGTGATTTTTGTTGATGAGAACGCATAGTTCGGTTCACAATTGCAAAACACGCCGTACAGGATAACATAGCATAATTAATTTAGTTGGCCAAATGATATTTTAAAAGGGTCTTGTAAATAGTGTATTACATTATTTCATCACTCAGTCCTAAATTGTATAATTTATTTTTATAAGTCATACTCAAAAAGAAAAAGACAAACTACTAAAATTGTACAGCTTAAGTACATCTTAAGCCCAAGAATAGTTAATTCTCATTTACCAAATAGATATAAATAAATAATGACTACTTTAGCTCCACAACGCACATATAAAATAGTCTTTTTATCTTTAGTATGACGAGAAATGCTAAATTTAAAAAATCTAGGCATACTAGTATTTTAAGTTAGTTAAATCAACAATGTCAATAACATAAAGATTTTCAAACTGAAGCGTTGTGTAAAAGAAAATTTGAAATGAATGAACAACTTAGGTAATCATTCTCTTATCATTTAACAGAGTTTAATATTATTTTGTACTACAGTAACGTGCACACCAAAATTAAATTGTCCTAAGCATAAATTAAAACGTACAAATAGTTGATATAGTATGTTAAGCTTTGTTATTTTTTCATTTCAACAGTTGGTAGCAGTGATACAGCCAGCCAGCTGACGACACAGTATCACGGTCCACAGCACTGTCGTCCAACCAGTGTTACCAACATCAACTTAATTGTGCAAATATCTGATAAATTGAAATGTAAAATCGACAAACTTTAATGTTGAACATCCATGTTGTTATTCTCAAGTAACCGCATCAATAAACTCAATATGTAAACACCTATTGTTAAACTTGAAAATGTTAAGATCTTTTAATTTTATACGAAATAGTTTTCGTCCAACTTTTCTATATCTGGCTGTAATCATCTTTTACATTTTAATCACTTAAAATCTATGTAAACATTGTACATAATGGGATTCAGTACCGCATATAAGAACAAATGTTATAAAAAATGTAGGAAATATTCCAGATATTTCGTAACATTATATTATACTAGATTTTGTGGTAAAAATATTGTCTTCAAAGTTAATGTTGGAATTTCAAGTATGTAATTAGTGAGTATTCAATTATTTAAAGTATTTAGGTAACCTGCTTCCTCTCTATTGTTTGTTTTTTATTTTTATTTTATAAATTAAAAATAAAGATTTTTACATTTGAATCTACCATATCCCTTTTTAATGTTTTGATTAAATATTGCCCTAACTTTATATTTCTAGTGATGATAAAACGTTTGCTCACAAAAAAACGTCAGTGTTGTTTTGTTTCAAACATTCTTTACATCCCTGGCAATTAAGTACGACAAAAAATGTAACACGTGATCATAAACTTGTTTCATAGTTTTTTCGAGGGTTGAGTAGATATAGAAATATAGACCAGTCTACCGTCACGTGGAATTTTTCAGTTTTCGCTTCAGTTAAGCAAACTGCATCATTGGACATGGAGTCCTCGATACGCTGCTGCATTTAAGTATCGATAAATTTTAAAATCCACCAGGTAAA
This sequence comes from Macrosteles quadrilineatus, assembly GCF_028750875.1. NCBI lineage: Eukaryota > Metazoa > Arthropoda > Insecta > Hemiptera > Cicadellidae > Macrosteles > Macrosteles quadrilineatus. Next base: position 92,632 of record NW_026542623.1, on the reverse strand, counting down.
TAGTTAATTTAATTTTTTTATTACAGTAAATATAAAAAATATGTATGTAATTGGATAAGCCATACACTGTACTTTGATTATTTAAGTGTTATGACTACTTTATTTTGGTCACTTACTTTCTTCATCGATATTTTTCTTTTCCTAACTAATTTATGTATACTATTTTATGTTCGCTCTCTATTGTTTATATTATTTTAATGATATATTCAAGGTCTAATACATAATGCAAACATAACGAAATTTCTTTGGCAACCTATATACTGTTATATCATTTACATTCCCCGTTAAACTTTTGGCGGCGGAGAGAAAGGCAATTTATCAGCGCCGTGGGGAGGACCAGGCACGAACAGAGGAACGCACCCGCACCTACCAGCTGTGGCAGGAGAGCTGGGAACAGGAGACTCGGGGACGCTGGACCAGGCGACTGATACATCCATGGATACATCAAGTCTAACCTTGGGTTAATCGGCGGTGCGGAGAGGTGGACTTCTACCTCACCCAATTTCTGAAGGGTCACGGCTTTTTCCGGGCGTACCTGTTCAGGATGGGCAAAGCCGTGTCACCCGATTGCATATACTGCCCAGGCATTCCCGATGACGTGGAACATACCTTTTTCCACTGCCAGCACTGGGAAAGGCCCCGTCTGGAGGCTCAACAGTTAGTAGGACTGCTGTCAGTGGACACGATCATACCGATGATGACGGAGGGTGAGGACAATTGGACCTGTGTGTCACATTACATCCAGGGCATTCTCCGCGCCAAGAGAGTGAGAGCCCTGGGGGCTTAGGTCACATGTTGGCCTGACTTGAAGTAATGTGACAAACAATTCCAGGTCTGTGTCCAACAGAGTAGAGGGGGTTTTTTAGTGAGTAGTCTGTGATAGATTCAGGAGTCTTACACTACAGGCTGGCTACCTGTGTGCGTAAAAGCATTTTCCCTCCTCTCCCTAAAAAAAATATCATTTAGGTACATTTAAATCACACAGTTCTCTTACACTTATAGTTTCTCTTTCACGACTGATATTCCCGAGGGTAAATTTGATCCAAAATTTTAATAGCATAATATCCCTATCCATTGCTATAAAAGGGGGCTTATAGGATTTTTTCATAAATAGGACAGAGTTAAAAACATATATTTTGATTTTACATCCTTTTTTTTAAAGCAATTTCGTTTTATTTATAGGATACTTTAATTTGTACTTTAAGTATTTATTGTTTCCCACAACCTCCGTTCAACATTTTAAAGCTAAAACTTGTATTTTACAAGGGATAAGTCCATTATTTAAGTCATTCTAATTACTAACTTAATAGAATTCTGATTCAGATTTCCTGTCAGGCTCACGTTTGACGTCATAGTGGTTAGCGGTGACGACACAGCTGATTGAAGTGTCGTCAGTTGGTAATCCTGGTCATACAATCAGCTGTCAAGATGTCACTTGTGGGTAAACATCCTTATGACACGCTTGCCAACATTGGCACAATAAATCAAAGGGATCCTTTTACATAGGGTATGCAGATTAACGAACCGAATGACACATTTGAATGAGATACCGAAGAATCTTTTTGATGGTTCGAAACTGGACCCAGCTGTCGCTTTTAGTTGGGCTTTAAATAAATGATCCTGGCTTATGATAACGTGATCCTTAGCCATACACGTTGATCTTAGTAACAAAGCTACACAGATCATCTCACTCCATTCTACACTCACCCTTCGCACATATTTGGGTTGAAATACGCGCATCTAGTACATTTACTAATAAATTGTATCTAAGTGAAAATTTCTGAAAATGATTGAGATGGGCTGGACATGTGTGGAGGAGAGAGAACTCATCATTAATTAAAGCTGTGTACCAGAACAAACCAGAAGGCAGAAGACCACTCGGCAGGCCGAGACTGCGATGGAGGAATGCTGAAGGAGGTGCTGAAGGATGTGGCTGTATTGGGTACTACTCCTGAGGTAGCGGAGGATAGAGAAGAGTGGAGAAGCATCGTTGGCGAGGCCAAAAACCTTCTGAGGTTTCAATGGCCAACGAGGTAAGATAAGGTAAGTGAAAATTTCACGACCCGATCTTATATCCTGAAGTCATGTGGAAAACAATTCCTGACTTATACCTAGAATAATAAAAAAAAAACACTTCACGAAAATTTTGTTTTGACATGATTTGAACCTGGGACCTTAGGGACCGAAGTCCCGTGGTCTACCGACCACCTCGCTCCCCCGACAAGCGACAATTTGACGTTTGTGACTTTTAAGGACCACCCAATCAATACAACGCGTTTTTTAAAAATACAACTGTTTTCCAAAAATCCAAACCCCACTATCAACAGGTATGCAATGGGAACTAGTTTTTAGCACCTCTTCTGCGAAACAAACCAACTTTGAATATTTTTACACAATTCCGAGGTAACCCCCCCCCCCCCCACTTAGGGGAGGCAGCTTCGCTGATTTGATTTGCCATCTCTCATTAATCGATCCTCTTTACCTGTCAACATTAACCCCTCTCGGGTCGACCGGATCGGTTTTACTCGATCTACCTCATCTTCACTTCCGTTTACATTTTTCGTTTGCAACAGATAAATTAATTCTCGTCCTGTCTTGAACAGTAATTTACTGTAACCGGTTTGAGAGCGTAGAGTGTAGAGCGGGAATTGGATTGAAAGTAAACATTGTAAGCGATGAAACGGCGTTTTGTGGTTGTGGTATTGTAAGATCTACAATACCACAACCACAAAACGCCGTTTCATCGTTTGCACATTCTAAATTGCTGTTTCAATTTTAAATTAAAATAAACATTACTATAGTACAAACCTTAAGTCAATTTGTTGTTTTACTAGTTGCCCCAATATTGAATTATTAATTTTTTTGAATAAATTAAAAATCCATCATTAAGTGACGGGGTACTTTTATTGTGAAGTAGCGTTTGTAATGACATAACTGTAAAATAGGTATTTAACCTCATCGTTCTTAAATGGCCAACGACCATCAACACGAAATGAATACAAGATTAAAAGCATTTTGTGTTTAATACTTAAATTATTTATTTATTTATTTAATTAATATTAATTAATTTCCTAGGGCTTGTAAGTTACTTAATTATTTGCGTATTTTGAACAGAATTTGGAGTATACTGTATAATCAGTAATGGGGTAATAATAAACATAAACACGTATTTCTTTTAGGAACGCCAAAAAATCTTAACTGTTAAAATACTTATTTATCATTTAAGAACACAAATACACATTTATTTAGCAAATACAATCCTCATTTTGAAATGTTTTTTTTTTTTTGGGGGTCGTTTTTTGAGTGTGAACATGTGGTAGGCCTACTTCCGACAAACTAAACGGCCCATGCTAAATAACGAAAAACATTTTGAAGATAGATCAAATTTCTTGTCAAAACCCACCATAAAAAAGTGTTATTGTATAGAAACAAACATATTGCCCAATTTAAAAGGTGCTAAAGAACATTCAAAATAATTTATCATGTAACGTGATTCAGGCAAAGATGCAAGAACAATTAAGTAATAACTATTAACAAAACAGTTACATAGATTATTCTACAACCTGACTACATTATTAGCTCTGGTCAGCTGATAAATGACGTCATAATTTTAATCTGACGCAGTTACTGCACATGGTGCAAATATCACCTGTTGCATAAACTAGCTTGTGCTAAAGTTGGTTTGGCGAGCAGAGGTGGTGGGATAACAGGGCATGACTACAGCAAATTAAATTATCCTCGTAAATTAATTGAGTTTGTTATCATGTCCAGTGTATCCAGCGTTTAAAGATTCGTGCATTTGACTTATTTAAGCATCCTCTAGTGTGCATTTGTGTCCCACTTTATAGTAATATACTATTTGAACTATTTAGGCTGTAATAGCGAAGAGTGCTTAGAGATTTCGGATAAAAAACGAGCAGTTTACCATTGAAATTAAGCATTGAAATTGATACTGAAGTAGTTACCCATTTTTTAAAGAAGTGATTGGGTTTTTGCTGAGGGTGATAATAATCAATTTCTAATATCCCTAGCAAACTGTCATTCCCTAAAGGTTGGAGGAATATTGAAAAATTCAACAGCTTATTACGATAGTTAGCTTTTTTACTTAGATTTGTCAAAACAAATTTGAGTATGCGAAAATTTAATTTGAAACAGAATACTAATTGATTACAGTAGCTAATCTGAACTGAGTTTTATATTCATACAGTTAGTGAGGTTACAAATTTTTCCCTTGAGAAAGTCTCTACATCATAAAGAATTTATACAGGGTGTTCAAATTGGTAGGGACATAATTTACTTAGTGATTTCTTTGGTCAAAATAAAAAGAAAATCAAGAATACAACTTTTTCTGAAACTGCTTCGTTAACAGATATCCGCCATTTTGCATTTTTTACATTAAAATTTTATCATTGGATTGTTCCAACCGATCTTTATGAAACTTGGTATGGATTAAGAACAACATGGGTAGAAGCGACCCATGTGAAAAATATCTTGATCCAATTCAGAATGTCAAAATGGCGTCCATTTCCAAAATTCGAATGGACTAAGTCTTTTTTCTCTCATGAGAAAAAATATAAAATCTTGATTATGGTCAAGACTTTACACATTGCATTCACACCAATAGAAAAACACATTATGTATTTTCACGTAAAATCCTGTTTATTGGAGTCAGCGGAGTCATTAGGAAAGTTAATGACTGTTAATCGTCCGCTATTTATGTTTAATATTGCAGGAATTATCGCGAGTTTAGTTAGGTTCAGGTGGCGAGGGTAATCCTTCAATCCCGTATCAATTTGCTGTTCTATCCTGCATGATGTGTGGATTATTGTACAATAATCTGCGATGTTCTGACGAATAATGTGAAGAGTTGGGAAATATATTTTCATTTCACCCTCTTTTCATAAAAGAAAATAATCTTTGATTGAAAAAATCTAAAGATTTTCTTGGCACAATCTCTACTGTATTTGACTTTTACGTTTAATGTTAACTTTATGTTGTAAAACTGTATGCAAGTGAACTTTTTGTTGTTCAACTTAGCTAAATTGATAGTAAATTCAGCCTGACCAATCAATGAATCCAGTATTTTAGTACTATACAACTTAACAATTACTGATACACAGCAAACGATTCCACCATTGAATTGGTAAAAGAATATAAGTTTAAAAACGCACTATGTTTTACATAACGATTGTAAAACCGGATGAATTCATTTATTCATAAATTGATGTTGCAAGTAAACTGGATGAGTTTCTTTCATAAAATAAACTAAATATAAACGTCTAAAACAAAATATTTAAGAATTTAAGAGTTATAAAAAGTCACTATTTTTCAAGACGCACTGGAAGATAACTAATACACTTTCGACGTATTCAGTAATTAATTGATTTAAAACTTGCATATTAATATAATTTTATATACGATTTAATATTTTTAATAATTTTTTCTTAAATAGTTTTTGAATTAATTAACATTTTCAACAAGGATTTCGGTTTTTGTGTAATTAAGCCGTACCTTTTAATTCAGTTCATAATCATTAGGTAAAAGATTATTCAAACATATTAGAAAAGTAAGAGTAAACATTAAAGACATCAGAAACAGGGAAATTAAAAGTTGAAAATGGTAAATACAAATTTTTAAATTGGGCCTCTTTCAGAAGAGGGACGCCACTAAAACTATGGAAAACCCACAGTTTAGATAGGTTAGGTTAGGTTAGTTTATAACTTTACTCACAGGTTTATTCTTACTGAACAGAAATAATCACAAAAATCTAACCTATACTGTGGTTTCCCACAGTTTAAATAGAGGTCCTCTTCTGAAAAAGACCCTTTGAAATAAGTATATCATATTAAAATCAAAATCATTAAAGTTTTAAGTTTTATTCAAATATCAGCTACATTCAAATTAAGAGATACAAGAGATTCAAGGTGGGGTGGGGGAGGGGGAGAGAGGGGGGCTTGTTTCGTCGTTATTTTTACCACGTGACATCCAGTACGATTGACAACACTAACGAGCTAACTTTATAATTAGCAATAAGTAAAACAAGCTAATTGATGACGCAATCATGTGTGCTCTATCATGACTGATATCATCGTATTTTATGTGATAAAACTGTTAAAATAGTTGTTTTAGGAAAACGAGTGGTGATAAATATTACATAGTACGTCTGTTGGCAAAAATGTCCACGTTCATGTTTTTTACAATGTTACATAATAGTAGTGACTTGAAAAACCATTGATTATAGGAAAATTTTAATATTTTAATTTATATTTATAAAAGAGGAATTATATATATATATATCTAAATATATAAAAGGCAAAGCCCTCACTGACTGACTGACTCACTCACTCACTAACTCACTCATCACTAATTCTCTTACTTCCCATTTACCTAGGAGGCTGAAATTTGGTACACTGATTCTTTAGGCATTGAATAGGAAAACTAAGCTGTTTTTATTCTGATCGGACTCTCGGGCTCCGTCCCAGTGGCTCTGGAGTTTCCCATGTTAACCTTATGAGTACTCATATTTAAATGGAATTAATGAATCTTAACAGCTGTTTCAATTAAACAAGTTGGTTCTGTTCTATGATGTTCAATAGCATTAAAGTGACAAGGATTACTAACAGGGTGCAGCACTATTATTTCTTTTTAATTTATGACAACAGCTAATTTGCAACCAAAAGGTGAGTGAGCGTAGGGAACGAATTTCAACCTGGAGGCGAGTTAACGTAGCGAACGAGCTAACCTGAAGGCAAGTGAGCGCAGCGAACGAGCTCTAACCTAAAAGTGAGTGAGCGTAGCGAACGAACTTTAACCAGGACATGATTGAGCCATGCGAACAACACAAGTTATGCTCACTTATGAAGTTAAACGGGGCAAAGCACACGGGTACAGCTAGTATATTGCTATTGCAGCTAGTAGTTGTTGTATATTTGAACGTTATGGACTGCGAAACCGCTCGACAGATTGTAATGAAACTTTCAAGCATTATTAAGCATTATTCAAGGATGGTTTGTGTGAAGTTTGGTGCAGATCCGTCAAAAGGGCTCCGTCCCAGTGGCTCTGGAGTTCCCCATGTTAACCTAATGAGTACTTATATTTAAATGGAATTAAAGAATCTTAACAGCTGGTTCAACTAAAGTATTTGATCCTGTGATGATCTATAGCATTAAAAAAATAATTTGTTTACCAACAGGGTGTAGCACTATTATTCTTATTAAATTTATGACAACATCTAATTTGCAACCAAAACCAGGACCTGATTGAGCGACGCGAACGAGCTCAACTTGAAAATGAACGAGCTTTTGACATAAAACCACATTAGGACAGGACGACATATGTTGGCCAGCTAGTTTTTTTATATATTTAAACTGGTTTTAATAGGCTAAATACTGTATTTTGAATTGCCAAGAGTGCAAAAGTATATATTTTTGTGAGTATAATGACCCTTATAAGTTTGTGGTTTAAAATAGTAGGCCTACATTTTCCAATAATCTGGGTGAGCGAGCTGGTCTAGCGGTGGAGCACGGGACTTCGATACCTGAGGTCCCGGGTTCGAATCCCGCCAAATCACTTATGGATTTTAATTGATAATGCCGCAACCCCTAGCTCCAGTCTGAAATAATATGAAAAACAATCCCGGGCTCGTGCAGGACGTCCTAGGAAAACGTCTTTGAATAATCTTGTTAGACGAGATTTTTATAGTGATCACACTTAAACATACAAGTCCCTGGTTCGATCCCTACTTGTTTTGACTGTGGACCAAGTTTATATTTGCCAATGAACTGACAACTATAGTTCGGCCGCTTAGAAAGCGACCTCCTCCAGCATTGGCGCGCAGGTCGTTTTCTAAGCGGCCGAACTATAGTTATTCTTCATAAACAATTAACCCTATTTAAATTGTAACAAAAATCGGTTTTTGGACCTTTCTTCTACAAAACCCGCAAAACGCTACTGTATTAGCATTAAAAATTCAAGATAAAGTAGTTAAATAAAATAGATTATATTTTTTATTCTTGTTTGAATCAAATCAGTAAGCTGAAGATATGTTGGGTAAAAAAATATTTTTATAATACACTAAATTGGAAGGGGTGGCCTATATTGTTTTGCTTGTGAACGTGGAAAACGTGGGTTTACGCACGACGTACGCAAATCCCTTATCGTTAAGCTGTCCAATTTGGGACACGTAACCCCAAGCTAACCACTGGCTTGCCAATAGCAATATTTGAATGTTACTCAACTATAAGTCAATCGAGGAAATTGTATTTTTACCTTCCATTGTTTCGTATACACATTTAGTCTAAAGTCTGGGAAGTTTAATTTTATTATATACACGAGGGGACTAGTGTTAAATTGCGCGTTATAATAGGGTTACAAACATGTTTCCAATGCAAAACTAATCCTATGCAATATCCATTAGCCTTTCAAAGATTATGTTGTTTGATACAGTTATTAGTTTAGGTTTGATACAGTTATTCAGTTATTAGGTGAATGAAACCACTAATGCACAATAAATTAAATTTCTTGATTTTAAATCTACACCATTAATAGTAATTTACCTAGCCTAATCAGGTCACAATAGTAGAAAAAACTTAAAATCTATTGTTGTACAATCTAACTGTTGTGAAATAAACCGATGGACCAGCTGTTAAACTACAACTTACATTCAAACCGTTATAAATAAAGTTTGTCAGCATAACTGAATCTTTGAAAATTAACTCTAGAAATCAATTAAACATAAGTTAGTGAAGCCCTAATAAAAACTACCCTTTTCGCTACCATCCGTCCCTCCACTAGACTATAAATTCTGAAATAATGTTTTAATCGTAAGAATCAGATGTTTAGGACGGCTGAAGAAGGGTTTTCACAGGAAAACTCCTTATCGTTTTAAGGATATGGATATTCCTAATAAGGATTTGTCTATAATATTTGAAAACGTATTCTATTTATGTTCTTATCTAGCCTGTGTTGCAAACAATACTACTTGTGATAAGGAAAAACTAGTATATTTGTTTGTTGTGCATAGAATCTATACTTATTTAATACGCAAGCAGGTTTTTTTGTGACAATTACTCCTCCGAAACTACTGAACCGATTTACATGTTCTTAATGTCATTGGAAAGAGCGTAACGTGAAGTTGTGCAGGAAACTTTTTTTAGGGAAATAATTAGAGGGTGAGGCCCTGGGGCCCTTTAAAGTTTCGTATTTCTCCATAAGATTAACATGGGAAACAAATATTGTTATGAAACTCCAGCTGTTGTCAGAAATTAAAAGTGAGAAGAAGAACATATGTTAATTGAAAACAGTCAATAAGTTTGCTAATTTAACAGTTAGTTTGCCACAAACATTTACTTACTCGGTTGAAATGAAATAGTTACTATTTGAATTTGGGTTGGCGTTATTATTACAATGGGAAAAAACGAGAGACCCTGGATAAATTGATACACTAAAAAGAAAACTGAATTAACACTGTGCTGCATTTCTTAGTAATCATTGAAAGAGACGATTTCCAAACTATGGAAACATAGGAAAGTCATAGAACACCACCAAGGGGAAGAAATATAAATAATGTGTGTTATAAACACTAAAAAACAAAATCAGCTTTTGAAAAATGATAAGATATTTTACAAGAAATTTTGATTATATCGATCTGTTATGTACATCTTGAGTATTCCATAATCTTTGAGTCGAATCTTTTATAGTCATAGAAAATATGACTGTTATTCGTTTTAAAATAACGCCTGTAATACTTAGCAATTGCTCGATTTCGAGCAACAGGGACACTAGTAGAATTGTATTAAATTTAAAATGGATGAGGTGACAATACCACAACGGTATTTTACAAATGAATAAGAAAATATTGTGGCTGAAGAGGACATAGTCCTAGTACAGCCTCAGTCCAGTAGGATTCGAGCTCTCTGGACTGGAGTATTACTTAGAAAAAGAAGAAGAAGAAGCTGAAGGAGAAGGAGAAGAAGAAGAAGAAATAAAAGAACAACAATATGTGATCAAACGCCTGTTACTCTTGGATGAAAGAAGGTAATCTCTGTTCTGAACAGGTGCTGATAAGAGAATCCTGGCTGATATAATACCTTAAATTTGTAAGTTTTGTTTCTCATAACGATTTAAATATTACTCATAAACGATCAGTAATTTGAAAATATCCCAAACAAGTTTGCAATGCTTCATTTAATCTAAATTAGATTAAATGTTCGATTGTTTCAGTAGTGTATTATTTTATTGTGTGCGGATTCTTCATTTTTCGTTAAATTTATTTTGTGATTTACGTTTTAAACATTTTGCATACTTCAGCTTTATGTTTTGAACTTTGGTTTATCACAAAGATTTTACTAGTCTTTATTTATAACATGCTGTCCTAACAGCTCTTTGAATACGAATGTTAAAACATACAAATATCTGCATATGAAAATTTTTATAAGCGTTCTTAAACTTAATTGCATGCGCAATTTTACTGCATGATATTTTAAGGTAGAAATACACAAAGCTATTTAAACTTAAAAAAAGTCTTTTGGTTCAAAAAACTTTTATAAAAACTATTCTAGGAGTGGTCAACACACAACCAAACGATTAACGATGATCCCAACAATATATTCTAGTTCAATAAGGGTTAAAATAATTTTCATTTCTCCATACAGGTAATGTCTGTGCGTGAGTGGGTACAATTTGGTATGTGGGTACTCCATTTTATGTCCATCGGATAGTATTGCAATGGTTTGTACATGCAGCCTAACCGGAAGTAAATTGAGGTGTTACAGATACAAGCATATCGGACGACACAGAGAAACAGGTTGTCACCAAACTTCCGGTGGCAGATGAGAGTCCGTCTGTACTCTATGTCACCGGCCTGTACCTATGCTGACTCTTTGTACAAACTATTTGCCAGCCATTGGTTTTTACTCAATTTTCGGTAGAATATGAGAATCTATCTACCATGTCTATCTATCTATCCATATACTATGTCACCGGCATAATATACTTACTCTATGTACAATTAGTTTGTACACAGTTAATCCATAACTTGTTAAAGTTGTCTAATGTGTAGGTTCAACAAAATAAAGTTTACTTTTATCATCTCCCCTTATACATAGTAAATGGAGAATAACATTGTTTTCGACAACATTTTTGAATTTGAGTTTTGACTGGATATATCCATTTTAAGTTCCCCTGAACCCCCCAAAAAGTGAGAATCCTAAGTTATACGTGTGTGTGTGTGTGTGTGTGTGTCTGTATGTTTGTGTGTATGAATACAGAGATACAGTCCACACTGGGGTCCTATTTTAATACCACTTTTTTTTATTTGTTTGAAATTTGGATTTAGTGATACTTCTTCCCACAAAACCCTGTAAAATTGCAGAAAATGTATCAAGAAAAGCTAGGTTGAATAGTACAAGACTAGGACTAATACATTTTGAGTGATTGAACCAGAGCACAACCCCACCCTTACCTATCCGCACGTTTCTAAATTATACCAAAATCACATAATGAACAAGTACAAACAACGTTACAAAAGAGTCCCAAAAAGCCAGTAAAGTGCCAAAGTAGCAATATTGTTCGTTTAACATTATGCAGAACCGTAAACCGGTTATGTCCGTTGTAAAGGGTGTAAGGACTTACAGTTGATTAAAGTAAGTTAGCTTCAGTTGAGACAATGTTCATTACTGAACTGTAGAAGTTCATGACCTGTGAAGACGGAAAAAGGAGGTCTGAGGAGAATAATTCATATTGAATGTAAATCAGTGGTAAATTAAGATGTTTAACTGTATGCAGAATAGGATATGAACTATGTAATTAGTGATTGTCGCAGAATAGCCTAAATCTATCCAATTTTTACTTTATCTTCCAATAGAATAAAGTGAAAGTACAGTATCGACTTCGTCAGCATTTTCGAGTTTGAGTTTTGGGTATATCCGTTATGTGTCCCTCTGAACCCAAAAAAAGGCTTTTGAAATGATGTGTGTGTAGTTGGAATTTGGTATGTTATAATCTATGGTATCTTCAGGCGTTTAATTTTTTTTATTTTCCCATGAAAACCCATAAAATAACGGGTTAGTTGGATAGTAGTACAGTAAATATAAGATTTTGTCAAATACTATACTTAATGAGTAGCCTTTGTCATTTGCTTAACTATTTCAATGAACTGAAGCACGTTTTGAGTTATTAAAATTATTTATGTATCGTTAAAGAATTCGAATATTTTATTGACTAAAGATTCTTTACGATATTTCCCTTCATATATATTTATAGCTCTTAAATGACTGGTTGATAACTGTGTAAAATCATGGACTGACCAACACAAGTAGACTTCTCACATTGTAAATTGTGATGCTTGTTTTCGTGTCTAGTTCATGTCTGATGACACCGATTGCTAATGTCGAAGTTATTAATATTTTACACTTACACACTTTTAAACACACTTTTTACCCTCCCTGTAGCAGCAAGCCTAGGCACTCATAAAACCAAATGTTAATTAAATACATTTAATTGAAAATCAATTCTTGCAAATGGAAATTCACCTAGTTGGCAGGTTTGCTGCGGTGGGGGTAATTTTTGGTTAAACTAGGTTTTAAATTACTCAAATTGCAAGAAACAAATTGCAAACATACACAACCTCTACACTCTACAGTGCATCCGACAGAACTAACAAAAGAATTTGCTCCAGCTGTTCCATAAGGACGAGAGTTCTACTAAGGGAGTATGTTTTATCATATGGTCAAATAAAGCAGTTATAGTTGGTTAGCTACAACTGAAATAATTCGGTGTTATCGCTCTATCTCAATTACAACGGCAACACTCCCATCCACTATTGTAACAATTAACAGAATAAATTAAGTGAATTGTAACATTGTCCAATTACAGGCTATCTTAATTATAAACAACATCACTGCTCTACCGACGATAGTTTTGGCAAACAGTTATCCCTGCATGACTTTCAACCACGTTGTTCACTATAATATAATTGTACAATTACCTCGTCACAGCTCCGTAGTTTCCGTATATATTACGGCCGTTTCGGCATCAAAATGCCATCCTCAGATACATACATCCACCGGATTTGGCGTCGTCAAACTTGAAACACACACGTAACACGATAACAAACATTTAAAACATTTAAAACGTAAAAAACGAAAGACAGGCCTGTCGCGCACATGATGAGTACGTGTACGGAAGCTGACCCGTGACCTACTCTATATTTTATCATGTTTTCGGATAGAACATGCAATTTAAAAACTTTTTTATACTTGACATTTTTTCGATAAACCCACTCGTTTAGGAGCTACATCCTATGGAAAAATGACTTCCGGAGTACATTTTACATCATGTAACTCCTAAACGAGTGGGTTCATCGAACAAATGTCAAGTACAAAAAAGTTTTTAAATTGCATGTTCTATTCGAAAACATGATAAAATATAGGGTGTTCCATAAGAAATTTCAAAGTTGACCACCATATTGGAAAATGGCGGCCATTTACAAAAATTTTATTTAATTATTTTTGAACCTCTTTAAAAACAAGGGAATGTTCCCAATTTAAAGTTTGCTGTAAAAGCATTAGTTACTGAGATCCCAATGGTGGCACACTAAAAAAAAACCACCCTGTATAATCCAAAAGGGTAGTTGAATAGTTGATCAGGAATATCGTAGAAAATATTTGTAGTTCCTAACCGGAGGAGTTTTCTTATCCATATCCTCCACATCCTAGGACGCCATAGGTTCTAATCCAGGACCATTTTACACATTAGTTCACGATAGTCCTAAAGGGTTACGGCATTATCACTTTTCTAAAAGCTATGTACTTTTTAAAGCCTTACATTTTACCATCTGACCTTTGCCAAACTGTTTATTTTAAACTAAAGCAAGGATTATGGTAAATAGGAACAGAATGTTCCCAGTTATCTCTACCGCTTCTTGATCTCTAACGCCAATTGATGATAACGCTTTAATTTCTAGCACAATAAATATACTTTAGATTTTTTTACCAACATTAGTAAATAGTAAACACCTTAGTAAAATAGCATACATACTGTTAAAATAATTACTCTCCATTATGATGGCGTTATTAAATCATGAAATTTCCCGTAAGTTTAATTAGTATTTTTCTAACAGTTCCTTGTGGATATTGTACTTTTGATAACTTAAAAATCTAAATAATGAACAAAATATTTTCATAATATATATTATAAAATATTCACGATGAACATTAATTTTATACTAACTGTAAGTAAAAGGTATTCAGGATATTAACCAATGAATATCGTTGCTATTTTACCCACGGGCTTCTTTGACTTCATAAGTATTAATAAAACTATTGATTGGCTGAAATAAACAAAACAGAATACTGTAATGCAAACAAATAATCACACCAGATTTTAGGTAATAAATTGAAATAATAACAAACAAGAGTACAGCTGAGGTATTTTTAACATTAGGTACATGTAAAGTTCCATTTAGAAAGGAATTACGGTCTTAAAGGGCAATTTATGAAATAATGGATACTTTAGCGCAAGGTTTCTCGTCATGACGAACATTTTAAGTATTGTTTATGGTGGTGTGACTTGTAGTTTTCTCAAAAGTTCATGGGTACTTAGGGATTTATATATGGATTTCCTACTAAATCATAGAAAAAAGTATGTGTTGTGGCTACGAAAATAAGCTATTCAAAATACAAAAATAATATCTAAGTACAAGTTATGCAAGTAGTTTTTTTTCGATTTAATTGAATGTACCAATTGAACCACCAGATCTTAAATATTTCACCGTGTCTTCTTGAATTTTTAAATAGAAACTAAACGAAATCGAGGGAAATCTTTATACATATTATTTTACACCAAAGGCTTAATCGAATTACACCAAACATCTGTCGGTTTAAACAAAACCAACAGCCTACACAAAACCAATATCAAATCAGACAGTGATCTAACAAAACACGTATTCCTCGATTGTATTAGGTTAAATCAAGAGATCTTATGTGTTTGAAGAGAGTAAAACAAAACACACAGTCTCTCCTATATTAGTTTTCGTCGGTGACTTCCACATGGTCGCCATTTTACTCTAGTTGACACCACGTATTCGACGCGATAGCACGAGTGAACTTATCGTTGTTCGGTTCAACAACAACCAAATATACTTGAATTCGCTATTCTGCATGAACGCGCCACTTCTTGTTGATCTTCTTTCTTTACGGGTGCATTTTTTATAAACAAATACTGTAGTAACTTAACCATATTGCACAATGGGGTGCGAATGAAGTGTAGCCTATAAGGAAAAAAATAACGGTTTGGTAATACAGTACTCAAGCTTTTTTTTTCAAAGTATTTTGGCAGTAAATCATTCCCATTTTGTAAAAAATATCAAATTTTTTTAAGTTTCAGTTTGCTGTGTAAGGGAGTTATGCAATTCAATTAAATACATTAATGTTAATTTCATAGGCATTTATAAAACAGATGAGTTTAAATTTGAGCACCATAAAGAAATGTTTGCATAATAGTAAGATTTTGATTCGGAACCTTTTGGTTTTAGTTTCATTGCCTTGTATTAATTTTACATATGAAATCATGAGACAAAAAGGCAAACAGTACATACACTTTACAATACTTTACAACAGTACAAACACTTTGCGTTCTTTATAAGAAAAGGATGTTTTCTATTGATGGTTTTTAAACCTAAACCTAAACCCTTATGTCACTCCTCAATTTAGTTATCTGTTAAGGTTTTCCAATATTAAACTTTAACACAAAATAATTAATTTTCATATGTGAATTCACTACCACTATGAGTTGTAACACACAATCTAAGTTTTAGGTTCTCCTCGGTTCTAACCTAACCATAAAAAATCTGTATATAATTACTATTCAACCTAAAGGGAGGCGATCTAGTCCAGTGGAAGACCCCGGGACTTCGGTCCCTGAGGTCCCGGGTTCAAATCTCGCAAAATACAATTTTTTTTTGTCCTAGGACGCTAGCTACGAGCCTGGGATTGTTTTTCACATTACTTCAGACTAGACCTAGGGGTTGCGGCATTATCACTTAGATAAAATCCATTGGTGATTTGGCGGGATTTGAACCCGGTACCTCTTGGACCGAAGTCCCACGCCCAATAGCCAGCTCATATACCAACTAGACTACCACTAGACCAGCTCGCTCCCCCAGATTATTAAAAGAAAATACCAATGGATTTTATCTGAGTGGTAATGTTGAAACCCTCCAGGGCTGCAACGATCGTGAGCTAGAGCCTGAAGACAAAATAAAACTATTCAACTTAAAAATCCTTGTGGTAGTTAATTGATTAATAGAAATATCCAATTCGACTGCTTACACTCCAAAACTATTTACATTAACCGCTACACCGATTCATAAAACACTGCCAACCTAATAAACATTTAATCCCGGGAAATCTTTGAAAGTTTACCAACTAAAGCCTCGTCCCGGGTATAATAAATTGCATCCCTGATTTTAACCGCTATCCTCCACCCATTAGCTTTAATCCTAACAGGATTGTGTTATTAATTATCCTAATCCCAGGATCGATTCTGTTTAATTATGTAGATTGCAGTTTTTGAACACGTCATTCCAACAATAAGCTAAACAGAGTCACTTTACATGTGAGGTGATTTAATTGGTTCAGGTGTTTGGGCAAATAGTGAAATAGAAATTAGGTTGTCACAATGTGTTTTGTAAATTGTCTGGACGATTAAAAGGCATGTTGTAGGCCTATCAAAGTGGTTTCTACTTTTTTTCAATACAAAATTTGTGTAAATTAGTTGTTTTTGACGTAAGGCAAATCCTTAAAGTGATATTATTAAAACGGTGTTTTTACATGTTATGACCCTATTTATTTTGGATTAATTGTTTTAAAAATTTACTTACATCCTTTCTGATAGTGCCTACAGTGTCTAGTTTCGACAGTTTGAAAAATATATCTATTCAAGTAAAAGAGTTATTTTACTGATCTATGTGTATACTTGAACCTTAATGAATTACTGAAACTAGTTTATTTTTTTATATTTCCTGTGTGAGCTTTAAAAAAAAAATCCAAAATATAAACAAATTTGTTTAAACATGAACATGTTGTGAACATACGTTTAGTAATTAGGGGTTGTTTGCAACAGTTAACTAAAGTCTAGCTATATTTTAAAAATTAATGTTCAGAGAAAAATATGTAGTTTTGTTATTTTGGGACTTTCCTTGTCAAAAGTGTATTTTCTTTTTACTTGACGGAAACAAACAGTAGGCAGTGTTGCGTCACCGGAAGTATCTCGACAGTCGAGCCGCTTGTACCGGAAATGCTCACATCTTTGCCGCCATCCTTCAGAATGCTCTTATTTTGGTAGTACGTAAGTATTTAGTGGTCGAATTTGAGTTTACGTTTTGCTAAATCTCCAAAGTTTATCGTTACAAGCATTGCCTATTTATGGGATCAGTTGTACTGTATTTACCTACGGTGGTACATTATCTAATGATAGCTTACCTAAAAAATTTTTTTCATATTTTTCAACCCTATGTTTCAGTAGTTGAAAAAAATATATTAACGAAAAACCCCAAAAACGCCACAGTTTTCATAGACAATTTAACTGGACAGTTTTATAGGATTACGTCTGCGTTTATTACTACGAGATACAATTATTTTAAAATATTAACACAGTAATTTCAGCAAGCGAGAATTGGAAAGCTGTACAATTTCCCATTTACAGACTTTGCAGACTCGCAAGGGATATGGAGTGGTTTGCTCATTCAATTCATATGATCACATTCAATCGAGTGGTTGGTGATACATGTGTCTAAATTGACGATTTGTAACTTTTCTGCGTGGGTTGGAATCAATTTCAAAAGATTTCTCATTCAAACGTAATTTAATTTTTGTTAAGTTTTGAATTATACTTTTTCTGACGCTGTTATAACTATAAATAACGTATAGAACATTCAAAGTTATTATAAAAGTGGTAGAATAAACTAGCTTTTTGTAAGACACGGAAAGAATAAAAACGTGTTATTGTTGTTTTAAAATGTAAATGTTGGTATACTGTATATCTTTGTTTTCAGTGTTTCAATATTTTAAAATATTTCAATCCATATTTTCATGTGAAAAGATCTGCAAATGGTCTACTACTGGTCAGTCTATGTACAAAACTAATATTTCCCAACCAATCAAGTCAAAACTTTAAATGTCGTGAAATAAATTTAGTTTAAACTATTTAAGTCAATTACAATTTACGTTTAGCTCAATGATCCATCGGATCTAAATTTGGAAAAATAAGCATAAATTATTTACAAAAAAAAATACATTTATAAAAGACAATATGACAATACTATTTGTTGTACCATGACTCAAAATAATTATCTAAGTGCCAAACAATTTAAGTGTAGTAGCCTATTTAATATCTTTATCTATTCAATGATATTTTAACTTAATCTTACCTCAATTCGATTGCTCCACAAATATATTCCTGAAAACAAAAATTCCTTATAAATATCTTTCACCGCGAGGTAATTAATTATAGTTTACTCGAATCTAACGATTAAACTTGGATTCAATGACTTTTCAGCACAGCAAAAGCAAATAGAATACTTATTAGATACATTAACATTTTGATGCCAAATGTTTTCAAAACGATAAAATTGATAAGATACTGTTCGACGGTGATAAGATCTTCTAAGATGGAAAATAGAATACTTATTAGATACATAAACATTTTGATGCCAAATGTTTTCAAAACGATAAAGTTGATAAGATACTGTTTGACGGCGATAAGATCTTCTAAGATGGGAAGCTATCGACTGTACAATGGCAGGTTATTGAGAAGATCGTTGCTATTGACGTGTAAGCTGACAGCAAGGATTTTCTGACTTGTATTCTGATAGATTAGAGATAAGTATATCTGTTATATAAAAAATATGTATATTTATTGTCTGATAATACAAATGTTTTTACTGTAAATATATTATTGCATTTTTGCATTAAACATATGATGAGATGATATTTTCTTGTTATTTGACTCGCTTAAATACGTAGTTTTAAGTATTTACAGTAAATAAAATATTTACGACACACTACACTGTTTTAACCAACTTCCCACGCAAGGATTAAGTCCAGAAAACAGCTGTTTGCCGCCAGCAATGGGGTTTCATTACGTACTACCATTAATAGTCAAAGGTAGTACTGTAATGAGTTTTTACCGGACACCAACCAGCTGATTATATTTCACAATGGTTACAAACACATAACCTCAATTAGTGATTGTTAGTCATTTAGTCGGTGAAATTATATAAGGATTGCTACATATTTTTGATTGTTACGTTAGCTTAGGGTAGTATGGCGTAAAATATCGTACGTCACTCATCCAAAATGTGGTTACCGGACTCGTATGGTAATCCCACACTCGTCCGGTAAACACCTGTTTTCTAGTACGGTAACGTAATATACTACTGTATGTATAGCTTTGTTTAAGAAGATCTCTAGCGCAGACACTTTCCTGTTCGTATAGAAGAGAATAACTATCTTTTTTTAATTGTGGATCTACAGTTCTTGATGGACTTAAACCAACGAGTAGTAGAACAGTACCCATAAAAATCCAAGGTTTTTTTTAGAAGAATACAAACAAATTCAATTGACTCTAAAAACTTGTCTCAAACCATCTAAGTTTAAGAATCAAACTAAGATTGTGTTTACTTCTAATATTACGAGCTTTTCAATATCAGCGTCATGAGAGATATTATCAGCCCTATTGAGCATGATAGATACGTACTATCAAGAGATAACTCAAGGGTATTGCGATTCTGAGTGAGGTTGGAAAATTTTCAAGGCTGATGAGATCGATTTGAATTTGTCCTGCCATGCTTTAACACATTCAACAGCTTAAACCTGAATTTTAAGACGCTAAAACTTTTTCACTGAAACCTTTCTACAGTTTTATCAGTTTTAATAAGTTACAGTGTATTATACACATTAAAATAAACTTTTATAACCAATAAATAAACAATTACTGTTTAGGTGAATGTTAAAATTAAGTTTAAAATTGTATATTTTAGAAATTGATCCAAAAGTCACTTATTGTTAGTTGAAACCGTTGAAAGATTAACTTCGAAGTGATAATAGGTGCAAACTTCATATTTTACCTTGTATCGCAGTTTTATTTTTCACAAAGAAACTTTTTCAACAATAAAATATTAACACAGTATGAAGGTTGTGATTAACAGCTGTTATTACACATTTGATTACAGATTATATCAAAAGTCAATTGTAATACACAGTTATGCTTGGTATGGAGCTACATTTGACAGTTTATTTACAATAAATTACATTTATTTGTACACTTAAGTTGGACTAATAGTTTGAAAAGCAAAATTACGGTTTACATCCAGACATGTCATACTGGAGTAAAAATGTATAAAATACTACACTCGCCTTTACCATCATATAGCGCGATGCTGAGACTCAGCGCGCCTTCATTTGGCAAGCAGCAATATGGCTACACTTGTCAAATTGCATCAAAGATTTCAAGGAGTAGAAATAAAGTAGGCATACCATATATATAGAGTGCGCAATCCTTCAACTTCTTTTTACTTTCTCCCCCTATACAAGTATAAGGGAAAGTTTTGTTTTCGCCAATATTTTCGAGTTTTAATTTTGAGATGGATATATTCGTAACTGAACTCAAAAAAGTGGTTTTCGAAGTGATGTCTGTTGTGTTCATGTGTCTCTGTTTGTATGTGTGGATGTGTACAGAGCTACAGATTACACCGGTTGTCCAATTCTGATGAAATTCGTTAAGTAGGTACGTACCAACCCATGGTATCCCCATGTGTTTTTTTATTTTGATTTTAATGGTGATTTTCCCTTCAAATAACGGAAAAATTCAATGTTCTCAAAAATGGCCTGAACGATTTTGATAGCAGTGTAGTACGTCATAGTCCTTTAAATTCGGAACAGAATGGTACTGCTGCCATTGCTGTAAATATTACGGATAAACATAATTGTAACATATGTTAACGGACAAATTTTATTTTTCGAAAAAAAAATAAGCGAATTGGAGAAAGTATGGTGTCATATTGCTGATACCGTTTATTTTATCTTATATTTTACGCTAGTCAGCAAGGACACGAAAAATGCTGTAGTTTGCTATAAGTATCCCTTACAGTTTAACATTGTTAGAACGTCATACAAGAATAAAATAGTTATTTGTGTAACTAGTGGTGAAAGTGGCACTTTGCTGCACACGAGAGCAATGTTTACGCACGAGCCGCAGGCAAGTGCGGAATGATATCGAGTGCAGCAAAGGCCTTTTTCACTCGTGTTACACATTATATTTTTCCTACAGTCACTATAAAGCATATAAATAATTAGTCTTTCAAACACTATACAACACGTTTTTAGGTTCAGCTGGCAACACAAATGGTGTCCTAGAGAAAGTAGTACCCGCGGTCCGTATCACTCCGCTATTTTTCCTCGGCAAGAAATGTGCTCCGCGTTTTGAGAATATAGTTCCGTATGTTTTTGCTCATAGTATTTAGTTATTTGTGTAACTAGTGGTGAAAGTGGCACTTTGCTGCACACGAGAGCAATGTTTACGCACGAGCCGCAGGCGAGTGTGGAATGATCTCGAGTGCAGCAAAGGCCTTTTTCACTCGTGTTACACATTATATTTTTCCTACAGTCACTATAAAGCATATAAATAATTAGTCTTTCAAACACTATGCAACACGTTTTTAGGTTCAACTGGCAACACAAATAGGTGTCCTAGAGAAAGTAGTACCCGCGGTCCGTATCACTCCGCTATTTTTCCTCGGCAAGAAATGTGCTCCGCGTTTTGAGAATATAGTTCCGTATGTTTTTGTAATTTGAAGTGGTTTCCGTGCCTAAAAAACAATGCTTAAAAGGTATTTTCTTGTTTATTAAGATCGTAGGAAGGTTTTAAAAACGTTTAAAAGAAAAGTCCAGAAAGTTCAGAAATACCGAAACTATAAACACGAAATGACAGGTTAAATCGTAGTTATAATAGTCAATCAGCTGCTCATAGTATAATTATCTTTAAGTGTTGCCAACCTATTTCCAAGCGTACACGGATTACGTGCATAATGGAACCACGCTGTTTTGTGTTGTTTCGTTGGAATCCTGATGTGCGGCAAAGTATAAACCGTACGGCAAAGTATAAACCGTACGGCAAAGTATAAATATGCAGCAATTAGCAGCTTTCTGTACTATAAACAGTACAAGGAAGCCAACTTTGTCGGGTGACTGTAGGAAAACAATATTTTCAAAGCAAACCAAACTTTTGGATGAGTGTTGCCAACCTATTTCCAAGCGTACACGGATTACGTGCATAATAGAACCACGCTGTTTTGTGTTGTTTCGTTGGAATCCTGATGTGCGGCAAAGTATAAACCGTACGACAAAGTATAAACCGTACGGCAAAGTATAAATATGCAGCAATTAGCAGCTTTCTGTACTTTAAACAGTAGGCCCCTACAAGGAAGCCAACTTTGTCGGGTGACTGTAGGAAAACAATATTTTCAAAGCAAACCAAACTTTTGGATGAGTTAAAGTTGTTAATTTATCTCATAGTTTTCCACAATATTTTCATGTTTACGAAATGTCTACATTGTTTACGTCATGGTATCTGTAGTCAATGGTTGGCAATCAGCTGTTATCATCAATCACTCTCTAGTTGGAAACATCGGTGGCGACTCTGCTACTTCACCACTTCACCAGCATCGATCTTGGCTGAGAAACTTTAACTCTGTGTTGGGGAATCGAGTATCAAGTTTACAGTTAGATGCACCTCTGTCGCAAAGTTAAAAAATTGGTGTTTTAAAATATTTAAGTTGCCAAGGTATTTTTTTAATCTATGCAACTTCATGCAAATAATAACCCCGCCGCAGCAAACCTGAAGACCAAGCGGATTTCACTTCCTGACTGAACTTTTACTCAAATATTTAATTTAAATTGTCAGATTTGCCGATTTACAAATGGCCTACCAGCTGCCAGACTCCTCTGTATGGCGACTCTTTGTGTGACCTGGTAGTGAATATGTTGATTTCCAATCAAAATGAAATTAATTTTAATGAGAACATATAAATTGCGCTACTGGGAAGGTAATACAATTTTACAACATTTAACACTTTCTTTACTAGAATAACATGACGATTTTAATTTCCATTTCTTTTTAATTGTTTTTGAAACCATTAACCTTATAAAACACTTTAAAATACTAAACTATTAGTTTTTTTCTACGTAACAAAATGGTTTTGAGAGAAATTGGCCAATTCTATGTGTTTAGGTTCAAAAATTTCAAAAATAAAATTTTTTCCGTAAAACTCTGTCTTTCCAAAGCATTATCACGTAGCAAATTGCTAATTCATAGGTTTCTAGAAGATAAACACCTCACTCTAACCACTAAAACAGCTGAAAGATATCATTAATTTTAAAATAAAGCGTGGAAAAATGAAAGAGGGGACCCGTGCGTGAATCTCGGATTTCAAAAAGGTCCAAATCTTGTTTGCAAGGCAACACGGAAATACAATGCCCTTTTACCTTTCAAAGCTTATGTTTGTTTCAGACATATTTTTAAGGTGAACAAAACTACTAATCTACAATAAATTAAATCTATTGGTATCAAATTAGATCTATACTTTAAAGATTGATTTACCTACCTCATTCAGTCTAAGTCACAAATTTGGGTAGGAATTTGTTAAAAAAAGTAGGCTGCTTAAAATTCATTTTCATAAACTGTTCTGCCACTTGTTTACAAAGGAATTGTGGTTAAACATTAAACTGAAGCATCAGCTGTTAAATTAAAATCCACATTAAAACTTAAAGAAAGTTATTCAGCATCATTGGATCTTTGAAAGCGAAGTATAAAAATTCCACCACCACAGCAAACCTGCAGACTAAGCGAATTTCCATTTGCCTGATTTTATTTTCAATTAAATCTAATTCAATGACATTAGGTTTAACGACCACATAGGTTTGCTGCTACAAGGAGGGTAACAAAGTGTGTTTTTAGTAAAATATTATAAGCTTACCATAAAATAAATGAACTTGCCAAGTTTGATTAAAATATATCCATAAACAAGCAAATTACAACAGTTTATTTATCCACCATAAGAATAACATAGGGATTAAAAATTTACAACTTTCTTCGTCGGCCTAACTAATAATTGTAGAAAAATGCTTCAGTATAAATTATTTGTTTTAAGCTTTTTAAAGGGGTTTAGACAGAAGTTGGAAAATTTTATGTTTTGAAGGTCAAAAATGAGAAATACTGATTTTTACCCCGTAAAACCCCCCCATTAAACTCTGGCTCCATAGTCGGTGGTTCGCGAACTCGTTCGAATAAACGTATGTTTACACGATTGTACCAAATTTCATGAAAATCGGATCATTTTAGCTCGAGTTATCGTGCTAACGGACACACAAACATATGTACATATATCCCAATATGAATTTAAACGGATGGTGTGTTTGGCCTCTGGGGACCTCGAAATGAAAAAGTAAATCGGTCCTGGGTCCAGGTCTTACCATGAGACCTACGGTAATAGCTTATTCCCTATATGGAAAATTCGATGATAAAACAAACGCTAGAGGAACGAAGACCTAATGGAAATGGACCTAGTTGCCATTCGTTTCTGCTTGATCATAAGCTTACAATGACATCTCAATCGTAAATAAATTGGGGTAGGTGAAAAAGGAAGGTAACACAGAAAACTCTTATTTATTAAGAATATAGATTATTTTTACAGGAAACTCCTCACCAATATCAACACACGTATAATTGGTGAGTGTACTAATTGTAATGTACAATCTATCTAGAGTGATGTACATCAATCATGAAGCCAGCTCAATATTGAGTTACAAACTCATAATTGGCCAGCTTAGCTCGTAACGAGTTTAGATTGGTGTAATGCATAGTAAGTTGGTCGAGCAAATCCATGTTGAATATTGAAACAACGGATTTGATTGATCATTTAATTTGCAAGACGTGAAAAATAAAGATTTTCGTCATACTGCAGCGTAAACAGCCGTTTTATACATGCGTTGCCGGTCTAAAGAAGCATAAAAGCATTTTTAGTCGCTGGGGAGTAAAAATCAGCTGTTGTAAACATGTGTAAATTTTGACCGTAGCAACCGCACTGATAGAAATTATTTGTCAAATAATTTATTAGGTTAGGTTGTAACTTATAGGTGTAGTATTGTCAATAGTTCGACATATCGATGGTACAATGTACTGTAACACAATCGTAATAGACGAAATTATTGAATCTCTTTCTAAACAGCTGCTTACTTGCTTTAGCAGACTTGAAATCAAGCAGGAAGTCGTTTTGAGAGGTTATCTTTACGTGGAAATTTTTATTTTGGTTGTCTAGTTTATTTTGTTAGTTATGCAATATGTCGAAAAATATATTTCATCACACGGACAAAAAGTGTTTTTTCAACCCTAGCTCATTTTTCGACCTTGGCTTCGCCTCGATCGTAAAACTCGCGCCAGGGTCGAAAAGAGTCACTCTACACCCTAGTAGTTACTATTTTAGTTGATTTTTTTTTATTTTCTCTGCTGTCTCTGCTTGTTGACTGCTGAAATGAACTTTTAGCCAATAAACAGTTGTTGATAGTCTTTTATAGTATACTAGCTGTAACCCGCGGGCTTTGCCCCGTTTAACTTCTTAATTTTCAAGATGATCTCGTTCGCATGGCTCAATCACGTCCTGGTTGAAGTTCGTTCGCTAAGCTCACTCACCTTTAGGTTGGAGCTCGTTCACTGCGCTCACTTGCCTTCAGGTTAGCTCGTTCGCTACGCTCACTTGCCTTCAGGTTAGCTCGTTCGCTACGCTAACTCGCCTCAAGGTTGAAGTTCGTTCGCTATGCTCACTCACCTTTTGGTTGCAAATTAGCTGTTGTCATAAATGTAAAAGAAATAATGGTGCTGCACCTGTTGGTAATCCTTGTAACTTTAATGATATTGAACATCATAGAACAGAACCAACTTGTTTAATTGAAACAGCTGTAAAGATTCATTAATTCCATTTCTCATAAGGTTAACATGGGAAACTCCAGAGCCACTGGGGCGGAGCCGATTGGACGGATCACGAAATTGATGGTGTATAAACCTATTCCATGAAATTCTACACATATGTACCAAGTTTCGTGGCAATCGGTTCAGCGGTGTCTGAGTTATATATATACAAACATCCTCTTTTATACTTATAGTTTAAGTCTACAAAAGTTTAAAACGTATATTTATGGTCAATGCTACTACATAGATAAGATTCGTCTGGTAAATTAAAGTAAGGTGGAATTGGGTACACAAGTAGTAGGTGGACAAAATGAAGTGTAATACTATTATATATAAATAATATGCATAGTGAGGGGAATGTCATGGTTGGTCATTTAAGAACTTTTTGCGAAATATTTTGTATGTTATCAAATAGTATATCGATTCCGGCACTTATATTTTGTTCAATCAAAACTGACTGGTTTTATCAATCAACTTCCTTAATGATAAAAGTTAATTTAGACGGAATATTCTTTTATGAACCGTTTATTATCACAACTCCAAGTATTATTTAGGCTAGTTTTATGCGATGGTCAAACCTGCTGGCGTAGTAAAATTTGGTGATTTGAAATTTCACGGACTATATAAATGATATGATAAGTCACATTCAGTTTACTGCTACTGAAAACTATGCCAAATCTATGTAGATTCACAAAAATGGTGATGGACTAGTTAATTGGAAATTATTTATGAGGGCAAAATGTTAAAGACCTGGGTTTAAATGTTGAATTGTTAAATTGAAATGAAATGTTAAAGTGAAATGTTAAATTGACCAAGTGGTACAGAATTTACATGCTTTATATCCACCAATCTGGAAAACCAAAAAGCGTAAGTTACTTGGAAAAGAAGAACTTTCTCTTCTTTGCAGAACTCCAAACACAAAAAGATATATGGCATTTTTATAACTTGAAACTTAAAAAATTTGATATCATACATTCAATCGATTTTTAAAATTCCTTTCGTGTGTATAGGTCGGCCGCTTTAGAAAAAGACCTGCGCGCAAATGCTATTGTCTTTTTCTAAGTGGCCGACCTAAAGTAAAGTTTTTTTTTTATTTCTGTACATTTTAAAATTTAAAGACATCAATTTGAACTATTTTTTCCATGGTGCTATATTAGATTCAGTTATATATGCTATGGATAATACATAGTATATAATACTGTAATAAAATATGGTAAATATAGCTGAGTACTTATACCTTTATCAAGTTTTGTAAGCAAAACAAAAAAACTATTCAATTTCATTTCCACTTATCAAAAAATAAATCCTCAGATTTTGCTGTTTATAACAAATTCGCTTATTATACTGAAACAAAAGTTAGCATTTGAAAATGTTCATTTCTAAACAGTTCTTCGCTCTTGATAATTGACCAAAAGCGACTTTAACTGTGCCATTCAACACTTAACGATGAATTGTTTATCGTTTAATCTGTTTATTTTCAGCAGAGCGGAAAACAACTTCCGAATGGATAATCTGTTAAATGAACATCAGTTTGTTTTTATTTTATCTCTAATTGATTGCAAAAGACATAAATTGTACAAATGAATTTTGATATTTCAATTAGACTTCTCTTCTATAGTTCTATTGCAAAATCTGAAGCTTGTTTCGAGTTGTATTTAATTACTTGAAATACTTGAATTTTAAGTGTGTTTATGGGGATTAAATGTTCCTCTCGAATTTTATGGTAAATTTGACAGAGTCCACTTAAATCTTGATAAAGTGACAAGAGAGAAAGAAACAGTTTACGAATTATATTTGGTCGTGAAAGTGTTAAAATTAGTGAAATTATGATACAGAATTTAATGTAAAAATTAGATTTTTTCAATTTAATACACAAACTTGTAAAAGTGTAAACAAATACGTTGTCAACATCCTTACGTTGCAAATACCGTTGAGATATTCAACAAAAATAGAAAATCTACATTTCAAACACATTTACATTGGGCCTCATTGGTTCTACAACAGGTTTCAGCAATAGCAATACATTGGTAAGGTGAGCATATACCTGTTGACAGTTTAACCAAACACTGTTAAGGGATGGAGATAGAGAGGGTAACGGGAGGAAGGGGAAATGGTAGCAGATTCAACAGGTGTGCCGTCAATAACATCTGCTTATTGTATTGAAACTCGATAAAGTTGATAATTTACAATATAGTGTATTCACTACTCTCCAACGGGCAATAAACTTTTATTTCACTGTTTTATCTTCCTGTAACCTAAAATTTATTTTTACTAATGTTAAGGGTTGTATTGGACTTATCAAAGGATTTTTGACCTTACTTGAATTTATGGGATGATACAAATGGTCTGATAAAATAACTTAAGTGTAATACGCTGTTAAAATAAAATACTCACGCCACACTAAGCCTTAGACTAATCGAATTAAAATTGTTCCGATTGTCAAATTTATCCATTAACAGTCCCCATTTAATATCGCATTAGATTTGACGAGTACTTAGGTTTGCTGCTACGAGGAAAGGAACAAGTGATTTTTTGTATAGCATAAAATAATTAATTTGCCAAATTTGATCAAAATCTATCCATAACAAGCAAACTACAACAGTTTTCTTTTCCTACATAACAATAACATGGGATTTTTTATTTACGTTTTTAGGATTTTTTTTCGTAACCTTTAATCTTGTACAACAACACTTCTATTCGTAATAACTTCTTCCCTTTAAGATCATTTGCTAAAGATCCCAAGAACTGTTCCCTCTTAATAGAACTGCTTTAGGTAATTTATTTTCCTTGTTTAGATTTTTCAAATAAAATATTTTTTTTCGTTGATTTTTAAAGATATTGATAAACATAATATCAAATATTATATTGCACAACAGTTTAATGCAATCCCTATTATTCACAAAGTACCTTGTCTGGTATAATTTATTTTCCGTAGGATAATCCACAGCTTGATAGGTTCCGATCCAAAGGGCATTAATATTTTCACATTGCTAAAATGTTTCGGCGATGAGTAAGATTCGAACCCAAGTCCTTAGAGAAGAAGCCCCGTGCTTTAACAAAGACCAGCTGTATCCCAATTCGTATTGTATCGTATTCGTACATAAGCTTAGCATAATGTTCAGTTGCATTTAAATAGTGACTTTTATTAGCCATGGTCCATAGTTTAAAGCTAGCAAAGTTCCAAATCACAAATAATATTTCACGAGCAGTTTAATGGGTATGGACACATTATGACACACGAGTTTCACATAAAACTTGCATGCTTATCTCACCAGCACTTTAAGTTTTGGTAGTGATACACAGTTCATCAAAGTATATTCGGTCTAAATTAACTGCTCACCACGGAATCAAGTTCTAAAACCAGTTATGACTTCAGTGGACGGTAAATTTTAGTCAAAAGCCCGTGTATTATCATATTAAACATAAGAAATTGAATACACTTAGGTAGGATGTTGGTTAAAATATTTAGGTAAAAAAATGTGTTTTTTTTTTAATTACAGTTTAATTATTTTTTACAATTGTCGTTATATGACTAGTAAGTCATTGGTTAAAACTTCTATATATATTTAAAAGAACTTTTGCTGGCTTTTACTTATTGCTTAAAGACTGTTATTTTCATATGTTTTAATTGTTTTATGAATAATGTAAACAAGTTTAGTTTGTTGTTTGGATTTGTAAAGAACACAAGCTCATGTTGGTGTTGCATTAAATCCTATTTAGTCATTTCTGAATTTAATTTCGTCCGTGATATCACAAATAAGTGAATCGCGTACAGTGACAACGACGAATGCCTGGTTTTAAGCATGTGACAAATTTTTGTTTGTAAGTTATTAGTCTTGTAATCTTATTATAAGGTAATATTTAAATTAGACCCAAAGATGTTTTGAATAGTAAGATAGCAATTCAACCTTTTTACCTTTGAAACGCCTTTCATAATGGGTTTAAATATTTTAAACTCTAATGTAAGGCTTCATTTTTTGTATCACAGTGATTTAAAAATACATTTTTCGCACATAAATAAGATACGTGTAGCTTTTCTTCCATTAAAAAAACATATAGACTTGAGTAGTTGATTTTGATTTTAACTGATCTTCATTAAAACAAACGAGCATTTTACTGCCAAATTATACATTTAAATGTATTAAATACTATATTAAAATACATGTTTGAAGCTAAGCAAGCTTGTAGTCACTTTCAAACGTTAAAAAGAACATTTTAAATTTAAATTCCTACTCCTTTATGTAAAATAAATTAATCCATTACCAAAATTAATTAATTTTTGGATTCTGTATGAAAAGTTTAAACATCTTCAGATTGTATTCAGACTTTTGGTTTATATAATTTGTTCAATGCATTTTTATAATAGTGTAACTGTATGTTTATTTGTACAACTGTAATGGATCATTCTCATACAATCGTAGAACTGCTAACCTAGAAAGTACTGCAGTTGAATATTCTTCTTAAACTGATTTTTAATCGCAACAAAAATTACTCAAGATTAGATTTCCTCACCTCTGGAGTAAGGATCAAAATGCGGATTGCAAATTGGGTTTTGCGACGGGTTTATCTCGCAAACAAGTTTTTTATGAAATCCTAGAGGAATAAATTATATAAACTCTTAGTAATTTAAAATGTAATAATTAGAAGTATCAGTTTGAAAAATAACTTTGTTTCCGTAGTTGCTATGTAAAATAACGCTGCTATTATACTTACGATAATTTTTAGGTACATAGCCCAATGAGCGTATATACAAACTTCAGCACATTAGTCAAACACTTTCTAGATAATTATTAAATTCTTTGGACACTATTAAAAAATTATCATCAAGTTATCATTTAAAAACCTACAAAAGTAATCAGTAAATCTTTTTGTACAGCTTAATTTATTATAGGCTTAGCACGTTTGTCTATTTAGTATATTCAGTATTTATGAATATACAAAAACACGAGGAAAATAAATTTTTCCTACAGTCACCCGACAAAGTTGGCTTCCTTGTACTGTTTATTGTACAGAAAGCTGCTAATTGCTGCATATTTATACTTTGCCGTACGGTTTATACTTTGCCGCACATCAGGATTCCAACGAAACAACACAAAACAGCGTGGTTCCATTATGCACGTAATCCGTGTACGCTTGGAAATAGGTTGGCAACACTTAAAGATAATTATACTATGAGCAGCTGATTGACTATTATAACTACGATTTAACCTGTCATTTCGTGTTTATAGTTTCGGTATTTCTGAACTTTCTGGACTTTTCTTTTAAACGTTTTTAAAACCTTCCTACAATCTTAATAAACAAGAAAATACCTTTTAAGCATTTTTTTAGGCGCGGAAACCACTTCAAATTACAAAAACATACGGAACTATATTCTCAAAACGCGGAGCACATTTCTTGCCGAGGAAAAATAGCGGAGTGATATAGACCGCGGGTACTACTTTCTCTAGGGCACCATTTGTGTTGCCAGCTGAACCTAAAAACGTGTTGCATAGTGTTTGAAAGACTAATTATTTATATGCTTTATAGTGACTGTAGGAAAAATATAATGTGTAACACGAGTGAAAAAGGCCTTTGCTGCACTCGAGATCATTCCACACTCGCCTGCGGCTCGTGCGTAAACATTGCTCTCGTGTGCAGCAAAGTGCCACTTTCACCACTAGTTACACAAATAACTATTTCTTAGATTTAAAGAGGTGAAATTCCAAATCATCTTTAGAGTTATAAAGATTTATATTCAATATCAAAAGAAATTTTTACATTTTTAATGAATCATTTGCATAGCTATAAATAATACATTTAAAGTAAAAGCATCCAAGAAAATAACTTTAAACCTATCTTTTAACTTTTATTTTTGCAAATATTTCCTAAAACTTCCTTAATTCTCATTGACGTTTGTCTTAGCAACTTTAACAATGATATTATAACTTATACAATATTTAATCAAAAATATGGCACAAAGTCGCATATTTTACGCTCACCGAAATAAAGGGATTGGTATAAAGATACCTTGTTTAGGTTTCTTTTTACCGAATGAGGTGTTAAAATTCCAATGGTCAAGTATAGCCCCAGTTTCAAACATACAAAACCCACTAACGATTTTCAGGATCGAAAACACAGTATTCTAATTTAATTGATAGCCCAAACGCCTAAACCGTCCTCGATTTTATAATAAACATTTTTTATAATAAAACTTAAACTCCTATAAATTAGTGATTATGATTTTTCCGTCGTTTAAAAGTGTTTATACATACATTTGTTGAGCAGTGTAATCATTGTTTCTTATTGAAAATGATGTTTTAAGTCCATCTAGAATATTTAATAAATCTTTATTTTATTCTTTGACAAAATATAAGTTAGCGACTTTAAAAACTTTATCTATCGACCATAGATGATAAAGAGAGATTATTAGATGCAGTATATTTATTACTGAGAATTTTAATATCATGCATTGCTAACTACTTGTACTGCTTGTTCAGTTTTGTTTACTTTTAAAAATACTCAAGTGTTTTTTATTCGCTGATTTTTTTACATTTCTGTGTTTGTATTTTGTTTCATTTTCCAAATACAATTTGTAATAAAATCAAAGCAACTTATCAATCAGAAGAAACCAATTGAGACGTAATAAAAAAAAAACATTTTTAGTGACTGAAATAATTTAGGATGTGTATAATTTAGTATTTCGTAGCTTTGTATTTAAATTCCAATATGAACATTTCATTATTACATTATTGGTAATATCCACATTATTAACAAGCTTTCCTTAATGGAATCCTTCAATTGTTGTAGTTTAAATTACCTCTCTTCCCGTACAATGTGGTTCTTACTATTGAAAACAGATTTAACCCAATGTTCTATATACATTTGTAACGTTAAAAGTAATTATAATTTTCATATTCTTTCGCCTCGTTGAACGAACGAGATAAACAATTAACATATGTTTTTATATATCTTAAAAATGTTGGTAACATTCCTTCATAAGTTGTTTTGTAACACTGGAAAATATACTTGTATATTATACGATTTCAAATACATGTATGGCATGTATAAGGTAAAAATTTATCGATTCGTCTTAGCTCATCCTTAAAAAACTTAATAAAATAACAATTTCTGAATTTGTTTTATCACAGCTATTCATTAATTTTATTGTTTCGAGGGAGACATTTAAAAAAACGATATCTTACAGACAGACCCATTGTATAAGATATTCTAGTTGCTGTGAGTAAATGTTGATTTTTCTATTGACCGTAATGGATGTCAAGCGACGGAATGGATTATATAACTCAACCTCTGCTGACCTTTTACTTTTTTATGTAAAAGGTGGAATAATACTTTCATATTATGTAAACGTAATACAAGTAATAAATAGGAATGTTTTACTCACATAGTTACACAATTTACAGTTTTACTTAAAAGTTTATTTAATTTTATGTTTTTTTACATATAAAAGATCAATAGGGTTTCTAAATATGTGAAAATTATCATTACTCGGGTGACAACAATGTTTATAAGTTTTTCAAATTAGTTCTTTTAAATTAATTAAACTCCTGATTCATCAGTCATTTAACTAGAATCACCAAATCCCCCTTTTAATTTTCAAATACACCTTTATTTACTTTATAGCCTATATAAATCAATTGAAAGAACTTGAGACAGGTATAAAATGTAATTTTTGAGTTCTCATGAAAAACTGGCCGTATTCAGGGTGCCAAAAATGGCAAGATTGTGAACAGCTTTTCTAAAATTATATTTCGCTCTAATATATAAAATCTTCAATGAAAAAATAAAAATATTTCCTGAGCAAATTGTTACATACATGTGTTGATACATTTTAAAAGTAGGCCTAATTTTACAGTTTTTCAAAAAGGTTTTTAAAGGTATAAATAACTGGGTTAAAAAGCTGTGATGTACTGTAATAGAATCCATGCTAAAAAATAATCAATTATAATTAGAGGTCTTAGCTAACTTGAGGTTTAAAGTTTCCTAGAACGTACTTAAACTAAAACTTTTTTATCACTATGTAGCTATATAACTTATTTGGTATGTTGAGGTTGACGACAAAGGAGATTGTGGAGAAGTTTACCATTGTCAAAGAGATTTATGAGTTAAATTGGACAGAGACGATTAAAAAAAAAAACTATAAAAAACCATTACATACCGCAACTAATTCTTTCAAGGTTTTATTTAATTATTTTAATACTTTTCCCTTTTTGTAAACTTGCCAAGAACTACGGTTCAAAATGAAAGTACCCACGATTTCTTGTATGTTACACATTGCTGTTCAGTCTTCGATATAAAAATTAGCTTCTGTAGTGTAGATTTGATGTATGTAGTGTCATTATGAATACCTACACATTATAATAATTTTTAAACTTAAATAGTTTATTGCATTATCCCGTTTATAAGTAGTTAAAATTAAACGAAACTTTTCTCAGGTGTTCCAGGAGTACCAAAACCAACCCCAAGTCGTTTAATAATCAACAAATCAGCGCCGAAGATTAAATTCCGCAACAGCTGTTTTTCCATACTTCACCTGTAAGAAGAAGAAAGTTTTAGAAGAGAAACTTACTTGACGCTGCGAAGACGACAGATGTGCGGTCGCTCGCCAAATGGACCCGGCGCGGCACCCCCTGGACTATATACTTAAAGGGGGAGGGAGGGCGGTTCCTCTCAGCCAATCACCGCCCACCACCCATGACGTCATCCTCACATTGTTGTCGTCGTCACATGTTTTGTTTTGTGTTCATACGGTTGATTAGATTTTTGCTTGACTCTCTAAATACAAACGTAATTTAGTTCAGGTTGAGGTTATGTTACACTTTTCCACGGCGCGCTTGATTGTTGAAAAGTTTTGCTGGAATTTTAATCTGAGTCGAAGTTTGTCGTAGTTCGTATATTCAATGAGATGTTATAAGTTTGCATAGTCTGCAGTATTCGTTTTTATGCATTGCTTTCGAGAACATGTTTTATATGGCTTAAGGTATGATTTATATTATCAATTTTATAGCAAAGTACTTGTCACAGAAAATCTTCAAAATGGTTTTAAGTGAGGGTAGTTAGTACCAGTCATGCAGTCTAGGTAACAAATATAATACAATTTTATAAACTGTGGCTGAATACTATTTTTTATTCAAACTCTTTAGCTATCGTACGTTTCGGCCAATGAGAAAGGAAAGTGTTTTATTTTAATTGAAGTATAGTAGGATTAGTGAGGAAGGGGTGTTATTTAGTGTCCTTGCTCGAAGTACTAATGTTTGGTATGGGAAAAATGTATATTAAAATAAAGTTAGTGTTTGGGATACACGAGAATATTATGAGAAAAAATAATTGAGAAACAGTTCGAAATACCATAGGGACGATGTGTAAAATTAGAGAAAAGAGTATACACACTTTTATAATGGTTCCAAGAGAACAAAACTGTTTTATTTACTTTAAAATACAACATATGTTTTAACAATCAATACTTAAATATGTTTGGAACACAAGCTACTGGGAAGAGAGGTGCACAGTAAGTAAACAATGGTAAAATATAGAGTGTAAAATAAATGTCTACTACTGATCAATATGGAATTAGCGTTTACAAAAAAAAAAAAAAAATACTTAATGTACCGTACCTTGGTGGACACGAGAATTTACGTGGTGTGACATACCATAGATAAAACATAAAACTCTGCCTCAACTTATTTTCTAGAATCTGTGATTGATGGCATGCCTGATGAACTTGCTGTTATTTTAAACGATAAGGGTTTTCGTCGTGTATGTCATGTGCGTCGTGTATGTCATGTGTCAAAGACCTAATTCATTACCATTAACCATTATAGATACCCCTAAAATTGACAAATTTTTAATTGCATAGTGTGAAGCCCGATTTTGTTGATATTTGGTTTATGGGGAATATTTGTGCCTAGTCTAGTAAGTAATGAGTTGGACAGTTGGTACACAGGATGGAATTTGGTGTGTGAGGGAATGAAAAGTGTTCAATTCTTTCACATAAAACACTTCTGACTTCGATACAAAACAAACCCTAATACGCTTTGTAAAATGTGATTAAAACATGTGCGACAAGAGACAAGAGAAATTAGGAGAGTAAAGAGAATAAGCGTGGGATGGAGTAAATAAAAATTAAGGTGAAGCAATTCCCGCACTGCATCACAAACTAAGTTTCATTTTGCAATCTTGGGTTGAGTATGTACTATATTTTCATGAGTAAAGTATGTTTGCTTAAACTTTTCCTGCTAAAATTACCTTTCCAATAACCTAATTCACATCATTTTTGCCTTAAATTAAGCTATAAACAAGTATATCGTTTGGGACCAAATATTTTTCCGTGTATAATATTATATTTAAATAATCCGTATTTTCAGTAGGGAAGATTACAGACCAATTCAACAAAAAATGTTCCCAAATATATTAGAACATACAGATTATTTCAACATGAGAATGTAGAATGCTGGGAATGCTATACAGTATACCTAATACTAAAGTTGCAACTAAATCAACATAAGTAGGCATAGTGAGCACAATGATTACAGTTAATTCAAAAAATATTTTGTAAGAGAAACAGGCTTTAACAATACACAAGCTCCCGTGCTTTGCAACGGGAAGAAAATGTGACCGAGAGAGCTATTGAAGTGGTGCTGATGTGTGTTTTAAAATACAGCAACTCTATGATTTAGTTTGAAAATATAAATTGATTTGAAAGCGTAAACCTACTTACTTTCAAACCCCTACTTTTGATGTTAATAGATCCCTAAGAATATGACAACATACCTCAGTGTAGCAATAGCATCAATTGCTTCATATTGATGCTTCATGAATGACATGTTTTACCATAATTCTCCAATTTTCGTCAAGCTTCTTGACATGTAGCTCACTCTTAAATTAAAAAATGAAACTTTGATCAATACTTTAAAAAACGTATACAACCTCACTTTAAAACCAAACATAACCCTCCTCAATCTACATAGCTCACAACACAAACATATTTTTCGAGTAAATAAACAAACACCAGTTCATTGTACTGACCAGCTGTTTCATTAACTAAATTAAATTTAATCATTTAAACATTGAAAGCATGCCAGGTGTAGCCCTTTGGAAATCAGCCTGTTATGCAAAGCCCTTAGGAAATTCGTCCATATCAATTAATACTTTTCGGCAAATCTACACACTCTAAGCTTCATTTTGATGTGCCATATGCTTGTATTTTTATTTGGTAAATGACCTTAACAGTTTACATAAAATTTGATTGTATCACTTTAATAATATAATAGATACTGTTCTAATAAACGATGACTACTTGACCTGGTCAATTGGTAATACTGCATAAACATCACTTTTATATTTGAGGCCCAAAATTGAATACCGCCAATCACCATCTTGTTACTGTTCAAAAGTGTATCCATGGAAACTGTGCATACTTGAGCATGTTCTTAATTGTGTTTATTAGAATGTATCCATGAAAACGCTGCATGCTTGAGCATGTTTTTAATAATTGTGTTTACTAGAGTGTATCCATGGAAAATGTATATACTTAAGTGCATATATGGAAACCGAACATGTTAGATTGTGTGCAGAGAAACTGCACTAAAGTGCATACATGGAAACTGTGCATACTTGAGTGCATACATAAACACCGAGCATATTAGAGTGTGTGGGGAGAAAGTGCGTTTACTAGAGTGCATACATAGAAACTGAGTACTTGAGCGTGTTCTTATAGCAATTGTCCTAACTATAGTTCGGCCGCTTAGAAAGCGACCTCCTCCAACATTGGTTTAGCATTAGCGCGCAGGTCGTTTTCTAAGTGGCCGAACTATAGAGTGTATTCATGGAAACTGTGCATACTTGAATGTGTTCTTATAGTGTTTACTACAGTGCACAGTGCATCCATGGAAACTGTGGTGCAGTCTAGAAATCATTCCAGACTTGTGATACAATAATTCAACTTCAAAATCAGCGCCGGGTTGAACGAAGGGGGGGAGGGGGGATATTTGACCCAAAAAGCCAGAATGTTTTCGATGCAGTCCAGACTTTGGCTTGATTGATACTGTCTGGAGTAGACCCACACAAATACTGTCATCAATATTGGCTCACCCACCTACATGGGATACGGTCTCAAAGTGCTGATTAATTTACCATGCAAACCTATTAACGGTATATATGTCAGTGTAATATGGAGTGTAATGTTTTCTTTATGTGGTTTCACTTCTTTTCTACAGCCTTGGTTGGAATATCTATAAATCAGATTAAAGTTTCAATTTTTAACAATTCGTCACGATTTAAATACGTTAGCTTTTCAGATAATTATTTTAGTTGATATTTATTAGCTATTCAGATAAATTATCGATGATTACGCCGAATGCGATACCAAGGTTTACAAAATAATGCGCCTACTATATCTAGACAGCTGAGTGGTTATAGGGCTCGCAAAGTAATCAAAAAGTCGCTGGTTAAGTCTTGAGAAAAATGTCTAGCTTTTTGATGGTTCGAAACTGGACCCAGCTGTTCCTAATCATTGGGCATGAATGATCCTGACTGATGAAACAGCTGATCATAGTCAGTAACAAAGCTACACAGATTTTCTCACACTATCCTACATTCATAATACTCTTATTTGGGTTAAAATACACACCTAGATGGCGTCCCCATCTCAAATAGTAATAATAATAATAAACTATTACACCAAAAGTGACACCAAAGTTTAAAAATGCATTTATTTAACTTTACTTACACGTACTAATAATATGTACATAGGTTTGTTCTCTTAGTATTAGACCTCACTAGTTAGGGTTCACCAATTTCAAACAACATAAGTAGTTGTAAAGTCTTATAGTTTTATACATGTTTTTTTCAACTATTGAAAAAAAAATCATAACAAATTGATGTGCAGTTCAAGTCTATAAAACATAATATTTTTTTTTAAACTTTCCCTTGTAAAAAAATTACATTTGGTTGTAAAACACGCTTGCCTAAAACTTTATTAATTTTCAATTACATTCTTTAACATGTTCAAATCAATTACTACAGTCGGTTGTACAACTCAACTTTATGAAACAATTTGTATAGTGTAAGAGCAGATTTAGTTGTCCACTCCCCCTTTTTACTACAAACAGCTGATTTGTTATGTAATCAGGAGAACGCACATTTCTGTGACGTGTTTATGATATGTTGCATACTTCACATGACAAAACCAATTGTTGATCAACTTCATGCAAGATGTTTTCGCGAAAACTACTGGCACGTGAAAGTGTTTTCCCGTTTATCAAATCATTATCGCAAATTTCGTAGAGATACGGTGATGATTCTAAAGGTCTAAGCTTCCAAAGGAAACCCAGTTGAAATCATCGTCCATTTTTCTCTGTGGACATTAAAATTCTTGTGATATTCAACAACAAATACTTATTGGAAACAAGAAATAGTTTCAAGAATTTTGCACGGATGTCACTACAGTAGTCAGCTTAAAAAGTATAAAACACTTCTGATTTTGTCTCAGTGAAGAGATGATATGTGACCTTATTCAAATTATTCATTCATGTTAAGCTTTGTTAAATAAAATACTAACTATTACTTTTCACTGAATAAAATTGTTACTGAAAGATCAATACATACTCGACGTTATACAGATTTTACAGAAAACTGGTGAACTTCTAAAATGCCCTTGACACTTTACATTAATTTATTTCAAGTATAAGGGGATTAAATTATTTTATAAATATAGTTAAAATCGTAGAAGCTCCAACCCAATGGAGCCCTATCGTGAAGTGCGAAGGTAAAAGCGATCCATTGTTATTCATCTAGCGCCCTTCCATCTACTTTATCCCACTTTCCAAGTATTTCCGACGCCCCCATGTTTCCTACGGACTTAACGACATCTACATGGCTGATTTTATTAATGAGCCTGAGATTATGTTGATGTAGAAAGCTAATGTGCAAGAGTTTTTCATTTCATACACTTACAGGATTTTCCATGCACAAACAGGGAATTTCCGTGAGAAAACGCACTTGTACACTTTAAGTGCGGTAAATTGTACATTATACTATGGAGGGTTTATTGCTTCGATTTTAGGAATGTACCTACTTTACCATTTTCAATTTGTTTACTTTGCAATAAAAAAATCAATCGTAGTTTTGATTTAAATTTAAACTGGCAATAGTATGTATGTTTTATCTATAGTATAAGTTGGGGGAACGAGCTGGTCTAATGGTTAGAGCGTGGGACACCAGTTCCTTGGGTCCCGGGTTCAAATCTCGCCAAGTCACCAATGGATTTTATCTAAGTGATAATGCCGTAACCCCTAGGTCTAGTCTGAAGTAATGTGAAAAACAATCCCGGGCTCGTGCCTAGCATCCTAGGGGGAAAAATTGTATAAGTAATTTTTATTTTTTAGTCAGTGTGACTAAGATAAAATTAAAACTATGTCATGCACTAATTGTTTCCGTCCCAGACTTACCTCAGGTTGCTACGAACGGCCTAGGGCCACTTAAAGAATGGGGCAGCAGCAGTTCGTACAAAAAAATATTTGAGGAAAAATTGTATTTATATTCTAAGATTAGTAACCAGCCAGTTACTAAATTATCATTCCATGGTCGCCGGAGATGTTCACAATTTCGCATTGATTGCGAATGAAGATGATCACGAATACTTCAACAGAACCGGTATGGATCATAAACATAAACAAATAATGTTTCTGGCCCGAAAATAAAAATTATTTAACATTGCTTGAATGGAACTGTTTAAACCATATTAACTGAAATATAGGATTCCGATCAGCAACGTCATTTGTTTATGTTTATGGTCCTTACCAGTTCTGTTCAAGTATTCGTGAAGATGAAGTTGTCCTCGTGATCACGGAGATATTGACGATTTCGCTGTGATCGCAGGGATGCTACGTATACCGAAGTTACAGGGCCTCTCGGGTTGATTTGGTTTTGCGTGCAAATACCCTAAATCCTGTGTAATTCATGTATTTTCTTACCGCCCATTTATTTAAAAATAAATAATTCTCAAACATATTCTGTCAAAAAATATATCGCCTGCATCTTCAAAATACAAGGAACACGGTGGAGAGTGTTTTACATATTTCCTTATGTGTTTCGCAACATTGTCTATCTTCTCACGTACACATTTACCTGGCCCCAAGGGAAAGAGTTCAACCTGATGTATGTAAAACAGCTGTATCAGTCAGCTGTCGTTATCATGCCAGTGAGCCAGTCCTACCAACTCACGAACAAATTAGGAACACGCTCCACATATTCCGAAAAATGTATAATTAGTTTCATTTACATTGCGTACGATTATTTCGGAGAAGAGAACGTTTGTAGGTTGTTTATGGGATATTTGCTGCTCGCATTTTGTAATAGTATTTACAAAGTGTATGTTAGCGTCAGCTTGATAAAAAATAAAATGTATTCAGCCTAAAAAAAATTCTACTAGCGATAAAAATTAAAATTTATTTAATGAATTGGACGAACATTTAACGAATTAACGCATTTATTTCAAGGTACAAACGTAACCTAACCTAACGCATACGTTTGAAAATATGAAGTTTTTGTGATCTCTGACATTTTATCTTAACCCTTTACTTCCCATAGTATCCTTTTGGATACATATTATTTCTCATTTTTTTACCTCTCTGTAAGTAGAGATTTGAGTCTATACCTCTATGCATTTTGTTTCTAGGCTTATTAGAAAGGGTATTAAATTTTCCTAGTGTTGGCAAGCCTGTGAAAAGAATAAAAATATTATTTCAAAGTGATGTAAACCAGGTTGTTGACACATCACGAAATTTAAGACTTTCAAGAATAGTTATTTGTGTGAAAGTGAAACTTTGCAAAAGTGGTGAAAGTGGCACTTTGCTGCACACGAGAGCAATGTTTACGCACGAGCCGCAGGCGAGTGCGGAATGATCTCGAGTGCAGCAAAGGCCTTTTTCACTCGTGTTACACATTATATTTTTCCTACAGTCACTATAAAGCATATAAATAATTAGTCTTTCAAACACTATTTCAGCTGGCAACACAAATAGGTGCCCTAGAGAAAGTAGTACCCACGGTCCGTATTACTCCGCTATTTTCCTCGGCAAGAAATGTGCTCCGCGTTTTGAGAATATAGTTCCGTATGTTTTTGTAATTTGAAGTGGTTTCCGCGCCTAAAAATATGCTTTAAAGGTATTTTCTTGTTTATTAAGATCATAGGAATGTTTTAAAAACGTTTAAAATAAAAGTCCAGAAAGTTCAGAAATACCGAAACTATAAACACGAAATGACAGGTTAAATCGCAGTTATAATAGTCAATCAGCTGCTCATAGTATTATTATCTATAAGTGTTGCCAACCTATTTCCAAGCGTACACGGATTACGTGCATAATAGAACCACGCTTTTTTGTGTTGTTTCGTTGGAATCCTGATGTGCGGCAAAGTATAAACCGTACGACAAAGTATAAACCGTACGGCAAAGTATAAATATGCAGCAATTAGCAGCTTTCTGTACTATAAACAGTACAAGGAAGCCAACTTTGTCGGGTGACTGTAGGAAAAAGATTTTTTATGTTTATAATTAGTTACGAAGCTGGGGAAATTTCTATTTCACTTCATTGCACCTTTAGCTACTGAAATATACATAGAATTATAGTTTTCTGTTACTTACTTTTTATATATTTGGTATAAAATAACTGAATCCAAATGGATACTATGGGAACACAGAGTATGCTGACAATATTTAAAGAGTCCTTTGTGGTCCCATAGTATCCTTTTGGATACAGGTTATTTTTAATAACAGCTACGGTGTGTCGTCTGTGTCCCCATAGTATCCATATGGATACTGTTTTTCTTTTGTATTTTCTTCTATATAAGTCTGTTTTTTTTTAAGTCTGCACAATCAGCACAATTATAAATATAGGCCTATAAGTGTTGAAATGCATGTTTCAGTCCGATATTATAAATAATCATAAAATATAATCATGATGTGTTTTACAGATGAATAACGATGAAAAAATTGACAAGTAGCTTATGATGCCATCTAGTGATATTTTAATTAAGTTTTTTACATGTACATGTATATTTTTACCCAATCTAAACGAATTTGTTTATTTGATGAACAAGTAACTTATTTTTCAATTTGATACAATTTTTAAGAAACTTGTATCCATATGGATACTATGGGAGTGACAAGGTAAAATTAAAATTATTAACGTATGAAAATTAGTGAACAAAGGTACTTTAGGTTTTCATTGAGTCCATATGGATACATATTCCTAACTTTTAATTCTATGAGGGAAATTTGGAAAAAAACACATTTTTAGCCTTAAAATAAAAAAAGAGAATTCACAATAAATTTGTTTTTTGTTTGTTTTTAAATTTCATACTTCCGGGAAGTAAAGGGTTAAAAAAATCAAAGCTTGTGTACAATAAAACTCCATAATTGGTTAAGAATGAAACGTTTAAGAATGGGCAAGACGCCTTAGACGTTGTAACATATAGCACCAAAATAACCCAATTTGTGATTATCCCAAGAAGGCCTACGTTTTCTCTATAAAAATAACCTGTATGTCGGACCGCAGCAGATGCGGCTGGGTGGCTAAATGATTGATAGGTGTCCAGTTATGGAACACACTGTAATCCCATCAATAACATTCTTCTTCAGTGTCTGTGAA
This sequence comes from Macrosteles quadrilineatus, assembly GCF_028750875.1. NCBI lineage: Eukaryota > Metazoa > Arthropoda > Insecta > Hemiptera > Cicadellidae > Macrosteles > Macrosteles quadrilineatus. Next base: position 48,968 of record NW_026542623.1, on the reverse strand, counting down.
CTCCAAATCCCTACTGCACGGTCACTTTACGTTAAGTTTAGCTAACAGGATTGCAAATATCCTGTAGTCCATCCATTTCAAATATCTAAAGTGGTCCACCCTACCTATTTATAGCTGGATTTCGAATAACCTTTCCAAGTATCTGTACAAGTTATATTACTTTCATACTACGTGTTTTCACAATTAAATTTTTGGTTCTGTTAATCGATAAATCGTTTATACTATTTGAGATACTAATAAAATAAAATGTTACTTATTTTGCATGCAAAAACCTTCCCCTCACAAGCTATTGCATCACTTTGGTTGAATTTTAGCTGAAACCAACCAAAGGTAGGTTAAAAATTTATTTGATTTCAGTTTTTCCTGGATATGATATTGTGTGATACAAGGCAATAAACCCACCATTGTTTTTTTTAAATGTAATCGAGTTTGTGGATTTAATTTTCCTAGATAGACATATTTTGTATAAAATTTGATGATTTATGTTGAGCATATAAATGGTCACACGCGTAGAACGCGCAGAAAGAACGGGCGTTGAGGTAAAATGTAATTGAGTCCATAGTGTTGTATTATAGCATTGACTATTATAGCTATGCTATGATGTATCAGTTTAAGCTCTTCAAGTGGTCTACAAGTTATATTGAACTTGGACCATGAATAATCTACAGAGATGCCTGTTGAAACTTAATATTTCGCTCTCTAGTTTCTGTTAGTTAAGTTATTTTTAATCTTGCTATATCTTGATCCAGAGGCATCATCTCAAGAAAGTTATTTTACTCAAAGACTACCTTGGTGGCCTTAGTGTTATTATTTGTCATACTAACTATACGTTTATGGTGCTTTCATTAGAATGTATAAAAATGTAATTTAATTCCTGTTTTCTTCTGGATCTAATAGAAGCAAAATAATTTGTTTGATATTTAGGTTTACTATGAGATATTTATTTATAGACATTTTGGTGTTAAAAATACAGTTTCGTTAAACTTAACCAATATAATAATGGAGACTATTTTCCTAGAATTGTTACACCACGCAGTTGATTCAGTAATAGAGCATTTGGATTTTCTGCAGTGTTTTTAATTTGATATGTAGTAATACTTATAATATTTGCGACCAAGTACGACGGCTGCACCCATATACAGTATGCGGTCATATTATTTTTAAATGTTATTTTATAAATTAATATTAGTATGGCATAATATTACTGTTCGTTATCTTAACGTAAATGCCTGTGTGGATTTTAAGTTGTTTTATATAACTTTTACCTCTACTACTATTTTAGGAGTTTCCAGGTTATTTGGGTTGGCGATAATCAACGTTCTCAAACTTTCCCCTCTATTTATTTGTGCTTTAGCAAATTACCCATATAGAGAAATATGCAATACCGTAGGAACGACCTGGACCCGGGACCGATCTACTTTTTCGTTTTTATGACCCTAGAGGCCAAAACACAATCTGTTCGAAGTCATAAATATACATATACCGTAGGCGTATCCAGTTTTATGAAATTGGTACAAACGTGTAAACCTACGATCTTTTGCACGAGTTCGCGATCGGGTCATAAGAAAGGGGTTTTATGGAGATAAAAATAGAAGTTTTACCACTCTTATAAACTATTCTACACGTTTATGGAAACAAATAGTTTAGCATATTGAAGCGTTGTTGTAGGCATACGTTTAATAGTTATGGAGAAAAATTCAAACATATTAAGTAAACATTCCCATGTTATTATTCTTAAGGATTATTGTGGTTTGCTTATGTAATGGATTGCTAGCTATTTGGCTCGCTCTTCGCTCGGGCAAATTTGTTAAGATAAATTCATTGCATTTAAAATATAATAGCCGTAAAATTGGGATTATCATAGGATTATTTAAATTATCCACCAATTAAATAGTATACTTTTCTTAGCTCTTTGAAAGATGGCAACGAAACCATAAGCGGAGTAACAGGACAGGGGATGGGTAGGGTAATGCCAAGATTTATACAATCATTTTTTTGTATTCATGTAGTTGTTAAAAGAATATTTTTTCAAAATAAAAATAGCCTATTTAAGAACATTTTAAAGGTAAGCCTAGTTAAATTGTATAAAATTAAGTTTAGGCCTAATGTGTTAATGGTGTTGAACATAATTTAACATTTCGTATAATCTGTAGGAGAGTAGAATGGCCGTTCCCTGTACCACAGACTAAACAAACACGACCTCTACAGTGTACCGGACAGAAATAACAATAAAATTGGCTTCAGCAGCTGTTCTATAAGGATGAGAAATCTACTTAGGACTGGTTTATAGGTACCACTTACTTTCTTGCGTCCTTCCTTGGCGAAACCTAGTCGTTGGGGGGAAGCGCAGCGACACCCTCAAGCACGGCCACCACGGCCACCTTTGGCCGTGCCCCGTGCCTCGCCGATGATAGCGCACTGTGGCTGCTACAGTAGGCCATTTTCTGATCACCGGTCCCATCATCCTGTCACTGTGTCTCTGACTAACTGCATTACTTCATTGTCTGTATGTGTTTATAATTGCAATTGATCATTAGTTGTTTTTGAGCTGTAAATGAAATGGAATTTTGTAAATTACACTTTCCCACTACCGCAACACAACCCCTCGGCATTTTCCTTGCTTGTGTATTGGGAAGGACAGGCCTAGTTGTACACTGCATCACTGTGAGTTCATAATCTCTTAGTCATTAAAATTTGTTCAATACATGGTCTTCCACTCTTTGACAGGCGAACTTCCGTAATTGATAATCTTCCGTATATCAAAATGTCCAATTTCATAAAGTAGGCATGCATTCTTTTCCATTTGAGGAGGCGTACAAAGGCTAGAAAAATGCGAGGGTACTAGCCATTTCCATGAAGTAAAATCCAAGATTTGTATTTCGAAAAGAAAGATAAAAGAAATCACACAAACTAAACCAACAGATTTTAAGTGTGTCACACACGAATAAAGCAGTACTGAAGCGAAAATATAATCAAAAAATAAGATGTGTGTCAAATATAAGTAATAAAAAGAAAAAAGCCAAGCACGCAAACACTTTAGCAGTTTATAGTTTTACATGTCAGCTTAACCTATAGTATTTTTATCTTGATAGTCAAATAAACAAAAAAACATTTTGAGACAGATGTAAATAAAAATGTTCTAACAGATGGTACACGATAACAAATTAATAGTAAAAATTGCCCATAAGGAATAACATTGGAACTTTAAGGGCTTGTATGGCGCATCCCTTCAGTAAAATCATTATGAAAACTGTTTAACTTCCCTATATTTTGAACGGATGAGTATACCAAATTCGGCCTTCTAGCTATAAGCTAGTCTGGAAGTTGGAGAGTTAGTGATTAATCTGTGAGTGAGTGAGGAGGGCCTTTTACTTTTATATGCTTAAACATTAATTATTTTGATTAAACTTGGCAATTTTTTTATCAATCATTTTAGCCTCTGGATTGATTATATATTAATTGATATTATAAAGACTTACCTTAGCAATCCTGTTTTTTGATCCTAAATTAATTTCGGGCCCGAAGGTCCATCATCAGTCGGAATCTAGTATTTAATAGTGTAGTATCTAGTATATACTAGATTCCGACTGATGATGGACCTTCGGGCCCGAAATTAATTTCGGATCAAAAAACAGGATTGCTAAGGTAAGGTCTTATAATATCATTTTTTGTATTTCATGTTCTATTTGTATTTCACTACAAAATAAAATTTATAGCTTGTGACGAATAAATCTGACGAGTTTAAGGAAATGTTTTAAGGGAAATCCAATTAGGAAAGTGGAAATTCGCTTATTCTGCAGGTTTGCTGCGGCAGTATTATTTTTACTGCGTCCTGTATGTATGTGAATATTTGTGTGTCGTGATGAAAGGTATCGTTCATATAGCTTTTACCGAAAGTGATTTTCTGGTACTTGCCCAAATTATTAACGTCATCGGCTTTGCGTCAATGGTACGAGACGTGAAAATAACCCTACTGCTCGGCTTCACCTAGCGCGTGAAATTGCGTTTTCCTGTGTTCGTTTGGCATTGTCTCAAACATGAAACTTTAGCGAGCACCAGCAAATGCGACTTTCAGTAGGCCTACTAACAATAAAAATAATGTTTGCTTTAAGCTTTTGTGTATGTATGGTAACCGGCGACTGGAATTTTGTCCAGTGTGCTCATTGTGATTTTGAATTGTCCTCGAATTGACTACTTTCGTGACAAAAACTCGACAGATTATGAGAAACATTTGAAAGACATCGATGCTAGAAAACGAGTCCATCTTAAAGATTTTAAGAATAGGATGAAAAGTTATTTTTACATTATCCCAAGTCAATGCTCATTGCCTACTATTCTAAATGAGTAAAATGCCAGGCAGCATAGCCAAGAGAGGCCATGAAGGCAGGCATAGAGATAGAGAATAGAATCAGCTGTTCAATTCGTTCTAGTTCAATAATTGTTTCGTTGTTTTCAGTCATTTCAGTTTGTTATTATGATTATGGCCGTGAGTAGTCTCAACGAAGATAAAATGTGACGTTTGTATTACCTAGTTTAGTTAAGTTCTGTAGTTTTACGATAGTTCGTTCGTTATTATCTACAAACAACCAAATAAATCGAAAACGTTAGTCATCTTATCATCACTGTCAAGTTGGTAATCCATTTATGGCTGTGAGCTATGATGTTCGTCATGGTTCTTCTGTGTGTGTGTGTAAACAATAATTTGTAGATTTTCATCGGTTAATACTTTCTTTGTTCATCGCTAATCAGAATCAGACATTTATCATGACTACTTTTGGTAAGTACTATTTCCATTAAGCTTCGAGAATTTGTCACAATTAATTGTAAGTTAGATCACATTTCAACCAAAGCTTTAAGATTGGACCAAACACCAGGCCTTATGCATAAGTTAATTAAAGCCATTTAGTTAATTGGGTATTGGCCTGTTTGGCAGAAGAACTCAATTTGTTATTGACTAGTCCTAATTGTTTGTAAGTAATCCCTACAAGCGTGCACTTGGTGCAGGCCAAGGCCTAATGATAATAGGCCTGGGCCTACCTAACTTAAAACCTTTGGCAATTTTGTAAACACACAGGCCCCTAACTTAGGCCTTTCCAACTTATTTGTTGGGATGTAGCCTACTAGAAGCCTGTTTTCAGTGCTCTTTATACAGGTTAGCCTACTTCAAAATGTATTTGTTTCTCCACTCTTAGGCTTATGCTGTCTAGGCCTACACAGTAGCTTTTTTATAGGTTCCTGTAATCCCTGAGTTTCTTAAGCTTACCGTACCATAAGAATTCGAGTAAACCCCTCTTATCCTATTGTGTGGGATTGGGCCTTGGTTGAAAAGGCCAAAATAGAAATCACGGCAACACCCGTGAGCACATATTGCGGTAATTTATTGGCAATACCAGCAGTCGTCTTGACAACACCCATTTCCATTGTTCATGGTGACACGTAAAAACAACTTAAGTTAAGTACAATTTATTGATATTTCATAAGGAAGCTTTCAAAATTAAGTCGATTTACCTATATTAAATCTAAGTTAGAAGACCAAATGTGAATGAAAAATAAATTTTCTGAGCTAAATATTTTGATGGTTTATGACCAACTAGCTGTAGGCCTACCCGCGGGCTTTGTCCCGTTTAACTTCATAAGTGAGCTCGTTCGCATGGCTCAATCACGTCCTGGTTGAATTTCGTTCACTACGCTCACTCACTTTTAGGTTGGAGCTCGTTCGCTGCGCTCACTTGCCTTAGGGTTAGCTCGTTCGCTACGCTAACTCACCTCCAGGTTGAAGTTCGTTCGCTACGCTAACTCGCCTCCAGGTTGAAGTTCGTTCGCTACGCTCACTCACCTTTTGGTTGCAAATTAGCTGTTGGGTATTTGTTTACTTTAGGGGCTTCTAACGAATTTTGAAAAAATGTTTTTTTCTCATTATTTGGCCTATTTTGAACACTTTTTACATTTGACACTTTTGGGGCAAACGCCTATTTCACCCTGAAAATCGCGTTTGAAAATCACGAAAATTTTTCAGCAATTGCCATTTTTACTTAGTAAATCAGGTTTCCCCCCCCTTGCCTTTCTTTTAAATGTGTTTTTATTATTGTAGTAATAAGCAGATGTATATTTAAACTAAACTAACCTAACCTAACCTTGGTTTAACTAAAAATCCGCTATTTTTGGCATATTGCTAACCTAAGCATTGGTTAGGTAGGGTTGGGTTAGGTTAGGTAGGATTGGGTTAGGTTAAGTTAGGTTAGGTTAGGTTAGTTTAAATATGGTTAGGTTAGTTTACGTAAGGTTAAGTTAGGTTAGGTTAAGTTAGATTTAAAATATTCAGGTGATTTTAGGCTAATTGATTTAAATAATAGCTTAATAACTAGCCATACCTTACCTAACCTTAACTAACCTAACCTAACCTAACCTAACGTAACCTAACCTTGGTTTAACTAATAATCCGCTATTTTCGGCATATTGCTAACCTAAACATTGGTTAGGTAGGGTTGGGTTAGGTTAGGTTGGATTATATTTAGTTCTGTAGGTCCTTAGTAATAGTAAAAACACATTAAGAGAAAAAAACTACGCAAATTTTTAGCACTTTTTGCAATTTTCAAACGCGATTTTCAGGGTGAAATAGGCGTTTGCCCCAAAAATGACAAATTTATGTAAAAAGTGTTCAAAATAGGCCAAATAATGAGAAAAAAACATTTTTTTCAAATTTCGTTAGAAGCCCCTAAAGTAAACAAATACCAGCTGGGTGTCATAAATGTAAAATAAATAATAGTGCTGCACCCTGTTGGTAATCCTTGTAAACTTTAATGCTATTGAACATCATAGAACAGAACTAACATGTTTAATTGAAACAGCTGTTAAGATTCATTAATTCCATTTAAATATGAGAACTCATAAGGTTAACATGGGAAACTCCAGAGCCACTGGGGCGGAGCCCGAGAGTCCGATCAGAATAAAAACAGCTTAGTTTTCCTAGTTAATGCCTAAAGAATCAGTGTACCAAATTGCAGCCTCCTAGGTAAATGGGAAGTAAGAGAATTAGTGATGAGTGAGTGAGTGAGTCAGTCAGTCAGTGAGGGCTTTGCCTTTTATATATATAGATAGAATCCTTGTAGGCCTATATAGGCCTACAAAAGGGTAGCCTACTTTGGTTATCCCGAGGCCTTATACAGCGCACGCTGTGGCGGTAATGTTAAATATGGTTATTATAAATATGTTTGTAGGACTTTCCTCGTGTCGTTATGAATCGTACGATACCAGATAAGTCATACTTTCTCCCGCCAAATCCCCTCCAAGTAGGCCAAGGTCAGGTCATTGACCGAAGCGCGCGCATCACCTCTGTATCTGGGGTATTTCGCGGGCAAATGGTATAACTCTTCTGTTATCGTTCGATTTATAACGAAACGAGTAGGCCCTAACTTAGGCTTAAAGTCCTACAAACATATTTATGATAACTCAACCTAAAAAATATTTGGGAAAAAAAAGTAGTTAGGTACAGTATTCAAAAGAAGAATGTTTTGCTTCTAGTCTATTCTTTGAGATGCTCAGAGGTATTTCTCAAAGCATATAGCCTATGTAATTAAATATGGCAATTAAAAATTCTTAAGTACCATAACTTACCCTATGGTCACCATTTCAAAATAAAGTTCAAATTAAGTTAAAGTAGGCCTAACTCTTAATTTTTTGTTTTTTCGGTAAGTTAGGCTAGGGTAATGTTTGTAAGTTAATTAACAGATTATTTCAATTTAGGATAGTTTAAAAATAGCTTTAAGAGTACTTTGATGTAATTTACCATAAGATTCTTAGGCCTATTACTGGTATTTTACCTTAGCACACTATTTATGTACTGTGCGGTATGTACAAGATTAAAAGACATTTGACTTTGACCCATAATCGCATCCCTCAACCACGGTAACACCCGTTCAAGCACATCTAGCGGTCCTGGTAATATCAGTGATCGTCTGCGGTGATAATTGCAAAGCCCGTGATGGGCCATTCCGTTTTAAAACCAAACGTGCCCTGCATTGTTTTGCGCCAGACAGGAAACAGGTAGACGGTCGGACTCTAGGTCGGATATTCTGAGGAGTTGGATATGAGGGGTTCTATTGTATCTTGAAAGTTAAATAGGGTATAGCTTACCATCAAATACTGTTTACCATCATGACTCAACTTACAAATGTCAGAATTATGGGTAGCTAACGGATTGGACTCCTTCCCGGTGAAGTTAGGCTTACGTAGGCCTACTACTCTTCACCACACTACCAACAAATATATTATAGGATAGGCTATTGTAAAACACAACCCAAGGATACAATCACACTTTTTATCGTTTACAAAGAGGGTTAAATAACTCTCCGTTAATCAAGATTCTACTAAATTTAATTTTTACTATTTTATTTCTTTTCCAGCCAACCTGTCGGTAACCATGGAGGGGTTTCCAATGACGGAGGATGTTCCCTCCACCACCTCCATTTCTTTTATCGAAGCAATCAACCAGAACTACACCAATGTCAACATGGATGACATCAAGGTGGACAGTACGTTCGCTATGCTGCTCTGCTCCATTCTGTTTGCTATGTCTTGGGTCACCTACATCACTTACTACAACTCAAGAGTGGCTGGATACTTCATCACCAAAGCCCTCAACAGATTCTTTGTCAGCGAAGGGTACGCAAGAGTCGGTAAGTTGGCTGGAGGAGATTTTCAATTCAATTCTAGTGAAAGAGTATTTTGTCAATGTTACAGGTTAATATGATAAACTGGGTGGTCTTATCTGGTAGGGGAGTCATTTGTTAGATGAAATGAAATGACGGGCTACTTACTCTAAATAAATTGCACATTATTGGTTGATATAGCTGTAAATTTGCAGAACACAAGCACTAACATCTTTATACAAAGATTAAAATAGTTAAGTCCTCTTGGAGGTTAGCGGCCATCTTGGATTATTTCGAACAGCGGTCAAAGGGTTGTTTATCATCCAAAAATATTTATTCAAATACGGTGATGATTGTGATTTAAATATCTAGTGTACTGTGAGATCAGTAATTTACTTTAATGTAGTTTTGTAATTGTTTTCCAAGGAGTCCATTTTGATCCATTGGTTGTCCATGGAGGCTAACGGTCATCTTGTATTAGCCTGCCATAAGAGCAATGTCAATTTTGTTAGTTTCAAACAGCCGCTGAAGAGTTTTTTTATCATCTTAAAATATTTTGTCAAATACAAATGTGATTGTAATTTAAATTTCTAGTGCACTGTGAGATTAGACTTCCTGTCTACTTTTGTGATTGTTTTATGAGTTATATAATGTTTAGGCTCCTTCAAAGACTCTTTTTTTGTTTCTAAAATACATTGCCCATGCATCCTTTTTTTTTATTGATGTTCTAAAAACGAAGCAAAAAATTGACAATAATTTTTTTTAACTTAAACATACTTCGTTAACCAAATGAATTTAGTACTAATCAGAAAGTATCTGGTAAGAAAGGAGATTTTTTTAATGTTTTGAAACTGAACCAGCTTGCTTGGTTATAGGAGCTCAATTTACGGGACCTTAATTTACGGACAACCCTCAATCTAGAAAAGGAAAATGATATTTTTCTTAGGCAAGGAATATTGATTGTAATAGATCTCGCTACGTAAGAACCAAGATAATAATTTACTTCAATGTAGATTGGTAATTGAGCTGATGAAATGTGTCGACTTGCAGGTTCCTTCACTCTTTGTGCTCTGTCAGGCAAAATCATGTTCAGAGACATCATCTACATCACTCAGGACTACAGTGTGAGAATACAGGACGGATGGATGATATTCCGATGGTGGAGAGCTTACGTGCCGAAAGATGTGTCAGAAGGTAGGCCTAGGTTATAACTGAGCCTACGTTAGTAGGCCTACACTAGTTAACCCCTCATGTCTGGCTTGGTTTTACCGGTCCTCGGTGTACTGTATGCGGCCGCTGCCTGGAAACTAATATCAAAACTTATTTCCTGCGGCTTAAAGGCACGTAGTTGCATACAGTAGTCTCTGCAATTCAATCACTCATATTGACAGAAAAAGATGAAAATGGAGCTAGGCTTCCTTTTTCTTTGAACTGTACTAGAGTTTTTGTCGTTCTTAAATCCTTAAAACCCCTGGCCCAAAGCCTTTTTTACCGAAAAAACATCTTGACCGTTATTTAACATCAGTTTATGTTATCTGGATTCATATTATTTTCTAATTTTCATTTAAATTAACCACTTTGCTCTTTAGATGGAATTTCTATCGGTTTTACAAATTGACTATGGGTGGTTAAAAAATAATTCCAAAATCAAACAATACACTTGACTACATTAATTATACATTATTATTATATATGCATTAAGTTATAATATTTATTAAAGGTTTGTTAATGCGGCCAGGGGTTCAGTGCCGTGATTGCCAGACAGGTTCCAAAGTAAAGGACTTTATTGATTAGCCTAATTGTGCCAAACTAAATTAAGTGTCAACACAAACTATTGAGTTGATAGATCCGTCTCTCTGTTCCAGACTTGTCCCACTCAGACACTCGACTGTCAGTGTTGCTCAACGGGTTTGAGCTCCACGTGTACAACAGATCAGCTGTTTACGGACATCTAGAGCGGGTCTTTGACCTTGATCCTGTGTTGTTCCCTTGGGACTCCAGCCTGTTTAAACATCCTGATGGTGAGTTGACTTATTATAATGACTTAGGCTATCATATCTTGAATCAAGTGAGAAGCTTTTTGATGATGGTTCAAAACAAGACCCAGCTGTCCTTGGCTTTTATTGAATAGTCCTGGCTAATGAAACAGCTGATTATAAACAGTAACAAAGCTACACAGGGCATCACACTCCATTCAAGGCCCCACTAGAAAAATAGGCCATGCTTCAGGATCAATGACGTCACACTTGTGGATAGATTCACTGCCATATCCCATATGTTTTAGGTAAATAAGTTGGCTGTTTGTCAGATTTGTACGGTAAGATTTTAGTACAACTATCCACCAATGTGACGTGGTGTTGCGCTGCAGCATGGCCTGTTTTTCTAGTGGGACCTTCCTCCATTCTACACTCATCCTTAACTCATATTTGGGTTAACTTAAAATACACACATGCTTAGAATTCACCCCACTTGACAACTGCCAATAGTTATTTCCTTTACAGTTTGAAAATCATTAGTTCTGAACATTATTACATTGCGTACAATAATATTATCCATCGAGGTTTTTAGTTTTGTGCTATAAGAACTTTATTTATGTGTCTCACCATATTGTTGAATCTCCATTTAAATTTTTGCTCTTACAGAAAGAGAATCTCACGATCCAGGAGGGAGGTCGAGGCCTCAACCGGGAGCAGGATCCTTAGGGAAGAGCTGGAGGGATCTCATCCCAGTAATCAAAGTTGACGTCTGTTCTGTGAGTATTCATCCTATAGAAAGCCACTTGTTTTTAGTGCACTCTTGAGGCAATATTGTTGGCCTACTCAATGTATGTGAGTAAGATTGATTGATTGATTGAATACAAAATCACTCTTAGAACTCAACGGCTAAGACAAGCACAGACAAGATTTGTTTTTGTTTTATCACACATTAAAGTGGAGTATCAAGTAATTTTGTCCAAAAAGGGAGGTGGTGTACTGGTGTCAAAGCTTAGACAGTGAAAAACCCCTATAATTTATGTGTTTCTATTTTGAGGCGTGTTTAAAAATTTGAGACAATTTTAGACATCAGACAAAGCATTATTGTACATAATGCTTGCCAGTCTAGTACAATACTATCAAATATAGTACAGTAATTACCAAGCCTATGGGCTAGTTGGTTTCAAATATAGGTTTGAAGAGTTCTAAGTTCTAGTTCTGGTTCAAAGTTCTAACCAGAGTAAAGCTAGAAAAAATATCCTGATAAAAAACATGTGAAATAATTTTGGAATATACATTTTGGTTCAATGTTTATTTAAAGTTAGATGTAAAATGTGCTTTTGATAAAGTTCTGTTTGAATTGGGTAAATGTCGATTTTTAATGCCATGTAGAGATCTTGTGATTACAGTGAAATCAACATCTTCCGCATTTGTGAGGACTTTATTATGATCTTTCAAGATCTTTCAAGATCTTGAAGAAATTGTAAAAATTTGCGATCTTGCAGCCTCCATGCTCGTCTCAAGGCAATGTTGTTAAATTTCTACTAGGTGCAATCATTTCTCCAAATGCTTTTTGAGATCGTAACAGCTTACCTTGTAATTGTTGCATAATGCATCAAATTTGGCCGCATCTTAAACTCCGTTCAAAGTTCATAAACACACAATTATTGTTACGAACTGTTCGCACAATCTTTCTTTGTTTTTCCAGGGAAGAGTTGTATTTGGCAATAGGCTGGTGCCTACAACATTGTCAATCTTGGTGGAAGAAGCTCACTTTGTGTATTCAACCAAACCTGCTGCGTCACGGCTCGACTACTTCATGCACTTCGCCAAGTGCAAGGCCGAGAACTTCAAGGTCAGTGTCATTGACTTTGGATAGTGAAGTATAGTGTCATTGACTTTAGGTAGTGAAGCAGTTATTTGATATATTTGGACTTGTACAAGCCAGATTTGTTAGTTTACACTCAAAGCAACATAGTTGAATTAGCCGTAGGCTACTGTTGGTTCTATTTTCCATTTTATTTTTTATACTATGGTTGTCCATGGAGAAAAGAAGGTTCTCAATAAGTTGCTCCTTATGTTTGTCATGGTAAAAGGTTGTAGTACAAAGCAATATTACAGCATTAAATTTGCGACGCTACTTTCACACACTGGAAAAAAAATATTAAAAGTGCGGTCACAACCGTTTGCCGAGGATAGCTCAGCCTACAATGGCTGGGTAAAGTTCTAGGGTCTGCTATAAGGTCAGGGAAACCACTAGGCCAAAAGCTGGGTCTAACCGGTATAGGACTGGCTCATACACGGGCACTGTGAACAAGTCGAAAACAAGTCACCAAAACAGACGTGCAATAATCACCACCAGGCCTACGCCGATTCTCCACTCTCCTAGGGGGTCGTTGCTGACTACGCAACTCGGACTTTGTCCTAACTATCCAATAAGCCCAGAGTGCCTAAAACACAGTGAGTTACACAACGACTTGCCAATAAAAACCACAACGCGAGTTATCACCAGGCCACTATAATCCAATACACAACTCTAATGCCCAAGCTAACAATCAAACAGTTCACTCAGTAATAATACCGTATAATAATACAAGTGCACTAAAGGCAGAGTGAGTACACCTCTAATAGCTGGTCTCAATAAATACCAAGGCAAACAAGCAAAACTAATTGCCAATTGCACTACTATTAAATTATTGAGCTACTTAGTAGCAGTGAAACTAATATTAAATACTTTCCAAAAACTAGATAAATATATTATCTGATAGCCGGTACTCCGCTATCCAAGCTACCAAGATAACGTGTTGGATTACAAACAAGCTGTTCAGGTTAAATTAAAATCATTAAATGATTAATCAATAACAACACTACTACTGCTACTGCTACTACCAACTTTATAATATTAGTTATCTGGGCTTCTGTTAATAGGCTAATTAAAATTAGCTACTAGCCTACTGGCCACGTGCTTCCAACTACGCACGCCAAATCGTGCAGCCTAGGTTTGTCGGGCCTCAGAGTTATTAGTAATGTAACTAACTCTTGGTACAACGCAAAATAATATCTACCACAGTCAATAAATTATATTATTTGCGCTCTATCGCCTGCCCAGAGCCGTCAGGAATATACTTTAATATCATTCCTGACACCTGTAAATACTAACTACTATCAGGCTTTGACCAGCACGGTTACAACTCTAACTCTCGCAACCAAATCAGAGATGAATGTTTTAATGTCAACTATCCAAATACTTAAACCAAAATATAATAAAACGTCGTCCACTCACCACAAGTGGGTCACTACCCAACTTGAACGCCGACAGTCACTGTCCACCAGTCTCACTGTACTGTACACCACCAACGTACACCAGTCGTCTCCACAAGGCACCCACACTAACCTCTTCACTGCACGGGATCCACCACTAGAAAGTCTCCTCCGGCTATCTGGTAGTTCCAGGATACCCAAGCTTATCCAAACTGATAAGCCGGGTCAAAGGGCGCTAGCCAGGTTTGCCGCCCCTGCTTGCTTACCTCAACAATCGGTGCACGGCCAAATAACGAAAATTTACCCCCCTAGGAAAAATAACTCGTTACAAATTTAATGTGGCTTGATTGATTTGAGCAGACCTAATTTATATTTAAAAACTGTTTGCAGTTTATACATGGATAGAGCTGCGGACCAACTTACAATTATAATGTAAACAGTGAAAAAATTTAGTTTTTTTAATGGTTTGTGTTAATATCTGTAAAAATAAATGGTAGATTCCTAGTACAACAACTAACTCTTTTTCTGTATTGTGCTCTACTGGTTTCATTAATCATAGTTTAGTTTGATTCTTGTGATTCTTGGCTTTCACAGTCAATTCCTCTAGGTGGTAAAATTTATCTTCGGGTGATGAAGACGACAATGATGTAGTTGCAGACTTGATGCATCAGTCAATTTTTTTTAAGGCACTAATACTCCTTCATTTTACAGTTCTTTACTGTGTCACTGTCATTGTCGTCTTCATCCACGCAGTCATCTCCCGAAGACCAGGATTCACAACCTTTAGTCTAGTTTTAATAATGTCATTCAATATACACTTATGAATATCATAGGCCTACACTTAGTTATTTTCATTTCAATATCTTTTTGCAGGTACTGCTTGCCCCTAGTCCCAAGTACATAGGCATGGCTGATGATCCTCCGAGGTACATGGGGGAAGGCTTTGTAGTTCTCTCGTCCAACAACATCGAGCTTTACTACTACATGGACGAACCTGGTAAGCTTTCCAGCCACATTAATATTATTTGGACGATATCAATATTTTTATAAATGGGTTTGGTTCTTTTTATGATTCTAACAATGCATAAGATCAAATTAAGTCACAGTCTAACCAACTAATCAATTTAGTAAACTACCGTAACGTAAGGTATGTTTATAAATTATCATAATTCCTCGTTGCAAGGATTTTAAAGTATCCCATAGGACCTGTCATGTGTTGTATTCCTAAGTTTCTCCCACTCACAATTCATTGTTGATGAAAATAGTCCAAACCCTACTCTAAGTATGTAATTGTTGCAGGACTTGTGCCGGAACAGCCAGAGATGCTGCAGCTCGCCAACGGAGACATTGTGGAGTCTGCTCCTCCCATCTGGGGCATAGATATCAAGGTACAGCTGAGTGGTAGTGCTTGCCTGGTAGTCAGAAGGCTACTGGTTCAATCCTGAGTGAAGTCAAAATATTTTTAGTGGTAAAAAAATTGAACCAGCTTATCTTTGTCATTAAAAAAGCTTTTATTTCATTCATTCAAGTCTCATCTTTGACTTGAAGTACTCACAGTGGTGTGTACAGGGAGACTTATTTTGTTTGTAAATAAATTAAATTTTTTGAATTTTTTAAACTCGTAGAGGTGTTATAATTTGTTTCAGTAATTCTCTATGTCTGGTGCTTTACAAGTAATTTTTATTTTTATACTTTTCAGTGTGGGAAAGGTACAGACTTCAGTTACGGACCTTGGGCTGACAGACAGCGAGACCATCTGTTCAGGTTCTTCTTTCCACAGGACTGCCAACCTCTGAAAGTGAGTTGAAACTTGATAAGTTATTGTTTATATTAAAACATGTGTTTAAAAATATATAAAAATTGGTTAACCCTGAAACAATATCTAGAATTCTTGAGAATTTCTTTAGAAAACAGGCCAATCGGCCACAGATGTAAATAGGCTGTGTGAGTAACATAATTGACTTATAAAAATAGTCATACCATCTATGAACCAGCTATAGCATATTTTTTGTTACAAAAAGAAAATAAATAAATAAAAACAACAAACCACTCAAAGTGCACTATAGTCAAGAATTCAATTTTCACCCATATTTTTATTTCAGTTTACTGAGTCTGTTGATTTGACATAAAATATTAAACAGCTCATACTAAGTTGTCCTATTAGTTTGACATTGGATTTTTTTATTCCTCTGGTTCTAGCCCAGAATCGTTTCCCACATCACTCCAAGCTAGTTCTAGAAGGGGTTGCACAGCATTATAACTTTGAAAAAATCCATTGGTGATTGGCAGGATTCAATCCCTGAACCTCAAGGACCAAAGTTACGCACTCTTCCACTAGACCCGCTCGCTCCCCAGTTTGACATGGTTACAAAGGTGGCGAATTCAACAGCAATCAGTAATGTCCACTCTACTGGAAACAACTTTAACATAGGGATGGAATGTTTCTTCCTATCCATAGTCAATGATGAAACTTAACTGTTTAGGTTACCCCAGCCCCCAAGCCAGGTGAAAAGAGGATGGTCCAGTCGTTTGACCTGAGACTGAGCACACTAACTGAAGCTACGATTGATATACTGTTTTCTAAAAACAAGGTGAGCAAATAAATATCTTTACTAAGGGGATATGTTGGAATTTAAACACCCAATTTATGTTTTGCATTGTTAATTTGGTTGGAATAGGTTCATAGTAGATAAATGCAACTTCAGCTGTTGAGTGCTTACATTGTTTTGTCTGTTGGGAATGACCATAGCTCTTAGCTGTCACAATTTCTGATATGATAGATTATTTCATTAGATCTAATCCTTAATCATCATAATTTTGGGATTATGATTTTCCGATAAAAATAAGGGTGTAGTTTTTACAAAATTAAAGATTTTGATTGAAATTTAGTATGTTGTAGTCCAAAGGGTTTGGCACAACCCACAACCCTCAAAACTGTAAAAACAGTGGTTCAAAAGTTATTACAATTTTGGTGAGTTCCCCCATAAAAATATAAAGTCGGTTCTTATTTTTAGTTATCCCCTCTAGTTTTACACAGTAAAACTGTTTGCATAGCTTTTTGTTTGTGCTCACAAGAGTAGTTGAATGTTTAAATGTAAATGGGAGAAATTATGTGTCAGTGTCAGATTGCTGGTACAGTTTTTTTTTTTATTTCTAAACAACCAATCAGCCTAGTATAAATCAAGCACTTAATCCATCCAAATTCCTCCAGGAGACCAACGCGGTCCATGTGAACGTCGGCCCCGGCTCCTACATGGAGATGACTCTGCCCTGGGTGGTCTCGCCGGACGGGTACACCACGAAGGTGATCGGACAACTGCTCCACCTCGAGGCCACCACGAGTCTCACGTATCGCAGTCTCGTGGTGAGTGAGACGCTGGAGTTCACCTTGCGCTCCAAGTATCCTCTCAAGTGGAACGGACATCAGGAGTGGCTTCTGCACCTCACAGGCTGCAAGGCGACCGTGTGGTTCATCTACGCACACAAGGAGTTCTTTCAAGGTCAGTAACTTGGCCAATGGCTTAACAAAGAAGACATTGAGAAGTTAATAGGGACAAGTAATTTTTGTCAAAACCAAAATTCTCGAAAAATATCCATTTTGAGATTCACAGTGAGATTTAAAATGAACACTGATAAAATAATATGCTGAAATACAGCATGTATAGTTTATAATACAACATTGATGTATTTTAGTGAAAATCTAATCAGGTAAATTGAAAGGGATGCGAAATACTGCCAACTAACCAATATGGAACCCGTGTCCGGGACTCAAGTACTACCCCCCCCCCCCTGTAGCAAAATATCATGTTATCTATTAAAGTTAATTTCATACCTAATAATTATAATTTTTGTTTCAATTCGAGTAATTCCGTTTGTTAACAGACAAGGTGTGTAGGGAATATCAATCAGAATTTTAGAATGTTAAAGCAACTTTGGTTGGTTAAGTTAGGTTCGTTTGGAACAGTTCGACATCGAAACTTGAGTCTCCGTGACTGGAAAACTGCCCCCCGATCTCTGATGTAAACATGACGTAGGAAGCTGCTTGGGGGGGGGGGGGGCAGTTGTCCGGGGGGCAGTCTTCCAGCGACTCAGTTGAAATTCCCTTTAAAGTTGGTAGATTTGTTTTGAAGTGGGGGTAGACCTATTTTAGGTTTAAAATAATTAGCCACTTATTCATGTTATTATGGCAGTTCATGAGCCCTATTTCTTTCTGTTATGATTGCATAATACAATTTTATTATTAGTACCTATATCATTTTGTAACCTTAACCAGGCAAGTAAAGATTAAAATTTCGGTTTTGAGATCCAAAATGTCTGATTTCGACCATCACTATAGGATATCATCAGGGGCTAAACTACCACTCTGACCATCTCTAGCCTGGATCAGCTGTAGTAGATAGTATTTTTTTTAATGATTGAATAATACTCGAGGTATTAACGGTTAAGCATTATCTTCTTTTTTCCTACAGACATGGTCAATGACTGGTCCAGCAAAGCTCGTCCAGATCTGCTCCATTTCATCCCGTACACTTGGAGGATCACTCTGCTATTGAAGGAGTTTGAGTTCATCCTTCCTTGCAATGAGTACAACTGGATAGACTGTTCATCGCAGAGTCAGGAGAATAGTGAGTGTTTTGAGCCCAACTGAACATAAATTTAGGATTTTTAACATGTTCGCTGCGGGCGTATCTGATCGAATACGGGCTGAGCGGTGTTTAGATTCTGCCGTAACCAATCGGATACGCTCAGCAATGCCTTTCGTAAACTTTGTTTTTGCTCTGGCGTCAGTCAAAGGCGGACCTATACCATGTTAGCGTGTAGTGGGTGACTTACTTTTGGTTGTGGTGTAGGTTGGTAGTAAAATTTCCCCATAAAATCCCCATCTGGCAAACTTAAAATCAACTTGTTATCCCGTCTTTCTCCCTCCAATTGGCAATACAATTGGACCGGCTACGTTCCAAGCAGTGCTGCTATCTGTGGGTGTTTGGCGAACTACTTTGGCTCTTGTCGTAAAGCAGGTCATCACCGAACGTTATTTGCTATTTGTCATCCAAAAAATTTGAAAGCCAATCACCCGGGTTTGTTTGACGCTACGGGCTGCGCCGCACTGGAGCTACGCCTGCCATTTGATGGGCCGCAGCGAACGTGTTTCTGTGATTCAGGAAGCTATTTCCAAAGCAGTATTTAGATGGAAAAATATACATGTTTTGTGTTCTATCTATTAGCACCTGGACTCAGATAAGGTAGCTGAACTCTTCCTTTCTAGAAAAATTTCGTACTATTTAAATGATAATTTATTCATTTTTTTACAGTGTGCATTGGGTTCTGTGGAGAGTTATTTGACCTCTCGTTTGACCTTCCTTTTGTGGACTTCTTGCCGGCTGTGCTTCCTCTGCGGTTCTGGATACAGGTAATTTATTTTACTGTTTGTGATTTTTTTTACGTAAGTACTTAATTATCTGCGTCAGGAGTGCTAAAGAACTGCACTGGTTAGCGAACTAACTTTATTTAATAAGATCTTAATATGCCCATTATAGTCTATACACTTTTTCACGTCCAGGGCGAGAGCATGGACCTGTCTATGTATCTACCGGAAGTGTTTACGTCGCAGTGTATCGTCCTGGCGCTGGACCAGAATGCAAAGCTGCTGGGTAGAGACGGCAACATCATCAACGGAAGACTCAACGAGAACAGTCGCAAGTGGCGTAATAAGTGTCAGCGAAGGTAAGTTTTAGATATCCCATACCAGTTTTAGATTATGGACCAGTTTTGTGGGAGATAGCCATTTCTCATTTTTAATATATATAAAGCTCAAATACCACTGACTCATTCATTCATTCAAATGGTCAAAAGAATTTTTTAAACTTTTTCCATTACAATTAAAAACCTATTGTAATCTTTGAGAGCTAGCTGGTATAGTGGTAGAGTGCAGGATTTTGGTCTACTAGGCTCACGGGTTCAAATTCCACCAATCACAAACGGATTTAATCTAAGTGATAATGCCGTGACCCTCTAGGACTAGCCTTTAAATGGCCTTTAGTATTGATAGCCCATTTTACACGAGGCCAGTATATAAACATATCAGTGAGCTATTTATTTTGATTGTACAGGGAAGTTACTGGAGAAACTGTGAACTTTTTTATTATTATATTATACATGTGATTTGTGAATGTGGACAAAAATCTGTTGCTAGGCAATGTAAAGAAAATATAAACAGTCTTATTCAAAATGACATAAAGGAACAACAATTATTTATTTGTTGCATTTAAAAAAATGTGGTGGTAGATTGTGATACTAAGTGTGAGCGGAGAAGAGAGAAGATGAAGAAAGAAGATGGAGAAGAGAGAAGACGAAGAAGAGAGATGACTGAAGAACGAAGGCAAAGAAGAGAGAAGGCAAAGAAGAGAGAAGACGAAGAAAGAAGATGGAGAAGAGAGATGGCGGAGAAGAGGGCTACATAGAAGAGGAGCAGCTTAGATGAAGAGAGCGGACAGTGGCCCACGTGGAGAGCTACATAAAAGAAAAGCAGCTTAGATGAAGAGAGTGGAGAGTGGCCCACGTGGAGAGCTACATAAAAGAGAAGCAGCTTAGATGAAGAGAGTGGACAGTGGCCCTTGAGCGGCTTGGAAGAAGAGATCAGGCGTAGAAGAAGAAGAGAGCGGACCGTGGTACACATGGAGAGCGACAGAGAATAGGAGCGGCTTGGAAGATAAGGAATAGAAGATAGGAAGCTTAGAATATGATTTCGATGCAGTTAGATAGTTGTAAATGCCACCACACAAATAAATAGTTGTTCCTTTGTATTCTTTTTTTCATTTTTATGATTTTATGGTAAGGAATGTGTATTGAATAACTATGATCATCAGCAATCAGCAAAATTAATAATGAAAATAAAGCCAAAAATAATAATTATTTGAAATATAGTTAGTAAAATGGCCTCATATACCCTATCCTGTACAACACATTAATTATGGTTATCTATAGTAAATAGTTTATATCAAATAGTACTATCAAACGGAGAGGCTACGTATAATTTAAAGTGTCTTTAGGTGATCCAAATGTATGACATTCTGTAAGGGATAGTTGATGGCTGTGAATTCTTTAAGAATAGGTAATCTTAGCTGCCAAATTCACATGATGCAATTCAAAAATAAAACACTCTCATAGCACTATAATGAACCTACTAGTTTTATACTGGGTTCTGTACAGAATATTGAATGGTGCCAAAACCACAACAAGATCAACCAAAAGTAAATTTCTTCGTAATTGAAAAATCATAAAACCATTTCTATAAATTTATTAATATGAACAAAATAATCTCAGGCTAGAGCCTAGCGTCCAAGAATGTGAAAATTGAACGAAAAGAAACAAACAACTCATTAAGGTCAATCGTATGATACAAGTTTTTTTTCTGCAGCTCTGCTATTAAATCTCTCTATCTTATCTTGTTACAGCAATGGTTGGCTAGATTGCTGGTCTGTGCCGATAGTTGCGCTCAGTATAAACTACTCGTACCATCCGATGCCTCCGTACGGACCACCACCTCAGGCTGACATCACAACTCCGGAGAAGGAGGAGATATTGTTGTCCCCCATGAGAATCCCCCGGAGTAGGAAGTCCCCGGCACTGCATCACTGGAGGGAGGTTAGTATTGGCTGTACTAGGGATGGATGGGATTGTACTTATTAGGAATATTGATTTCCTTCCTGATTTTAGGGACATGTACGGAACAGGATTTTTCTCCCTGGGCAAAAAAGTTTTGTTTTAAAAAACGACATGTCCCACGGTCACAGACGTCATCGTCTGCTGGGTTTAGTCAACATCTTCCACAAACCATCATCGTCTTTTGGGTTCCCGGAATGATTGTGGACATTTACCACAATCACGGAGACATCACCATCTCCTGGGACAATCGTGAATACCTTCCACTATTGCAGATAGGCTACATAATTTTCCCCTGGGTTCCTAAATAATTGTGAACATCTCTTGCAATCACAGAGATATCATCATTGTTTTTTTGCCACCCCCCCCCCCCCCATACTGGCGACATTATCTACTTGATCGAGGAGACATCATCAACATGCATGATACAGTGAAATTGTTCATGCTGTTGTTGGAATAAATATTGAGAAAACTTCAAATAAAATGTTATTCTGGTCCAAAGATGGTTGTATATATTTTCCCCAAAAAATTCCTAGATTAGGACTTGTCTGTAGGCTGTGACACTCTACTCTAAGTATTGCAGTAGATCAGTCTCACCATTGTTTCTGAATCTGTGGTACGCTCGTGCCACTGGGGTTGTACGTGGGGACGATCTAAGAATATATTACGATTGTTTGTGCTGGTGCTTCAGTTTTGTTCATAGCATCTGTGTTTATAGTTAACAGGATGTTAGGACGATATAATTATTTTTTTTATAGGCCTAACATGATAAAAGTTTCTGTATTTGTTCCAGCAATCTGGACTTCCGAAGTTTGACCCTACAAGCCTAGTTCCAGATAAGGTCAGTCTAGAGCTGGAGATTGGACCCTCTGTACTGTTGGTCTATGGCTCATGGATCAGGGGATTCGTGAATCTAAAGGTAAATTATTTACATTACTATAGTTTTAAATGCTAAGATTTTAATCTAGAAATAAATAGTATACTAAGTCTGGAAAATAGATGTATAGCGGACGAGTTTGGTTGTTCCTGTGTATGGTAAAACACATTTAAGATAAGTGGCGTACAATATTAAAAATCTAACCTAACCTAATCTTAACAATCGCAATGTCCGTTATGTTCCTACCCACTTGAGAACTGAAAAATCACTTCTCACAATTGTTGAGAGTGGAAATTGCACAATGCCTCTCCCTCCTTCTGGGCAAACACCAGAATAACGTTCTGGAATTTACTTTTGTATACAACTTGCAAGTTGGAAGTAAAAATTTAATTATTTTGCAGGAGAACATTTTTGGAGAAGACCAAGTGTTCACGGACATGAATGAGAAGCCAGAGATGCCCAGTGGTTCCAAGACAGGTCCTGGTGGGGGTGGCGGGGACACTCAGACCACGACGGGGTCTGACGATGACACTATTAGTCATAAGGATTTTGACCCCCGCGAGTACAGACCACTAGAGGTGGTGGTGTCCATCACGATGCACGATATACAGGCTCATCTAGTCAAGGTAATACTACTGTATGGCAGATTCGCTTTTAAACAAAACAATATTGTATCATAGTTGATTTAGTCAAAAATGATAATCGTCCTAATATATAGGCTTATCTAAATTAAATAGTGGAACCTTTAAATGGTTAATAGGCTTACATGAATGGGAAAGAGTCCAAACTGGCAACGAAACACTGTCACTGATAGCATTTTCAACCTAGGAAGGTTGGATAAGTTTGCCTTTCTTAGTTGAAAATGCTGTCAGTGACAATGTGTCGTTGCCAGTTTGGACTATTTCCCATTAGAGTAAGCCTTCCTTCACATAAAATCCTAAAAAAGTTTGGTCTTTGTGCTCTAACTTATGTTAAATTCCTAATTCAGTTGTTGGATAAGAGACAATATGATAGTCTCCTAAGTTATAGCTTTCCCCCCTATTTTTAAGTCAGAATTCTTTCCATACAAAAGCAAACTGTGAGGATCTTTTGTAAGTTTTTCTACCTTGGTAGGCTAGCATAACAAAAAGCTAATTACAGAAATCTGATATCACAAATAGCGATTTGACCGTACAAATTAAACACTGTTGAAACAACATAACAGTAGACATACACCTAAGTAGGCCTACATTGTTAAACGGCAAATGCAATGTTAAAATAGGGAATAAATATGACATGTTTGAGGAAAAGTAAAAATTCAATCAGACAAATAGAAACTCACTTAATTTACAGGTTTACTTTCTAAACTTTTTTCTATTGTTGTAGAATTGCAACGAAGGGGATCCACCTTGTCCGATCATTCTATTGGAGAGGTTCGGCTTTGAAATGAAGAAAGGCTACAAGGAGACGCAGCTACAGCTGTTGTTATCACCGGCCATCCTACTGAGCTCTGATAAGGTGACAACACGTTCTGTCAAGGACAAACATCTCAACCAAGGTCATCTCATGCTGAGCGGACTGCAGGTAATGCCAACAGTCAACGTCTTTGTTCGAAGTAAATTTTTTGTGATAGGTTTATGTTATTTTTGCTAAACTACACATTAAGTAGCTGGTTTCTGTTCTGTTCTCTTTGTTGACTGGAGAGTTTTTGTAAAAAGGTCAAATCAGTTGGATGTTCGTGAAATCAGCTTAAGTGCAGTGAACTCACCTGAATTGTGGTGTATTTATATGGAATCTGGTAAAATCAGTTACAGTACGGTGAAATCAGCTGGAGTCCAGTAAAATCAGCTAAAGTACAGTGTAGTGTAATCAGCTCGAGTCCAGTAAAATCAGCTAAAGTACGGTGTAATCAGCTGGAGTCCAGTAAAATCAGCCACAGAACGGTGTAATCAGCTTGAGTCCAGTAAAATCAGCTACAGAATGGTGTAATCAGCTTGAGTCCAGTAAAATCAGCTACAGTACGGTATAATCAGCTTGAGTCCAGTAAAATCAGCTACAGAACGGTGTAATCAGCTTGAGTCCAGTAAAATCAGCTACAGAACGGTGCAATCAGCTTGAGTCCAGTAAAATCAGCTAAAGTACAGTGTAGTGTAATCAGCTCGAGTCCAGTAAAATCAGCTAAAGTACGGTGTAATCAGCTGGAGTCCAGTAAGATCAGCCACAGAACGGTGTAATCAGCTTGAGTCTAGTAAAATCAGCTACAGAACGGTGTAATCAGCTTGAGTCCAGTAAAATCAGCAACAGAACGGTGTAATCAGCTTGAGTCCAGTAAGATCAGCCACAGAACGGTGTAATCAGCTTGAGTCCAGTAAAATCAGCAACAGAACGGTGTAAT
The DNA here is from genome assembly GCF_028750875.1 of Macrosteles quadrilineatus. Lineage (NCBI taxonomy): Eukaryota > Metazoa > Arthropoda > Insecta > Hemiptera > Cicadellidae > Macrosteles > Macrosteles quadrilineatus. The sequence continues at coordinate 24,173 of NW_026542623.1, read as the reverse complement.
CAGCTGGAGTCCAGTAAGATCAGCCACAGAACGGTGTAATCAGCTTGAGTCCAGTAAAATCAGCTACAGAACGGTGTAATCAGCTTGAGTCCAGTAAAATCAGCTACAGAACGGTGCAATCAGCTTGAGTCCAGTAAAATCAGCTAAAGTACAGTGTAGTGTAATCAGCTCGAGTCCAGTAAAATCAGCTAAAGTACAGTGTAGTGTAATCAGCTTGAGTCCAGTAAAATCAGCTACAGTACGGTGATATCAGCTGGAGTCCAGTAAAATCAGCTAAAGTACAGTGTAGTGTAATCAGCTCGAGTCCAGTAAAATCAGCTAAAGTACGGTGTAATCAGCTGGAGTCCAGTAAAATCAGCCACAGAACGGTGTAATCAGCTTGAGTCCAGTAAAATCAGCTACAGTACGGTATAATCAGCTTGAGTCCAGTAAAATCAGCTACAGAACGGTGTAATCAGCTTGAGTCCAGTAAAATCAGCTACAGAACGGTGCAATCAGCTTGAGTCCAGTAAAATCAGCTAAAGTACAGTGCAGTGTAATCAGCTTGAGTCCAGTAAAATCAGCTACAGAACGGTGTAATCAGCTTGAGTCCAGTAAAATCAGCAACAGAACGGTGTAATCAGCTTGAGTCCAGTAAAATCAGCTAAAGTACAGTGTAGTGTAATCAGCTCGAGTCCAGTAAAATCAGCTAAAGTACGATGTAATCAGCTGGAGTCCAGTAAAATCAGCTACAGAACGGTGTAATCAGCTTGAGTCCAGTAAAATCAGCTAAAGTACAGTGTAGTGTAATCAGCTTGAGTCCAGTAAAATCAGCTACAGAACGGTGTAATCAGCTTGAGTCCAGTAAAATCAGCTACAGAACGGTGCAATCAGCTTGAGTCCAGTAAAATCAGCTAAAGTACAGTGTAGTGTAATCAGCTCGAGTCCAGTAAAATCAGCTAAAGTACGGTGTAATCAGCTGGAGTCCAGTAAGATCAGCCACAGAACGGTGTAATCAGCTTGAGTCCAGTAAAATCAGCAACAGAACGGTGTAATCAGCTGGAGTCCAGTAAGATCAGCCACAGAACGGTGTAATCAGCTTGAGTCCAGTAAAATCAGCTACAGAACGGTGTAATCAGCTTGAGTCCAGTAAAATCAGCTACAGAACGGTGCAATCAGCTTGAGTCCAGTAAAATCAGCTAAAGTACAGTGTAGTGTAATCAGCTCGAGTCCAGTAAAATCAGCTAAAGTACGGTGTAATCAGCTGGAGTCCAGTAAGATCAGCCACAGAACGGTGTAATCAGCTTGAGTCCAGTAAAATCAGCAACAGAACGGTGTAATCAGCTGGAGTCCAGTAAGATCAGCCACAGAACGGTGTAATCAGCTTGAGTCCAGTAAAATCAGCTACAGAACGGTGTAATCAGCTTGAGTCCAGTAAAATCAGCTACAGAACGGTGCAATCAGCTTGAGTCCAGTAAAATCAGCTAAAGTACAGTGTAGTGTAATCAGCTCGAGTCCAGTAAAATCAGCTAAAGTACGGTGTAATCAGCTGGAGTCCAGTAAGATCAGCCACAGAACGGTGTAATCAGCTTGAGTCCAGTAAAATCAGCTACAGAACGGTGTAATCAGCTTGAGTCCAGTAAAATCAGCTACAGTACGGTATAATCAGCTTGAGTCCAGTAAAATCAGCTACAGAACGGTGTAATCAGCTTGAGTCCAGTAACATCAGCTACAGAACGGTGCAATCAGCTTGAGTCCAGTAAAATCAGCTAAAGTACAGTGTAGTGTAATCAGCTCGAGTCCAGTAAAATCAGCTAAAGTACGGTGTAATCAGCTGGAGTCCAGTAAGATCAGCCACAGAACGGTGTAATCAGCTTGAGTCCAGTAAAATCAGCCACAGAACGGTGTAATCAGCTTGAGTCCAGTAAAATCAGCTACAGAACGGTGTAATCAGCTTGAGTCCAGTAAGATCAGCTACAGAACGGTGTAATCAGCTTGAGTCCAGTAAGATCAGCCACAGAACGGTGTAATCAGCTTGAGTCCAGTAAAATCAGCTACAGAACGGTGTAATCAGCTTGAGTCCAGTAAGATCAGCCACAGAACGGTGTAATCAGCTTGAGTCCAGTAAGATCAGCTAAAGTACGGTGTAATCAGCTGGAGTCCAGTAAAATCAGCTAAAGTACGGTGTAATCAGCTGGAGTCCAGTAAGATCAGCAACAGAACGGTGTAATCAGCTTGAGTCCAGTAAAATCAGCTACAGAACGCTGTAATCAGCTTGAGTCCAGTAAAATCAGCTACAGTACGGTGTAATCAGCTTGAGTCCAGTAAAATCAGCTACAGAACGGTGTAATCAGCTTGAGTCCAGTAAAATCAGCTAAAGTACGGTGTAATCAGCTTGAGTCCAGTAAAATCAGCTAAAGTACAGTGTAGTGTAATCAGCTCGAGTCCAGTAAAATCAGCTAAAGTACGATGTAATCAGCTGGAGTCCAGTAAAATCAGCTACAGAACGGTGTAATCAGCTTGAGTCCAGTAAAATCAGCTAAAGTACGGTGTAATCAGCTTGAGTCCAGTAAGATCAGCTACAGAACGGTGTAATCAGCTTGAGTCCAGTAAAATCAGCTACAGAACGGTGTAATCAGCTTGAGTCCAGTAAAATCAGCTACAGTACGGTGTAATCAGCTTGAGTCCAGTAAAATCAGCTACAGAACGGTGTAATCAGCTTGAGTCCAGTAAAATCAGCTACAGAACAGTGTAATCAGCTTGAGTCCAGTAAAATCAGCTAAAGTACAGTGTAGTGTAATCAGCTCGAGTCCAGTAAAATCAGCTAAAGTACGATGTAATCAGCTGGAGTCCAGTAAAATCAGCTGCAGAACGGTGTAATCAGCTTGAGTCCAGTAAAATCAGCAACAGAACGGTGTAATCAGCTGAAGTGCGATAAAGTAAGCTGGAGTATTGTGAAATTAGTTAAAGTCCAATGAAATTAGCTGGAGTGGAGAAAATATCAGCACTAGTTTCTTAATGACCATTTTTTGTCCTTAAATTGCACATTTCACCATCTTAAACCTCAGGTTTTGTGAAAATTATTTGTTTTATTAATGTAGTCATTGTATAATGTAGCATCCTATACATTGGATTTGTTTTCTGAGACTGTCTGAACGTTGCAGTTGCGAGGACAAGCCATGTTCAGTGACGAAGGCCGCAATGTGGATCAGGAGACATTGGAGTACGCTTGGCTGTTGGAGATACAACTCGGACGACTCACTGGCAAAATGACGACCCCTCAGGTAGGCTGCGATCAAAATTATGCAACTTTAATTTTTCTCTGTGTTAAAGGTGCTCTTTGAACCAAAATAGCCTTTAAATTACACCATTGTGGATTGATCAAAATAATCCAAAATGGCCTTTTGCAATTTTTGGTTTGTTGGGGGTTTTAGCATATTTCTTATACACTTTGTCCTCATCAGCTACATCACCTGGTGACCAGCCTGGAGACGCTGTTGTTGCTGACTATAGATGACGAGAACAAGTTGGTGCCCCCGCGGCTCCCCCCCGCCTGTCACCATGGACTTCCCCCCGCCGAGTGCGGGGAGAGTGAGTCAGACGGCTCCTACACTTGCCCCACTGCTGATGAGATCAAGTACCGCATGGTCAGAGTTGCTGTGGACGCAGTGGACCTCTACATACTGGAGAGTGGCACGGCCATCAATCTCTATGTGAGTTGCTTATAGTGCTCGTAGCCTTTAGAGTGATTCAGTTAGAGGTTAAAATGATTAAAAATAAAGATTTGTGAGCGACTTGATTTTCGATCCGAGCCAATTCCAACCTGCAAGCTTTAGAGATTAAATGCCAAGTCAGGAAATTAAACGTTTCAATCGTGATATTAAAAATTATTTACTGGGTTATTTGTTTCTCTCTTCTTTCCACCATTTATCCGAAAATTTCTCCTAGGTTTTTTGTGATTCTCTAATTGCAGATTTTTCTCCCATGCTGATTTATTCTTGTCTGCTAGTTTTTCTACAGAAATGTTCAGTTATGTCTTTAGAGAGCCCTACAAGCCATAGATTTCTTTTCATTTTACTGCATTTTACTATTCTTTAATACATGTACAAACTAGGGAGAGCGAACCAGTCTAGTGGTAGAGCACGGGACTCCGGTTCCTGAGGTTCCAGGTTCAAGTCCTTCAAAATCACCAATGGATTTTATCTATGTGATAATTCTGTGATTTCTAAGTCTAACCTAAAGTAATGTGAAAACAAGTGCCCAGCATCCTGGCAAAAAAAAACTTTTACTACCTTCTTGGTCACCTTGCTTTTGTCGACCCTGTCATAAGTTTAATGTACAACATAACTCGTTTAAGCTAGATATAAATTAGCTCAAAGTTAACCCCTATTATGAAAGTAATCGTTGTGTTCTTCACGCAGGCTGCTCCCATCCGGTTCTCCACCTGTAACCTTCACGGAAACCAAGTCAAGTCTGGACTGACAGGGGTGATACCTAGTGTGAAGGTGAGGCAGATCATTGCTGCCAACAACCACTTCAGTCACTCGTCCGGAGGCACTAACAGTAATACCAACACGACAGGCAGTGGCCGGTCTCAACATGCTAGGTAAGTCATATGATACATGGGGACCTAGGTAATAAATGATACCTGGCCTGAGAGATTGATTCAAATCATTTTTCAGGTCAAGTTGAGACTGGGTGAATTATATTAGAGGGGTGCCAGAGGCTCGAATTGCAAATCGCAGAAAGTATGAACGAATATTGCGCGGTTAAATATTTATAATTTAACCGTAATTGTTCATGATTGTCCTTCAGAGTTTTGGAGGCGATAATGATGTCTCTAAGAGCAGGAGACAATCATAATTTCATTTCAACCTCAGGAGTTTATCACAATCACATACAATTTCAGCGCAACCGCACGTGACTTACAATTATCTCACTGTAGGAGAAGCACTAAGCAGTAAACACTCACTAATTTTGCCTTGATCATAGGAGACGTTCACAATTTTACCACGGCCATGAGGATGTTCACAATTTGCCGTGACCGTAGGATCCGTTCTTAGTTTTGCAACCACATAAGATGTTCAGGATTTTCGTTGCAACCTCGAGACATACAATTTTACCATTACCCCAAGAGACGCTCTGGATTTTGCCGCATCCAATCCGCATGTGACGTTCACCAGGACCGAATAAGACAATTTTATTGCGATCGTAGAATATTAATGTACATTTTATTAAAACCTACCTTTATTATTATTGAAATTTTAGTATTTTTCGTCCTAATCTGTTGTTGTACAGGTCAGGTACTGGAGAAAACACAGACTTGTGGCTGGAGGTGGGCTCTGTGTCTCTCGGACCTCTCATAGTAGAAGCTGCCGTCTCATTGTCCAGCACTGACCGCAACCTACATCTGGTGCAGCACAAGTAAGTCTGACATCCCATCTATGTGGGCCAGCTGTAGTAAAGCCATTCAAATAGAACCTAGGCCTGGTTGAACGAGCCATTTACAGATTGTGCTTCTGTCAAAAAGCATTTCCTCTAGTAACTCTTTTAACTCTTCAACTATAATAGCTTATAAACAATATTCTAGTTTTTTTATTTTTTTTATTTACTAATCAGCTAAGTGTGTTTGTAAAGTAGGTAGAGATGTGCGAGTACTCGAGATTTTGAGTTTGAGTCGAGTATTTCGACACTAATGTCATGATTACAGAATAGTAAATCAATTTATATGCCCTATTTGTTTATATAATAAAATTTTACAATTATTGGTAATATTTTACACACAGTAAATTGAACTGATTGAAAATGTTTAGATACCTGAAAACACATGATGAAAAGAGCAAGAGACTGTGGTTTCTGTGGACCAATGATAAGACTTCTAACAGTGTTGGCAAGTGCGGCTGCATAGGAGGTTGCGTGTTTTTCGGCCAAAACAAGAATGGGAAGCGATTCTTCAAACCTAACCGTCAAGACGCTGTAGATGGGATCAACATTGCAGCTTTCAGGTAGAAAACTTCAGAGCTAAATCAGTATTTTTATAGTTTCAGTAAACCATCTTAAAAAAATGTCATAGCACTTAACTGTTAGAAAGAAATGGAAGGCTGATTTTTAGCCATGCTGCAATGGTAACCACTGTTGCCATAGTAAGATTTTTTGCCATGGTAACCACACTTGCCATAGAAACCCCAGTTGCCATGATAACCCCAGTTTCTAGGCCATGGTAACCGCCATCGCCATAATAACTGCCATCGCCATGGTAACCGCCGTTGCCATGGTATCTGCAGTTGCTATGGTAATCCCCGGTTGTCTTGGTAACACTGGTTGCTATGGTAACCGCGGTTGCTATGGTAACCGCGGTTGCTATGGTAAACCCTGGTTGCTATGGTTACCGCCGTTGCCATGGTAACTGTGGTTACTATGGTATCCAACGTAGCTATGGAAACCCCGGTTGCCATGGTACCCCTTGTTGCTATGGTAACTGCCTTTGCCATGGTAACCGGCGTTGTCGTGGTAACCCTGGTTCCTATGGTAACCGCCATTGCCATGGTAAACCCGGTTGCTATGGGAACCCCCGGTTGTCATGGTAACCCTGGTTGCTATGGTAAACCCTGGTTGCTATGGTTACCGCCATTGCCATGGTAACTGTGGTTGCTATGGTATCCTACGTTGCTATGGTAACCCCGGTTGCCATGGTACCCCTTGTTGCTATGGTAACCATTGTTGCTACGGTATCCACTATTGCCATGGTAACCATTGTTGCTACGGTATCCACTATTGCCATGGTAACCATTGTTGCTACGGTATCCACTATTGCCATTGGTAACCCCTGTTGCCATGGTAAACCCTGGTTGTTATGGTAACTGCCTTTGCCATGGTAACTCTGGTTGCTATGATAACCACCATTGCCATGGTAACCCCGGTTGCTATGGTAACCCCCGATTGTCATGGTAACCAGCGTTGTCATGGTAACCCTGGTTGCTATGGTAACCGCGGTTGCCATGGTTACCGATGTTGCCATGGTTACCAATGTTGCCATGGTTACCAATATTGCCGTGGTAACCACGGTTGCTATGGTAACCGATGTTGCCATGGTTACCAATATTGCCGTGGTAACCACGGTTGCTATGGTAACCGCGGTTGCCATGGTTACCGATGTTGCCATGGTTACCAATATTGCCGTGGTAACCCCGGTTGCTATGGTAACCCCCGATTGTCATGGTAACCAGTGTTGTCATGGTAACCCTGGTTGCCATGGTTACCGTTGTTGCCATGGTTACCAATATTACTATGGTAACCGCGGTTGCCATGGTTACCGATGTTGCCATGGTTACCGATGTTGCCATGGTTACCAATATTGCCGTGGTAACCACGGTTGCTATGGTAACCGTTGTTGCTATGGTAAACCCTGGTTGCTATGGTTACCGCCGTTGCCATAGTAACTGTGGTTGCTATGGTATTCAACGTTGCTACGGAAACCCCAGTTGCCATGGTACCTCTTGTTGCTATGGTAACCATTGTTGCTACGGTATCCACTATTGCCATGGTAACCATTGTTGCTACGGTAACCGCTGTTGCCATGGTAACCGCTGTTGCCATGGTAACCGCTGTTGCCATGGTAAACCCTGGTTGTTATGGTAACTGCCTTTGCCATGGTAACTCTGGTTGCTATGATAACCGCCATTGCCATGGTAACCCCGGTTGCTATGGTAACCCCCGGTTGTCCTGGTAACCAGTGTTGTCATGGTAACCCTGGTTGCTATGGTAACCGCGGTTGCCATGGTAACCCCGGTTGCTATGGTATCCATTGTTGCTATGGTAAACCCTGGTTGCTATGGTTACCGCCGTTGCCAATGTAACTGTGGTTGCTATGGTAACCAACGTTGCTATGGTATCCAACGTTGCTATGGTAACCCCGGTTGCCATGGTAACCTTGTTGCTATGGTAACCATTGTTGCTACGGTAACTGTGGTTGCTATGGTATCCAACGTTGCTATGGTAACCATTGTTGCTACGGTATCCACTATTGCCATGGTAACCACCATTGCCATGGTAACCGCTGTTGCCATGGTAATCCCCTTTGCCATAGTAACTGCTGTTGCTATGGTAACCACCATTGCTATGGTAATCGCCTTTGCTATGTCTTTGTCATGGTAACCCTGGTTGCTATGGTAACCCTGGTTGCTATGGTAACCATTGTTTCTATCTGTAAACCAGATTGCCATTTATTCTCCTGTTGCCATCGTAACCCCTGTTGCTATGGTACTCTTCTCAATTAAAGAGAAGCATGCATGTTAATTTTACTTTAAGAGTTACTTATTTTAAAAACACATTTCTAGTGATAAATCTTATTTTAATTATTTTCCCTAGGATAAACGAGTCAGGCAAAGATCCTGGGTTTGGCCAGAGTATACTACATGATGCTCAACTTGTGTTCCACACTCCCCCGTACAACTCTCATGACGTCTCCATACATGATACTGCAGTGTGGACTGAGCCTGCTGCCAAGGTCATACCTCTCAAGGTAGACTGTCACATCTTTTATTATAATTACAAATGTGTGAACAGTAGAACCTCTGATATTCGGCCTTGTTTTGACTTGTCCTCGGTTTATCATCTCAAAAGGGAATGAAATGTATTACTTACAGATAGATGCATTGTTAGCTGTGCACACTAGTCACTGCGGCTCAAGCACTCTCATGGTTCACCTATTTGCTTACATTTTACTGTGTTCACTACTTAATGGATGTAGTGTCTAACCCCAGTTAGTTGACGATATCCAGTGCAGTTAGTATAATAGTATAGGAAAAAATATAATGGGCTATTTTATCTGTATAAATAGTTATCTGGCCAAGAGTTCATTCTGTGGTGGCCGGATGAGAGGGCTTCTACTGTAACAAGGAAGAGAATGGTGTAAAATGTTCTGATAATATGGTTAAACTCTTAAGTTTTTACGGTTACCCAACTGAATCTCTTTGATCCATCGATCCACAGTGTTTTGTTTTACTTGATTCTAGGGATGGGTGGGACTGGGTTTTAAGTTCGAGACAAGATTCTTTTTTCTCATCATACTTTACTTTATTCTAAGAACAAGTTTCAGGTGTATAGTTTACTGTGTTTATAGACACCAGTGGAGAGTCCTCACCTCACCACCAGAGTTGAGAGGTCACGTAGTGTCACAGAGACCAACAAGGACAGTCCTGTCATGTCCAGGCTGAGCACTGCCACTGTCAGCCCAGTCAGTTGTGTAAAGACCTCCCTGGGGCGCAGGTTTTCTTACACGTCATACACTAACAGGTAGGATATAATTATTCTCTAATCATAAGTAAAAATTTTGATCAAGAAGAAAGGTGGTCTAAAGTTGATGTGACCCCTCTAGTCACAGTATTGCTGTAATAGTGCTGGATGGTCAAGAAAATGCTGCGATCACTTTGAAGAAGGTCACAAAGTTCCTGCAATCATGGGAGATTATCACAAAATTGCCTTGTTCAGAAACTTACCATTTTCTAGTTAAGTCCTGCATACGATTATGTCCATCCAAACAACTTATAGTCATGTTTTACTTGTTTAGAAACCTACCTAGATTCCAAAACAGATGGTTAATACTGTTTTAGACATGCCAATTTTACTAAAACCCAACTATGTATGATAATATTCTTAAATTGAACAGATTACCGCATTAAAATATTTTATTCTTCATCAGTTATTAATAAGACAACCCTTTCAGAAATATGAACAATGGACCGAGCCGAGACGTTCCGTATGCTCGACTCTTGGACACCAGCCCCACCACTTTGTTACCACCCAAGCTAGACTCGGACTCACGACTACATTCCACAGAGCGCACTCGATCCATCTTAAGTGTTCCCGAGGCTTCAGAAGCACCCAAGTCGAGTGTTAGCGACTCCAAACTTGCTGTGGATTACTTCAACACCACGGCGCAACAGTACAACGCTCTTGTCAACAGTGTCAACTGTCCAACACATCCGGTAAACTTACAATCTTTTTTTAGTATAAGTTAACTGCTGAATGATTTTTTTAAAATTGATTTGTGTTGAAAACGTATAATAAATTTAAAATCTTAGCTATTGTGTTGGATGATTGGTAATTTTGCCATTACTTTATATTGAACAAATATATAATTCAAGTAATATTAGATCATGATGGATAATTGTGTGGATAACTTTATATGCAACTTGGAAACTACCTCGCTATGATTGGAACTTAATGACCATAAGGACAAGGTGGAAACTTTGGAAGCTAACTTAAGATTTTTTGGGAAAACCTAACTTAATTTCTGAAAAGTATTTCAACTAACAGAACTCTTATCGATTGCAATCAAAAAACCAATCAGGTTAAGTATATCAGGGCCAAATGAATGTCCTCATTACCCCTGTGAACAAGCTGAAGCACGTGTTACCTCTGTTACTACGGTAAATGTTTTGTAAGTTTGGTATTAAGGCTCAATGATTTTGGGTTTGACTTTGGTATGGCCAAAATAAGTAGGAAATCGCCTAAGAAAAAACGGTTGAAGACTGCCTTTTGAAATACGGTACCTACATAGCTTTAAGACACTTTGTACTGCACAGTGAAACACACTGTAAGTCACTTTTGGTATGAGAAACTTTACTGATCTTAAAAAGAAGCGCATTATGTAACCCAACTATCTCCGAGGAGTTGGCTAACCGAGTATTGATGCTACTGTTTTGCAGACTTCTGCTGTGATCTCGTCAGAGTCAGAACACTCGCTGGGCGCTGCAGTACCGGAGGCAGTGTTGGTGGAGAGGACAGTGTCCATCTGCAGTGAGAACCAATCAGAAGCCTTCTTCTCAGCGGAGGAAGAGCTGAGCGGGGGCAGTTTAGGCCAAGCGGGGGTGCCACTACCGTCCAGTCGGTCATCTTCACTACGTCACTCTCTTGGTATCTACCGTCATGACAACAGGGAGAGCAACATTGTGCCAAAGTAAGTGTAGCTGGATAATATTGCTCGGTTTCGGTTGGTAATCAAAAGTTTGCCAGGTTGATCCTGGAAGACATTGGTTTGTAACGGTTCAATACTCTGCATAGATTTTCTTGATTTTTGACAAAGGACAAGTTGATCTTAGTGGGTTACAAAACAATGCTTTTACATGTACAAAACTAAACTAATGTTCTAGATGGGATTTGTTTCATGTTTGCAGTCGGTGTAAACATGCATCAGTGTGTGTGTTGTTTATATTGATCTTAGACTTAAAGCATTGTTTCTAAAGAGGATAACACTGCTATAAAGCCCATTATAATATAAGGGCTGTCCAGAAAGTAACATATTGCATATTGCATCGACTCTGCTAGAGGTAGTAACCATCTTAGCATCAGAGCATTCTTAAAATCATTATGCATCCACCTATTAATTGCAGCATACACATAATAAATCCCAAAGTTTGTTTTCAGAGGAGTGTTAAATTTAGCGCTGTCATTGAAAATTCTTCCTGTTAGATGTGCTACTATTTTTTATTGGGAAAAATCGGAAGCAAAATGAAATTGATCTACGTATTTGTGAAATTAGCTGCAAAAATTACAGACAATGGAGCATTAACATTAAAAAAATAGTCAATCACATGTTCACAAATAGGACCACAGTGTAAGGCCTAGTCTAGGGGACGTTAACCTCGTAGGGAAAGTCAATGACAAAATCTGTGAAAATACTGAAAATTGCTGTTCCACAATTATGGAAATTGTAAAAATTTTCACAGAGTTTCATCAAATTGTATAAAAAAACTTTGTCACTGCAAATATTGTGGCTAGTGTATGTTCCAAAGATCTGAACAGATGATTACAAATCACTGAGGCTTGCTTTGTAGTGACAAGTACATTATTGTACACTAAATAACTTGTTCTGCCAGGAAACGCTATGGCAGTGACATGAGTATTGTGGCAGGAGCTGGTAATGTGACACACTCAGCCATCACAGATCTGCAGCCATTGAGACTCTCCAGCCATCGCAGCGATCATGAGATACACACTCCGGAACATCGTAGCAACATTCGGCTTGAACAGGTCAGATATGACCTCAATGGTTTTGGTTTACAAATGTGTCAAATGATTTGGTTGACTGTGGGAATGTGTTGTCTAAAATCGTACATTTCTCATTAGGAAAATTTGGTTACAGAGTGGTTGTAGTGCTCGCCTAGTAATAAAAAAGTCACCAGTTCAATCCTGAGAAAAGTCAGTAGCTCTTTGTTGGTTCAAATCTTGGCCCAGCTGTCCTGATCATTGGGTTTAGTCACGACCAATGAAACAGCTGGTCTTAGGCAGTAGCAGAGCTACACAAGGCATCTAACTTCCTTTTAGACTCATCCTTCACTTATATTTGAGTTAAAATATGCACCTAGGTGGCGTCCCCTTCTTAAAAAAGTAATTTAATAAATCCAATGTTTATTTTCTTGACAATATCTCTCTGGCTTTCTGAATCCATAAAACAATTAAAAATTGTGATCATGAGATTTATGGGATGTACAACAATTTTAATTTGCAACAGCTTGAAATAGCATGTTTTTGACAACGTGAACTTGGTGTAAAAATTTACTAACAATAATTTATCTAATACAATTACACAAAAATAATTGCAATATTTTGAATCACAAAGTGCTGTAAAATTCTTAGTTGTATGGTAGTGTGTAATGTGTTGCAGGGTGAAGAACCTAAGTCGGCTGCTTGTCTCGGCATTTCTCCACTGTTGTTGCCTCGTTCTGTCAGTCCGAGGTTCATGACAGCCAACGTACATGGTCTGCCAGACTCTTTGGAATCACAGGTAAGTCCATAAACTGTATCACAAAATACCTTGTTGGGAAGATGAAATAACCTCAACGTTTTTTATTTTGGATGCTTAGACAAAGACTTTTTATTTTTTACAAATTTATAATAAGTGAGGTATTTCTGTGAAAGAAAGTGAAACTAAGGGCTGTCATGGAAGTTGATTATGCAACCTTGGCTGACTCTTAGAAAGGTTTTTTGAAATATTGGGGTTTTATTTCTGAAGTTTCAGTTGGTGTAAGTTAGTTTGACGAAATACTAAACTCTAACTCCGTTTTAAATGTTATATATTTCAAAATATTTCATATTTGTGCTGAAAATACCCTGAACAGAATTAAACTAGAATTAGCTTTAAGAACTCAAATTAGACAAAAGTTTTGACTCCTCCAACTCTATAGTGATTATAGGTTTTGAGATATTAAACAAAATGTATCATTCAGTGATAGTAAATCATTGTCTGTTTAAGATTTTAATTAAAATTTGGAATACATGTTCAATTTTTGATGGTAAGATTTTTTCCCGTTTAAATTTTGTATAAAACTTGTACTATCGTAACAGAAGAGCATCTTTTCTCCTTTCCCCATAGTTTACACCAGGGGTCTCCAACCATTTTTCCTTTAGTGAAACATTGTCAATTTTGGAGGGAAGGCAGAATATTTCAGTGCCGGAAGTCTAAATGTAGAAAGGTACAAGTACTGTACTCATATTTAAACACCAGCCAGTTGACCTGAGTAGTGGTGACCTGGTGGAAACGCGCGTAACAGCTGTCGGGCAGATGTTAGCAGATGTTACAAAGTTAATTAGTTTAAAGGGTATTCGGAGGAAATTACGTAAGAGCAGGTGGTTTTGATCGTACGTCACTTGTGACGTATGTGGGTACTGTTTTAATTGTTTAATGAGTAAAACACAGTTTATACAATTAAATGATGGATTTAGTTAAATTCATAGTCAACAGTACTGTGTAGTATTCTAGTAAGGTCAGCGGGGCGCGGCGCGGTGTGGCATGGGTGACTCACTGGTCGCCGCGGAATTGGGTTAGTTGGACGGAGGAAAGTTTGGTCAGGGTCGCGGCCATGTCCGACCTTGTTACTCAACCTTCGCGGAGCTGTACCCAGATTTGGATAGTATCCACACAGTTCGCGTTTGGACATAGCGGCGGAGTGTTGTACGGTCCTGGGTCTATCGTTTTGCAGTGATGCCATCGTAATACTACACCTCGATTGACTCAACAACACAAGGTATTGTAAAAACCAATTTTAATTTATATCTTATGTTAGATAGTCGCAGGTTAGCTGTTTGTGGTTAAAAAATGTTTATACAGAAATATGTTCCTAATAGTAGATATATTTTCCCCCTGTTAGAAAATATTTGTTGGTCTTAAAAAAACACATCAGTAGTGTTGTATTAGGGGTACTGGAGACCGTGACGTAAAAAATAAAGTAAAATTAAACATCGTTTATATTTTGTTAAATAGTTTGACAGATTAGACTTTGTGGTTCAAATATGTTTATATAATGGAGTCTTTAGAAAGACTGATTTTTTTAAGTGAATTATACCCAATTCCATGTGTCCTGACTTGTGTGAATCAAATAAATTAGTTTGCCATCTTCAACGTCAGGAGGCTTTGGCACATTTAATCGTGTCGGAAAGCAAACCTCTAAAAACTTGTTGTCATAAAAGAAAATAAATGTTTTACCATTTTCATTTTGTCTTTGTTCTACTAATTGATAATGTTTGTTTTGTAACAGATATTTAAATGTTACTTTTTCTGTTTCTATTGGACTTACTAGTTGAGGAAGCTTCATTTCTTGACATATGGCTTCAGGTGATAATTGATTAGAATAATTTGATCCTGATGCATTCCAATGTAGTGGTAATTTAATTTGCTTCTGAAACTTTAGACGTAGTGACATTGACTTGCGAAAATTGCTAGTTTTAGTAGTAGTAGATTTCTTTAAATCTTCTTTTATTCTCTTTAGTTTATCTTGTGTGATTGTACTTGGCTTATCCATAGTTAACATCAGAACAGAGCTAGCATATGTGAACAGTCTCCGTTGAAGGTTCAACACTAAATGATGTGATGTTGGAGACTTCCTTACTTAGTAGGTAGAATTACCCGACAGTAGGGAAATTTACCCGCGAAGCAGGGTAAACCTCCCAACCGACCCCCTCCCAACTGGCTCGCGGATAAAAGTAGCGGCAGCGAACGGACTGTAGTCAGTCTCACCCAACTGGCACAGCTGACTGGTTGAGTGTAGACTGACTGACTTTTGATTAAAACCTTTCGTTAGATTTGGCCAATCTAACTTAATGTTTTAGTCAATAGCATGTGCTGCATGTTGTTTTTTTAGCTTGTATCTTAGATGGTTTTACTTTATGGAGTGCATCGTGTCTTTAGTACTTGAATTGCGCAGAGTGTTGTATTTTTCTAATCATGTGATATTTCGGCTAACAAAGGATAAAGAAGTCCCCCATTAAAATGAACAATCTTTTGTGACTGTAAATATTCTATATTTAAAATTTAAGTTGACCATTTTGTAATTAGTTGAGAGGTCCAACGGCCTGCATACTATTCTGCATTTGGTTAAATTAAATTTTAAACTTTTGTTGTCATTGGTAGTTTACTTATGTCAGCTAACAATGAACACTTTCTTGTGACTGTAAATATTCTATATTTTAAAATTTAAGTTGACCATATTGTAATTAGTTGAGAGGTCCAACGGCCTGCATACTATTCTGCATTTGGTTAAATTAAATTTTAAACTTTTCGTTGTCATTGGTAGTTTACTTATGTCAGCTAACAATGAACACTTTCTTGTGACTGTAAATATTCTATATTTTAAAATTTAAGTTGACCATTTTGTAATTAGTTGAGAGGTCCAACGGCCTGCATACTATTCTGCATTTGGTTAAATTAAATTTTAAACTTTTCGTTGTCATTGGTAGTTTACTTATGTCAGCTAACAATGAACACTTTCTTGTGACTGTAAATATTCTATATTTTAAAATTTAAGTTGACCATTTTGTAATTAGTTGAGAGGTCCAACGGCCTGCATACTATTCTGCATTTGGTTAAATTAAATTTTAAACCTTTGTTGTCATTGGTAGTTTACTTATGTCAGCTAACAATGGACACTTTCTTGTGACTGTAAATATTCTATATTTTAAAATTTAAGTTGACCATTTTGTAATTAGTTGAGAGGTCCAACGGCCTGCATACTATTCTGCATTTGGTTAAATTAAATTTTAAACTTTTCGTTGTCATTGGTAGTTTACTTATGTCAGCTAACAATGAACACTTTCTTGTGA
The DNA here is from genome assembly GCF_028750875.1 of Macrosteles quadrilineatus. Taxonomy (NCBI): domain Eukaryota; kingdom Metazoa; phylum Arthropoda; class Insecta; order Hemiptera; family Cicadellidae; genus Macrosteles; species Macrosteles quadrilineatus. The sequence continues at coordinate 8,096 of NW_026542623.1, read as the reverse complement.
CTGTAAATATTCTATATTTTAAAATTTATGTTGACCATTTTGTAATTAGTTGAGAGGTCCAACGGCCTGCATACTATTCTGCATTTGGTTAAATTAAATTTTAAACTTTTCGTTGTCATTGGTAGTTTACTTATGTCAGCTAACAATGAAAACTTTCTTGTGACAGTAAATATTCTATATTTAAAATTTAAGTTGACCACTTTGTAATTAGTTGAGAGGTCCAACGGCCTGCATACTATTCTGCATTTGGTTAAATTAAATTTTAAACTTTTCGTTGTCATTGGTAGTTTACTTATGTCAGCTAACAATGAAAACTTTCTTGTGACAGTAAATATTCTATATTTAAAATTTAAGTTGACCACTTTGTAATTAGTTGAGAGGTCCAACGGCCTGTATACTATTCTGCATTTGGTTAAATTAAATTTTAAACTTTTCGTTGTCATTGGTAGTTAACTTATGTCAGCTAACAATGAACACTTTCTTGTGACTGTAAATATTCTATATTTTAAAATTTAAGTTGACCATTTTGTAATTAGTTGAGAGGTCCAATGGCCTGCATACTATTCTGCATTTGGTTAAATTAAATTTTAAGCTTTTGTTGTTATACCTAAACACAGACTCTTTCCTCACTACAACAGAAGGAGAGATAGAGCATGTTTGCTCCATCTCTTCTTTTGGTATTATTTTAAATGACCTTGACCTACTTACAGGACTTTGAAAATATCTTGGAAAAAATATAAAAACGGTAGTAATGGATCTTTGAATGAAGCCTTGTATATGTTTGAATCCGACCGGGCACATATTCTAGCTAGGGACCTACTATCGCTAGTTAATTTACATAAGCAGGTGCAGCGTTGTTCTACCCCCACCACTCAACCCGAGCGTATAAAAGGGCTGCGAGCAGACGGATGATTGTCAGTCTTGCACAACCGGTGAAGCTGACCGGATGGGCAAACTGGCTAAAGACGAGACCCTTAGTTTAGAGTTGGTACCACTCTAACCTAAGGTTCTTGTCACTTAGTAGTTATATTAGAAGCATGTTGATTGTAGTATTTGTTGGCTTGTAGTTAGAGGGTGTTTTGCGTATTTGTATCTTTGGTAAGGGTGTTGTATTTCTTAATTATGTGTTGTTCTATTTCAGGTATCAAAATAATAAAGTCCCTATTAGTAATTTTATTTTCAATTTGAGTTGATCATTGTATGTTACAAAGTTCTAAGTGACATTAGTAAGTTGAAAACGTTCACACAAAACAAAAACATGAAACCAATAGTAAATTCATGACATAGAGTTCTCTTTGACATACACACATTTTTATGGGGACAGTTCGTTGACTGCGCTGCTCCGGCTATTGCTAATGAGTCTTTGATCAATACCATGAGGACAGTCCTTTGGCTGCGCTGCCTCTGATCAAAAAGACTGATACATTGGTCTTTAGCCAATTCAGACTTACACACAAACATGAAAATAAAACAAACACTAAGTTCCCCCACTACAACAAAATGAGATAGATGACATTCACACATTTTTATGGGGACAGTTCGTTGACTGCGCTGCTCCGGCTATTGCTAATGAGTCTTTGATCAATACCATGAGGACAGTCCTTTGGCTGCGCTGCCTCTGATCAAAAAGACTGATACATTGGTCTTTAGCCAATTCAGACTTACACACAAACACGAAAATAAAACAAACACTAAGTTCCCCCACTACAACAAAAGGAGAGATGGAGCTTATTTTTGCTCCATCTCTCCTTTTGGCATTATTTTGAAATGACCTTGACCTACTTACAGGACTTAGAAAGCTTCCCTTAAAATACATAACAAACACTAAGTTCCCCTATTACAACAAAAGGAGAGATGGAGCCAATTTTTGCTCCATCTCTCCTTTTGGCAATATTTTTAAATGACCTTGACCTACTTACAGGACTTAGAAAGCTTCCTTACAGTACATTATTGGGAACCGAGAACAGTTCTTTTAAGTTAACACCAACGGACACAACATTTCCCCTCCAACCACAAGCTTCCCCCCTCCACCCACAAGCTTCCCCCCTCCACTTGAGTTTTGCTATAAAAGGAGGTTTGCTTCGCAGGCAATCATCATTCAATGGTCTGAAGTAGTCCTAGCTAGCTGAGTCAGCTCCAGTTACTATTCACTGTTTCATTTGCTATCATGGCTTACCTTAGAATTCCCACTAGACCCTCGAAAGTAGTTTCTTCATCTTCAAAGTCTCTTCCTCGATCTATTTTAATTTCATCACATGCGTCAGATCCAAAATCGGTTCTTCGAGAAATACTGCAGTCAGAAGGTGCAAGTCCTGGAGCAGAAGAACAATACACCTTCCGAGCCATTGGTGATCAATCTCCTCCACTGATTGAAATATTGTCTTCATCTTCATCTTCACAATCAAGTTCGTCTTGTTCATCTTCTTCGGAGTTAACCTCATCTGATTCGTCTACAAGCTCTTCCTCGTCCTCTGACTGCACTGTTGCTGATATTCTATCAACACCTACTGCTACTAGAACTGCATCTCCACCTCCAACTTCTACACCATGTATTTCTCCCTCGACAACTCCACCTTTACAATTCACTATTCCACCACCCATCATATCTCCTCTAAAAGACTCCCTACCAGCCACTTCCAAATCCTTTGACCACCTTCACACTTCTCCTTCAGATAAGTGTAAACAATTAATTGCTGACAGGAGAAGAAAATTTGCACACACCCTCTCTAAGTGTCGATATGTTTTTAAAAAGGGTGCTAGTAAGGGGGAACACTGTGAAAAGGTTTGTGTTTTGAATAGTGATATGTGCTCCATTCATTCAAAACACAATAAAACCACAGAGTCTTCCAATAAAATTAAAGAACTTCCCAAAGCAATCCGGGTAAGAAGGATGAAAAGGTGTACGAAATATTTCTTTGTCAGATGTGTATGGTTTAATAACATCATTATAAAACGTAACGATACAGGAGAGCATTTTTCAATTAGATTACCAAGAGATGTTGTAAACCCTGAACATCCGAAAAGAACTGACTACCTTATCCGGGATGCTAAAGGAAGATTGTCTTGGAAATCTTCAATTTCCAAGATCAAGAAGACACGGTAATTTTTTTTCTTTTAACATTTTACATTACCAAAGATAACACAGTAAATTCAATTTTTCCAAATTCTTAAAAAAAAAATGTGTGAGCAATTTGTTTAATTCTGATACATCATGTGTAAAAACATGCTGAAGAATTAAATGAATTGTTCACACATTTTTTTTATTATCTTGCAATGACCTTGACCCACTTCTTAAACTTATAAATTTCTGCAAAATTTTAAAATAATGATAATATCAATTTCTACCACTACTAAAATTAAGGTGGTTTGTTTAATTCCACCCCCTTTACCCCCACCAGTACATAAAGGTATAAAAGACGCTTGATATTGCACATGATTCATTCTTAGATTGGAGCTAGCAGAGGCAAGTTTAACTATGAATTCCCCAGCTACAATAATAATTAAAAGAAACTTAAAAAACCTTCAAGAAGCATTTGCATTCAGGGGAAGTTTAGAAAAATATTTAAATCATAGTGTGACATGTCATTTTACTTTGTGGAAGGAAGAGAGAAACATCTGGAACTCAGAAGCAAACGGGTTGAAACTAGAATTAACTGATGTACGATTTAATAAAATAATTCGAAGGCTAGTGGAAATGTTAGAAAAAGGGTATATTGTGACTGCCACATTCTACATAAAACCAGACCGCAATAACTAAAAACAAAATGGAGTAAAGGTTAAGGGTGGGGGTAAAGGTAAATGGTGGGGGTTTGTCTATATAACATGTTTGCTGAGGTACAATCAGTTACTTCAGATTTACCACTCTTGTACATTATGTCTCCTGTGGACAATATTTTCCCGACAACTTCTTTTTTAAAAACCTTATTGGAAAACATTGTTTTTGAAGCTGGTTCAGAGGAAGAAGACATAGACTTGGAGGAAGAATCTTTATCCGAAGAAGAGTTGGAATCGGATGGTGACGAAAATTTGGAAGTATTGACTGATGAAGAGTTAGATGAAGAAGATAGAAGTTTTCTACTTGTTGAAGATTCATCATCTACTGAAGAGATGGTATGCTCGGAGAAACTTGTTGAGCTAAGGGAAACACCTACAACAAGTCATATAATGTTTAGTGCAATGTTTAGAAGTAGAAGACGATTGTTTGACTCTGACTCTGACTCCGATAGTGATTAATGTACAAAAAATAAAATGAGTGGGAAAAATGGGTGGGATGGGGGTTTGTTTTGCAAATCATAAATTTCCACAACAATAACAGTAAATTTTCTATTTCTAAATTTTTAATCTCTGAAATATTTAATTTATTTTAAATCCTGATAATCATAAAATCATAAAATACACAGTAAATCGGCTTTTTCAAAATTTTGAAAAAAATGTCTGAGCAATTTGTTTAATTCTGGTATATCATGTTTAAGAAAACATGTTGCTGGGTTAAATAAATTGTTCACACATTTTTTTATTATTTTACAATGACCTTGACCTACTTAAAGGATTTAAATAAATTCCATGGTTCAACAATAAGGAAAAATGTTACCCATTTCCCCTACTACTATAAAGTAAAGTGGGGAGTGGTCTACCCCCACCACTATATGGAGGTATAAAAGAGATTTGACATCCTGCATTAAACATTCTTATTTCTGGAACTCGCAAACGCAAGTTTAGTCAAGATGGATAAAAAAAAGATTAGACATAATGAAAGAGAAAGAAGGAGGGTGATGAAGCTAAATGAAACATTTGAGGTATTGAGAACCATACTCAAAGCTAAAAAAGGAACGTCTAAACTCCAAATTATAAATTTATCAATTGAAAGAATAAGGTTTTTAGAAAAGGAAGTTGAAGAAGCAAGAATGAGGACTGTGGGAGAAATGAAAGAAGCTAGTGCTATAATTGATAACCACGTTGAAAAATTAAAAGAAGATGATGATGAAAAAATGCTGTCGGACATGATACAATTAATGAATGGTGAAATGGAAGAGCGAATTCTGTCGGAAATGATGGATTTATTGGATAGTGAAATTGATGAAGAGTACTAACAAATAAAAAAATGGGACGTGGGTAGGTTGGGTTTGTCTTGGAAATCTTCAATTTCCAAGACTATAACACAGTAAATTGGGGCTTTTCCAAGTTTTGAACAGTAAATAACTTTTTTCCAAATTTTGAATAAAAAAATGTCTGACCAATTTATTTAGTTCTGGTATAACATGTGTAAAAAAAAAGTGTTTCAGAACTAAACGAATTGTTCACACATTTTTTTATTATCCTGCAATGACCTTGACCTACTAAACCAGAATAGTTAGTAAAAAATAAAATACCTTGTTTTTCTATAAATATGTTTGAAAGTTGAAGAATAGCCTGTATTTACGTTAGATTATAAAGCAATTGGGAAATGGGGTGATGTCATTAATTTAATAGTAGTAGTAGAGGGGAGAGAGGGGAGGGAATGGTATAAATAGGGTGGATGTTCACACCTTTCATCAGTATGTTGCTGCTTCTTGAATAGAGAACATCTACAACATGCTACGCTGCGCCATTTGTCAAGCCGAATTCGAGGATGAAATAGATCTTGTACTACATGAAATAGTCGATCATCCTACAAATGCAGAGGAATTGGAAGGATATCAAGACTTGATTCAAGAATTGTATAAAATAGGACAAAAAGAAGAAGAAGAACCCAAACCATCTACTTCAAGAGATCGAGGAGAAGAAGAACCAAAACCATCTACTTCCATGCTACGCTGCGCCATTTGTCAAGCCACATTCGAGGATGAAATAGATCTTCTACTTCATGAAATAGTCGATCATCCTACAAATGAAGAGGAATTGGAAGGATATCAAGACTTGATTGAAGAATTAAATCAAATAGGACAAGGAGAAGAGGAAGAACCCAAACCATCAACTTCAAGACCAAGTGTTATTCATTATGCACCCAAACGCCCAACTTCACCTTCAACTGATGCATCTCCAACAAACGTGGAACTACACGCTCATGCTCTACCGGGTAAAGTGGTAACACATTTTAAAATTGACAATGCTACATTAAAACTGGAAGAATTTATGTTTAGTGCAAAAGGACTAGTAATTGAAACGCTACAAAATGAATTACAAAGATTAAATTTTATAAAGTTTGGACTATTGCTGGACACTATGTTTACCAACATGCAAAATGAAACATCGCCTAGAGGGTTTTTAACAAAAAACAGAACTATCATGTTTGGCTCAGATATTGAATTAATTGTAGATGAATGTTTTGAAGAACTTTTGACAAAATTGCAAGAACATGAAGGCAGGGGATCAGGATGGACTGTATTGAGCATATCAGGTTTGGATATAAGAGTGCATAAACATGGATATGGAATGAGAGGAAGTAGCTATATTCCTCTACCCAAGAAAATTGCTAATACTCTATCTTGCATAAATGTACAAAATGATGATACAGAATGTTTTAAATATTCAATGTTAGTAAAACATATCAAAAACAATCACCCGGAAAAGGTAGGAAGAGAATATAAAGAAGTGCAGCACAATTATAATTTTCAAGGAATGAGCTACCCTGTAAAAATCAAAGACATCACCAAGTTTGAAAAACAGAACCCAACTGCTTCTGTAAATATATATGGTTTAGATTCATCAAACAATGTATATCCTCTACGTATAAGTGCACACGAACTAAATAATCACACTGACTTGTTATTAATTACGAAAGGTGAAATATCGCACTATGTATATATTAAGAACTTTAACAAACTCGTTACTTCCCAGATTTCAAAGCATGGGGGATGTAAAACAATTTGTAAAAGATGTTTCTGTCATGTGAACAAATCTATGAGAAATGGAGGGTCTGAATGGTTGTTAGAACATAAAAGGTTATGCAATGGAAATGAAGAAGTTAAGATTAACCTACCACCAGCTGATAGAGCATTTGTACAGTTTAATAATGTAGTTCATCAATATAGAATTCCTATTGTCGTGTATGCTGATTTTGAATCTACTCTACTACCATTAGAACATCAAGAGGAGGACACATCAAGAAGAAACAAGTACCAACTACATTCACCCAACAGTTTTTGTCTACTCATCAAGTCAACACTTTCCAAAGAATATTTACAAGATTATGGACTGACAGCTGAACCAAAAGTGTATCGTGGTGAAGATGCAGCTAAACACTTTGTCGACGAGCTGTACAATATAGCTGAAAAAGTAGAGGCAATTTATACACAGGTAAAACCTATGACACCTATGTCACCCGATGAAGTTCAAGAATACGATTTATCAACATCATGTTATTTGTGCAAGAAAACATTTACAGAAGATAATCATAAAGTGCATGACCACGACCATCTGACTGGAAGCTACAGAGGTGCTGCGTGTAACGCTTGCAACTTAAACTATAAAATTCCTAACTATATTCCAATTGTAATGCACAACTTAAGCGGCTATGATGGACATTTTATAATACCTGAATTAGGAAGGGACAATGGTAAAATTGATGTATTAGCCGTAACGATGGAAAGGTTTATTAGTTTTTCAAAAAAGGTTGGTAAAATGAAACTCAGATTTCTTGACTCCTACAGATTTATGCCTTCTAGTCTTATGAAACTATCAGAAAATTTGACAAGAGAAAATTTAATAGAAACAAGTAAAATAGTAGACAACAACAAATTGGATTTAGTTCTTCGAAAAGGAGTCTTCCCCTATGATTACATCGATGGATTGCACAGATTTGACGAGACATCACTTCCTCCACCAGAAGCCTTTACCAACAAGCTGAACAATTCAGAAATATCACCAGAAGATTACCAACATGCATGCAGAGTTTGGAACGAACTTGATATGGAAACATTAGGGGATTATTCAGATTTTTATGTTAAACTCGATGTAACTCTGCTTGGTGATGTGATGGAAGAATTCAGAAACACCTGTTTGGGAGCATACGGATTAGACCCTCTTCATTCTTACACCTCTCCAGGATTAGCTTGGCAGGCGATGTTAAAAGAAACCAATTGCAAACTTCAACTTTTAACAGATATTGATATGGTGCT